>NC_090446.1:20237385-20862219 GCF_031143425.1 Pleurodeles waltl | reverse complement strand
TGCATTCAGCATCCTCTGCCAAATATCATGTTCCCAATCTTTCTTGGCTAGTACCAAGGCCTTGTTATACCTAAGTCTAGTATTCCTAATCGCCCCCTGGGAGTGTGTTTCGAGGGCAGATTTTTGATTAAGCTTTGCATGGATACAGTCCTTATTAAACCATTCCCTTGATTGAGTATAATCGGGGGAGTGCCTAGACGTGATTTCCTTGTAAAAAATGCCCTGTAGGATGCTTGCCATTTCTGCATGGATACTTAAAATTGGAATTTACCAGCCTCTTGCTCATCAAAACTAGAAAAGAGTTTTACAAAGGATGAGTAGAGTTCCTTGACCAAGTATGGGTTTGACATTACTTTTGGCCAGCTGACGCAGGTTTGTCTATGATTCAAAAGAGGACTCGGAACGGCAGTGATCTCAGAATTCTGAACTCTCCTAAATGCGTGACTGGTAAAAGTAAGACTTAGAGGGTTGTGATCACTGTCATGGCGGGGTTCTACCTACATATCTAGAGTACTTGACCAAAGCCTAATATCCACTAGGAAATAGTCAATGGTGCTGGAAGAGGGCCCAAGTACTTTGGACTCTACACCTTGAGAAACAGATCTTGCATACACATTGATCATGGTCATGGTCAGTTTGAAGCTGGGTAGGAAAGTGAGTTGGACACTCAATAGGTCGTACGAATTAAAACATAATACCGAATGGTCTCATTTTAATTTCTTGTTCAGCAAAATCATAAGACCCCCTTTCGATCTACCAAAACCCCCATATGCAGGTTGCGCCGCAGAAATCAGCTCTTCAGCCCAGGTTTCCTGGAGTGAGCATATATCCTGCTTATTGATGAAGCTAACCCACTCTGGATCATCTCATTTTTTCCCAATCCCTGCCACATTCCATTACATAATGGCAAATTCTGAACATAACTTCAAGTTATCATCCATCTGCATTGCTTATTCTTTGTTTGATAGTAAATTTGTTTTTGATAATCAACATTTCTGTTCGTCTTCAGATCCCACCTTAATCCTTATGGCCCTCATTATGACATTGGCATCCAGCTGACCGCCACGCCGGCGATGGCAGTAGTTCCGTCGCCAGGCTGGCAGTGAAGACTGCCAAATTATGACCATGGTGGTGATCCCTCCCATAGACAGCCAAAGTACCACCTGAACCGCCAGTGTGGTCCAGCCACCGACCACGGCGGTTGACATCTTCAGGCTGGAGGAACACCATTTCCCGCCCACCATATTAAGATATAGCAGACTGACAGGATTTCCGGGGCAGGACCACCAATATGAAAAGCCTGGCGGAAACAAAACCTATAAAAGAAGACACTCACCTCCAGGGACACAGAGGAGTCCACGTCCGCCATGTAATCCAAAGTTAAAGCCCTGCCAATGCTGTACCACGTGATAGCAGTCTAGGAGCCTCAACGCCGACGATGATGGTGAGTACACCCGCCTAGCACACGAGGGAGGAGAGAGTGACACATCCACATGCACAACACCCACCATACACACATACCACACACCAAGAACAATTTGCAGAAAAATCCAACAACAACATAACCCAGAAGTAAAGAAAGCCAGGATACATACCTTTGGTCTAATCACTATATTCTGGTGGACTTGCAACCACACCAAATGAGGCACCCATATACAAAGGGCCATTGGCCAGTCCAATGTTCAGAACAACCCACAGGGCAAACTACTTCCAACTTGACTCCTGACAGCCCAAGTCACTCCACTGGGCAGGGACATCATCATGCAAGGGAGGCACCTAAGGGGGCAGGGGGGTGGCAGGGTATTATTTGTGTGGAGGGGTGTTTGGGTTTGGAAGGGGCAGGCCTTTTCCATTCTGTTTAGGGGCAGAGGAGTGGGTTTGGAGTGGGGGGGTCGGAGTGGCAGTCTTGTGGCCCTAAGTAGGAGTTTTTCCTGTAGGGGGAGGGACATGCGAGAACTGGGAGCTGGATGTACTGGGCAAGTGGAGCGGGCCTTCCTTTTCCGGACAGAATGGTGTAGAGGAGGAGGAGGGAAGCAGTCAAGATGGGCAAGGAACAGTTTTTTTGGTCCAGTGGGGGGGGCTGTGGGAGCAGGTTTGGGAGTGGAGGTAGAGGGAGTGGTTGTAGGAGGAGTAGGTGTGCTGGACTGGGTTGCAGGTGCATGTACAGTGTGCATGTGTGAAGTAGATGGCTGTTGAGTGTCTGAGTGGGAGCGTTTCTGTGTTTTTGGAGGGGCAGACAGGATGGGAGAGGACAGACAGGTTGTGTTTATGTATGATGTGGTGGTGTCTACAAGTGAGGTGGGTGTGCTGCATGTGGTTGTGGTGACTTCGCATGTGATGAATGGGTTGCTAGTCTGAGTGTCTGCTGTTGTGCTGACTGTGGGCAAGGCTGGTCAGGTGGCAGGATCTGAGACTTAAGATGCAGGGCTTGCAGGTGTGAGTGCTGATATGACTATTAGGGAGGAGGACGGGAGACAGTGAAGGCAGTGGCTGTGGTTGTGTGTGCTTCTGTGTGTTGGCTGTGTGTTTGCTTGTGGTGTGATCTGTGGTGCCTGTGCTTGTCTGTGTGAGCCCTGTCTATTGTCTTGGGTGCATGCTGGTCTGATTTTGTGCTTGGGATGGGTTGGGGGAGATGGTTTTGCGACTGGAAACATGTAGTTGGAGGGGGATGGAAGAACCAGGGACACTGGCTGCCATCAAAGAGGATGCCTGAGCCTGAAACAAACTCTGTAGGGCAACCAAGCCACTGTGAATGCCCTCCAGGGGGGCATTGCAATGTTGCATCTGGGATGCCAGCCCCTGGGTGGCATTCACAATGGATGACTGCCCTACAGAGATGGATCTCAAGAGGTCAATAGCCTCCTCAGTGAGGGCAGCAGGGCTGACTTGGCAGGGCCTGCGGTGCCTGGGATGAAGGAGACACTCAACCTTCGGGGTGAGCAGGCAAGGCAACTGGGTGGCGGGCTACTTAGAGGGCAGTGCTGGTATGGGGTGAAGAACAATGATGATGCTGGGGTGGTCCCAGAGGGGTCCACCACTACCAGTGTGCTTCCATCGGAGGAAGAATCAGAGTCAGTAGTATCAGCTCTTGTCTCCCCTGTGGTGGTCCCCTCGCCCTCCAATCCACTGGTCACCTCGGCATCAATGGACTCTGCATCCTGGGTCCCATGGGCTGCAGCTCCCCCACTCACCGATGCCCCTGCTCCTTCGCCAGATGATGCTGATGCACACAAGGACAGGATGAGAATAGGAGGGAAGGTGGGGGAGAAAGAAAGGGAGCACAGGGTCAATTACAGCAACAAGAGCACATATGACATAAAGATCACATTGGCTCACTGGGACTAACAATGGGTAGTATGAGCGACAATATCAAACCATTGCCTGGGAACAACAGCAGAAAGGAACTCAAACACTACCATCTGCACACCTTCAGGAACTCACTAAGCCATGTCTGCCATGGTATGCCAGCTACTTGCCAATACCAAATGTACATACCACTAAATATTGCTAAACAGGACTCTACAAGATTAGCCAAATGGGCATACTGGGTCATCCACTGACTGGAATCATGCTCCCACACAACATGGCAGGCATCAAGAAAGAATTCCATAGTGTGTACTCACCCCCTTGTGGCTGCTGTGCTGACCTCAAGCGCACATCCAACTCCGAATTGGCCACCACCAGTATGTGGGCCATTAGGGGCCACCGCCAGTATGCGGGCCATTAGGGGGATCAGGGTCTGACGGGTCCCCCTCCCTTGTTGGGAGGATGTCCACAGCTGGGCTTCCGAGGTCTTCCAGGCCCAGCACCACAGGTTCTCCCACCTCTTTCTGCAGTGGGTGCTCCGCCGGATATGTCCCCCCCCGGGTTCGGACGTCCTTGGTGATGGCATGCCATAACCCTTCCTTCTGATGGGCGCTGACCTGCATAGGGAACACAGACGAAAGGACACCATGAACTCCACACTGCATTCTGTTACAGCAATGGCTTACATATTGCATAGATCCCACATTAACCTCACACATTGCTCATACTTCTGTGTACACATTGCATGCAGCAAATATACACTCCCCAAATGACACACTGCCAGCACACACATACATCTACATACAGCTATGTCACATCCAAAGTACCCAAAAGGGGCTCACCTGTTGATCTGGAGGCCCATACAGTTCTCCATACAGGGGTAGGACCCCCATCCACGAGCTTCTCCAATTCCTCAGATGTGAATGCTGGGGCCCTATCCCCTGTAGCATGGGCCATCGTGGGTTCCAGACGCAGGACACAGCAACACAAGCAGTTGAGGTGTTGATGTGTTGAGAGTCAGGAATCAAGTGAAGTGGGATAGAGAAAATGGCAATCATGTCTGCGCCAGTGAACACAGTCACCGCCGGCGGTGATCATCATTGGTTCTTGTGCCTCACAGACTTCCATGTTAATCAATGAGGAGCTGCATGGTGGTGCAGACCTCCTTCTGCCATGACAACAAACGCCGGCGGAGAGATGTTACTTCCGCCTGTCCCTGCATACAGGACAGGTGGTTGGTAATTCATAATGCTGGTACTCATGGTGGTCAATATAATGTTCGTGAGGATGTATGTGAGGATGGTAGACACCAAGGGGGTCATTTCAACCCTGGCGGTACAGGACCGCCAGGGCTGAAATGACAGAAGCACCGCCAACAGGCTGGCGGTGCTTCCCTGGACATTACGACCGCGTCGGAAGCGCCGCGGTCGCACCGCCGGGCCCGGCGGTTTCCGGCCACAATGAGCCTGTTGGTAGTAATCCGCTAGGGCAGCGCCTACCGCCAGCCTTTTCCTGCCAGTTTAAACTGCCAGGAAAAGGCTGGCGGTACAGGGCCCCATGCAGCTTTTCACTGTCTGCTATGCAGACAGTGAAAAGCGCGAAGGGTGCAACTGCACCCGTCGCACGGCCGCAACATCGCCAGCTCCATTTGGAGCATACCCACTGCAGTTCAGGTACTATCAGTATTCCACTTCCTGGCCAATGGTTCTTTCCAGGTGACAGTGGGCTTGGCTGCAGGAATGTCACAGCCAATGATTTCAAATGTGCTGAAAAGAGTTTTGGCTGCCTTGATGACACACATGAGCAGCTATATTTCATTCCCCCAGACTGAAGATTTGCCCACTGTGAAGGCTGCATTCTACACCATGAGACACATAATACATGTGATTGGGTTCATTGACAGAACCCAAATTGCCGTGGTCCCTACCAGGACAAATGAGCAGGTGTACAGAAATAGGAAGAGTTTCCATTCAATAAATGTCCAAATACATCTCCCAGGTTAGTGCCAAGTTCCCTGGGTCTGTGCATGATGCCTATGGATTGAGGAATAGCAGTGTCACACAGTTGATTGCATAACTAGAAAGAAAGAGAGTGTGGCTCATAGGTGAGTTAGAGGTTTCACCCTATGTATGTCACTGTATGCCACCTGAGGTTGTACTCTGTACTATTGTACTTGAGTAATGTATGTCTCACACTCCTTCCAAGTGACTCCGGCTACCCAAACCTATCCTGGTAGTTGACACCAGTGAGGAATCAGAGGACAGGGGCAGAATATCGCTACAATGAAGCACATGGTCGTACCAGAAGGGTAATTGAAAGGACATTTGGGCTACTGAAAGCCAGGTTCCGTGCCTCCATGTGTCTGACAGATCCCTACTCTACGCCTCTGGGAAGGTGTGCCAGGTAGTGGTGGCTTGCTGCATGATGCACAGTTTGGCACCCAGACTCCACATGCCATTCCTGCAGGTGGAGGGGGGAGACCACCCAACTGTAGCGGCAGAGGACACTGAAGACAGTTATGATGATGGGGAGAAGGAATATGTTGACAACATCTGAGGTTCATGCCTCCATTACAGTTAAGTGCTGTGTGGCCAAGCACAAATATCGGCATAATGTGAGCTGACACTGTTCCATCTGTGGTCAGTCGTGCCAGTGTTACGGTGATGTTGTACAAGAGTATTCAGTCCATGCAATGTTTCAGGAGCTTAGCTTTCTCAAGTAGATGCCCACTGCATACTGTGTCCTCATTCTATATAGTACTTAGCATATGTTGCTAGGAATGTCATGTGACTTACAATGTGCTTACACAACCTATCTGTGACTTTAATTTCCCTGACAGTGTTGACCGGACTAGGTTGTCCAGAGGAGGAATTTGCATGCTGACAACATGGCATAGCTAATACTGTAGTATCTTGTGTGAGGGCCTGTAATGGGTTGTTTCTCCTCACTTATGGTGTTATCAGTAAATTGTTGTGCAAACTACTGAGTAGAAGTGACCAGCTGAATGTAGGGTGTTATGTTACAAGGTCTTGTGTTGCTCTAATTCTTTTACTTCTCAAATGACTGTCACTAATCCTTTCCCTTTTTCCAGATGTTGGTGTGGCCATAACTGTGAACTAAAGTGATGACTACAGACTGCTTTCACACAGTTGTGTGGATGGTGACTTGTGGTATGCTCTCACAGTGGTGATGTGTACCCCACAATGACTGTCCATTGTATGGATTCACAAATAACATGCCATTTGCACAGGATAATACAGATCAAGACATTGCATATTGTTGTAATTAAAGCACAAAAACTTCAGTTGTGTTCAAGTGTGTTTATTGAAGTGACAAAAAGAAATAGATAGTGCAATAGAGTGGGATGATTGTGGATGAAATCTTCAGTGTAGTAGCTTAGTTGGTTTGTAGCACAGGTCCAGTATCCATGGGGCCTTTGGAAAAGGAGCAATGGCAGTCCAAAGTGAACAAGATGTCTCAGTGGCACACAAGGGAGACATTCCGAGTGGCTCATTTCCTTGTGGTGCTTTGGGTCTTGGCTGAAGTCTCTAGTATCTGTCTTGGTCACAGGGAACATACTAGGTGATTCTCCTGCTGAAGAGGGAGGGATGCTGGTGGCCTGTGAGTCTTATGGCAGGTCCACCTTTCCACTAGCTGCAGCAGATGTGGAAGGCTGGTGAGTACACTAGCTAGTTGAAGTGGCCCACTGGAGTGTTGTGTACTCACACTTGATGTTCGCCAGGTCACCCAGTGTAGGAAAGTACCATCTTGCCTGGCATGTTACCCTCATATTTCACTGTATATATGTTGTTTTAGTTGTATGTGTCACTGGGACCCTGCCAGCCAGGGCCCCAGTGCACATAAGTGGGCCGTGTATGTGTTACCTGTGTTATGACTAACTGTCTCACTGAGGCTCTGCTATCCAGAACCTCAGTGGTTATGCTCTCTCATTTCTTTCCAAATTGTCACTAACAGGCTAGTGACCAATTTCACCAATTTACATTGGCATACTGGAACACCCTTATAATTCCCTAGTATATGGTACTGAGGTACCCAGGGTATTGGGGTTCCAGGAGACCCATATGGGCTGCAGCATTTCTTGTGCCACCCATAGGGAGATCTGACAATTCTTACACAGGCCTGCCAGTGCAGCCTGAGTGAAATAACGTCCACGTTATTTCACAGCCATTTACCACTGCACTTAAGTAACTTATAAGTCACCTATATGTCTAAACTTTACCTGGTAAAGGTTGGGTGCTAAGTTACTTAGTGTGTGGGCACCCTGGCACTAGCCAAGGTGCTCCCACATTGTTCAGGGCAAATTACCCGGACTTTGTGAGTGCGGGGACACCATTACACGCGTGCACTATACATATGTCACGACATATGTATAGCGTCACAATGGTAACTCCGAACATGGCCATGTAACATGTCTAAGATCATGGAATTGTCACCCCAATGCCATTCTGGCATTGGGGAGACAATTCCATGATCCCCAGAGTCTCTAGCTTAGACCCGGGTACTGCCAAACCACCTTTCCCGGGGTTTCACTGCAGCTGCTGCTGCTGCCAACCCCTCAGACAGGTTTCAGCCCTCCTGGGGTCCAGCCAGACTTGGCCCAGGAAGGCAGAACAAAGGACTTCCTCAGAGAGAGGGTGTTACACCCTCTCCCTTTGGAAAAAGGTGTCAGGGCTGGGGAGGAGTAGCCTCCCCCAGCCTCTGGAAATGCTTTGATGGGCACAGATGGTGCCCATCTCTGCATAAGCCAGTCTACACCGGTTCAGGGATCCCCCAGCCCTGCTCTGGCGCGAAACTGGACAAAGGAAAGGGGAGTGACCACTCCCCTGACCTGCACCTCCCCTGGGAGGTGTCCAGAGCTCCTCCAGTGTGCTCCAGACCTCTGCCATCTTGGAAACAGAGGTGCTGCTGGCACACTGGACTGCTCTGAGTGGCCAGTGCCGGCAGGTGACGTCAGAGACTCCTTCTGATAGGCTCCTCCAGGTGTTGCTAGCCTATCCTCTCTCCTAAGGAGCCAAACCTCCTTTTCTGGCTATTTAGGGTCTCTGCTTTGGGGAATTCTTTAGATAACGAATGCAAGAGCTCATCAGAGTTCCTCTGCATCTCTCTCTTCACCTTCTGCCAAGGAATCGACCGCTGACTGCTCTGGAAGCCTGCAAAACTACAACAAAGTAGCAAAGACGAGTACTGCGACCTTGTAACGCCGATCCGGCCACCTTCTCGACTGTTTTCCTGGTGGTGCATGCTGTGGGGGTAGTCTGCCTCCTCTCTGCACTAGAAGCACTGAAGAAATCTCCTGTGGGTCGACGGAATCTTCCCCCTGCAACCGCAGGCACCAAAGAACTGCATCACCGGTCCTCTGGGTCTCCTCTCAGCACAACGAGCGAGGTCCCTTGAACTCAGCAACTTTGTCCAAGTGACTCCCACAGTCCAGTGACTCTTCAGTCCAAGTTTGGTGGAGGTTAGTCCTTGCCTCCCCACGCTAGACTGCATTGCTGGGAACCCCGTGTTTTGCAGCTGCTCCGGCTCCTGTGCACTCTTCCAGGATTTCCTTTGTGCACAGCCAAGCCTGGGTCCCCGGCACTCTAACCTGCAGTGCACGACCTCCTGAGTTGTCCTCCAGCGTCGTGGGACCCTCCTTTGTGAGTTCAGGAGAGCTCCGGTTCACTCCACTTCGTAGTGCCTGTTCCGGCACTTCTGCGGGTGCTACTTGCTTCTGAGTGGGCTCTTTGTCTTGCTGGACGCCCCCTCTGTCTCCTCACACAATTGGCGACATCCTGGTCCCTCCTGGGCTACAGCAGCATCCAAAAACCCTAACTGTGACCTTTGCAGCTACCAAGGCTTGTTTGTGGTCTTTCTGCACAGAAATACCTCTGCACAACTCTTCACGACGTGGGACATCCATCCTCTGAAAGGGAAGTTTCTAGCCCTTGTCGTTCTTGCAGAATCCACAGCTTCTACCATCCAGTGGCAGCTTCTTTGCACCCACAGCTGGCATTTCCTGGGCATCTGCCCACTCCCGACTTGATCGTGACTCTTGGACTTGGTCCCCTTGTTCCACAGGTACTCTTGTCGGGAAATCCATCATTGTTGCATTGCTGGTGTTTGTCTTCCTTGCAGAATTCCCCTATCACGACTTCTGTGCTCTTTGGGGAACTTAGGTGCACTTTGCACCCACTTTTCAGGGTCTTGGGGTGGGCTATTTTTCTAACCCTCACTGTTTTCTTACAGTCCCAGCGACCCTCTACAAGGTCACATAGGTTTGGGGTCCATTCGAGGTTCTCATTCCACTTCTAGAGTATATGGTTTGTGTTGCCCCTATCCCTATGTGCCCCCATTGCATTCTATTGTGACTATAGATTGTTTGCACTGTTTTCTATTGCTATTACTGCATATGTTGGCATTGTGTACATATATCTTGTGTATATTTGCTATCCTCATACTGAGGGTACTCACTGAGATACTTTGCCATATTGTCATAAAAATAAAGTACCTTTATTTTTAGTATATCTGTGTATTGTGTTTTCTTATGATATTGTGCATATGACACTAGTGGTACTGTAGGAGCTTCACTCGTCTCCTAGTTCAGCCTAAGCTGCTCTGTTAAGCTACCTTTTCTATCAGCCTAAGCTGCTAGACACCCCTCTACACTAATAAGGGCTACCTGGGCCTGGTGCAAGGTGTAAGTACCCCTTGGTACTCACTACAAGCCAGTCCAGCCTCCTACGTTGGTGAATACAGTCCTGCAAAGACTGGAAGCTTTTAGTGCAGCATATGTAGATAATATAGCTGTCTTTAGCTCCAGCTGGGATGATCACCTGGTCCACCTATGGAAAGTTTTGGAGGCCCTGCAAAAGGCAGGCCTCACTATCAAGGCTTCAAAGTGCCAGATAGGGCGGGGGAAAGTGGTTTATCTGGGACACCTGGTAGGTGGAGAACAGATTGCACCACTTCAGGGAAAAATCCAAACTATTATAGATTGGGTTGCCCCTACAACTCAGACTCAGGTGAGAGCCTTTTTAGGCCTCACTGGGTACTACAGGAGGTGCATTAAAAACTATGGCTCCATTGCAGCCCCTCTTAATGACCTCACATCTAAGAAAATGCCTAAAAAGGTATTATGGACAGCAAACTGTCAGAAAGCTTTTGAGGAGCTGAAGCAGGCCATGTGCTCTGCACCTGTCCCGAAAAGCCCCTGTTACTCCAAAAAATTAATTGTCCAAACTGATGCATCTGAATTAGGGGTAGGGGCAGTCTTATCACAACTTAATTCTAAGGGCCAGGATCAACCTGTTGCTTTTATCAGCAGGAGGTTGACCCCTAGAGAAAAGCGTTGGTCTGCCATAGAGAGGGAGGCCTTTGCTGTGGTCTGGGCACTGAAGAAGTTGAGGCCATACCTGTTTGGCACTCAATTCATTGTTCAGACAGACCACAAACCTCTACTTTGGCTAAAACAAATGAAAGGGGTAAATCCTAAATTGTTGAGGTGGTCTATATCCCTACAGGGAATGGACTATACAGTGGAACATAGACCTGAGAGTACCCACTCCAATGCAGATGGACTCTCCAGATATTTCCACTTAGACAATGATGACTCATCAGGTCATGGCTAGTCTTATTGTCCTTCATTTGGGGGGGGTTGTGTAGGAAAGTACCCTCTTGCCTGGCATGTTACCCCCATATTTCACTGTATATATGTTGTTTTAGTTGTATGTGTCACTGGGACCCTGCCAGCCAGGGCCCCAGTGCTCATAAGTGTGCCCTGTATGTGTTACCTGTGTTATGACTAACTGTCTCACTGAGGCTCTGCTATCCAGAACCTCAGTGGTTATGCTCTCTCATTTCTTTCCAAATTGTCACTAATAGGCTAGTGACCAATTTCACCAATTTACATTGGCATACTGGAACACCCTTATAATTCCCTAGTATATGGTACTGAGGTACCCAGGGTATTGGGGTTCCAGGAGACCCCTATGGGCTGCAGCATTTCTTGTGCCACCCATAGGGAGATCTGACAATTCTTACACAGGCCTGCCAGTGCAGCCTGAGTGAAATAACGTCCACGTTATTTCACAGCCATTTACCACTGCACTTAAGTAACTTATAAGTCACTTATATGTCTAAACTTTACCTGGTAAAGGTTGGGTGCTAAGTTACTTAGTGTGTGGGCACCCTGGCACTAGCCAAGGTGCTCCCACATTGTTCAGGGCAAATTACCCGGACTTTGTGAGTGCGGGGACACCATTACACGCGTGCACTATACATATGTCACAACATATGTATAGCGTCACAATGGTAACTCCGAACATGGCCATGTAACATGTCTAAGATCATGGAATTGTCACCCCAATGCCATTCTGGCATTGGGGAGACAATTCCATGATCCCCTGAGTCTCTAGCTTAGACCCGGGTATTGCCAAACTACCTATCCCGGGGTTTCACTGCAGCTGCTGCTGCTGCCAACCCCTCAGACAGGTTTCTGCCCTCCCGGGGTCCAGCCAGGCTTGGCCCAGGAAGGCAGAACAAAGGACTTCCTCAGAGAGAGGGTGTTACACCCTCTCCCTTTGGAAAAAGGTGTCAGGGCTGGGGAGGAGTAGCCTCCCCCAGCCTCTGGAAATGCTTTGATGGGCACAGATGGTGCCCATCTCTGCATAAGCCAGTCTACACCGGTTCAGGGATCCCCCAGCCCTGCTCTGGTACGAAACTAGACAAAGGAAAGGGGAGTGACCACTCCCCTGACCTGCACCTTCCCTGGGAGGTGTCCAGAGCTCCTCCAGTGTGCTCCAGACCTCTGCCATCTTGGAAACATAGGTGCAGCTGGCACACTGGACTGCTCTGAGTGGCCAATGCCAGCAGGTGAAGTCAGAGACTCCTTCTGATAGGCTCCTCCAGGTGTTGCTAGCCTATCCTCTCTCCTAAGTAGCCAAACCTCCTTTTCTGGCTATTTACGGTCTCTGCTTTGGGGAATTCTTTAGATAACAAATGCAAGAGCTCATCAGAGTTCCTCTGCATCTCTCTCTTCAGCTTCTGCCAAGGAATCGACCGCTGACTGCTCTGGAAGCCTGCAAAACTGCAACAAAGTAGCAAAGACGACTACTGCGACCTTGTAACGCGGATCCGGCCGCCTTCTCGACTGTTTTCCTGGTGGTGCATGCTGTGGGGGTAGTCTGTCTCCTCTCTGCACTAGAAGCTCCGAAGAAATCTCCCGTGGGTCGACAGAATCTTCTCCCTGCAACCGCAGGCACCAAAGAACTGCATCACCAGTCCTCTGGGTCTCCTCTCAGCACGACGAGCGAGGTCCCTTCAACTCAGCAACTCTGTCCAAGTGACTCGCACAGTCCAGTGACTCTTCAGTCCAAGTTTGGTGGAGGTAAGTCCTTGCCTCCCCACGCTAGACTGCATTGCTGGGAACCGCATGTTTTGCAGCTGCTCCGGCTCCTGTGCACTCTTCCAGGATTTCCTTTGTGCACAGCCAAGCCTGGGTCCCCGGCACTCTAACCTGCAGTGCACGACCTCCTGAGTTGTCCTCCGGCGTCGTGGGACCCTCCTTTGTGAGTTCGAGTGAGCTCCGGTTCACTCCACTTTGTAGTGCCTTTTCTGGCACTTTTGCGGGTGCTGCTTGCTTCTGAGTGGGCTCTTTGCCATGCTGCACGCCCCCTCTGTCTCCTCACACAATTGGCGACATTCTGGTCCCTCCTGGGCCACAGCAGCATCCAAAAACCCTAACCGCAACCCTTGCAGCTAGCAAGGCTTGTTTGTGGTCTTTCTGCACGGAAACACCTCTGCACGTCTCTTCACGACGTGGGACATCCATCCTCCAAAGGGGAAGTTTCTAGCCCTTGTCGTTCTTGCAGAATCCACAGCTTCTACCATCCAGAGGCAGCTTCTTTGCACCCACAGCTGGCATTTCCTGGGCATCTTCCCACTCCCGACTTGATAGTGACTCTTGGACTTGGTCCCCTTGTTCCACAGGTACTCTCGTCAAGAAATCCATCGTTGTGGCATTGCTGGTGTTGGTCTTCCTTGCAGAATTCCCCTATCACGACTTCTGTGCTCTTTGGGGAACTTAGGTGCACTTTGCACCCACTTTTCAGGGTCTTGGGGTGGGCTATTTTTCTAACCCTCACTGTTTTCTTACAGTCCCAGCGACCCTCTACAAGGTAACATAGGTTTGGGGTCCATTCCTGGTTCGCATTCCACTTCTAGAGTATATGGTTTGTGTTGCCCCTATTCCTATGTGCCCCCATTGCATTCTATTGTGACTATACATTGTTTGCACTGTTTTCTATTGCTATTACTGCATATTTTGGTATTGTGTACATATATCTTGTGTATATTTGCTATCCTCATACTGAGGGTACTCACTGAGATACTTTGGCATATTGTCATAAAAATAAAGTACCTTTATTTTTAGTATATCTGTGTATTGTGTTTTCTTATGATATTGTGCATATGACACTAGTGGCACTGTAGGAGCTTCACTCGTCTCCTAGTTCAGCCTAAGCTGCTCTGCTAAGCTACCTTTTCTATCAGCCTAAGCTGCTAGACACCCCTCTACACTAATAAGGGATACCTGGGCCTGGTGCAAGGTGTAAGTACCCCTTGGTACTCACTACAAGCCAGTCCAGCCTCCTACACCCAGCAGCCCTGAAATGGAGGCCATGTTGGAAATTAAGCCCCACTTCTGCAGCATGACCTCCTGGTGGTGGTCAGAAGTCTGAGGATGTTGGGTAGCTGCTGTGGTATTGGGGTCATATGGTTGGGGCCCTGTGGTGGACTGGGTGTTGGCTATGGTACCTGACTGACCAGTGGTCCCAAATGAGCCAGGGAGATCTTATAGATCAAGACATCCAGAGTTGGTGTCATCACTGAGGGCTTTGTCTGGAGGAGGACTGAGTTGCTGTGGCACATGGTCGCCGCTGACGTTGGCTCGGGTACCTGTAAAGGATTTGTTGCAGTCATTGTCAGTTACATATTCAGCATTTCTGGCTTTCCCTATGGGATGGGTATTTCCCTTCCACCTTTGGTTATTGTATGGTGATGGATTGTGGGATTGGTAATGCTACATGCTGCCCATGCGTTACTGTTGTGTGTGCATGCAGAGCTGGGAGGGGTGTGCTTGCTGTGGGTAGGGCATGCAGGGGTACACAGTTGAGAGTGGTAATGGGGGTGGTTCTCTGTATGAACTGGAGTGGGGTGAAGGGAGTCAGGGTAAGGGGGTGACATGCCATGCAGCTATCGGTGATGGTGGGGTATTAATGGTGATTTACCAGTGTCCAACCCTTCAGTGAATCCAAGGAGGCCCTCTGGATGCAGGATAGCTAAGACATTCTTGTCCTATGCTGTCAGCTGCGGGAGAGGCCTGTCTTCATGACGGCAACTTAGTGCCTGGAGGCCACTGCATGCACCTTATCCTGTAGGTTGTTCCACATCTTGCAAATGTCCTCCCTTGTGAGTGGATAGGTTCCCACAGAGTTCACATTCTCCACGATCCTCTGCCATAGCTCCATCTTCCTGGCAATGGATATCTGCTGGACATGTGTACCGAACAGCTGTGGCTCTACCCTGACGATTTCTTCCACCATCACCGCAACTCCTCATCAGTGAAATGGGGGGTCTCTTGTGGGGACATGACTATTGTGTAGTGTGTGTGTTGTGCGGAGGGTGTTAGGTGTTGAGGTTTGGTGTGTGGTGTATTGGTAGCTGTGGTTTGTGTGTGCAGTTCTAGGGATATGTGGGCTGGCAACGTCTAACAGTGTTTTTGAATGTGCAAAGAATTGTGCTTTGTGTGTGGGGGGGTGTTTTATAGTGTTGTTGGTGGGTGTGTATGGTGTGTGTGTATGTGTCAGGTGTGGGTTTTTCAATCTGATCAATGTTGTCTTCTGTTGGTGTGTAGTGGCCAATTTAACCGCAGCGGTCCGCACCGCCAATGGCTGATTGCTGTTGTGTGTCCGTTGTGGTGATTCGTGGTTCATAATTTGGAGGGTGGTGTGTTGCAGGCATAGCTGGAAGGGTGGTGGGTCCGACAGTTCGTCTCCTCTGTTGGGTCTGGTGGAATTGTTGTTGTGGCTGCTTTCTGTCAGTTTTGTGCTAGTGTGTCATAATGTGGCAGGCGGATTGCCTGTTAGCATCCGTCACCATGGTGGTCTTCGGAAAGGACCCCAAATGTCATAATGAGGGCCTA
The DNA here is from genome assembly GCF_031143425.1 of Pleurodeles waltl. NCBI lineage: Eukaryota > Metazoa > Chordata > Amphibia > Caudata > Salamandridae > Pleurodeles > Pleurodeles waltl. Next base: position 20,846,711 of record NC_090446.1, on the reverse strand, counting down.
TATGTGTTATACGTGTTACCCTGAATTAAATGTTTTTCACTACAGTTAAACTGTTTCTTGTTGCGCTCCTTGCTGGATGTTCAAAATGTAGTTTTGTTTTACAATGTTCCTATACTGTCAACATTTACCAGATACTCTGTGTACATCATTTTACAATATTTTACCTTTCACAATATTCATGGTTAAATTGTCATATTTAAAAACATGTCAACAGCTTATCTCAAAAAAAGACACAAACTTGGACATTCATGAGAAGACTAAAGGTTTTATGACATTTCAAAAAAGTAATTCTGTGCTTCATGTATTACAATGTATGCAAATTTCAAACTTTAGGTATATACTTGGGATGCGCAGTAATCTCCGCACCGCAGGTGAAGTTCACAGGGCTTTGCCACTCAGCCCTCCACTTTGAGTGTGAACTTTGTAAAAAACTCAGATACCACCATATGACGGAGTTTACTGGCACCCACCCCTATTGACAATTAGCAGAGGGTCAGAGGACAGCTTTGGCAGCATACTGGCTGAAACGCACTGGGTCGACAGCCAATGAGCTAATCAAAATGAATTATGGAAGCACATTAGGATTGGCGGAGGTACCACCAAAGCTCGAATCATAGATCATCTTTCACAGTACTAGTCCCTCCCTGAATATGCTAAATCATGGGATTGGTGTAGCTCAACCTGAAAGTATAGAAAGAGCAGTAACAGACAGCATGCACGAGGATGAGCTGAATTGACCTGTGGTCAGGACACATATCTAACAGTGGTGAACAATGCTGATGCTTTGGTCTGAGAGCCTTCTTCAAAATCTCTGCCTGGGAAATATCTTCCTCTTCTTACTTCTCCATTTTCAAACATTGTTAAAAATTAAAGGCATCATGTGTTATTTAGGTCAGCCTTATTTTCATTGCAGTATATTGCCTTCCATTTCTGTGCTGTATTGCTGCGCTGGCCTGTCTGATCATGTGTTAAGTGCACCGCAGTGGTGATGCAAAGGACGAATGTCCATTTTACACATGTCAGTCCTGTTTTCATGAGGCTTCCCCTGCTAATGCTTGCTGTGGGGCTTTGCAGGGGTCCAGCCACACTTATTTGTAGGCTAATGTAATGGAGATTTGGCTCATATTCAGGTTATTTTCCAATGGGCTTGGGTAATAATGTAGTTAGCAATTTTGTAAACAGCACAGTGTTTCACTGTATTGTCAAACGCATGACTGCAATTCTTTAAGATGTTATGCAAGCTGTTGTGGTTTCGATTTTGACCTGAGAAATGAAAATGCATACAGCAACACAAATATCCAGTGAGTAATGTGGGTCATTTATTAAATGAAGGCCAGGATATTTGTTTCTAAATTATCACGCATGCTTGCGCATTCAGTATGTGATACATGCTGACAACCTGCAATTAAAGGTCTGATCTCATTAGGCACACAGAAGTGTTGATTATTAAGGGACTGGCTGAGCTTCTAAGTAGTTACAGAGGTAAATATTCTGCAGAGTAAACCTCTGTGAGTTCCATCCACCCCACCATTACCATCACTCCAAAAATTAGATTACTGGTTGGGGAGGTGCACTACTTAAGCAGCAAACACAATCTTTGTCAGGGTGAAGTCACAAGCAAACTCCAAATTAACTTGTGCATTTTCCAGGTAGCTGGGTACAAAACCAATCAGGCTTAACAAAGAGGCAATGTGTTAGGTACTTATGTGGCACTTCAAACAGTAGCAAGGTGAAACAAAACACTAGAAAAATTCCACAACAATTCAGAGAAATAGACTAAAATATAATAAATAATTTAAGAACAAAACAACAAAAAATTGAGAACTGGAGATATGCAAACTTAAAGATCTTAAATATCTACATGCAAAAATGCTAAAGAAGCACAAAGTGGCAACTATGGTTTTCTGGTCATGAAGGACCGGAATAAAGCCACAAATTAAGGCCGGTCACAATGGAGCGCGGGTCAGCTACAGGGACCCACTTAGGCCCTCTGAACAAGTATACCATTAATCTTGATTGCAAATTCACACAGAGTCCTGCGTCAAGGATCCGTTGTGCAGCATCCATTCTAGGGGAGCTGCAAGATTGTGGTGCAAGGATCATTGTTGAGGATGTCGTTGATGAGGGGCTGCGATGCACTGTCTGGTTCCAAAGAAGCTGCAGGGCTTGTGATGCGAAGTTATAGCTATGCGTGGGTGTATTGTAATGAGAGAAAGAATAGACGCTCCGGGTAATGAGGTGAATATCAAATAAGAACAAATCCTATGATGGTGCACCCTTGAAGGACCCCAACCCTGAGCACACCTTTAAATCATTAACCACAAGAGGGACTCGTTACAATAGCATAATTTGACAAAATTTGAAAACAAAGTACTTTGAAGTCAGTATTCAAGAAACAAATAAAAGATAAAGATAAACTTCAATGCATATTTTAATATCCTAAAATTGATTATCAATGTCCAAGTCCAATTCCATGAAGATTAAAGAAAACTGTCATGTATGTTGCTCCAATCTTATTACATGACCAAAAAATCTAATCCAGATTTCTTCAGTCGATATTCAGTGTGTCATCAGTGCCGATTTCGACCTCACATCCAGCCTAAAAGCCAACACGTGTTTCGTCCGGGAATTTCCCAATGACTTTGTCAGGGCTGCAATTGTATAAATTCTTGTTAATTAAATCTAAATCCATCATCCTAATCAAATGATGAAACAAAGAAGCCACCCCCGGTTCGCCAAAAGGTGGGATAGACACATGTGTCCTCACGTGTGTTAGTGCCCTGTGTTGCAATTTGAATTGTGTGCATCATGTTGATGATTAAGTACGTGATATTAGTACACAAGTGTGAAATTGGTGAATTATATCCAATATAGAGATTCTAAATCTCACTATATCATATACCTTCCTTATCATTTAATGTCCCATATGTATAATGATACCTCTAATGTCCTAATATATATCAAAATAAGCCCAGAATCTTACCTAAAAGTACAAAAATCCCGTTTATTAATGTAAATAATCCTTGTTAGTATACCCAATTGTATTCTGTTAGTCAAGCATATCTATCCTGATGTTGGTGTCTTCTGTTAAACAAGTAAAAAAAAAAAAAAACAACGGCTAAGTAGCTTGCCATTCTAAACATCAAACTGTGACCACATTATAATCTCTGACACCATATCCCATAAAACCCACAGAGCACTAGAATAATTTATGACACTTATCTGAGGATAACTAAAGCACTCACTTCTAATATGAGTGTGAGGTATATACTGTATTGCCAGCACATCCAAAAATCTCTTCTGCACACACAATTCTACACGTATCCTTATATATCGTGTTTGTCTAATGTCTCACCTGATTCTGAGCACAATTTAAAAATGCAAACATATCAAAATGTAGCCAGAACACACACTTTCAAATATACAGTAGGTTTAAACTGTATTATCGGCACCAACTAGAGTATACTGTTGCTCAAAGAATTCAACACTTCTCCCAACCTTACCGCCTTTGCTATATGACTCACCCGAATTCATAACGCAATCTCGGACCTCAAAATCATAAAGCTACTTCCCAAACGCGAGTACGCTTTGGGCTCATAGATATCACTTCTGCCTTTGGCCACGCCTGCATACCTTAGATGTAACAGACGGGCTGGATGCTCATCCTGTTCACCTAAAGTCTCGCGCTATTGAACTTGGTGATTACCATAAAAATAAAGATAGGACTATACTGCTGGCGGCCATCTTGGAAGTAAAATTAATGCAATACCATTTCTGCCTTCGGCCGCATCTGCTTACCTAAATTATAACAGAAGAACTAGACGCTTATCCCGTTCCCAAATGTCTCGAGCTACTATACTAAGTGATTAACCATAAAATGAAAGAAAAAAACTATGCTACTGGCAGCCATCTTGGAATTAAAAGTAATGTGATATCACTATGGAAAGACCCACCGAGAAAAATATACATTATGTGTAAATATCAAGTGCTCGAAAAGGAAGATTATCCATAAGTCGTGGTTAGTATTAAAGGAAAATACACTAGAGAACGTTAGAGAGTGATTGGAGAGAGACTCAAATGTAGATAAATACAACATGTTAATTTAACATATCAAAACAGTTTTATAGTGATATTCCACTATGATGATAAATTCCGGAATTTAAATTTCTGTATAAAGAGAAAATTCGTTTTTTTCCCATAAATGGCATAATGATAATTATACCAAAATTATAGAAAACAGAAATTAAACCATTTATATCATGTGCACTAAACATATCATTTGACATTTATATACAGAACTTCACATTATAAACTACTTCTACTTCCTTGTCATGTATTAGTTATCCATACAAAACAAGTACATATAAAAATAAGTACCACATACCAGATTTGACATGTCCACATAATGCATATTAAGTCATCATATACATATTGTCTATATCAAACACATTAGGACCCATCTTATCAATACAGTCTCATCCTAGTCGCCAAGAAAATATTCAAGTTCTCTGTCTGTATTAAGACCTGTTTCAACCGATCTCAATCGTAATATCCATAAGGCCTCTTTTCTCCTTAACGTCAGCTCCCTGTTACCCCCCCCTTGGGGCAATTACTATATGGTCAATGCCAAAGAATTCAAAAGACTTGCGAGGTCCTTGTAATTCACAGGACATTATGGGGGTTATTATTATTTTGGAGGAGGTGTTAATCCGTCCCAAAGGTGACGGTAAAGTGACGGATATACCACCAGCCGTATTACGAGTCCATTATATCCTATGGAACTCGTAATACGGCTGGTGGTATATCCATCACTTTACCGTCACTTTTGGGATGGATTAACACCTCCTCCAAAGTTGTAATAACCCCCTATATGTGCTACTAATGGGTATCCATAATCCTCATGTGCGAGTGCCCTCGCATGCTCTCCTATCCTTATTCTTATTGGACGGATTGTACTACCCACATAATAGCGGTTACATTTGCACAACACCACATATACCACAAAGGAGGTGCCGCAATTAATGTGTGTTCTGATCTTAAATACCTTGCCCGAATTGTCTGTGAATTCCATTCTTTTACGACTTGCCCATTTACACAGTCCACAATGGCCACAAATATGAAAACCTGTTGTACGAGCAGAAAGCCAATCTTTTTTAGTGTGATTTGAGGGATAGCTCTGACTTAAGATGCATCTCAGAGATTTACCTCTCCGGTACGTAATTTCAGGTTTGGTGCCAATAATATCTTTTAAAGTATCATCTTGTGACAGAATATGCCAATGTTTATGAATAAACTTGTGCAATAGTTTTGAGTTCTCTGTGTAATCTGTTACCAATCTGACTTTTTCATGCTCACTGCGATTAACATATTCCATGGGCTTCAAAGTGTATTCTCTGTGTATATTTTTAATTCTACATTTTCCATTGCTTATAATGTGCCTATGGTATCCCCTTTGTTCGAAACGTTGACACATATCCTCAATACATTTCTCAAATTCCTTCTCCTTGCTACAATTGCATCTTGCCCGAATCATTTCACCATAAGGTATCGCAGAGATCTGATGATGTGGGTGGGCACTTGCAGCATGTAAGATAGAATTACAAGCAGTGGATTTTCTATGTAACCTACTCTGAATACAATTGTTTTCAATATATAATTGTACATCCAGAAAATCAATGCAGTTGTTGCTATACTGATACGTAAATTTCACATTCATGTCATTCAAATTGAGATATTCGCAAAACTCAACTAGTTGCTCCACACTTCCTGTCTAAATCATAAGGCAATCGTCAATATCACGACCCCAATATAATATGTCCGTGTGCCATTTAGCAGCATCTGGGCCCCAGACCAACCTCTCCTCAATCCAACCCATAAATAGGTTGGCGTAAGAGGGGGGAAAAGTCTTGAGCCCATTGCCACACCTTGTTTCTGTCTATACCGATCCCTTTTAAAAAGAAATAAATTGTTGTTAAGAATTAGCTCTATCATATCTAATATCATCCTTGTATGTTCCCATAGGGTGACTGATTTCATATTAAGGAACACTTCAACCGCCTTCAAACCCAAATCATGTCTTATACATGTGTATAGAGAGACAACATCCAGAGTAACGAGTATCATATTGGCATCCCAATCAAAATCACTTAAGATGCTTAAGATATGTGTAGTGTTTTTGATTTATGATGGAAAATTGTTAACCATGGGTTGAAGGAAAACATCAACATACTCTGATATTTTTTCTGTGAGCCCAGAAATTCCGGAAATAATGGGTCTCCCTGGTGGAAATGGTAATTCTTGTGTATTTTCGGCAGGGTGTATTTACATGGATACCTGGGTTGATCCACTAAAAGATATTGATATTCATCTTTATGAAGTAATTTTTGCTCATACCAGTCTTTCAATTTTCTCTGTATAGTGTTAGTTAAACCCGGAATCAGGTTATATATAAGTTTCTCATAACATTGTATATCATGTAGCTGAGTGATAATCACACTTATTCATTATCATCACATTTCCTCCCTTGTCTGCTGGTCTAATAATTATTTGTTCATTTTGCCGGAGTTCCTTGAGAGCCTTTCTTTCTCCATGACTCAAACTGAGAGAGGTGAAGTGAGGCTTAACCTTATCTAGATCTCTACAGACTAAGTAAAAAAATATATCCAAATTGTTGTTGCGGATAAGCTTCGGAACCCATCTTGACTTCTTTCTAAGACCACTGCTAATGCTGATATTGTGTATTATGTTCAAATCATTCAACACTTGTGAGAAAATAATTGGAAATTCCTCATGTTCAGAAATAGATAACAATGTAGCTGTGTCTTGAATATCTTTAATTGAAAACTCATTCAAATTAAAACCCTGTACCGTGTCATCTCTATTTAGAATGTCAGTTGGATTAAGCGAAAAGTATTTTTTCAACTTGAGTTTGCGAATAAATGTAAAAAAATCTATTTTCAACTTACTCATGTCCCCTTGGTCTGTGGGACAAAAATGTAGACCTTTTTCCAACAGTGTTCTCATATCAGTTGTAAGATTCACGTTTGACAAATTAATGACATTTATTGAGTCAGTTCTATTTTGATTCAAACACGTTTGTCCCAGGATCTGTGATGCGAAGGCCTGCATCATCGTCAGGGATGCCACTGACAGAGGGCTTGCGATGTTAAGGACTATGTTGCGGATGCGTTGTACAGCCTGGGAGGCTGTGATGCAAACTCCTGTACCAGGGATCTGGTATGCAGTGGTCCAGATGTGGAGTTTGGTGAGGCGATGTGTCGCGCAGCAGCTCTGATGCTGAATTTTTGGCAGGTGGTGCATGGTTCTGCTGGGACCACAGTTGGGCTGGCAGAGCAGTTCAGGCCCTCTTCCTAGGATCCAGGATTATGGTGGCACCACCTGGGAGGGGAGGACTCACAGATGGCTGAGCCCAGGTTCTGGGTTCAAGTTGGAAGAGTCATGTTATGTCCATGAGGCTTCTGATCAGGAGGCTAACTCACTGCCCCTTGAGGTCACTGTGGTGGTCCTTGGTTCAAGATACAGGTTTGATCCTTCACACTCAGGCAGGAGGGCAACAGGGCAACTGGGCAGCACAGCAGGACAGCAGATTGACAGTCCTTCTTGCAGCAAAGCAGCACAGCAGTCCCTCTTCAAATCTTTCATAGATCCAAATGTATAGTGAAGAGTGGGTCTAAACGCCCAGTGTTTAAACCTTGTGCTTACTTTGAAGCAGGAGACATTTCAAAAGGCTTTCATCCCACTGAGGTATAAGGCAACCCCTGTCCTGGCCCTAGCTTGTCTGGGGACACAAAAGACTAGTGACAAACCCTTTGGGAGTGTGATCGAGCAGATCCTTTGTGATGTGCAAGTGTGGTAGGTGACCGCTTGCCCCCTTGTTATGTCAGAGTGGCCCAGGCTGCCAACACCTAGCTTGTCTCACCGTCTAGGAGCAAAAGATAAAGACCAACGGCCAGCTACACGTAATTGTGTGACCCAGGATACAAGCTGCAGGCACCAACAGGTTAGGACAAGAAAATGCTAACTTTCTAAAAGTGACATTTTCAGAAGTGTGACTTGAAATCTGACTTTGCCATTAAGGATGGCTTTAAATTACATTTTATTTAAACACCAAACTTTACTTGTCAACCTGTTCCCAATTGAAAGTTAGAACCTATTAAATGTAATAAGGTAACTCAATGCCATCATATGGTAGAGGTAGTGCTTGCAGTAGTGAAAGTGCATTTAGGGTTTTTTCACTACCAGAACATGTAAAACATACAATTTTTAAATGCACCATGTCCTCTGGGATGTGTAGGACCTACCCTAGGGGTGACCTGTATGTATAAAACAAGACGGTTTGGGAATGGCAAGTCATTTATCTTGCCAGGTTAAAATGGCAGTATAAAACTGTACACACAGGTTGCACTGTCATCTTCAGTAGCTCAAAAGATTCATTGGTGATTTATGGAATAGAAAAGTTACCTTACTTGTTTTGTATAAATGTAATATTTCTTCAATCTTTCTCCCATTGCTGTACTTTGTATTGTTCTAACATTTAAATATGTTGTACTGCTGGCATCTTTGTAGTGTGTGGTTCTATAAATGGCTATTACTTCAAAATATGTACATATATAATGTGATTGTTGACTTTCCCCTTATCGCAGGGTTACCTCAGACTCTTTGCCTTCATCTTCTTGTTTTCTGAATCATTGTTTGTTAGTATTTTAGGGTTCTTACAGTTTTCTCCTGCTAACCAGTGCCAAATTGCTTGTGTTATCTCTTTTAGAGATGGTACAAGTGGCTTACACCCAGCTGGCAAATTTACTTTGTAAGCCTCTAGTAAGCTGATACACTATATACCCCGGGCCTGTAAATTGAATGCTACCAGTAGACCTGCAGCACTTATTGTGTCACCCACCTAAGTAGCCCTCTAAAATTTGTCTCAGTCCTGCCTGGAGCAGTGTCACACTGCCATGTCGACTTGGTATTAAACTCCCTTGCCAAGCCTTCAACTTCCTTTTTATTACATATAATTCACCCGCAAGGTAGGCCCTAGGTAGCCCATAGGACAGATTGCTATATACTTCAAAGGTTGGACATGGACCTTTACATTTTACATGTCCTGGTAATGAAAAACTCCCAAATTAATTTTTCTCTACTGTGAGGCCTACGCCTCCCACAGGATAACATTGGAGATTCTTTATTACATGTAATAGGCTGTAATTCCTAATTGAGAGAAGGTAGATATATCATGTTTGGTACCTATGGAATTGTAATGATAAAACCCCTTAAATAGTAAAGTCAACTTTTTCATTATAATTTTCAAAATTACACTTTTAGAACATTGGCATTTTCCTGTCCTTAGCCCTTTGTGCATGCAGCCTGTCTTGGATCACATGACTGGGCGTAGCAGCTGGTTAGACATGGTTAGACTTTGTGAAGATATTTTATTCTGACTTATCAGTTCAGGTGAACAAGACCAAACAGGCTGTAGCACAACAGAGATTTAGAGGAATCCCCCACAGACCAAAAGGAAGGAGACGCAGTGGTTCAGGTAAGCTGGTCCTGCGTTGCGTATGGCCTTGTACGTGTGGGTGAGAACCTTGAAGGTAATTTGCTTCTCAACCGGTAGCAAGTGGAAGGTCTTCAGGTGTTGGGAGATGTGTTCAGGAGCGGGACAAACTAGGAATCAGTTTTACAATTGGAAAAGTGTCCAGAGAGGATCAAATCTCCCACTGTCCATATTTCAGGGTACACTCTCAACACCTGTGAGTTAGATATATTAAACCAAGGCTTAGGATTTGTCTTAATGGACCAACCACATTTTTCCAAACTGCAAGGTAAATAATATAGGTTTTTTAGGACAATCAGACTGAAGCACTTTTTTAAGAACAGACTTAAGATGAAGCAGACTCATGAGAGGGGTTTACGTCAACTGTCACAATCTGATCACCAGGGCCGTCTCATGAGTGCTGAAATCATTGTATTTGAGAAGTTGGTCCTTAATCAGGTGAAATAGTTAGAGAATAAGAAAAGGTTTATTGTCTGTAATGTTTCCAAGGAAGAGAGAGTCACCCTTGGTGTACTGGTATTAATACTGTCGTAATTAAAATAGCTCATAAAGGTGGAGTCATCAGGGTTCAGGGCTTAATTGGTTATGAAGCTGCAAACTTGAACCAGCTGCAATATAAATGACATAAGGAGAGAATCATTTCAAATCCCTTTAAAAAGAGCCAAGCTGACATTAGAGATATTACTTTGGAGGCGTTGGATGGAGGCATAATCACAGATAATAAATTTGCATTATTAACCAACCACACCGAGGACACAAGTGACTTATACATTAACTAAGGTCCATAAAAATATATCTTAACCTCCAGGGTCACCCTATCGTATCGTATCGGGTTGTGGTTCTGTTTTTGAATCATTGTGTAGGTTTGTTGATCAGTACATCAAGCATGAGGTTTCCAAGACATATGTCTATGTGAGAGATAACATGCTTAAAATCAATCTTGTGGATGGACTAGATTTTACACATGAAAACAACTGGTTAGTGACAATGGATGTAGATTCACTACTTACAAACATCCTCTAGAATGAGGCCTTAGGGGTCATCGATAGATGCTTCAGACAGAATAGATTAATCTAGGGATAACCTGTTGGTATCACTGGCAGACGTTGCACTCAAAAGGAATATTTCCTATTCAAAAAATATTTTTATATACAAAAGTAGGGCATAGTCATGCTGGGCTTGTTCTGCTCCAGATGTGGTGAATCTCTTCATGAGTAAATTTGGATACTGAACAATTTATGATCAATCCATACTATGCTCAAATTAATAATTGGAGACAATGGGGGTCATTACAAGTTGTAACTGTTGTGCGGCCGCCAATGCGGCCGCACTCACGCGGTGCCCATTATGACATCCCTGCTGGGCCAGGGGGAGGAAACAGAGTTTCCGCCCGCCGGCCCAGCGGAGATGTGGGCCGCAACATGGGAGCCGGCTCGAAATGGAGCCGGTGGTGTTGCGGCCGTTCGATGGGTGCAGTTGCATCTGACGCGCTTTTCACTGTCTGCAGAGCAGACAGTGAAAAGCCGCATGGGGCCCTGTCAGGGGGCCCCTGCACTGCCCATGCCAGTGGCATGGGCAGTGCAGGGGCCCCCAGGGGCCCTGCGACTCCCCGTACCGCCAGCCTTTTCCTGGCGGTTCAAACCACCAGGAAAAGGCTGACGGTAGGGGGACTCGTAATCCCCTGGGCAGCGCTGCTAGCAGCGCTGCCCTGACGGATTACTACCTCCAGGGCCATTGTGGCGGAAAACCGCCGGACCCGGTGGTGCGACCGCGGCGCTTCGGCCGCGGTTGTAATGACCAGGGGAGCACCGCCAGCCTGTTGGCGCTGCTTCCGTCATTTCAGCCCTGGCGGTACTGTACCGCCAGGGTTGTAATAACCCCAATATATTGATGATGTGTCATTCATCTGGCAGGGAGATAAAGCAGAATTGACGAAATTGGCATTTGGCTAATAGGCAGAGTCCAGATTTACACATCACCATACATTACAGTAATTAGGAAATATACTGTTTTGAATTATTAGTAAGGCACAGGAATGGAAAATTATACAACACCCTATACAAGAAACCCACATACATGAATTCTCTCCTGTGTCACAACAGGCATCACCACAAGGCTCTGATTATTTGCAAGAAGCAGAATTGTTAAAACAGAAACTGCTTGAGAATGGGTACCCCAAGAACATAGTCATCAGAGCTATTAAGAGAGCATAGTTCTGCCCATGTGAGGATGTCCTGACCCCAAAAGTGAAAAATTAACAAATGAGGGTAGTTATAGTCAGCATCTTTTCCCCTGTAAGCAAAGGGAATAGAGGAAAGTGGGTTACTAGTAGGTAGGAATATTCATAGTATTCCTAGCTAGTAATAATACCACAATCACTAATAGGTTCAGTGGAGTCTCAGTAAATTAATCCTTGCTCAGACCTTGGAAGATTGGCAAATGAGCAGTCAGGCTTAATTTAGGAGATATGTATGTGTAAAGAATTTAATAGCACTAAACCAGCAAATATGTAAATAATAAAACAGAAAAACAGTCCAACACCAATTTATAAAAATAGAGAATATTTTTATTTTCAAAACAACACCAAAATGACAAAAACATAATTGTAGCAAATCGGAGAGGTACATTTCTAAAGATTTAGGTAAAAATCATGCTGAAAGGTGCAAAGAGCCAACTGAGTATAGCTGGTTGCTCTAGAAGGCGACAAACTCACAAGTTCAGGCTGCCTGCAATGGAGTACAGAACAGGCACAAGACCAAGTTAGGTCTGCTAAGCATTGTACCTTGTGTCTTTAGTGCACGGCCTAGGCCTTGTTGCATTGAGAGGCTTTACATCATCCAGCGGCAGTCCCTAGGAGCTTCGAGGGCTGCGATGCGAGGTCCTGCAACATGTGTCATGCTGCGTAAGTTCTGACGAAGCAAGGCTTTGCAGGGCTTCATGTTGACTTGCAGCAGTTCTGTGGAAACTGTGTTGAGGTTTTGCGAGGCTTTGCATCGCCTTGCGTTGGTTCTGTTAAAGCTGGCAGCTGAGCAATGAGGCTTTGCAAGGATTTGTGTTGTCTCACATTGGTTCATGTTTGTTCGATGCGACTGCCAGCTGGTTCTTGGTTCTGTTATGGAAATAAGTGTACTCTAGCACTAGTCAAGAGTTCAGAAGCTCTGGAGTGCCACTTGAGGGCTGGACTCAGTCTCCCACAGGGCACTTGCACAGTCTAGGACAAGCCCAGTTGCAACTGGTCAGTGGAGGTGTCCTCTCTTTGGCTTTGCAGGTGACTTCTTTGGCTCTTTTGGGAGTCCATTCCTTTCCTTTCGGAGAAAGCCAAAGTCCTTTCTTTGTGGAGCCTTGTAAGTGTAGTAGGTGCAGTCTTTCCGAGTGCAGTCTTCTCTTTGGTGCAGTCTAGGAGTCTAGTAGAGCAGTCCTTCTCTTCTTCTTTTCCAGACAATGATCTGGTGAGATCTTCAAAGCTTATTCTTCATTTCTGAGCTGGAGTGAGAGGGAAATCCTAACCAATAGAAAAATAGCTACTTCCCTATTGTATGACCACTTCCTGTGGAGGGTGGCAAACGTATAGCCCAAAATGCAATATTATTCCAAAAATCTAAATGGAGAAAATCTATCCTTGGAGAGTTTGTCTGTGTATCCCAACCCTGAGTTGCAGCTAACAACTGACTACACACTTTTTCCAGCCCCTCTCCGAATCTAATCAAGGGTGCTTCCATCTGGTTAGAGATCAAGGAAGTGGGGGTGGTCTGGGTCCTGTGAAATCTGTCTTCTGTAGAGACTGCTACCTTTGAAGTCCAACTTATCTACCCAGTCCCATTTCCATCACTGGATCATCCCACCAAATAGCTGCATTGTTGCAGCCCCAGGCCTCTTCACAACTACTCAGGGAGCAGCTTGGCTCAGGCTGTCAAATACTGATCACTCAACAGAGGCTACCACAGGGCTGCTTTAGATAAATTCAGGATAGTAGATTCTAAATTACTTTCTTGTCATAGGTATATTAAATCTGACCATAGCAAGATGTAGAGTTAAATCTAACTAATAATTTGATATTTTGATATGGTTAGCTAGTTCCATTTCAAAGTTAGACTTTATTAAATTTAATAAAGCCTTCCTCATGTTAGCCTGTGGGACTACCAGCACTACAATAAGGAATATTACTTTGGATGTTTTTCCTTACTAGGGAATATAAAACATCTTTTATGTTGTCCCTATTTTCTACAACTATGCACCCGACACTTGGGGCACCTACGGCAGACAATAGGTGTGACTTATAAATAATAAAAAGGTAGGTCTGGTTGGGGGGAAGGTCTTTTTCATCTTTGGTCCCTAAACGTTAGAACTCCCCACCGAAATGAGGCAACTTGATAAAAAGCTTTGCTTATAACGTTGCTTAAAGCTTTGCTCTTCCCATAATAAGTTCACCCGCATTGCTTCATGCTGCCCTGTTCAACTGCTCACCTAAGTGGTGGGAAGCCTTACGGTAGCCTTGTGCTCTATAAATACATAAAACAGAAGCATAAGCATAGTTTTGGTATTTGGAAGTGCTTTTCATTACAAAATCAAATTTGGGCATATTTTTTTTTTTTTAAACCAATCTGCAAGGCAGGTCTGGATTTGAAATAACACGAGGTACTACAGCAGAGCACACTTAGGTGCATTTGGTCCACTGGGATATCTACATGTACATGCCTAACCAATTAGAATGATACCAATCAGCCTATAGATTTAGAGGATTGAGCACTGGCCCTGCATCTGGTTAGCAGACCACAGGGCACTTTCAGAGTCAGTCACCAGCATAAGTCATAAAATGGAGGGTGATCAGTGAAGCGAGGATGACTTTCCTATACTTACAATTTCATAAATACCAAAAATAAAATGCTTACCTGTTTCCAATCAAAAGTTAGCAATTAAATGTAATAAAGCAAAACAATACTATCCCATTGGACAGGTAGTCCTCACAGTAGTGATAAAGGAATTTTAAGAGTTTTGTTTTTCATACCAGGACACATAAAATGTAAAAGTACATGTTCAACCTTTAAATTACAATGCACCCCGTCATATGACCCACCTAGGGCCTACATTAGGGGTGACCTATAGGAAATAAAAGCAGAGTTTATATTGCCAAGTCGAATTGGCAGTTTAAAACTGCATCAGGCTGCAAAGGCAGACCTGGGACAGGTTTTAAGGGACTACTTTAGTGGGTGGCACAATATGTGCTGCAGACCCACTAGTAGCATTTAACTTACAGTAGTGTATACTTTGTGTGGCTTTGTATGACCTCATAGATATGGAATAAGACAAACCAACGCAAGTCACTGAGTTGCCTTACTCTGCGCCAGCGAGTCATTCCATGGATTTTGATGCTGCCCCAGATTTAGAAAATCATGTAAACCTGTTGCAGCATCAAAACCAAATGCCTCCCCAGATCAGGTGTAAGGAGGAGAAATATTTCCATTTCTCCTGTATTTTTCATCTCTCCATGTGTGCTGCATTCTGCAGCACACATAGAAACACACAGAAACACCTCTCTGGATTGTTCCAGGACTTTTTCCAGTGAACTTTCCAATCTATGAGTCCATCTACTTAAAAAAGTACTAACTGAAAAATGCTTTGAGAAAGTATACTGAAACTGTTTTTTGACCAAAAATCTGGTCAATTTTGTTTCTTTTTACCATCTTTCCTTAGTTATTTAGGAATGTTTATTCTTGTTGATAAGTAATTAGGCTTTAGCCTATTTTGAGCATTGTGAATTTTAGTTCTGTTCTGTTTCTTTGTTAACTTAGAAATGTGTCGGTTGCTTCTAACAAAAATAATGTAGATCTTGATCTTGACCCTGGGCCTGGGGAAATGAGTAATTACATCTCTAAATGTTTTGTGAATGGGAATCATACTTTTATTAAGTTTTGGTTAGCCTTGCTATAACCCGGTCCTGGGGGGCTTACTGTCATTTTTAAACACTTGGGATTTTTTATATGTAGATTTAGTATCTTTATATGTCACGCTGTCATTTTAGAGATATAGGAATATTTTTTTTATTTTAAAATGTGTTGATTATTTTATGATGATGCATGTACTTTTATGGTTATACAGTATATAAAAATGATTGATTGATGGAACTTTTATTAACTTTAATCAGAACATTTGTAAATAAAAATAAAAATTAAGGGTAAATGAACATTTTGATTATGGGAGCTCTACTAATAATTGACAAGGACAAACATTATTCTTACTTGACCAGAGTCCGTAACCTATCTTAACATAGCTCTATAAATTAAATCAAATACATTTGAATATTTAGTTATATCTCTAATCCCTTTGGACACATTGGAAAACATTGTCCCCTGGTATGGCATGGATGATGCATTAAATGAGAGGATCTCAGATTACTTGGATGGGACCTACATCCTCCTAATGAAGTAAAATATCTATACTCATCTAAGTCTCTGTGAATACTAACCTTTTCCAATGATCAATGGAAAATTATATCATCAGTAAATAATTTTAATTTTGGTTCATGATAGTTTCACCATTACAAAGTACATATGCCAAGGGTTCAATAAAAAAATGTAAAGCAAAGAGGACACCCCTTTCGAGTACCCAGAGATATTGTAAATTGACAAAACTTCATTGGAGTTTATTACAATTCTAGTTGACATATCTAAATATGTATCCCTCAAAATATTAATAAATTGCCCATGGTACGGAAAGGTACTGAGAATATGAAATAGAACTGTCTAGCTAGCTAAATGAAATGCTTTTTCTACATCAATATTTATAATGGTAGCTTTAATCTCTATAAGGGTATAGTAATCAATGGCCTGAATTAAATAATTAGTATTTATCATGATTGATCAATGAGGCATAAGCTTATTTTGATCCACATGGATCAATTTTGGGGACTAAAAGTAATCTGATTTGCCAAGATTTTTGTAAATAATTTATAATCAGCATTAAGCAGGCTAACAGACCTTAAGAATTAGGATTATTAGAGGTCTACCTTTTTGATGAATCTTATCGCTATTGATTCTGTATATTATGATGGTATTGGAGTACCTCATTACATTTGGCTAAACAGATTGTACATAAAATCCTGAAGTTGAGGGAAAATCTCTTTATATACCTCAATAGGGATTCCGTCACTTCCAGTTGCTCCCAGCGGTATGTTGTAAGGCACAGTGTTCCAGTGTACTGGTAGTAAATGTGAGCTAAGAGATGGAACAGTGATTGTCCAACTTTGCTTAGCTTGTCAGACATCGGTGTCCAGATTTCCATTATGTTTGCAAGACATCACACAGTAAATTATTGATTTAGGAGTTATTGTCCAGATTCACAAAAAAGAGTTGGTTACTGATGGCACAGTAAATGCCTAGTGAAAAGATGGTATTTTGTCATTCAACACAGGCTAGAGTTATATAGGAGTTATGACATTAAACGTATTCCAGATGATTGATTCATTATAAGGAAAATATTCTAATTGTGAGCTTTCTCCAATGCATGTGATATAATAGGTAAATCACATGGGAAGCTGAACCTGCAGCTTAAATTCAAATATGTCAACAGTCAAGAAGACAGTCACTCCACCTTGGAGCTATACAGCCAAAGAGAAAAATGAGAGATTCTATACATTTTATCTATTAAAAATGTTTTATTTGTAAGCCATCACAAAAAGAAGAATGAAGCTCGTATTAGGAGAACAGGTACATTATAAGCCTAATATTGAATATCTAATGTCATAGTTTATGGACGGGCACCCTAAACCCTGGATCTTGACAGCTACTTCCCTGTAACATCTATAATCTATAATACTGGAGACCAACTCTTTCATCCTCTCAACTGGAACTCTCAGAGACTGTGAAGAAGATGGTGAAACAACATATGACAATCCATAGCTAAAACTGCACACGATTGTAGTTGTATCTGAAAAGGTACCTAAGGACATTGGATAGTCACATTCTGGCTTGGCCATCAACAACTCATCTACTACAAGTATTTCAGTCCTTCCAGATTCTGCCTTGAGGCTACAGCTGCACAAATTAATTAAACTCCAAGAAAAACTCCAAGTTTATATAAGATTAAGAGACACCACGGCACAGGAAATATAAAAACGGAGATTAAGCCAGACAAAACCTTCATTCCTTCCTTGTAATAGACTATCAACAGGCATTGCATTGTGTGATATGTTATAAATACTAGAACTGAAGATCAAAACCAGTGATTTTCATGAGCCAAATCATATCCCAGTTGTCCTGGGTTTTTGTTCAAAAGACTGAGGGGCATATTTATGTCAAAAACAATATAATGTCAAATGATATAAATGTGTGTACTATAGCACAATAAAATACATAAACCATACAAAAAACAATGGGCCTCATTCCAACCCTGGCGGTCATAGACCGCCAGGGTGGCTGTCCACGGAAGCACCGCCAACAGGCTGGCGGTGCTTCATGTGGAATTCCGACCGCGGCTGTAAAGCCGCAGTCGCCCAGCCGGGTCTGGCGGTTTCCCGCCGGATTATCCCCGGCTGGGAGAATCCTCCATGGCGGCGCTGCAAGTAGCACCGCCATGGGGATTCCGACACCCTTCCCGCCAGCCTGTTTCTGGCGGTTTTCACCGCCAGAAACAGGATGGCGGGAACGGGTGTCGTGGGGCCCCTGGGGGCCCCTGCACTGCCCATGCCACTGGCATGGGCAGTGCAGGGGCCCCCTAACAGGGCCCCAGCATTATTTTCACTGTCTGCATAGCAGACAGTGAAAATCGCGGCGGGTGCAACTGCACCCGTCACACCCCTGCAACACCGCCGGCTCCTTTCGGAGCCGGCTTCTGTGTTGCAGGGCCTTTCAAGAATTTGCACGCAGACAACACAACCTGTAAGAGAATTGTCAGAGAAACTGGAAGCTATATCTGAATGGTTTATTTTCAAAGACAACAAAATGTAGATGCTTTAACCATAATAGATGCCCTACAATCGACTAGATGATCAGAACAATCTCATTAATATTGTTTGTGTTTGATTATTTTTGAACTTGTAAAACAGACAATACTGTAACCATGAAGTTGTGGGATTAATGACACAGCAAATTATAACCAGAAGCCTGGAGTACATTGACAGAGTATATTGTAACCAGAAGGTCTAGGGAGTAATGATAGAGTATATTGTAATTAGTAGTCCTAATGGGTAATGCTGCTGTGATCAAAGTAACTGTATTCTTACAGGTGTCTGAACACATTCTTTAACACTGTCCTTGACTTGATATGGGGTCTTCAAGCAAGAGAGGCAGAAAAATAAGGTGAATTTTGTTACATGTAGTCCCAGTTGTACTTATCCTTAGGACGAATTTACCACAAGCACAAGTTAACCTAAAACATTCTTACACAGAATTTCAGGCTCTATCCCCTTCCTGAGCATTAAATATTGCAACAACCATCTTCCTATTTATAACAAACTCAGCTTCGCATCATAAATGTACACCTATGAATCACCTATGAATCACTGAATCCTTGTTAGTCACTGACTGCAGAGAATTGTTTTTATTCATATGTCTTTGCTGACACATCTTGAACTCTTGTGTTTTTAGAAATGGGGTTTCTAGTTAGCAGTGGTCTACACTCTGTTCAAGTAGGGAATCTCAATCTAGTCAGGAAAAGGAAGTCACCCCCTTGGTAGCTTGGCTCAAGCAGTCAGGCTTATCTCAGAGGCAATGTGTAAAGTATTTGTACACACACACACACACACACACACATAGTAACACAGTGACAACACTACAAAATGGCTCCACACGAGTTTAGAAAAACAGCCAATATGTATCTGAGTAACACAAGACCACAATGACACAATTCCAACATACAGAGGTTAAGATATCACTTTTTAAAAGTTTAGATGAGTCTTAATCCATAGGAATCAATAGCTGTATCTTTTTAACACACAGTACCTGGGTTGCATCAAAAACAAAGATTACACGGGCTGCAGAGGAGGTGAGGTACTGAAGAGCAAAGCATTGTGTTGGCTCCTTCATGCGAGGGAAGGTAATGCAAAGATTATTTCCTCACAGGAAAGCTGATGTGTCAGTTCCTTACTGGCAGGGGAGGTGAAGCATCGATTCTTTCCTCGCAGGAAAGGCGATGCGTAGATTTCCGAATATGCAGCCTTGCTTCCTTACTGCATGCGAGGTTGATTAGATATTGATGCCCCGGAGACAATGCATGGAAAATCCAGACGTACTGTGCTGATGGAACCCCAGGGAAAAAGGTGCTGCGTCGGTTCTGCAGCCACAAGACAGGTGCTGCATCGATTCTTCAGCCAATGGACAGGCGCTGGTTAAATTTTTCTGCTGTGGCATGACGGTGCATGGATTTTCTTCTTCTGGTCACCAGCTTATACTTCCAAGGGCCCAGGAACTGGAGTTGGCATAATTTGGCAAGTTAGGACTCTCAGCAGAATAGCCCTGGAACTGGCAGAAGAAGTCTTTGATATCCCTGAGACTTCTTAACAGGAGACAAGCTCAGTTCAAACCCTTGGAGAACTGTTAGAATGCAGGATGTCAAAAGCAATGTCCAGTCGTTTCACTCCCAGGACAGCAGCTGCAAGCATCGGACTACCACAGCAAAGCAACAGACAGAGTGGTGGTCCCTCCTATAGCATTCAGCACTTCCTCCTGGTAGAATGTCCTCAGTCCAGAAGGATTCTAACTTTGTGGGGTCAGGCGTGAAGTGATTACAAGCATTTCTGTCTTTGAGGTAGGCTCACTTCAATTAAAAGTCATTCTAGTGCACAAGACCCTGCCTTTCCTGCCCTGGCCTCAAACACACTCCAAGGGATTGGAAACTGCTTTGTGTATGAACAGGCAAAGCCCTATTTAGGTGCAAGTGTCAGCTCCTCCCACCACTCTAGCCCAGGAATACTCATCGGGTTATGCAGGACACAGTTCAGCTCTCTATGTGTGAATGACTAGAGTGAATTCACAAACAGTCCAACTGTCATCCTGACCCAGACATGCATTCCACAGACAGGCAGAGGCACAGAATAGTTAAGCAAGAAAATTCCCACTTTCTAAAAGTGGCATTTTCAAACTTACAATTTAAAAAACAACTTCACCAAAAGTTGTATTTTTAAATTGTGAGTTTAGAGACCCCAAACTCCGGATCTCTATCTGTTCCCAATGTGAAATTATACTTAAAAGATTCCACAAAATATATAAATTATAGACCTTAATCTTAACAACAGTCTGTAGTGCCTTCATCAAATGGGGGGCACACTACGGGCAGCAAGTTCACTTGGCATAGTGTCCAGCGCCAGAAAAAGATACCATAAAGGCAACATGCAGAGTCACAATACGCCCCCTTTGGGCAGGTCACTCACACTGCACCGCAACACTAAAAAATACGGCCACATATCTCAGGCACAGGGACAGTGAAGGCTACACAGCATTCTCACAAACACATCACCTACAACACACAAATAAAGACAACTCACACATCCACAGTCTACACAAGCCAGGGAATGTCATCACATACAACACACATATGTATCAATGTGGCATTAAACAAAAACAACACCACCATTAACCAACCCTGCAATGGACAAACACAAAATGGAAGGACAATGGCATGCACATTACACAGAGAGACAAATAGACAAAAGGAAATTGCACTACTGGGATGGGTGCACCAGGAACACTCAGAGAAGGAGGCTGCATTGGGACAAATCAATTTGCATATGCCCATAAAACTACAGGTACACAGGAAAGGGCCCTCCATGTGTCTTAGGGACAAACAGTACCATACACAAATATCATGACCATCTGCACAATGTGGAAGTACAAGTCAAAAAAGCACAAGCAACTCCAAATACAGAGGACATACTCCTACAGGAACCAGCTGCAAGGGACACATAGATAAATGTACACATGCACAGGTAACTACAACCAAAGCTAGCACAACTGAACACACTCCATGCCTGTACTAACAAACCTCAAGCTGACAAACATAAGATGAATATATAAGTCACATCAGGGGACAAGTCCAACACCTTACATGCGCTTACTGGACATTGCATGATTAAATACTCACCATAACAAACACCACACAATGCCACAACACCACAATTGCATTCACACCCACATATATATATTCAACATATATCTTCTTATTTGGGGACACCAGCACTGCTCACAAAGTAAGATAATGCAAACAATAGCAAAAGGAGCAGCAAGCGGGCTGAAGCACACAACCATAGGCACACAGCACAATGATCTCAGGAACAACATTATGGCAGTAAAGGAATTGCAGGACAAATGTGTAACCAAAACAAAACAACTCTTTGAGGTTATTAACCCCTTCTGTGCCTTGGACGAGATGATCTCGTCCAAGGCTACAGTTCCCCTGTGCCTTGGACGAGATCATCTCGTCCTAGGCACAGGGGAACTTGGGGGCGCGCTAGCGCGCCCCCGTGCACCCCCATTCCCCCCCCAAGTCGGGATGGAAGGGGAAGACCTTCCCCTTCCACCCCCGACCCCCCCCACCCCCCCCTGTGACGTCAGCGCGCGAGCGTGCGCTGATTTGTCACAGGGGCCTCCCTAGTCGCGCTGGAAGCTCTGCTTCCAGCGCGATTGAAAAAGAAATGCAAAAGCATTTCTTTTTCAATCACTTGGGAGGTCCGGAGGGGCTTCAAAGGGAAGGAAAAGTATTTCCTTCCCTTGAAGTCCCTCCGAGGGTTTCAAAAGCCGGATTGCTTGCAATCCGGCTTTTGAAACCCCACTAGACACCAGGGATTTTTTTTTTTTTTATTGAAACACACAAAGGGCAAGAGTCGCTCCCAGGGGGGGGCATTTTTTTGAGAAGGCCTTTTCTGCCCCCCCTGGGGGCAGAAACCTCTAGGCACCAGGGACCATTTTTTTTTTTTTTTTTTTTTTATGTTTCATTTCTTTTTTTTTTGGTGGGGAGCGACCCCTTAGGCAAGGGTCGCTCCCCTTGGGGGAAAATTATATTTTGGCCATTTCTGCCCCCCTTGGGGGCAGATTGGCCTATTTTGATGAGGCCAATCTGCCCCCAAGGGGGGTAGAAACCACTAGACACCAGGGAATTTTTTCTTTGCGTGAATATCACGCAAAGGGAGCGACCCCTTAGGCAAGGGTCGCTCCCTGGGGGGGAGGGCAATTTATTTTAGGCCATTTCTGCCCCCAGGGGGTAGATTGGCCGATTTTAGGTCAATCTGCCCCCAAGGGGGCAGAAACCACTAGGCACCGGGGATTTGTTTTGTGGCGCCAATGTCACGCAGGGGGAGCGACCCCGTAGGCAAGGGTCGCTCCCGGGTGGGGTGGGGGTTGGGGGGGGCAAATTTATTTTAGGCCATTTCTGCCCCCCCGGGGGCAGATCGGCCTAATATTAGGCTGATCTGCCCCCGGGGGGGGGGCAGAAACCTCTAGGCGCCAGGGCAAATTTTTTTTTGTTTGTTTGTTTGTTTTTTTAGAGATGGGGAGCGACCCATCAGGCAAGGGTCGCTCCCCTTGGGGGGCAAATTGTATTTAGGCCATTTCTGCCCCCCTGGGGGCAGATTGGCCGATTTTAGGTCAATCTGCCCCCAAGGGGGCAGAAACCACTAGGCACCAGGGATTTGTTTTTTGGCGCCAATGTCACGCAGGGGGAGCGACCCCGTAGGCAAGGGTCGCTCCCGGGGGGGGTGGGGGCGGGGGGGGACACATTTATTTTAGGCCATTTCTGCCCCCCCTGGGGGCAGATCGGCCTATTACTAGGCCGAACTGCCCCCAGGGGGGGGCAGAACCCTCAGGGCAAATTTTTTTGTTGTGTTTTTTTTTTTTTCGAGATGGGGAGCGACCCATCAGACAAGGGTCGCTCCCCTGGGGGGCAAATTGTATTGAGGCCATTTGTGCCCCCCTTGGGTGCAGATTGGCAGATTTTAGGTCAATCTGCCCCCAAGGGGGCAGAAACCACTAGGCACCGGGGATTTGTTTTTTGGCGCCAATGTCACGCAGGGGGAGCGACCCCGTAGGCAAGGGTCGCTCCCGGAGGGGTGGGAAATTTATTTTAGGCCATTTCTGCCCCCCCTGGGGGCAGATCGGCCTATTATTAGGCCGAACTGCCCCCAGGGGGGGGCAGAACCCTCAGGGCACCAGGGCAAATTTTTTTGTTGTGTTTTTTTTTTCTTTGTTTGTTTTTTTCGAGATGGGGAGCGACCCATCAGGCAAGGGTCGCTCCCCTGGGGGGCAAATTGTATTTAGGCCATTTCTGCCCCCCTTGGGGGCAGATTGGCCGATTTTAGGTCAATCTGCCCCCAAGGGGGCAGAAACCACTAGGCACCGGGGATTTGTTTTTTGGCGCCAATGTCACGCAGGGGGAGCGACCCCGTAGGCAAGGGTCGCCCCCAGGGGGGGTGGGGGCCAGGGGGGGACAAATTTATTTTAGGCCATTTCTGCCTGGGGGCAGATCGGCCTATTACTAGGCCGAACTGCCCCCAGGGGGGGGGCAGAACCCTCAGGTCAAATTTTTTTGTTGTGTTTTTTTTTTTTTTTTTTTTTTTTCGAGATGGGGAGCGACCCATCAGGCAAGGGTCGCTGCCCTGGGGGGCAAATTGTATTGAGGCCATTTCTGCCCCCCTTGGGTGCAGATTGGCAGATTTTAGGTCAATCTGCCCCCAAGGGGGCAGAAACCACTAGGCACCGGGGATTTGTTTTTTGGCGCCAATGTCACGCAGGGGGAGCGACCCCGTAGGCAAGAGTCGCTCCCGGGGGGGTGGGGGCTGGGGGGGGAAATTTATTTTAGGCCATTTCTGCCCCCCCTGGGGGCAGATCGGCCTATTATTAGGCCGAACTGCCCCCAGGGGGGGGCAGAACCCTCAGGGCAAATTTTTTTGTTGTGTTTTTTTTTTTGTTTGTTTGTTTTTTTCGAGATGGGGAGCGACCCATCAGGCAAGGGTCGCTCCCCTGGGGGGCAAATTGTATTTAGGCCATTTCTGCCCCCCTTGGGGGCAGATTGGCCGTTTTAGGTCAATCTGCCCCCAAGGGGGCAGAAACCACTAGGCACCGGGGATTTGTTTTTTGGCGCCAATTTCACGCAGGGGGAGCGACCCCGTAGGCAAGGGTCGCTCCCGGGGCGGGGTGGGGGCCGGGGGGGGGACAAATTTATTTTAGGCCATTACTGCCCCCAGGGAAATTTTTTTGTTGTGTTTTTTTTTTTTTTTTTTTTTTTTTTCGAGATGGGGAGCGACCCATCAGGCAAGGGTCGCTCCCCTGGGGGGCAAATTGTATTGAGGCCATTTCTGCCCCCCTTGGGTGCAGATTGGCAGATTTTAGGTCAATCTGCCCCCAAGGGGGCAGAAACCACTAGGCACCGGGGATTTGTTTTTTGGCGCCAATGTCATGCAGGGGGAGCGACCCCGTAGGCAAGGGTCGCTCCCGGGGGGGTGGGGGCTGGGGGGGGAAATTTATTTTAGGCCATTTCCGCCCCCCCTGGGGGCAGATCGGCCTATTATTAGGCCGAACTGCCCCCAGGGGGGGGCAGAACCCTCAGGGCACCAGGGCAAA
Source organism: Pleurodeles waltl (assembly GCF_031143425.1). Taxonomy (NCBI): domain Eukaryota; kingdom Metazoa; phylum Chordata; class Amphibia; order Caudata; family Salamandridae; genus Pleurodeles; species Pleurodeles waltl. The sequence goes on along the minus strand of NC_090446.1, from coordinate 20,821,598 downwards.
AAAAAATTTGTGTTTTTTTTTTTTTGTTTTTTTTTTTTCGAGATGGGGAGCGACCCATCAGGCAAGGGTCGCTCCCCTGGGGGGCAAATTGTATTGAGGCCATTTCTGCCCCCCTTGGGTGCAGATTGGCAGATTTTAGGTCAATCTGCCCCCAAGGGGGCAGAAACCACTAGGCACCGGGGATTTGTTTTTTGGCGCCAATGTCACGCAGGGGGAGCGACCCCGTAGGCAAGGGTTGCTCCCGGGGCGGGGTGGGGGCCGGGGGGGGGACAAATTTATTTTAGGCCATTTCTGCCCCCGCTGGGGGCAGATCGGCCTATTACTAGGCCGAACTGCCCCCAGGGGGGGGCAGAACCCTCAGGGCAAATGTTTTTGTTGTGTTTTTTTGTTTTTTTGTTTTTTTTTTCGAGATGGGGAGCGACCCATCAGGCAAGGGTCGCTCCCCTGGGGGGCAAATTGTATTGAGGCCATTTCTGCCCCCCTTGGGTGCAGATTGGCAGATTTTCGGTCAATCTGCCCCCAAGGGGGCAGAAACCACTAGGCACCGGGGATTTGTTTTTTGGCGCCAATGTCATGCAGGGGGAGCGACCCCGTAGGCAAGGGTCGCTCCCGGGGGGGGTGGGGGCTGGGGGGGGGAATTTATTTTAGGCCATTTTTTAGGGCAAATTTTTTTGTTGTGTTTTTTTTTTTGTTTATTTTAGGCCATTTCTGCCCCCCCTGGGGGCAGATCGGCCTATTATTAGGCCGAACTGTCCCCAGGGGGGGGGCAGAACCCTCAGGGCACCAGGGCAAATTTTTTTGTTGTGTTTTTTTTTTTGTTTGTTTGTTATTTTCGAGATGGGGAGCGACCCATCAGGCAAGGGTCGCTCCCCTGGGGGGCAAATTGTATTGAGGCCATTTCTGCCCCCCTTGGGGGCAGATTGGCCGATTTTAGGTCAATCTGCCCCCAAGGGGACAGAAACCACTAGGCACCTGGGATTTGTTTTTTGGCGCCAATGTCACGCAGGGGGAGCGACCCCGTAGGCAAGGGTCGCTCCCGGGGGGGTGGGGGCTGGGGGGGCAAATTTATTTTAGGCCATTTCTGCCCCCCCTGGGGGAAGATCGGCCTATTATTAGGCCGAACTGCCCCCGGGGGGGGGCAGAACCCTCAGGGCACCAGGGCAAATTTTTTTGTTGTGTTTTTTTTTTTGTTTGTTTGTTTTTTTCGATATGGGGAGCGACCCATCAGGCAAGGGTCGCTCCCCTGGGGGGCAAGTTGTATTTAGGCCATTTCTGCCCCCCGTGGGGGCAGATTGGCAGATTTTAGCTCAATCTGCCCCCAAGGGGGCAGAAACCACTAGGCACCTGGGATTTGATTTTTGGTGCCAATGTCACTCAGGGGGAGCGACCCCGTAGGCAAGGGTCGCTCCCGGGGGGGGGGGGCTGGGGGGGGCAAATTTATTTTAGGCCATTTCTGCTCCCCCTGGGGGCAGATCGGCCTATTATTAGGCCGAACTGCCCCCAGGGGGGGCAGAACCCTCTAGGCACCAGGGCAAATTTTTTTGTTGTGTTTTTTTTTTGTTTGTTTGTTTTTTTCGAGATGGGGAGCGACCCATCAGGCAAGGGTCGCTCCCCTGGGGGGCAAATTGTATTTAGGCCATTTAGGCAAGGGTCGCTCCCGGGTGGGGTGGGGGCTGGGGGGGCAGATTTATTTTAGGGCATTTCTGCCCCCCCCCCCCTCCCGGGGCCGGCTGAGCTAGAGGCCAAACTCCACAGGTAGGCACTTTGCAAAAAACACCTCTGTTTTCTGTGAAAAAATATGCTCTGTCCACGTTGTGTTTTGGGCCATTTCCTTTCGTGGGCGCTAGGCCTACCCACAGAAGTGAGGTACCATTTTTATTGAGAGACATGTGTTTTTTTAGCCACATTTTGAGGTTTGCAAAGGATTCTGGGTAACAGAACCTGGTCCGAGCCCCGCAAGTCACCCCATCTTGGATTCCCCTAGGTCTCTAGTTTTCAGAAATGCACAGGTTTGGTAGGTTTCCCTAGGTGCTGGGTGAGCTACAGGCCAAAATCCACAGGTAGGCACTGTTTTCTTTCAAAAAATGGGATGTGTCCACGTTGCGTTTTGGGGCGTTTCCTGTTGCGGGCGCTAGGCCTACCCACGCAAGTGAGGTATCATTTTTATCGGGAGACTTGGGGGAACGCTGGGTGGAAGGAAATTTGTAGCTCCTCTCAGATTCCAGAACTTTCTGCCACAGAAATGTGAGGAACATGTGTTTTTTTAGCCAAATTTTGAGGTTTGCAAAGGATTCTGGGTAACAGAACCTGGTCCGAGCCCCGCAAGTCACCCCTCCTTGGATTCCCCTAGGTCTCTAGTTTTCAGAAATGCACAGGTTTGGTAGCTTTCCCTAGGTGCCGGCTGAGCTAGAGGCCAAAATCTACAGGTAGGCACTTCGCAAAAAACACCTCTGTTTTTTTCCAAAATTTAGGATGTGTCCACGTTGTGCTTTGGGGTCAGGATTTGGAGGTTGAGGGAGTTGATTTAGGCCGTGTTGGTCAGGATGTTGTGGGTGCATGTTTCTGGGAGGTTTGATTGTGTGTGGTGGGTGACTGTTGGGTGGGTGAGTGAGGGCATTTATGTGTCTTGGGTTTAGGTGGGGTAGAGATGCTGGGGGATTGTCAAAGCCCAGCTCACCTGAGTTCTTATTCAGTTCTGATGGAGGTTGAAGACAATCCGACCCCACCCTGAAACTGCTTGTTCCAGCACACTAGTTTTTAACACAGTGCACTAAGAACAGAAGCTCAAGGGTAGGGGGGAAGTGGATAAAATAAAAAAGAGAGACAACACCGTTCTTGCGTTTCCACTGTTGAAGTGCTGCACAAATCTGCGGCCCTTTCTGACTTCTGTAGAAACTGGTGCCTAATGAAACATAAACAAAGAACAGATAAGTGCAACCTATTCCTAAATGGGTTCCTGACTATCCCTTTATTTATTAGAAATTCTCTTCTAAAAGTACCTCTTGGATCCTGGTCTCGAGTTTCCAGGTTTGGAATGTGTTACTGCTCTGGGATGTGCTTTCTATTACTGTAAAGCTTCTAAAACATTAAACAAATACCGTTATCAGAATTACCAATATCAAACATTCATCTTAATATAACTAAAGCCTAAATTCCCAATAGCAGACTCACTTTTCCCATATCTCCAGAATCTTTTGGAAAACAAATACTGTACTTTTACATCAAAATACAGCATGTAATTTGTGCAAGTCCTTGATTTACTGTTTGCCTTGCTGTTAATGGTTTCCACTGTTCGATTCTTAAAAGTTCCATAAAAAAAAAACAATGTTTGTTTCACAAAGCTCCGCAAGGTATTCTTGCAACAAAGAGCCTGAATCACAATGTTCGTGGAAGGTATCTTGCTTCAAACCGTCCACACACGAATCCAGAAATTGTTGTCAAAGTTCCTTCAGGTAATAAAAAGTTTTGCACTTACTTGTTGCTGGCAAGAGATACTGATCAGTCTAACCTTGTCTTCTTTCTCTTTTGCAGGTTGTTTGTAGGAGAGAGGCTGAGGCAAGGAGGAACCGGAAACCGGAAGAAGGAAGAGCCAGCAGCTGCGCCCATTGAAGCCAATGAAAGTCTGTAGAGAGCAGGAGTGCCAGCGCCGAGGGATCTGTTCTCAGGTAAGCGGGAGGTAGACGAGCACAAGCACTGGGTGAGGCTCGGGGGCTGCCTTTTATAGACAGGGCTGGGTGTGGTTCGAAGAGCTGGGTGTGGTTTGAAGGGCTGGGTGTGGTCCTCACATGCTGCACATGTTCTTGAAAGGTGAGCAGAGCTGGGTGTGGTTTGAAGGGCTGGGTGTGGTCCTCACATGCTGCACATGTTCTTGAAAGGTGTGCAGAGTTTCAGTTATTATGCAAATGAGTTGTATTAACACATGGCCTAGGGAGGAGTGTTTTAAAGAAGCCTTGGTGAAAGCAAGGCCCAATGTGTAAACAAAACAGCACATTAAACAACATACACAGAAGCCTAAGGGGGGGGGAAGTTGAGATAACAAGAAAGGGTTTGAATAGTAAGTTTAAAAGGGAGCTATTACAGAACCCACTAGTGCAGTGAGAGGGGACATGCTCTTTGCTGTGCACAAACCCTAACAGTTGCCCCCCTCAAAGGCCCTCCTACAGGACGGGGTTTTCCTGGGTTTTTTAAATAAAACCGTCTAATCAGCTGTGGGGCATGTACATATGATGCTGGTTCCCATGAATTCTCAGATTCATCATATCCTTTCCATTCTACTAAATAAAACAGACGTCCACTAATTCTTTTTGAGTCTTTTATGCTTTTCACTTCATATTCTAGATTTCCCTTAATTGGTATGGGTGGAGGTGGTGGTTCAGGTCGGGTTTTTGGGTTGTACGGCTTAAGCAAGGACACATGGAATGTAGTATGTACTGGATATTCTTTTGGTAAATCTAATTTTACTGTTACCGGGTTTACTATGGCAGTTATACTAAAGGGTCCAATGAAACGTGGTTGCAGCTTTCGGGATCCCTCTATGTTTAGGTTCTTTGTGGAGAGCCATACCTTGTCACCAATTTTATACATTGGGGCCTCAGATCTGTGTTTGTCTGCTTGTCTTTTCATGCTTTCCTTGTACTTTAATAAATGTTTCCTGGCTTTGTCTTGTATGTCACCTAACCTCGTTAGTCTATCCGTTACTGTAGGCAACAGGGACTCTTCTAACAAAATGGGTATAGCTCTTGGATGATACCCCTGCAAGAAATAGAATGGTGAGCAAAGTAGAGCTGAATGCTCAGTATTATTATAAACAAACTCCGCTACAGGGAGAGCTTCCAACCATTCACTAGAATAATCAGCCAATAAACAACGTAGCGTTTGAAGTAAGGTTTGGTTCAGTCGTTCAGTCTGTCCATCTGTCTCTGGGTGGAAAGCAGTGGATAATGCCACATCTATTTTCAGTTTTTCACATAATTTTTTCCAAAATCTAGAGTTGAACTGGCTCCCTCGATCTGACACCACTTTGCTTGGCAAACCATGTAAACGCACAATTTCCCTTATAAAAATATCGGCAAATTCTGCCGCCGTGGGTAATTTCCGTAATGGTACAAAATGTGCCATTTTAGATAAAAAATCCACTATAACCAACACTGTTGTCAAGGATTCTACAGGTGGTAAGCCTACAATAAAGTCTACGCTCACAGTGTGCCAAGGTTGCTTGGGTGTTGGCATTGGTATTAACAAGCCGTCAGGGGCCTTATGAGAAGATTTATGTCTTGCACAAATTGGACAGGTAGTGACAAATTGCTTAATGTCCTTTCTTATAGTGTCCCACCAAAAGTGTTTTTGCACATTTTCCAGGGTTTTTACCCAACCAGGATGACCTGCCAACGGTGAGGCGTGATGCCAAATTATCACCTGTGTTTGTAATTCAGAGGTGGGCACTAACAGCATGTTGTCGTGATACAATAAACCTCGTTGTATTGTGTTATGGGAATCCTTTAACCAATCCTGAGGTGCTATTTGCATGTGTGCATTATATAGATCTGTGATGAAATCCTTCTGTTGTACTGGTGCCAAAAACTTTTGGGGAGGAATAATGGGTTCTCCTATTTTATCTTGTTTCATGTCTGAGGTATGTCCGTATCTAGATAACACATCAGATTGAATTTGTTGTGCACCTGGTCTATAGGTTATAACAAAGTCAAATGTGCTAAAAAAAATTAACCAGCGCATCTGACGTGGTGTTAGTGCTTTAAGTGATCCAAAAAACTGTAGGTTCTTATGGTCAGAAAAGATTGTAACTGGGTACTTGGCTCCCATTAAATGATGCCTCCATTCTGAAAAGGCTACTTTGATAGCTAGTAGTTCCCTTTCAGCCACAGTGTAATTTTGTTCAGCTGGTAATAACTTTTTGGAATAGAAGGCTATAGGATGTAACTGGCCATCTACTATATCTCGTTGAGAGAGAACTCCTCCTAAAGCTACTTGTGAAGCATCCGCTTCAACAAAAAAGGGCAAGTCAGGATCAGGATGTTTCAGAATTGGGGCTGAAGTGAACTTTTGTTTTAGGAGTTGAAAGGCGTGTGCCGCCTCATCAGTTCAAAGAAATCGTTGCCCTTTCCGCAACAAGGTAGTTATTGGGGCCGCAATGTCTGCAAAATGTGCAATAAACCTCCTATAAAAATTGGCGAAACCCAGAAATTTCTGAATATCTTTTACAGAGGATGGTTCTGGCCAATCAGCAATAGCACTGATTTTCTTTACATCCATAGTTATTCCTTGAGGTGACAGGCAGTATCCTAAAAAGTCCACCTTGCTGACATTAAAAGTACACTTTTCTAATTTAGCAAAAAGATGATTTTCTTTTAACTTTGATAATACTGCACGAACATGTTGGGTATGTTCTTCTGAGTTCTTAGAATAAATGAGGATGTCGTCTATGTATACTATGACACAAACGTCCAGGAATTCGTGTAGGACCTCATTTATAATGAACTGTAAGGCCGCAGGGGCATTACATAACCCAAAGGGCATTACTGTGTACTCAAATAAACCAAACTTTGTCTTGAAAGCTGTCTTCCACTCATCCCCCTCTTTTACTCGGACCAGGTGGTAAGCTCCCCGCAGATCTAGTTTAGTGTATACAGTAGAATGTCTTAATTGATCCAACAACACAGGTATTAGAGGAAGAGGATATTTATTCTTTATTGTAGCCTTATTTAGTCCTCTATAATCGATACACGCGCGCAGGGATTTATCCGGCTTCGGGATAAAAAAGAGTGGAGATGATACCGGAGATGTGGAATGACGGATGAACCCAGACTGTAGTAGGTCATCTAGGTAGGTTCTTAAGTATTTGGTTTCTTCGTCAGTCAAAGCATATACTCTGTTATTAGGTAAAGGGGCCCCTGGGATAAGATCTATACGGCAGTCATAAGACCGATGTGGGGGCAGCACACTAGCCTTTACTGGATCAAAGACGTCTTTAAAGTCAGAATATTCAGGAGGGAGCCTTGGTTCATCTTGTGTAACACTAGCACAGTGTAATACTGTGCTCTGTTCTGTACCTGCTTCTTGATAGCAATTGGTTCTACAGAAAGAGGAATCCAAAGTAACAGTTCTATTCACCCAGTCAATTTTTGGGTTATGAGTTGTTAACCAGGGTACCCCGAGAATCAAACCAAAATTAGGAGTATCTATCAGATCAAAGCTAATCACCTCTGTGTGCCCGTTCTGACAGACCATAACAAGTGGACTTGTTTGTTTTGTGATTAATCCAGAGGTCAATTCTGACCCATCCACTGCACATACTGCTTCTGGACAAGGCTTTAGGCACATAGGAAGTCCTAAGTTTTCAGCTAACTTATTATCCACAAAATTTCCTGTCGCGCCTGAGTCCAGTAGGACAGGGAGAGAATGCCTCACTTGGGTAGTAACAATTAAAACGACCTGAATTATGAAATGTCTAGGTATGTGCGGTACCATGAAGGCTGCAGCATTAGAGGTTTGATTAAAATGTTTTCTCGAACAAGTAACCTCTCCCCTTGTCGAGCTTAATCGTTTCCCGATTCAGTTGAGGAGGTGGAGGAAACAGCACCCTTTTGTGGAGTTTTAGGCTTTACTGGACATTCTCTGGCAAAGTGACCTGCCCTGCCACAATATAAACATAATTGAAGTTTTCTCCTTCTTTCTTTTTCCTCTGATGTGAGTGGACCTCTGAGTGTCCCTATTTGCATAGGCTCAGGTTCAGGGAGTTTATTATCTGTGTCTTTCTTCTCGTGTTTAATAAAAGTTAACCGTGATTCCAGTTTGTATTTATCTCCCTTTCTTTCTCCTAGTCTATGTTCTAATTTCACAACTAAATCTACAAAGTCCGAATAGTCTTCTGGTAAATCAACGATATGAGCCAGCACGTCTTTTAACTCGTCTCTCAAACCTTTATAAAAAAGGGAGACACGCTTTCCTTCTGGCCACTGTGTCTCGGTGAGTAAACGATTAAAACTAGTGAGATAGGTCAATAAATCCTTGTTACCTTGTTTAAGATTTAAAAGCTCATTATCACTTGCCTGCATGAAAGTGTGTTTTGCAAAAAGGCTGGTCATGGTACGTTTAAATTGATTCCAATTATGGAGGATGGGATCATCTCTATCCACGAAAGGAATTGACCAATTGGCTGCTGTGCCACCCAAATAAGACAAGACAAATGCCACTTTCGTAGCATCAGTAGGGAACTGTTGTGGCTTACAAACGAAGTGTAATTGCCATTGATGGATAAAAACATGGAATTTGTTACTATCTCCATGAAAACGTTCAGGTGCTGCTAAGGGCACAGCATTAGGAACATTAACAGTAACCTCAACTGGGGGAGGCAAAGTTGTATGTTTTGATGGCGCCCCTGTCTCTGAGGTGGTTTTAAACAAAGGCGTAAAAGCTGTGTTCCACTGAGATCCCCTAAATTTATACCTGCTTAAATCCTGTTTTAAAGAGGTATTCTCCATCTTTAATCTCTCTATTTCCTCTTGCATATGTTGTAAGATGCCAGACACTGATTCATTATGAGCCAAGTCCTCATTTAGGGCCTGCGCCATATCCGTGACGTCAATGCCCTCTATTTCTTCCCCGGTATTCATCGTCCACCAGAACTGAAATTTTTTAAGGCTTGTGCTTCTGTCAAAGCCCAGCTCACCTGAGTTCTTGTTCAGTTCTGATGGAGGTTGAAGACAATCCGACCCCACCCTGAAACTGCTTGTTCCAGCACACTAGTTTTTAACACAGTGCACTAAGAACAGAAGCTCAAGGGTAGGGGGGAAGTGGATAAAATAAAAAAGAGAGACAACACCGTTCTTGCGTTTCCACTGTTGAAGTGCTGCACAAATCTGCGGCCCTTTCTGACTTCTGTAGAAACTGGTGCCTAATGAAACATAAACAAAGAACAGATAAGTGCAACCTATTCCTAAATGGGTTCCTGACTATCCCTTTATTTATTAGAAATTCTCTTCTAAAAGTACCTCTTGGATCCTGGTCTCGAGTTTCCAGGTTTGGAATGTGTTACTGCTCTGGGATGTGCTTTCTATTACTGTAAAGCTTCTAAAACATTAAACAAATACCGTTATCAGAATTACCAATATCAAACATTCATCTTAATATAACTAAAGCCTAAATTCCCAATAGCAGACTCACTTTTCCCATATCTCCAGAATCTTTTGGAAAACAAATACTGTACTTTTACATCAAAATACAGCATGTAATTTGTGCAAGTCCTTGATTTACTGTTTGCCTTGCTGTTAATGGTTTCCACTGTTCGATTCTTAAAAGTTCCATAAAAAAAAAACAATGTTTGTTTCACAAAGCTCCGCAAGGTATTCTTGCAACAAAGAGCCTGAATCACAATGTTCGTGGAAGGTATCTTGCTTCAAACCGTCCACACACGAATCCAGAAATTGTTGTCAAAGTTCCTTCAGGTAATAAAAAGTTTTGCACTTACTTGTTGCTGGCAAGAGATACTGATCAGTCTAACCTTGTCTTCTTTCTCTTTTGCAGGTTGTTTGTAGGAGAGAGGCTGAGGCAAGGAGGAACCGGAAACCGGAAGAAGGAAGAGCCAGCAGCTGCGCCCATTGAAGCCAATGAAAGTCTGTAGAGAGCAGGAGTGCCAGCGCCGAGGGATCTGTTCTCAGGTAAGCGGGAGGTAGACGAGCACAAGCACTGGGTGAGGCTCGGGGGCTGCCTTTTATAGACAGGGCTGGGTGTGGTTCGAAGAGCTGGGTGTGGTTTGAAGGGCTGGGTGTGGTCCTCACATGCTGCACATGTTCTTGAAAGGTGAGCAGAGCTGGGTGTGGTTTGAAGGGCTGGGTGTGGTCCTCACATGCTGCACATGTTCTTGAAAGGTGTGCAGAGTTTCAGTTATTATGCAAATGAGTTGTATTAACACATGGCCTAGGGAGGAGTGTTTTAAAGAAGCCTTGGTGAAAGCAAGGCCCAATGTGTAAACAAAACAGCACATTAAACAACATACACAGAAGCCTAAGGGGGGGGGAAGTTGAGATAACAAGAAAGGGTTTGAATAGTAAGTTTAAAAGGGAGCTATTACAGAACCCACTAGTGCAGTGAGAGGGGACATGCTCTTTGCTGTGCACAAACCCTAACAGGGATGCAGTGGTGAGTGGGAGTATGTCTGTGGGGTAGTGACTGTAGGTATGGTGGATGTGGTGGATGACTGTGTGTCTACAGTTGTGGTGTGTGTGGGTGTGGTGCTTGTGGTGGATGTCTGGGGGTCTGTTGGGGTGCTGTCGGTGGGTAGGGTAGGTGTGGTGGGTGTGCCAATGACTGTTGTTTTTGTGCCTGTGGGTATGCTTGATGTTGTGTGTATCATGCTGGGGGAGTGTTTTGTGGCACTTGTGTCTGTGTACGCTCCTTTTGTTTGTTGATTTGGATGTCTGCGTACCTGTCTGTGTGCATTGATTAGGTAGGGAAAAGGGGGATTTGGACTGGGAAGAGGGAGTGGGGGGGGCAGAAGGTGGGGTGACTGGCTGCTGTTAGGAGGCTAGAGCCTGAAAAGATCTCTGTAGGCTAGCATTGCACCATGAATACCTTCCAGGAATGCATTTGACTTTTGGAGTCGGGTTGCCAATCTCTGGATAGCATCCGCAATAGATGAGTGACCCACAGAGATTGTTCTCAGGAGGTCAATAGCCTCCTCACTGAGGGCAGCAGTGGTAACAGGGGCTGGAGCAGAGGTGCCTTCGACAAAGGAGATGCCCACCCTCTTGGGTGAGCGGACACGGCCAACTTGGTGGGGAGCAACAGGGAGGGTGGTGATATAAAGGCGGTGGCGCACAAGGATGGTACTGGGGGATGCCCAATTGGTCCACTACCACTATGGAGTGGCCACTGGAGGGGGAATCTGATGATGGCGATGATGATATTGATCCAGTCTCCCCCGTAGCACTCTCTTTGCCCTCAAGGCCAGTGGGTCCCACTGTGTCAGTTGTCTCTTGACCCGAAGCTCCATGGTCACATTTTTCTCCACTTGGCTTGTTCCTGTCGCCTTCACTTGCCAGTACACATGCTGCAATGACAAAGAGAAATAGGGGCACCACATGTCCATGAACACACTTGAACAATAGCTTTGATTAGCAAACATTATCATGATGTCAAGTAGGCCGCAGCTACTAACTCCACCTAAGTGGCCCATACATGTGCCATAACATAAGCATTCAAGTAACTGAAATGTCAACAGATGACCACAGGAAAATAAGGATCTATGAAAATGACAATTGCATGGCTGAAGTTGTACAATCACATTAACCAATGAACTAGTAAGAGACCTTATCACCCACAAGGTATTTCCCCAATGAGCAGAAATCCGTTATCTGTTGTCACATAATTATAGGCCAATGCCAAATGTATTCCCATGCAAGGGTATGCACACATCAATCTGCCACATATATAAGGGCCAACATAAATAAATGAATCTCCAAAATCCTGCCATGTTGATGACAAAAGTACAATAGCCTGGAGAAGGAGACAGGAAATAGTCATGTCACAATGGAAGCAGTTCCACTATGTGCACTTCCCCAAGTGACATCTGTCCCAGTAGCGTGAAGGAGGTATCATTGACATTGCTCATATAGTCACACATGTGGCATGGAAATGAACACTGTAGACATCATGTGTAAAATGACAGGGAGAGATGTCTACTAGATACATAACACTATGAATCATCAAGCCCCAGGGCAATCACCACTAATGTCTAGCACCCCTTACAATGACATGCTCGAAGTGCTTCAGTAGAAGCCATTAGTCCTTGACATGTTGGAGAGGAACATACGTTGCATGGACTTGTAGAAGTCCCTCAACAGGTTGCCCAATGGGAAGTTACATCACTATCCCCATTTTGGTCATGCAAACCCAGATTTCTGTCTGTGGATGAATGCCTGTACCCAAACACAAGTGACTGAAATTTTAATGCAAGTCACTCCTTAATGCATGGCAACACTCAGGGCATAATCCTTAATCATGACACATGTGCAGTGCACTTATCAACATGCTACCACATCAAGGGCATAGATATTCACATTGTGGCTCTAAACTCTAGGCCTACCTGGCATATCCCTCATTCCAAATGTAGTTGTACATGCCAAATTACATGCTAAGATGCTTGAGGGTATGTGTCAACCAATAGCTAATGATGACACACTTTTGTATGTGGCATAACATGACATTTACTCCCATTGTAAATGGTTTATTCCACATACAGCTTGCCATACACATCTATATATATATATGTGAATAAAGACAACATCCCATCAACATAGTTAGACCATGCATGACACCGCAGCCCACATATGTATATTGGAGAGAAAAGGACAAATGTTGACAAGTAGGCCTTAGGAATGTTGACAACAGTCATGGCACATAAGTCATGTCAATGGACAGTCTCCACTTACCAAGAGAAAGTAGTGATCCATAGATGAATACAAAGTAAAAAGTAAGCCCTGTCACATGTATGTTGGACACCTTCACTTTAGAGACTGCAGTGAGACATTAGAAACCATCAGGCACTGAAGAAATCAAGCTTCTAGGTGGCGGATGCCAACATACACATTTACAGAGACACATGGCTGAGGATAGTGATCCATTACCTACTTACTGTTGGCCTGGATCACTGAGAAGCAGTGGTCTGTTGCATAGAAAATACACACACTACAACAATAAACTGTACATAATTGATAACTGCACACAGCCATATGTGGTCCTTTCAAAGCTAGTGGTTTGAGGTTCCCACCTAGTGCAGTCCTATGTCCCTGGTATAATAGGCCAAGGCACATCAGTATAAAACACATGACATGTCAAGAAAAATAATCTCTCATCTATTGAATGACACATGGCTCATCCCTAAATGTCTGGGGGATCTGTCAGAACCTCACTCAATCACTTGGCAATGGGATAGGCAGGAATATGCCTTAAACTCACCCCCTTGTGGCTGCTATACTGCCCTTAAACAACCAACAAATGCCCATTAAGCTCTGGATAGACCACCACCAGGATGTGGGCCATTAGAGAGGTCATTGTCCAAAAGGCAACCTGCTCACTTTGGGAGGACAGCCCCAGCAGGGCTTCAGGACCCAGAGTATGATGTCTGCCCACCTCTTGTGACAATGGGCGTTCCACTGGCTGTGGACCCCCTTTCTTTTGATGGGAGTTGACCTGCATGGATGCAAAAGACAAATCAAGAGATCATGTTCACCAGTCACAACACAAATGGTAGACTCACATAAATGTCAAAAATATCAAGCGTGGCCTTTCCCATTTTGTCAATACTCCCCAAGTGTGAATATACAAACTAATAAGTACTGGGCCATAACTACAGACACACGTTTCTCAATCTGCAGGACAATCCACCACCCTGCTCTGGCCCTACAATGCCTATGCAGGCTTACTAACATCTTGTGGGACATGCTTCAGCAACCTGACTGAGATGTAAGCCACCATGAAGCACTTCACACCTCAATGGCTTCAGAAAGGTAAACTCCATATGAATGGGTAGACCAATATATACGCACTGTGCGAGAATGATTTTCTGCATGCATTCCCTACTGGCCACTGTCAGTGTACAAACTCATACAACACACAAGAGTAACAATGAATTGACGGGCATGGTGGGTCCATAAAGTGTCTAGCCAGTCCCAGTGTGGAGCTTTGAAATGACAAATGCAGACTCAGGCTACTTCTGGAGGTGGGGTGCTGTGTTATGTATCTATACCACAGAACATGTTTTCAAACATATGTGTCCATCCTACATAGATAGCATCCAATACACAATGGCATGCATTGTACAGTTTCTACTATGTGACCAAGTTACAGAGTCATATATCATGGTCTCCCAGGAATCAACACACTCTCTGTACTGTGGAAATGTCAGACATGCAATGAGCCATGCAATGAGCCTGCACAGGACACCCAAACCTAGACCAGGAGCCACAGTGGGGGATTCATGTGAGAGGCCCTGGTCTCTGGTCTCTGCAGGCTGAGCAGACTGGCCCTACATGACACTACATTGCCGTCACTATCATACATTACAGTACATCATGTAGCCAAAAGCAATTTGGCATGTGGTGTGTATGGCAATCTGAGGGGCAGAGAGAGTGATGTCATACCTTCCTAAAAACAGACTTGCAAAGGCAGATGTCTAAAGTAATCTCAGTCGCAACATACACATAGCTTACATTACTCACAATTGACACAGAGAACATGCATACTCAGCTCATGCTGAAATGCACACATATGTTGTCTCACGCGTACAATAATCTCGATGAAACAGAGGTCAGTGGATGACTGTGATGCCACCTCACCTAGTCTGTGCAACAAATCGAAGCTGGTTTAGGGAACACAGGAAACAGGAAAAACACAATATGAACGAACTCAGCATAGGGCACTGGCCACCAATACCTGCACATTGACTCCACCATTAATAACACAGATACTGAAACAACAGGCTCATAAGTATAAAATCTAACACATGTGGACATAATCTAGCCTGTGAGGTGGGAAAGGATGGTGAGGTACAGAGAAAATTGTGTATATGAGGCACTTACCTGCTCCTCTGGTGTACCATAGAGCTGTCCACACAGGGGTCGGTCCTCAGTCACCAGCCTCTCCAGCTTCACTTGTGTGAAGGATGAGGCCCTATCACCTGCTGGATGTGACATGATTGCTCCCAGAGGCGGTACACACCAGCTCGGTAGTGGAGATCTTGCTAACAGAAGTGTCAGGAGTCAAGTGAGGGATTTTTTAGTACATGGCGGTAACATCCACCATGCACATGGTCATCACCGCCAACGGACACAGCCATTGGCCTAAGACCACCACTGGCAACAATGTTAGCCTATCGCTGTGTCTGCTGCGGTTGCTACCGCCTACCTCCATGACGACTTCCGCTGGCAGTCACGGGCGGTTCCTAATATCCAATGGAGTAGATCAGGCAGCCGCCATTCTAGAGGCCAGTAATATGGTATTTGGAGCCATAACTGGGTCACACCTCATATAGGCCCTCATTACGACCATGGCGGGCGGCTGAAGCCGCCTGCCAAGATCGGACCGCCGGGTGCCCGCCAATGTGGCCGCACCCCCGCCGTGGCCATTTGGAGATCCCCGCTGGGTCGGTGGGCGGAAACCTAGTTTCCGCCCACCGGCCCAGCGGGGATCTCAGCCGCAACACAGGAGCCGGCTCCAAATGGAGCCGGCGGTGTTGCGGCCGTGCGATGGGTGCAGTTGCACCCGTCGCGCTTTTCACTGTCTGCATAGCAGACAATGAAAAGCTGCACGGGTCCCTGTCAGGAAAAGGCTGGCGGTAGGAGAACTTGTAATCCCCCTGCGGATTACTACCGCCGGGGGCCATTGTGGCCGCGGTCGTAATGACCTGCGAAGCACTGCCAGCCTGTTGGCGGTGCTTCCGTCATAACAGCCCTGGCGGTCTTGTACCGCAAGGGTTGAAATGACCCCCATAATGTTGTATTGAGCACTAAAACCTGCTCTTGTTGGATGGTTAGGCTGGTTCTACTACTCAAACACCATTGTAGTATGTTGCAGGGGTACATATGGAAATTTACAGTGGGGCACAGTCAAACCCTTTTGAAGGTCATTTTTGCACTCAAGACATCCAGTCACATTCCTAGTAGCATCTGTGATGCTCAATGTTGCTTTTGTTCCTGATACATGATGTGTACACATGTGTGGCAAATCAAGGGGGTAACATGTGACCCCGTGTTTTGAGAAGTTGTGATGTGTACTGTTTGACATGTCCATCCATTCAAAATTGTCATGTCACATGTAATCCTTAGCATGCATTATGTATGTTGCTGTGGACATAATGATTAATGTCAGAACTAATTTCTTGTCATGTATAGGTACACAGGGAGAGGGAGGATGCAACAACAACTTGTCTACTGACCACTGCCAGACCTTCATACCATGGAGCAAAGGCACATCATTACATATTTCTGCTTGGATAGGCCAACAATAGTGGACTTATGTTGTCAGTTGAAGCCAGATCTGGTGCCAGCTATTAGTAATCCAACCAGCATGCCATCCATTGTACAGGGCATGTCAGTGTTGCACTTCCTAGCCACAGGGTCCTTCCAACATACAGCGGCCCTAGCTGGTGGCATTTCCCAACCTATGTTTAGTCTGGTGTCGAAGGATGTCCTCTCAGCTATTTTAAAATACCTGGACAGCTACGTCCAGTTTCCCCAATGTGAGAATTTAGCTCATGTGAAGGCTGACTTTTATGGTTTTGTACCCCTCCCACATGTGGTGGGGGCTATCGATGGCACACATGTTGGTTTGATCCCACCACATGCCAGAGAGCAAGTACACCACAACAGAAAGAACTTCCATACCGTCATAGTACAAGTTGTATGTTTGGAAGACTGATACATTTCACAAGTTCATGCCTGTGATCCAAATACCGTCCATAACACCTTCATAATGAAGAACAGCACAGTCACACTGCTGATGTCACAACTGTACCCAGAGAGTGCCTAGCTGGTTGGTAAGTCACATCTGTCCTGGTTGTGTGTGCAATGCCTTTTGCGACACTTCTGATAAGAGTGACACATTGTTGCACACATGTCCCTTTCATTAACGGGAGACTCAGCATGTCTACTAAGGAATCCAACTATGCCAGCAGAAGTCTGCTTCAACGAGGTCATGGAAGAAGAAGGCGGAAAGTGGAGCGGGCTTTTTGGCTCCTGAAGGCCAGATTTATGTGTCTGGACAGCACTGGTAGAGCACCCATCTACTCACCAGGTAAAGTGTGTAAGATCTTTGTGGCCTGCTGCATGCTCCACAACATTGTCCTGCGGAGGAATATTATCCCTTACACCCCAGAGGAAGAGGAGCCTCAGTGCCACTGGGCGAGCCTCCTGAAATGCCAAGTGAGGATGACAGTGGTGAAGAGGAAAGAGTTGACTTGCGGGAGGTCATGTGAATGTTTGAAGCAGAGTGATTTTGCAAGACAATGAGGAGCTAATGCTATCCAACATTCATCCAAAAGGTGCTTGAAAAGTTAACCTTTGACATATCCCCACCTTGATGTAGCTGCTTTGTTTGTGCTGGTCTCTTTGCAATGTAACCTCATTTCCAGATGCTTGCATTGTGATTTGTGTTGTAGACATGTTATTAAATCTATACTCATTGTCTTGTCTTTTTCCAGGTACTTTCACCATGACCCCTTCAAGTGGCCATTTCAGAGCTGTGACATTGGCAGGTATCTGAAGCTGTTCTGACATGTGAAGTGGACAGGGGTTGTTCAGGTAATGTAGGTAACAGATTTGGGGTGTATGAGACCTGTTCCAAGGCAGCCTGAGCTGTTTTTGGGTGGACGGTCTGAAGAGTACTATGTACTCGTTTTTTTGTGCTGTGTTGGGCTAATCATGTGTGTGAATATGTGGGCATTAAATATGTTATCGTCAAGAGCAAGCCAGGCATTCACCCTTCACATAGGCTAAACACTCTTCTTGTATGACCTGTATGTAACTGTAGATGTGTTCCATCATTGCTGGCCACAGTGCCTGTGCCATAACACTGACATATGTTTGTGTCTTACGACCAGATGCATGGTCATTTAAGTATGATGTACCTGTGATCAGGGACTGTTGCCCTGTCCTTTGTCTGTACCTTGGTTTATGTGATGTTGGATTACTTTGGTATATTATGTGATGAGGCTCAAGCTGGTGAAACCATTAATGTTTCTGTTTTCCTATTCTACAGGTCAATGTCTTGCAAGACCTTCCTTCTGTGGTCTGGGGACTGTACCTTGGTATATCTACCTTGACACAATATGAGTAAGCCATTCTTGGCTTTGACAGTCCACACTTTTAGACAGCGTATGAGCTGTACAGTGAAATTAACTTTTGGTATAACCGGACTCTTGTGCCAATGTGTTTGTGTGTGTTGTTAGTAATCCTTAGCAGGACAGTGACCTGTTACACATCCTTCCTTGCACTATTACCTTGTGTCTTCCTCATTTGCTTCTCATGGATTTACATCTCTACAAAGCAATAACTGAAACAGAAGCCAGCAGACACAAACATTGTGAAAGGTGGTATTTATTGTGCATACGTGCATAGGACAAAAATAAGGGACATGACTGAACAGAACAGTGAGGGGTTCCATCATGGTTGATGAAATCATATTAGATGCCACAGCCTTTGAAGTCAAAAGTCCAGTGTATTCCTCCCATATGAGTGATTATGTGGCATTTAGGAACAGGTCACTTGCTGGCAGTGATGGGTGTCTTGCCATCTGCACCCCCTGTATTTTTAGCTGGATGTCTGTGTTTGTGGTGTGATCTGATGCTACAGAGGCAGGGGTGTCTGTTGCGGTTTCTTCCCATGACAAGGCCTCCCTTCCAGTGACTGGCACCGATTATGAAGGGCCTGTTGTTACTGGCCCAAAGGAAGGTGTGTGGGGTTGCTCACGATGCCTAATCAGAGTACTACTAATCTTCCTGAACAACCATGTTAGAGAGGCCAGGATGATATTTGTGGCCTCTCACTTTTGAAGAATTTTCTCATGCATGCCTCTGAGCAGCAGCTTGATCTCCCGGAGATCGGAAAACTCCCTGGCCCATCACGACCTTGGGACTCTTGATAGAGCCCCAAGGCTTGGCTGATGGTGTCCTGGCCAGGGGCATCCCAACTGCCCACAGCCCATTGGCTCACAGAATCCCTCCTAAGCACCTTAGCCCCACAGGCCTGTGCCCCGGCACAGGGTGCCCCCTACTCCTGGTACCAAGACCATCATTCTCCAAAGTGCAGTGATGTGACTCAAGATCCTTGACTGGGGGGCACAAGATGATTGCCACTGTCCTAGGGACACAGGTTGGGGGCTGCATGGTTGCCTGTGAGGTTGATGGAACCAGGCTGGGAGGTCTTGATGTGGGCACAGTGAGAGTCACTGTTGGGGTCTGACCAGGTTCCCCAGATGGGCCAGAACTGTCTTTCAGGTCTAGATGTACAGGAGTGTTGTCGCCACTGAGGGCTTCATCCATGGGGGCAGCGGAAGTCTCTTCTGTGGGCTCTGTGTGCCCAGTGGCAGCTTGACTTGTTGATGTGAAAGATACAATGTTACTGGTTGTATTTGACATCTACCTCCAAAGGTTTACGGTGACAGTTAACAAAGACCTTTTAGATAATTGATTTGCAGGTTATGCTATCGTGACTGGTACCCATGATATTGGTTGTATTGACCTGACATTTGTGAAACATGCCAGTTTCATTGACTTCAATCAGCTGCTGAATATGGGTGTTCATTGGCATTTGGAAGGATGGACAGAGAATGTCATCTTGCCATGAGTGCTGGCAAAACAGTGGCTGGGCAGGATGTAGCTTTGACTATTATGAGGCCATGTTGAATGTTATGCAGGCAGACCCAGGAGAATGTTTTATAAGTGTTTGGAGACATCATGTGGTTAGTGCATTGTGAATGTGTCTACAGCCAATACCATTCTGGTGATGCATCTTGAGGCATTGTTGATCATTTATGTCACGCACTGGTGGTGTTGTTCTTCCTGTCCTCAATAGTTACATCTTGGCTTACCAGTTAAAGATTGAGCTAGGTGGCCAGTCACATCTATGAGTTGTGCATGATCTGTATCTTTGTCCATCCCAGGAGAGAACATATCATTTCAGAGTGATCAGGCAAGTGTTTTTGGGCAAGTAACCACTGTTCTGCTATTTGGAGTCACTTGAGCAGTGCCTCCTGTGAGTTGCATTCGGGTCACTCCCTCTGCTTATCAACGCTATCCAAATATTATCCTCCCAGGTGAGTACGCTCCTTTTGAGAGTTCACTTACATATGCACTACGGCAAGTGGACATTGGGCTGGTGATTGTACTTAGCAAAACAGGGCCGTTGGGCTTCGCATTCAGGACACGCCCTCTAGCTCCCAACAAAAGACAAATGTTATCCCCCCAGGTGAGTGGACTTGGTTTGGGAATTGACATACTGAGGTGTTTGGGAAGAGAATACTGTGCTGATGTTTGTACTTACAGATACAGTGCATGCTGGTAGTAGCAGATATGTCACTCACTCCAGTACTCACTCTTTACCAATGTTCTCTTCCTAGTGAGCACATGACAATTGAGAGTTGACTGACAAATGTATTTAAATAAGTGACTACTGGTCTGGTGTTTGGAGTTACAGAAACAGTGCCTGCTAGGAGTTGCAGCCAGTTACCTCTCTATACTACACACACTATACAGATGTTATCTTCTTAGGTGAGTAATCTGCAATTGAGAATGACCAAACAGGGGCATTTTGACAATTGTACACTGGGCAGATGGTTGGAATTACATACACAGGCCCTCCTGGCCTGAGCAGTCCTATCAGTCCCTGTACTACACACACTATACAAACATTACCCTCCCAGGTGTGTACACTTCTTTTTTTAAAAAACTTTTATTTTATTGGCATTTCAGTTGAAGTTTAAGCAGATATAACACAATAACTTGTTCGTTTCATGACATACTTCTTGGTATTTGTACAAGTGACAGAATTAGGTTTTACAGATGTAGTGAACTTTCTGCAGTACATAGTAGTTCCGTTTTGTCGCTAAGGTTCTTACCCCTCTGTTAGGATATAAGTAGTACTCAGCTGTTCAGCGCTTCTTATTTGTGACCTAGAGCAGTGGGGGAGTGGCAATATAGATAATCATGTCATATAAGGCCACTGTCTAGTGTTCTCATCAATCCGTATTCATGCCATCTAGGTATTACCAATCCACTTAGTTGTCTGAGATACTTATAAAGAGAGCCAGCCAGAAATGAAGCCAACAATATAACAAAGCTAAGAAAAACAAGAACTAACAATCTGCCAGTGGTCCTCGTATGTATACAAGCATGCTGTGTGGTGAAAGTAGGTATGGAAATCATCCTTTGTGTATTATCTTGAAGCCTGTGTGGGGGAATGGTTTTCTAATTAAGTGGGTGTGCTGGGAAGATAACAACCCGCTCATATGCCATTCCCCTGGGGATCCTGGAGTAATTACAAGGGCACTCTTCTTATATCTCTCTCCTATAAACTCGTTGTAGTGCTTCCTGTATGTCTTTCAGGGTCTGTGTCTGTTCCTGCAGCACTGTTTTCCCAGACATCCATAACCTCTGTCCACAGTAGAGCCAATGGCCTACGCCTCATCCCTTTGCTTTCTTCCCTCTTCAGGGCTCTCTCCTCTGATCTACCCCATCTCATGACATCTAGTGTCCAAGTCTGTAGGCTGGGACCCTGAGCATGTTTCCATGCCATCGATAATCATCGCTTAGCCAGTACCAGAGCCAGATCAACACATCTGTTGCCCACTTTTTTGGGGTGTGGCCTAGTAAATAACCCCAGGAGCCGTGTCTCCATCATAGTCTCTAGTCGTCTATGCAGTGCATGGTTAATTTTATGGATGACCCTCCTCCCAAATTCTTGCAGCTGTGGACATCCCCATGTCGTGCCCGAATCCCGCATCCAGTAATCAGCACTGTGGGCAACCCATCCCAGCCCCCCATATATGAGCGTCACCCAATGTGGGGTTAGGTATGTCCTATATGTGTAGTTATATTGTACATATTTTAGTAAGGTGTTTCGGGAGACAGAGGGAGTGTACGCAAGAATTCTGTTTGATTCCCCGTCAGTGAGGTGTCTATCTAGGTCCCTCTCCCACTTAGCCCGGATAGCATCCAGCTGGTTATGTACCATTGCCAATATGCCCTATAAAGCCAGGAGACCAAGTGTGAACCCACCACAATGGACAGTATAGCATTTAAGACCTTGTGTGTGGGAGGTTCACCCTCTATTCCTTTACAGAGGGTCCGAATAGTCCCTACTATCGCCTCATATGTCTGAAACTGCTCGCGAGGCAAACCAGTCGGGTCCGCAAGATCCTCAAACAGGATCAGCATTCCCTGACAATACATTGCGCCTAGCCTATGCAGGTCTGTGGTCGTCCAGCAGTGTAGCTGTCGTTTTGTAAAACAAGAGAGAGGGTCGCCATGGGACATTCCCACTAGTGGTATATCTGGCACATAAGACACCTCCGTGTGTGTTCTTCTAAGGACTATCTGCCAATTGGCCAGAGCTGTTGTCAGTAATACTCCTCTCCTAATGCCGCGTACGGTAGGCAAAAGAAGCCCATCTACCAGTCTGTCACTATTGAGATCTCCCTATCTGCTGTCAGCTCCATAAACCCCACTCCAGTGAGCCACCGCGCAAGCCACTGCATCTGAGCTGCTTAAAAATAAAACTCAAAGTTGGGGACTCCAAGCCCCCGGCGTCCGGGGGCAGTCTTAGGTTGGCTAGTGCCACTTGCTGCCGTCCACCATCCCAAATCAGTTCCCTGAGCAGCATGTCCAGTGGCCGAAACCTAGAGGGCGGCAGGGTGACAGGCAAATTAGTAAAATAATAGAGTAGTATGGGCAGCACAACCATCTTAATAAGAGATACAGGGGCCATAATAGGAAAGTGAAGGGAGCACCAGAAGGCGACACTGGACCGCAATGCCAGAGTCGCTAGACCCAAGTTACCTTCTCTAAGCTCCTGTGTCTCATGGTAAATCTGGATGCCCAGATAGCAGAAGGTAGGTGGTGCCCAAGATTCCTCCTCCGGGCATGAAGACGGACGACTTGTTCCACGAACCGCCAGGAACATATAAGTCTTCCTTTTATTTAGTCCTAGAACAAAACAGACCCTGAACTCATCTAGTAGTTGGAACACCTGGGGTAATGTTCCTGGACCATTGTAAAGATAGATACGCAGATCATCTGCGTACAAGGAGACTACATAGAGACGTCCACGTCGACATATTTCCCATTCTTGGGCCTTGTCTCGGAGTCTCACCACCAGGGGCTCTATGGCAATGACGAATAGCAAGGGGGATAGAGGACACCCTTGTCGGGTTCCTCTCTGTATGTCATAGATACAGGAAATTGTTCGTCCCGTCTTGACTCGCACTGTAGGTTGCATGTAGAGCAACTTAAGCCAGTCACCTCAGGCCCCGTACAAGCCCCTCTGCATCATAGTGGCGTCCAGAAATTTCCAGCTAAGTTGAAGGATTTTTCAAGATCCACTGACACAATCATTGCCGTCGGAGCAGGGGGATGTAAATCATCGTAGAGCAGGGAATATAACATACGGAGATGATTGGAAGTGCTGCGCGTTGGAATGAACCCACTCTGGTCCTCATGGATGAGGGTATTCATATGGGGAAGCAGTCTTATGGCAAGCGCTTTACTGTCGGCTTGTTTAGATTTGGGTAATGGGATCACTACGGCCTCTCTGGTCATGGCTGGTAACAGTTTGGTCTCGTAGGCTTCAGTATACATCTCTGCCAGTCTAGGAGCCAGGACATCACAGCCCAATTTATAGAACTCCAAGGGCAAGCCATCGGCTCCCGGGGTCCTACCCGCCGTTAGCATTTTAATTGCTGCCTTAATCTCCCCCACCGATACCTGCATGACCAACTCCTCCCTGTCCTCACTAGGCAGGACATTCTGAGGTAGTGCAGACAAGAAGCTCTCCCTCACGGTAGATGAGTCCACTTGGAGAGGACCATACAAGGTTTTATAGTAGGCCGTGAACTCAGCACTGATCTGAGTAGGTGTGTAAATAATGTCTTCCCCCCTAGTCATTAGGGGAGTGATCAGCATCCCCTTAGTCTCTGGACGGATCAACCATGCCAGTAGCCTCTCCGCTCTCCCTTCCTCATCATGCACTTTAGCCATATAAGTCCTATAGCCATGACATCTAAGGCCTTCTAGCGCCAAGGAGTATTTCTCCCTGAGCTCCAGTAGTTTTGCCTGTGCTTCTGGTGAGCAATCTAGGTCATTGTCAAGTCTATGTAAGTCGTTCTCTGAGTGCAAAATGTCCCGTTCAAGGTCCCGTCGGATGCCCACCGTCTGTCCAAGCAATGGCCTAGCACCACCACTTTTAAGGCCTCCCAATCAATGCCTCTACTAGACACCGACCCCTGGTTCAGCGTCAAGTATTCCAGCAACCTTTGTAGTAGTGCTGTGCGATATACATCATCTTCCAATGCTGCTGGGTGCAAGCGCCACATGGTTCGATGGATCAACAACGGACTATGATCAGATACAATCCAGCCCAAGTATTCAGAGTGTGCAGCCGGACCACTAAGAGAGGCTGAGCAGAGCATTCTATCTATTCTAGTGTGCACACGGTAGAGGTGGAAATAGTACAAGTAATATCTACAAAGAGGGTTCTGAAGGTGACAGATATCCACCAGGTCCCAGTGGGAGGTCCAGGTCGACATGCCCTCGGCCACTCTGATAGCAGCTGCCCCCTTCAACGGTGCGGTTGAACGGTCTAGGTCAGGGTCCAGTACCCCATTGAAGTCACCCCCAAGAATGGAACATTAGTAAAACGTGCTAGGCGGGCAGACAATGTATGTAGGAACTGAAGCTGGTCCTGATTCGGGGCACAGATGCTGCCCAAAACCAGCAGACTACCCTAGAGTCGCCCCTCCACCAAAACATATCGGCCCTCCTTTTCTTTGTCAATATTAGTGGGTTCAAAGGGACACCCGCTCTCACCCAAATTGCCGCCCCCCCTTGCATATGCTGAGTATGTAGTTGCAAACAATTGTCCCCGCCAGCGCCACTGAAGGCGATCTGTTTCCACTTGGGTGAAGTGAGATTCCTGTAACATGGCAATTTGTACCCTCCCTACGCTTCATATAGGAAAGTATCTTGTGTCATTTTGCAATCGAACCCATACCCCTGACATTCCAAGATAGTATTTTAGAAAAGGGATGTGTTGCAGCCATACTCCTAAAATGGTTATCAGGGAACATGTTCCTCCTTCCCACGCAGCTCCATATTGACCATTGCAATAGCGCATCACATATGTCTAAGAGACTACAGGCGAGAACAGGCAATACTAAAAATCCCCAACTCCCCATCCCAAGAGCAGACAAGCAACTGCTGTCCGCCCAAACCATAATAACCAGTATATGAACAAGTGGTATCATCATCTGACTGAATTGTCCGACTGGTGATCTGGGGGTGGTCTCGGACCACAAAAGTGATCTGTCCGTGCTCTAGCCGGCCCGCATCTGAGCTGTATGAGAACAGCAGGGCTAAGAGTATGCAGGTCCTGTGGATTCAGACAATGTCATCTGACATCTGAGGTGCCACGTGGGGGATCCCTTCCACCACACTAGCCATTGATTCTACATATGTGGAGTCTCCCCTGTCCAAAGACTCAGGATCTGCTCTATGGCCGTCATCTGAACTTCTCGCCTCTGTCAGGTAGGCCGCCGCCTGGAGTGCAGCTCTCTTCCCTTCTCTTTCCTGTTGGTTCGTGGGTTTTGTTACTTGATGGTCAGCCAGAGAGTCTCTGGTGTGTCTTCTCTTGTTAGGCCATCGAGGATGTTTGCATTCCACCTGCTTGGGGCCTGTAGGACTCGAGCAATGCCCACGCTTCATCAGGTTCCTGAAAAAAGTGTGTAGTGCCATCCAATATGATCTTCAACTTGGATGGGACCAACAAAGAGTATTGGAGTCCCTCCTCCCGCAAGGCTCGCTTCACCCCCCAGGAAGCTGGCTTGTCAAGATTGGACCGCCATTGTAAAGTCTGGAAATAAGGTGGCATGGACACCTGCCTCCTGGAAGAGGCCTGTCTTGCGGGCTGCCTGCAACAGCAGATCCCAGCCTCGGTAATGCAAAGTTATGCCACTATCGGTTGGGGTGGTCTTCCCGGCTCTGGCCTGCGAGTCAGGACTCAGTATGCTCTCTCCAGTGCAAAGAAGGGTGTAAGGGGATGTTCGTCAATAATGGTGCACAGCCAGGTCTCTAGATAAGCCACCACATCAGTGCCCTCAATGCCCTCTGGCATTCCAATAATTTGTATATTATTGCGCTGACTGCGGCCCTCCGCATCCTCCGCATGGCGTTCCAATACCTGAACTCGCTCAGAGAGGTGGGTGACCTGGAATCGTAGGGCCCGGTGCATTGGTTGTAGCTCCTCCAGGGATGTTTCAGTAGCTTCCACCCTGTCAACCAGTTTGTGGTGGTCTGTTCGTAAGTGACTTAGTTCAGAAGAGACCTTTCCGATTTCCTGGCTCAGGGTTAGCTTAGTATCTTCAATCGCCACAAGGATCTTGTTCAGAGTATCCTGCATCATGCAAGGCGCTACGTGCCCCCCATGCTCACCGTTAGCCAACTGTCGGGTGGGCCCCCTGCGATTTGGGCCTGAGTTTTCCCATAGTCAGTAAGGCTCTGGTAGCAGCCAGGACCCTCCTCTGTCCAGTGTCCAGCAATGTGGATGGGCCTTGCAGCGCAGAGCACCAGCGGCTATCTGCCCTGCGGACCCCTGCACATGGCAAGGGAGTTCCCCAGGTCAGTCCCACACAAGGGGATCAGTCCTTCACCGCTATAACCTCTCCCACACTGGCCTCTCCCATCTCCACCCAAGTGGGTCCACTTTTCATGCAGGGGCGACATGGGGGCAGTTGCAGCCTTACACCCGTGTCAGGCACCCCTAGGCCGGCCCCTCCAACGTCTGTAGGGGGGAGGGTGAGGCAAGAAACACCTTCAGTTTTTCACACTTTTCGGGAGGCCCCCCGTTTCCAATGCCCACCCCGCTACAGGTGTGTACACTTCAATTGTGAGCTCACAAACAGGAGTATTTGGAGGAGAGAACACTGTGCTGTTGTAAGGAGTCATTATAACAGTGCTTGCTGGGAATTGTAGTCTGTCAGTTCCTGTACTACACATACTATGCAAAGATTTTGTTCTCCCAGGTGACAGAAGGTGAGCTGTGAGCATGCATGACAACGCAGTTAGGTGAAATTTTTATTTTTTGTCCACTCCCTCAGGTATTCCTGAAAGCCCTCAGGATGCAGGGTAGCCAAGACCTTCTCCTCCCATGAAGTGAGTTGTAAGGGATGAGTGGAGGTGCCAACGCCAGTCTTCTTGGCCTAAAGCTGGTTCCTGGAGACCATGGAATGGACCTTGCCCCTGAGGTTGTTCCACCTCTTCCTGATGTTCTCCCTTGTGTTCAAGCTGGTGCCTACAGCATTCACTCTGTCAACGATCATGTCCCACATTTCCATTTTCCTACTAAGAGATGTGTGCTGAACTTGTGCTCCAAACAATTATGACTCTGCTGTTATGATTTCATCCACAATAACTCAACTCATCATCAGTGAAATGAGAATTTTTCATAGGTGACATGATGGAAAAAAACAGTAAGAGGTGACAGTGTTTTACTAAAGCGGGGAAGTGCAAAAGCGATTGAATGGAAAAAGTGTGTGCAGGGAGTAGGATGTGTTGTATGAAAAATTGAAGGGATGTGTATTCTATATGTTTTTATTTTTCATGTGCTCTGTCTTGCTGGGTCTTTCTGTGAAAATGCAAAGCAATGTGGTGTGTAAAGGGATGTGTTTTATAGAGTCCTTTGCAGGTGTGTCAAGTGTGGCAGTGTGTCTCAGCTATGTTACTTTCAAATGCATCCAATATGCAGTTGTGTATTACTTTGGTGGTCATGGACCACCATTGGCTGACCGCCATGGGTGCCCGCCACTGCGACTTTGGACTTGTAATACGGTCAGTGGTTGATCCCTGTGCTGTCAAGGCAGGAGGCCAGACCTCCTATTTCTGGACCTCTGGGTCACTGCTGATCTGCCTGTTTTTTGTTGGTGGTCCTGCCTGTATAACTTGTATTAGGATGGTCTGTAAGACCGCCATCATGGCGGTCTGGCGGTCCGACCACCAAACGCGTAATGATGCCTATAGTGTGGCCCTCAAAAAAGTATTCTCTGCAGCCCCTAACAGCTCATCATTGCTATGGTCCCAAAGTTCGAAGTTGTATGTGACGGCTGCCACAACTTGAGCTTCTAAATTTCCAAATGAGAAGATACTTGGTAAAAAGAAGTGTTCTTTGTGTTAGTGCGCCTGCTGCCCTATAGTTAAGCACAAGTGCACTCTTTGCTATCTGGCTAGCCCAAGTGTTACTGCTTAAGAGATGGACACTCAGTTACAAACCGATACCCTCTCCAATTTTACTCCCTCCTGTATCAGTGACCCTTTAAAATGTCTATTGAGGAGTTATTGTCATGACTTTTGTTTTACTTGCATTCAAGACTAGGCCATGGTTGTTACAGAAAAGATTAAACCTGGCAAGAAGGGTCTCAATTCCCTTTGGAGATTTTGATACCAAAAAGGTGTTGTCAGTGAACAATAAGGCTGGGGGTTTTTGTGTTGCCCAGTACTTTGAAATCAGTGTCACAACCTATAAAGAAGTCTAAACATATGTTTATGAATAATAAAGATAAGGTGAGAGCAAGAACACAGCCTGGCCTAAACCCTATATTGAAGTTAATCAATCTGTTGTTTCCTCACTAGCACCTCATCTAATTTGTGCATAGTCTTAGTGGAGGCACACTATACTGTCCATTGAGTATAACGGTGGTCCAATATCTCTTAGAACATTCCAGACTTTGGCTCTGGGACCATGTTGAAGGCAGCCTTTAGATCAAGAAATACTACCGAAATACTGATCCTATTAATATCCACAACTTTTCATCTTAGTAATTGGATTTAAAGACTTGATCAGTTGTACTCATTTTACAGCAGAACCTGGACTGAAACTGTGATAATAGCTTATTTTTCTCCACCCAGGGCATCAATTTGCCCAAAATGTGTTTGCAAAATATTTTCTGGGCGGTGTGTATAAGATTTATTTGATGATAATTGGCTGGGTCAGAGATTATGCCCTTCCTAAAGAAATGAATGATTTCTGCTCTTTCCCTGGTAACAGGGATTGGTGCAACTGCCAAGATGGCATCGACAATTGGATTGAAAGGCGGTGCCCAGGCATCTGGATCTGATTTATATGTCTGCATTTAAATCGCATTGCCATCAAGGGAGGTACTCTAATCCCTGTGACCTGGAAAGCAGCAGAGATCATTCCCAAAAACACATTCACAAGAGTTAAATGTAGTTCAGAAATGTTCAATATGTAGCTGCAAAAAACCTCAGGTGTGCTATAATTATTGCTTTGTCAGGGACGTCATAAAGACATTGGTCATTCCCTTTCAAATGCTATCATTTCTGTCATTTGTCTCCCATCTCTTCTATCTCTCATCACTTGTATTATCAGTCTTTTCTATCTTTTTACAAAGTGTCAATTTGTTAGACACCCGCAGAAATATTGCTATCATGTCTGTCTGCTCAAATTTAGGCTGACCTAAATGTTATTGTTTTCAGTTGTGGAACCTACCATCACATCATGGACACTCACTATATAACATGACCTGTTTTTGTTTATAATTCTGGAAGGTTTAAATGTGTAAAAGTGCTAGAACATCTGCCCCATGCATGTTGCAATGCTCCTAGTGCCGGTAATAGAGGACTTCATGCGGCTGACTGAGATCAGGATGGGCATGGCCATAGCGTCAGCATTAACCAGAAACAGCTAGAGCAAGACTCTGTGAGGCTCTGGATAAGCTCTTCTCTTCTCTGGCTGGTGCCAGGATGCGTTTGTCCTGAATCAGATTCCCTTCCCTTGTGCCTGGAGTAGCAGACGTGATGTTCCAGACAGAAGAACAAACCTCGTTGACTCAAACCATGAATGTGCACCACCTCTGAAACTCATGTTATCCTTTTCTGATTCTGATAGAAATAGCAGCGCGCCTAGAGATAGCACAGCCAGAGTGTTTGGGCTTTAATAATTCAATGACCATGTTACAATCTTTTCCTGGTGTTTTGCTGTTCTTGACATGCTTCACAGAGCTTTATTCTTAATCTACGCTGATGTCACCATTTACATTGTGCGCATTAAATTATGAATTATAAAATACATATTTTAAAATGCATATTCCATTTCTAGACATCCTTGAGGGTGTTATTCATTCACAAAAGAGGATTTGGGGTCCACTGTCTCCCTGAACTGATCTTTGCCAGGAAATAATTCCTACACAATATTGCTCAGTGGGTTCTGTCTGGGCTGCAGTTCAGTTGGATTTCTAATTCGTTTTGGTGCATTGACTGAGCCTACCCCTGCGGCTCTAGATAATGGTCCCTGTTTATAACAGCTTCAGGCACTGTAGAAACTATGCACTGTGGCTCAAGGGAATCTGCGATGGTGCATGGCTGCCTCACGTGCCTAAAGTGTATCAGCCCAGGAAGAGAGCAGAACAGCGCAGCATCTCAGTAGATATAGCGCCGTTATGCTCTCTCCCTTTCACGCTACACAGCGCAGCACCTATACTTGCTCCCCCTACATTGGGGGATTTCTTGATAAATCAGGGCTGAAGGATTCTTTATCCCTGTTTCAGACCCTCATCTGTGGCGCTGGCTCTGCTAGTGGGTGTTGTTCCTCCACGATGCAAGGGTGGGCGAAGGGCAGAAGCAGGTAGTGTAAGAGGTGGAAATCATGAAATGGATCAAATCAGAGCCAGGGCCTGGCCCTCCAACATGGTTCATAGACTAGGATCCTTGCTAGGTCGGACTACCCCAGCCAGAGGTCTAACCATGGCAAGTGGTGTCTGCAGCCATCCTCTGCCCTAGAGGCATGTAACAGTGGGATGACTTTCTAGAAGTTAGCACTGTGATCAGGAGATTCAGACAGTAATCCTCTCTCAGCCTCCCACACTGAACTAATTGGATGGGCTAAAGATCCAGTCAGCTGGCAGGCTGTGATTGGTCAATTCCATGTAGCATAAATGCACAAGGCCAGAAGATGCACTGAACTAGTTTCCCCATTCTTGAAGGACTAGTGGTATTTGGTCATCTGGTTCTTTAGTTTAAATCTTGCTCGGATGTGCAGCTCCACTTCCCATGGACCTAATGTTAATGATAAACTTTGTATTGCTTGTTAGTGGAATCATTGGTTTTGGTGCTGGCTACAGACAGCACCAATAATAAGTGTTGTCACCTCGAGTACATTACAGCCACATTGAAGTACCACTGACCAGACATAGACTCATCTGCAGAGACCAGTGAACATGTCCAGCAAGTACCAGAGGCTGTGCAAGAACTGGAGAAAGTCCACTCCCAACATCTCCTGTCTTGACCTTCACTTACACAAAACTTTAAATGAGTGACTTTTGGTGAAAGATTTAGTCAACAATTGTGTTTTGACAATCAACTAACTTTTAATGATTTACTTGCTGTTAATGACCAACTAACTTTAAATTAGTGCGGATCCGCAGCTGCAGTTACTGTGCTGTGTCCATCTCTTGGGATCATGTCTCCAGGGTCCATGAGATGCTGAAAAACTGCCTTGTATGAGTGCACCAGAGAGAGGAGCACCAGAGGCCAATTTCTCATGGGTGTATTTCTGACTCCTGGCTGCTTTATTAATGCCGTGCACATTCACCTGTGACTCAGTGCACTTGCAAGTGCTTGTGGACACAGCGTCTGGACCACTGACATCTCCTGGCCGGCCCTGTACTGGGGCCGGACTGAAAGCCAAAGTGAACCTGGCACAAGTGTTCAGCCCAGCCAGACTGCAGGAGGGTGTGACTAGAAAGGGGCCATAGGGGCATGGAGGGGGCATGGATGGGTCAGGGAAGGGGCATGGATGGGTCATGGGAGCCCGTCCTGCTGTGAAAGTAGCCCCACAGTCTGCGGCCAACCAGAGAAACGCCGGAGTGACAGAACGGACTGATCAGCCCTTGGCGTCTTTGGATTCTCCGTGCCAGAGGTGCCACCTGTGCCCGCAGGAGGCTCCTCTCAGAGGTAAGTGGAGGGTGTAATCGTGCACTAACTAGACGTCCATTAGGGCAGATGCTCAGAGTCTCCACATAAGATAAATTCAGGCTCAATAAACCTAATGAGCACTAATTTGTGCCACCAGTTATCCCAGCCCATGTCCAGATGTTTTACATCTGTCTCTCCTGGAGCTCTGCTGGACGCCCAACATATACCAGCTCGATAAGCAGGGTTGTCTCGTTCAGTCTGTTCTTGCTTATATTGTGATGGCGCAGAGGGCTACGGATCCTGCCAAGATGTATTGACATCCATCTCACTCACAGACACAGGGCAGGTCGGTCCATTAACTACGAGGCAAGAACAGTAATTGGTGCCCCTATAAACACAGCGGGCATATCTGACGTGGGAGCATTTACCCACAAGGAGTGCCATGCCACTGCGGACAGATAACACATGTTCGTTATCTAACTCAGTGGGATCACTTTATTGACTTTGGAAGGATGAAAAGCAGAGTGTGGGTGCCAGGATTACACCCTACCTCCATGAGGTCAAGCACAGTCGCCTGCAGGGGATGCATTGGCCAACTTAGCCACAGACCCGTTCAACACCAGCTGGAGGTCCAGCAGCGAGAATGACTCACCAGTGCTAATGCCACCATGGGCTCTCCACTGGGCGCTGCCATCCACGGTGAAGAAACACGCTCTGGCGTGACATGAGTGGATAGTTGGACTGCACGCTTTGGGATGTGCAGGGCTATAACCAGCCCTGATAAAGCCAATAGGTGTGGGGTGTGTTGTGTGAAGGTGCTGTGCAGAAAAGAGCGCTCTCTCTTACTGGAAGTCTCACAACCAGGACTCTCATTGCACTCTCCTAAGGAGGGACAGTACACCCTGGTAGGGAGTGTGAGGAGCCTGCCCTGCTCTGAAGGTCACACCACTCTACTAGAAATGGGACAGAGCCGTGACTGCTCAGCATTACCACTTACCTTAAATCGGTTCCCGCAGGGGTCCTAGAAGGTCATTTCGAGGCCAGTGACACTTCTCATGAGGGCTCTTGTATTTTAAGGGGGGCCGTGCGGGCGCTTCTCGGCAGGGCTGGGGTGCGTTTTATGGGAGAGTTTCATCTCGTTTTCAAAAGTATGTCATATCTTAATGGAGATGTTTTAAAACATTTAATCGGGACTTTCTATACTTTATTGAAGTATTCACACCAGCCCTTAGCGCTGCTTCCATAATTTTATTAGGAAATGACTGACAGTTTACAAAAAAAGGGAGGTCTGCATGTAATTGGACAGTGCCAGTACCCGTCGTCATGGCAACCACGCTTTTCAGCTCACAGTGCCGGAGCTTCTCAGCACATATGACCATTTCTTAGCAGAACAGTGGTAGAACTTGCCAGAGATAAACGTTTGCACTCTCAGCAAAGAGGCTACTATCTGAATGGGAACGTACCGTGATTTCCTCTTGTACATTCCAGACATTGTGTAATGATGGGACATTACCCCAACTTGGAAAACGTGGCAGGACTGCTGTCGATTAGAGACAACACAAACAAGGGGAGAAAGATACGTGTGTGGGTGGATGTCTGCGAGAAAGAAGATCTGTAGATAAGTTATGTATTATGAAACACGAGTTCCATCATACTTGTATTGTTACACACTCGAGGGATGGGTTATGAAACGTTACCTTGTATTGTTACTCACTGGGGGGGAATGGGTTATTGCACATTACCTTGTATTGTTACACACTGGGGGGTGGGTTATGAAACATTTATTGTTACACACTGAGGGGATGTGTTATGAAACATTTATTGTTACACACTGGGGGATGGGTTATGGAACATTACCTTGTATTGTTACTCACTGGGGGGAATGGGTTATTGCACATTACCTTGTATTGTTACACACTGGAGGGATGGGTTATGAAACATTTATTGTTACACACTGAGGGGATGGGTTATGAAACATTTATTCTTACACACTGGGGGTGTGTTATGAAAGATTACCTTGTATTGTTACACACTGGAGGGATGCGTTATGAAACATTACTTTGTATTGTTACACACTGGGGGGGATGAGTTAGGAAACATTATATTTTATTGTTACACACTGGGGGGGATGCGTTAGGAAACATTATATTTTATTGTTACACACTGGGGGGGGGGGTTATGAAACGTTACATTTTATTGTTACACACGGGGGGTAAATCCCATGCAGTTTAGATTGGGTGAGATTAAACTTGTGTTGTCAAACATTAGCAGAGGTAAATCTTATATTGGGGACAATGTGGAATAAAGCCTTTATTGAGGAACCCAGGGCGAGAAACAACTCACTGCCAGGTTGAGCAAAGGATAAACCGCACGTACCTCAGACAGTCTAAAACACAACAGTAATTACAACATCCTTGAGAGATAAACTCCCTTTTTACTCTGAGTTTCTGATAAACCTCGTGTTGTCACCCAGTGGAATACCGAAGATATTAACACAAACTCGGTACCCGGCATGTCCGGTCAGTATTTGGAGGGAGAGAGGTACATTTACCTGATATTAAAACAAACATTGGCTACAGCAAGCACTAATGCATGCATCCTTCCATACCCTGCAAACACCTCTACAGCCCAGATTTACAAGTGTTGAAAACTGCCCTAAATTCGAAATGTGGGCTTCATTTTCAGCCCCCTGTTTTTCCGGCCAGGTCCGAGGCTGGCAGCAGTGCCAGCTTCTCAGACACAGGACAGGCAGAGTAACAAGGGGGCACCTGTGAAGCTCCGCAGAGGCTGAGGCTACACAGTCACCCTGAGTAGTTATGGTTCAAACGCACTTTACCACCACGGGCCCTGATGCATGCCAGATAACTGCATCCTTCCTACCCAGCAATGACTGACTAGATGCTTGTTTTCTTGTTTTATTTAATGTATTTCCCATAAATGTGCAGTAAATGTGGAGTTTAAAGCCAGAGAAGCCGGTGAAGTTGATGAGGAATTGATGTGAAGTTCACCAAAGACAGATATTGGTGCTATGTGCGCATAGATTGTTTTTCTGAAATTATGTGGCAAGTGGGGCATTTAGAAATAGAGGTGGAGGTAGTAAAACTGGTGAAAACAGCTTGGGATGTAAATGTTAGCTTTAGGGCGGGGGCCTTTGGAAGAATTGTTAACAAGGTTATAGGAAATAGTTCAATTTCATATGTGATATACCTGTGAAATCCAGAAATGGATATGATTTAAAGAGCACTATGAAGGAGAGACATACCTCACCATATCACCAACATAATGTAGTAAGGTAAATATTTTCCAAAGCCTACAGTGCACATTATATGCGCACTATATTCAATGCATAATTTTTGCAGTAGGTGCATTGACCAACAGAGCGTTCTCGATGGGAACTATTTCGTAGTGATTTCTGTTCTTGATTCTCATTCTTTAGCCAATAATATTTTACTCAACTTAATTCGCTCTTTTGCCATTTGTTTTTGTTCTCTATCTTCTTTCATCACTGCATCTTGTCATGCTTCATGACTTCTTCTATTTCTCCTTTTCTGTTCCCCTTTTCCAGCTCAAATAGATCTTTACTTTTTTCTCCCCTTTATGGTCCATTTTTTACTGTATCCACATTTAGATCTTTAAGAAAGGCGTTTTAAAGTACACATTTCAAAGATTCTGCCTACAGATCAAAGCGTTGGCACTCAATTCTGACATGTAACTAGCAGACACGAAGGCCCATATTCACCTGAAAATGACAGAGCGCAATGCTGCACCAAAATTGGCAGCGCCACGCTCCGTCTTTTTCACAACGTAGGAATGTGCCATATTTAATTGAAGATGGCGCACCCTTGTATTATTCCCTGCGCTGGCGCTAAATTGGGCTGCCAATGCTAACGCAGGCATCCCTGTACCATCGTGCAAGGATGTCTGCGTTGAGCGGTTTGATTGTTTACGCGTGGGAAGGTGTCCCTTCCTGCACATAATCACTAATGGTGATTTGGCACTTCTGTGTGTGCTGCAGAATGAAGCACACATAGAAGTACCAAAGCATCATTTCGATAGATCGTTTATTTGCAGGAAGGAACACCTTCCCGCACATAAACAGTCATGTCTGGCTCTTTGCTCTTTTCTATGCGTGCTGCAGAGTGCAGCAAACATAGAAAAAGCAAAAAACAAGGAGGAATAAAAGTATTCCTCCTCGTAGCGCCTTGCTAACACCACCCTTGAGGTGGCTTTAGATTTTGGCGCTGCCTCACGTTTAAGAAAACTCATAAAACTGAGGCAGTGTCAGAATGCCATGGGTGTTGCTGTGGTGTGCCCACAGCAACACCCATTGCATGCCCCTTCCACGCAAAGGACTGCATGTGAAGGGGACGCCTTTAAAAGGTGGCGTTCAGCCACAAAAAGTGGCTTAACGGTACCTTGTAAAGATGGCGTAGTGCTTAGCGCCACCGGAGCGTCACGAAAAGTGGTGCCCCGGTGGCACTAGAGGCTCATAAATATGCCCCCAAAATTTATAACTTTGCCTATAAAAGTGTTTTAGCACGCAGAGTTTTGCCATCTACTGCCTTCCTATTCTGAACCAGTTTTTGTTGACTTTTAGGACTACATGCACATTTTTGCCTGCTAATCAGTAGTAAAGTGCATCCAGTCTCTCCTTAAGTTATGATAAAATTTGAATCTACCTGGTTGGTACATTTAACTTACTTGTAGGTCACTAGTATATGGTACTACATGTACCCAGGGTCTGTAAATTAAATGCTATTAGTGGGTTGCATTACATCTGTTGCCACCCACTAAATCAGTCTTTTATAATAACCTTTTTCCACGCCTAAACCTTTCTTTTTAATACATATAAGTTATTCCTAAAGTAGGCCCAACATGTCATAGGGCAGCAAAAACAAAAGACAAGTGGGCTCAAGTTCAGTGAGACTAAAGAGCCCAGGTGTTGTGGTAGCAGCTCAGGATGGCGGGGTTGTTACTTTGTGCTCCAATTGCACTTCAGACAGCACACACAAAGGATCACAACACCAGGCCTGCCCTTGCATTTGTCACCCTAGATAGTCTGGGACCAAACCCAGGGGAAAAGGAAGAACTGTTCAGAGCTAGTTTTGGGCATAGCTCATGGAATTCCCCCACACAATTTAAAAATTCACAAATCCGGTTCAATTGATTTGATTTCTGTTGTTTTAATCTCATGTTATTTGTCAAATTTTTCTCTATTTTGTTAAATATGGTGTAGGATTTTTCTTGTGTTGCATTTTCACTTTGTTACTGTTTGCTGTACAAATACTACTACACAGTGCCTCTAAGTTAAGCCTAACTGCTTTTGTGCCAAGCCTCCATCAAGTTAAGCACATGTTAATTTACTGACTGTCATGGTTTAGCGTGAGACGCAGTGTGGTTGTTGCTTGAGTAGGGTTTTACCCAACTCAACTTCTGACAGCTTTAAATTAAAAAAGGATAAACAGATAGACAAGATGGTGTAAGATGCCCAAAATGCTCCTACCAGAGTGCAAAGAACATCAGGACATGTTTAACTGTTCGAAGTTCAATGCAATGCTGATGTTGTGCATGAGGAACATTTCAGTGAGTACATACTGCAAGAAAAAGCTTGTGTTCTAAAGCTCAGCTACTGTCACAGCTGGGAGATACCATGGGATATACCATGAATGTACCAGGGCAAGATAGCAGATTACCAACGGCTCCATGTTATCAGAACACCTCTTTTTCTGCAGCAAGTCAGTGCATTCTAGAATTATTAACTCTAATAAAAAAAACAGACTAAAACACCTGAACATAATGATTTGTGAAAGCAAAGGACAGAACTGGAAAAGTTGTAACGCAGTGACATTGTGCCCTCTGATATTGAGGGTTATGTTTCTAAAAATAGAACCAATTGCACCTCTTATGAAGACACCAAGGCAGTATAGTTGAGGCTTCACTCCAATCTCATGACAGTAGGAAGAAAAGCAAGGAGCCGGATTTAGAGTTTAGGGGACAGATTTAAATCCATCTGAATGGCTAAGGACCAAAGAATTGTCCACAGGCCCTGCTGACAACTCTCTACTTTGACAGGAACTACTGTAATGGCAATTACTGTCCTTGCAGAATATGTAAAATACGCAAAGAAGGAGTTTGTTTTTGAAATTCAAAAAAATAATGCCCCTACAAATTGGGAGTCTGCTCCCTGGGAATGAAGTTCATTATTTTTTCCTTTGCCTTAAAGCCAGGTTTTTCCTCTTAATGTGCAGACATTGCAAAGTTCTTACTCAAACAGACGCTTTTCTGTTGAGTCATCGGAGGGAGCATTCTGTTTACACAGCCAAGGAGCAAAGGAATAAGGCTATAATTGAATGCCACAGCAATATGAATACACATTCCTAGTAAATCATAGAAATGCATATAGCCATCAAAGGCACAAAATAAACAAATCTGACAGAGATGTGTTATTAATCAGCTTTATTACAAACATATTAGAAAATAAGATACTGAATAAATGGAGACTTGTGTCCTACAGATTGATCTTTTCACAATTCCAATTTTATACTCAAATCTCTGACACAGGATGTGAGCCCACTGTTGAGGTTTCAGTTTTTGGGTGATTCTCTTTCAAATGTCATTTTCAGGCTCTAACTCAGAAACAAGCTTTCACAGCAGTGGCAGTAGTGATGGCTCCAAGAAGGAAACCATGGCTTAATGAAGTGTAAGACCTCAGCACATGGCTATAATCAGCTTTCCTGAGCCACCAGCAGGCTAAGCCAAGGGGCACTCCTAGTAGAAAACTTTTTCACCTTTAATATGAGAAGCTTCTGACCTGGTCCTCACTCCCAACCCTATGTTGTCACTCAGGAAGAACTAATCAGAAGCCCTTTGCTAACAAGAACCTCACAGAAGTTCTTTGGGTAGCCTTTGCTCCACACTCTTCAGTGTCTGGGTCTCCACTTTCCAACAGAGGGATGTAGTCAATACACTTCCACCTTCTAGTAAAGTCTACTCTATGTGCCTATGTGCCATGCCAAACTGGAGGCTATCTCTGCACTTATATTTTCACATTAAGTCTTACTAATAAGGAGATGCTACATGTCCACCAGACTTTCACGCACATGAAATGTCAAATATCTCTCAGTGCGTCTTTGCTGGCTTTCCAAAAACTTTTGCCTCATGTGTATTTTATATGTATCCCCCACCCCATGAGGATGTGGCGTAATGGCCTAAGCTGCTGACTTCTGAACTGGGTGAACCAGGATCGAGCCTCAGCATTGGCTCAACATCCTGTGATTCTGGAGAAGACTACTTATTCTCCCCTTGTCAACAATTCAATTCCTTGAGACCCTCATGGGTGATTTGCTGTGTTTTACAAATCGTGGATGTATTTGTTTATTTAACCCTTCATCAAGCCCTCAGAGTTTCACAGACATCGTATCTGGTGCTGGAGCTGTCCCTGTTGGCCTTGGTTTTCAGTGCTCTAAATGCTATCTCAGATAGCAATATGAGCTCTTTCGTAACTCAGAATCCTTCAGAGTGAAAAAATGAATTGATCTATCCGAAGCCTCACTTACCCCATCTTCTGCTCATCCAAATTGTGTTATGATCCTGATCGCCCCTTTGCTGATT
The DNA here is from genome assembly GCF_031143425.1 of Pleurodeles waltl. NCBI lineage: Eukaryota > Metazoa > Chordata > Amphibia > Caudata > Salamandridae > Pleurodeles > Pleurodeles waltl. The sequence goes on along the minus strand of NC_090446.1, from coordinate 20,782,285 downwards.
GCCATAGCCCAATGACCCAACTTTGTTGGCATTAACAACTTTTCTGACTTCACCCTGAGTTTCTTAAACCTTTCTGCCATCCTTCACATACCGCAATCCTTTTCACGTATTCATATTTAGACCTTTTTTCAGAACTTTTTGCCAATTCCAGCCCCTCTGCTATCTGATCCACCCTCTGAGTAGTGTTCCAGCATGAGACATTGTCTATTATCAGTCAGAGGTCAGAGAGTAGCAATTCTGGCTTTTTATTCACTTTTCATGTTCTGATTTTTCACCCAATAACTCCTAGTTCGATTATTAGGCTTACAAGCTGGGCGTTTCTATGTGCTGACTGCATAAGAAGCATTAATAAATGGGGCATACTAATATATATGTATGGCGTAGATTCACATAATTGAACAACTCCTTCTCATGGTTCTCTTCCTTTTCCTTGAGGTCCTTTAATGCCTGCCAGTGTCTGCCCTTCTCCTGGCCTTGTTTCAAGTGCTCCTTATCACTGTTGTTATTTTCGTCAACCTGGTGCTTATGACAAGTTCTGGCCACCCTGGTACTGGTTTTCTGAATCTGGGGTACCTGATTATAGGCCGTCCTGGCCCTGCTCCTGGCCCTTCCTTGTATTATCTTTCCTGGGCCTCCAGATTCTGATTCTGGTGCTGCTGATGCTCCCCACCCTGAACATGCTGGTGTACTGGGTTCTTTTGCCTAACCCTGTTGTCCTGCTTTTCCTGGGACCGGCACACCTATTCTTCCCATTTTGGGCCTTCTTGATACTGCTTGCCCACATCCCTGCCCTCCCGATTCACCTGGTACTGCCTCTACTGATCCTCGTCTCCTAATTAGGTCCAATTGGCCTAGGCCTGTTCCTTCTGATCCTGGTCTGATCCTATTGCTCTTCATGGCTCTGGTTGTCCTGGTCTTCCTGATCCACACCAGCCTGTTTGGGATAACCCAGTTCCTGACCCTCCTACTTTACTTGGTACTTCAGATTCTGGTCCACTTGATACTTACCCCCAGGTATCTCCTAGTCTTATTAGTGGTCATGCTTATCCTGATCCTTCTAATTCACCAATTTTAACACTTAATTTGGTCCTAAAGGCCCTAGTCCAGCTGCACCTGATCCAACAAGTTCTTTTGATCCTCTTCCCTCTTGTCAGGATACCCTTAGCCCTATTCCTCCTGCTATTTGTCATCCTGATTCTGCACTAACCTGTTCACTTAGTCCTGTTCATCCTTGCTCAGGTCCCCCTGCTCTTAGCCATCTGGCTTGGTCATCCGGGCCCTCCTTCTCTTGGTCCGCCTTTTCCTCCATGTCCTGGTCTTCCTTGTCCTGGTATGCCAAGCCTTGTTTCTCCTAGGCCTCAGTGACTTGGTCTTCCTGATTCCCTTGGTTCTGGTTCAGTTTATCCTCCTTCCCGTGGTCCTCTTAGCTACCTCTTTTCCTGCTGGCTCTGGTGGCTTTGATAACTGCTTCTGATTCATCAGGTCCTGCTCTCCTAGTCTTCTTCACTCTCTGGTTTGCCTAGCAATCAATCAATCAATCAATCAATCAGTCAATCAGGAGGTTCTTGTAAAGCATGAGCTTATTACCCCGGGGGTCTTCAGGCGCTGGGGTGGTGCTGCGGTTCTCTTCTGGCTGGCGATGGTGGACAAAGATCCAGGTTTTAGGCAACCATTATCCAATCCTCTTAGCTCTCCAGAATCTGGCTGGCCTTTTCACATCTGATACTTCTCAACCTGATCTTGCTATCCAAGATGATTGCTCTGCCCCACCTGGTAATCCGAGGCCTGACACCTTAGGTCCTGATCCTCATGGTCTTCTTAGCCCTATTTATAGCCCTCCTGGGCATAATCCTTTTGGTACATTGTAGGAGGCTGGCCTGGTTTGTAGTGGGTACCTTGGGTACTTACACCTTATACCAGGTCCAGTTATCCCTTATTAGTGACATGTAGCAGTGTTCTACCAGCTTAGGCTAATAGAGGTAGCTGTAGCAGAGCAGCTTAGGCTGAACTTGGAGACATGCAAAGCTCATTCAATACCACTTATAGTTACACAGTACTTATACACAAGTAAATACTATCTATTTATAAAAATAAAGTTATTTATTTGGGTGACAGAGTACCAAAAACATCTTAGAGACAATACTCCTTCTGGGGGTAGGTTTTATACACAATATACACACTAGACACCAATATTAGACAAGTAAATAGTCATAGAACAATGCAAACAATAGGAAATGCTATAGAATGCAATCAGAGAAAATAGGTCTAGGGCTAACACAAATCATATACTAAGAAAGTTGAATGCGAATCACGAATTCCACCGTAGACAAGTGTAGTGTGGGCAGAATCGCAGGGAGAGTAAGAATATAGTAAAGGTAAGTAAATTACCCCACAGCAGAGCCCAGAAAAGCAGGAGTAAAGTACTGCAAGTTTCCTTAGGGCACACTACACCTCGTAATTGAGATTTTGTAGCAACCAACCAAGTCTGCAAAGAACAACTGCTGGATTCCTGGACCTGAAGACCTGCAAAGGAAGAGGCCCAAGTCCAGAAGTTGAAAGAAGTTGCAGGAAGGAGAGGAGCCCCTGCCAACCCAGAAGAGGGTGCAAAAGAAGAGTCCCCCGTTAGTCGAAGACTGCAGGAATGCACCCTAGGAAGATGCCAGTGGATGCCCCACGATGTGAAGATCGTTGCAGATGGGATTTTGTGTTGGAAGTTGCCAACAAGCCTTGGCCATGGCAAAAGTGCCTTTTGCGTCAAAATGGCACTGGATGGACCCAGGAGGGACGTGGGGGCCTCAACTCTGTGTGAGGAGGAAGTGGGGACTCTCAGCACTTTAGAGAGCCCTCGGGATGCTAGCCAGCACCCCCAGAGGTCCCAGGACATGGGGACAAAGGAGGTGCAAAACGCAGTTGATGCAGCACAAAAAAGGAAGGTCCTACACGCCAGAGAACAACTCAGTGAGCTGAGCATTCCAGGATGGAGTGCTGGGGATCTGTGCCAGGCTGTGCATGAAGGAATTTTGCAAATAGAGCACAGAGGCCTCAGGAGATGAAGAACACGCAGTACACAGGGGTACTGTCGCTCTCTGGGAAGGCAAGGTCTTACCTCCTGCAAATTCCATCAGCAGGATCTCAGGACAGTCTATGTCGATGATGTCCACCCTCTGTGTCCTTAGGAGCACACTCATGGCTTTGAGAGGAGTCCAAGGATACCGCTCGTCGTCTTGGAAGGTCCCTGCTGGAGCAGGGGAGTGACTCTGTCACTCCACAAGAGATTTCTTCGGCCCTTCTGGTGCAGGATGAAGACAGGGAGTCCCCAGAGCTTGCACACCAGGGAAACTGTTGCAGTTGCTGACATGGAGCTGAGTTTGCAGAAGAAAAGTATCTCTTGTGGATACTTTGTTGCAGTTACAGCGTTTCTTGGAGGAGGCTGCGGTTGATCCGAGGTCAGAGGATGCTGAAGTTGTTGCAGAGGATTCCTGAAGGAAACTTGCAAGCAGAATCTGAAGAGAACCCACAGGAGAGACCCTAAATAGCCCTGAGAGGGGGATTGGCTAACTTATCGGGTATGGACCTATCAGGAGGGGTCTCTGACGTCACCTGCTGGCACTGGCCACTCAGAGGCCTTCAGAGTGCCCCCACACCTTGCAAAGCAAGATGGCTGAAGTCTGGGACACGCTGGAGGAGCTCTGGGCACCACCCCTAGGGTAGTAATGGACAGCGGAGTGGTTACTCCCCTTTCCTTTGTCCACTTTTGCACCAGAGCGGAGAACAAGGGGTCCCTGAACTTTTGTAGACTGGCTTATGCAAGGAGGGCACCCTCTGTGCCCTTTAAAGCATTTCTAGAGGCTGGGGAGGCTACCCCTCCCCAGCCTATCACACCTATTTCCAAAGGGAGAGGGTGTAACACCCTGCTCTCAGAGGAAATACTTTGTTCTGCCTTCCTGGGACTGGGCTGCCCAGACCCCAAGAGGGCAGAACCCTGTCTGTGAGGGGGCAGCAGCTGCAGCTGCAGTGCAGGCCTCAGAGAGCTGGTTTGGCAGTACTGGGGGTCCATGGTGGAGCACCCAGGATGCATGGAATTGGCTCCCCAATACCAGATTTGGAATAGGGGGATAATTCCATGATCTTAGACATGTTACATGGCCATTTTTGGAGTTACTATTCTGAAGCTACATTGACCTACATGTAGTGCACGTGTTTAATGGTGTCCCCGCACTCACAAAGTCACGGGAAATGGCCCTAAACTATGTGGGTCACACTTAGTAACTTTGCACCTAACCTTCAGCAAGTGAAGGTTAGACATTTAGGTGACTTATAAGCTACTTAAGTGCAGTGAAAATGGCTGTGAAATAACGTGTGCGTTATTTCATGCAGGCTGCAATGGCAGGCCTGTGCAAGGGTTTGCCTGAGCTCCCTTTGGGTGGCAAAAGAAATGCTGCAGCCCATATGGATCTCCTGGAACCCTAATGCCCTGGGTACCTAGGTACCATATACTAGGGACTTATAAGGGGGGGTCCAGTGTGCCAATTGAAATTGGTAAATAAAGTCACTGGCCTACAGTGACAAAATTTAGAAGCAGAGAGAGCATAAGCACTGAGGTTCTGATTAGCAGAGCCTAAGTGACACAGTTAAGCACTACAGACACACACACATTAGGCCATAAACTATCAGCACTGAGGTCCTGACCAGCAGGATCCCAGTGAGACAGGCAAAAACATACTGACATACAGGTAAAAATAGGGGTAACATGCCAAAGAAGATGGTACTTTCCTACATTCGTCAAGTTTTCATTGCTCTGGTCCTCTGGTTGCCCTTGGTACTGGTCCCCTTGGTCATCCTAGTCCCTGTCCTGCTTATCTTGGTCTCCTGGTCCTACTGGCCACTGGCCTCCAGGTCCTGATCTTTAAAGTCCTCTTCAATCCTGATAATCCTGGTCCTAGTCCTCATTCTCCTTTTCAGTATGCTCTGCGATAACATGTCCTGGCTCACGAGAGATCATCCTAGGCTTGCCCACTTCTGAGATTCTGTTGACCTCTGGTTCATGTGACTCATAGAATTTTCTGGACCAATACTTTCAAGTCTGTCACATTGACAAACTCCTGCCCCTGGTCCTCTGAATCCACAGTCTCCTGTTTCACAGGCTCCAGTTCCTGGTCCTTTTGATTTTCCCCACTCCATTTAGTATTCATCAGTCATTCTGGCCCTGGTCCCCTAGTTTGACTAGTTCCATGGTTTGCTTGTTGCTAGCCTTATTTTCTTTATCCTCTTAGTCCCTCTTGTCCATGTAGACCCTGGTATTAGGTCTGGAACGCCTTTGCCAGGTCCTTCTGTGGCTGGTCCTATTGCCCTTGATTTCCCAAATCAGCCAAGTTTCCTGGCCCTTCTACCCCACTCTAGTCCTACTAGTCCACATGGTCTCCTTGTTTATCTGTTAAACCTTGTTCTTGTCCATCTGACCCTGGTCTGTGCTGTTATGGTCTTCCTAGGTATGGCTTTCCTCATCCCTGTGGAGTTAGCTCTCCTAATTCCCATGTTGCTGTCACCCTTGTTCATGTCGTCTTTGTCACCCTGTTATAGGCTCCCACTGAGTCTAACCCTCAAGACACTTCTGATCCTGGTCCTACTGGCCCTGGACTTTCTAGCCCTTTGTAATCCTCCTGGTCCTGCTCATCTAAGATCTCTTGGTCCTGCGAGTCCTAGTCCTTCTCTATTATGGTCTTCCAGGGCCTGGCCCATTAGCTTATGCCCCTTGATGTAAGAAGAAATCCTTGCCTGATTGGAATGCAGCAAGTTTAGATTGCCACAGGCTTCTGCCATTGTGGCCTTGTTTTCAGACCACTGAGGGCCCCTTCCATCTGCGGGCTCTTTAAAGGGTGGTGGTACCAGCACTCACATGCAGTCAAAACCCCCATTTTGCCACCTTCCCACACACTGTGGCTCTGACTGAGCCTGCAAAAAGGATTGTGAGGCATGTCAGTACCTGCATATTCACATTTTGTTAAATGCCACATTCAGGAGAAATTACAGAATTCTGAAGAAGACATAATTTCTGTTGTAAATGACTGAGTGCATATTATTTTTTTAAGATCCTGAACAAAGCCTCCTTGAAATTCATTATGACTTTTTGTATCAAGTGTTAGTAATTGTTTCCCAATCCAAGATGGACATCCTTCTTCTGAATGACATCACATCCTGCTTGACACTATAAAAGGAGAGTTGATTTTGAGTCCAGTTGTGGCCCCTTGCCCAGTCACTCTCCATAAACTTACCTGTGACCAGTCCTCTAACCAGTCTAGGCTGCTTGAGGCTCCTGCTTTGCTCCTCACTTCAGCTCCTTTTCTCCTCTCTCTTGCACACTTTTAGCTTTGCCTAGCTCCTTTTCCATCTGCTCTGTCTTCCTTTTATGTGAATATTTTCATCTAACACCTCCTTCTCACTCTTGCCTCTCATCCACTCTTTTACCCATTTTGCTTTGCCCCCTTTGATGCTCATTTGATTGTTTTCACTCTTGCCTCTCATCTGCAATTTTTTCAGTTTTCTCTGCCCCATATGAGCCTCCTTTCTCTTATTTCACTCTTGCCCCTGGCCTACTTTTTGATTCCATTTTCTATGCCCCCTCCAAGCCTCTTTTCACTCTTCACTCTTCCCTCTCATCTAATCTTCCCTCTCATGAGCCATTATTCTTTCACCAATGTTTGTGTTTATTTTGTGTCTCCTTAGCTTTCAGGGTCTCTTTCCTCCATTCAGGCCTTCTGTTACATTCCGTGCAGCCCCCTATCCCCCCCTACTCATTTTCCTGCCTCCCTCCTACCCATGCTCTTCACCTGCTCCTCTTGTTGCCTCGCCTTCCTGCCTCTTCTTCCCAGGCATAGCAGCTCTACCCACAACTCTGTGCTCTTCCCCTTTCTCAGGACATACCTAACGGTGGCTGCTGCATGACTGGCAATGGGCACATTGCTGGTGCACCAAATTGGCACCAAAGCAAGCTCATCTGTGACAGGGCAGTGCCCAGTATCAGGAGCTCTAATCTTATCACCAGTGATACTCAGCAGTACTGCCTAGGTCTCTCGACCCTGCCCTGGGATTCCCTTGATAATGCAACACCACACCTCACACCACAGAGAGAGCTTTCACCTGCACCCACTGCTGGTTCTCTTGCAGCCACCCACCCATACAATCCAGGCAGGCACCAACAATGCCTTCAACACCCTCATCCACACAACACATCATAGCAAGCCCACATGACTCAAAACATGATCACTCATCAGACACACAACTAAAATCTAGGACCTGTTGAGTAGTGATTCACCCAACATCTTCTTTATCACAGGAGCCTGTCTCAACCCCACTTCACCCCCGACATCGCCTTAGAAACCCAAGCGAGTACAAAATTGTTCCATCAAATGCTCAGCATTCATGAACACTATTACCCCATTCATGGAACATCTGCATGTCAAGCTGAGAATTTCTGAAAATTTCACCCTGAATGGAATCCTTGCCTACCGACCATGCAGACCGCAAGAAACCTCCCCTAACCTCATCACTGACTTCATTGCCCGGCTCATCATCAACTCCAGAGCCCATATACTTCTCGACAATCTCATCTTCCACCTGAACGGCAGAACTGACCCCTTATCAACAGCATTCCTCAAAAGCCTAAGCAACATTGGACTCACTAAGCTCATCTCAATATCAAGAGACCCTGTGGGACACACACTGGACACCATCCTTTCCACCAACAGCAGAAAAATACAACTCCACCTCATCGCTCACATGGACCGACCACTACATCATCCACTTCCAAATCAGCACACAGCAAGTCAACACTCCCACCCATATCAGCATTACATGCTTCAGCTGGGGCAAAATCTCAGAAGCAGACGTGCTCAGCGCCGTCAGCATGGTCAAACTAACCCCATAGATAGTCTCAATAATTACATCACCACCTTCAACAACTGGATTAAGAACTATTCTGCCTCCCTAACACCCTTCAATCAAGCAATTTAATCAATCAATGAATCAATCAATCAAGTAATTTATAAAGCGTGCTACTCTTCCGTCAGGGTCTCAAGGCACTGGGGGTGACGGGGGAGCTACTGGTCGAATATCAATGTCTTGAGGCTTTTCCTGAAAGTCAGGAGGTCCTGGGTCTGGGGTAGGTGGAGCGGTAGGGCGGGGAGTGTGAAAGGTGAGTCTGTCATTGAGGTAGGCCGGACCTGTGTTGTGGAAGGCTTTGTGTGCGTGGGTGAGAAGTTTGAAAGTAATCCTCTTTGATACGAGTAGCCAGTGTAGTTCTCTGAGGTGGGCAGAGATGTAGTCATGATGCAGGACATCGAGGATGAGTCGGGCGGAGGCGTTTTGGATATGTTGCATTTTCTTTTGTAGTTTGGCTGTGGTTCTTGCATAGAGTGCATTGCCATAGTCCAGTCGGCTGCTGACCAGGGTGTGGGTGACTGTCTTTCTGGTTTCAACGGGGATCCACTTAAAAATCTTGCAGAGCATGCGGAGGGTGTTGTAGCAGGAAGAGGAGACTGCGTTGATCTGTTGAGTCATGTTGAGTGTTGAATCCAGGCGGAGGGGTTGTTGCCGAAGATGAGGATCTCTGTTTTGACTGTGTTTAGCTTGAGGCGGCTTGATTCCATCCAGTTGGCGATGGAGTGAAGTCCATTGTGGAGGTTGTTTCTTGCGGTTGTGGGGTCTTTCATGAGGAGGATGATCAGCTGGGTGTCGTCTGCGTAGGATACTATGTTGATGTGGTGGGATTGTGCGATGTTGGTGAGAGGAGCCATGTAAACGTTGAAGAGTGTTGGGCTGAGGGAGGATCCCTGGGGGACGCCACAGATGGTTTTGGAGGATTCGGGCAGGTAAGGCGGAAGTCGGACTCTCTGGATTCTGTCGGAGAGGAATGAAGAGATCCAGTCGAGGGCCTTGTTGCGGATCCATGCATTGTGGAGGCGTTTTCGAAGGGTGTGGTGACAAATGGTGTCGAAGGGCTGCGGAGAGGTCTAGGAGGATGAGCTGTGCGGTTTTGCCTTCGTCGAGCATGATCCTGATGTCATCTGTAGCAGCAATGAGTGCAGTCTCAGTGCTGTGGTTCTTGCGAAATCCGGATTGGGAGGTATCAGGTGCCTTGCTGTCTTCCAGGAAGCGGAATATTTGGCTGTTCACGATTTTCTCAATGACCTTTGCTGGGAAGGGGAGGAGGGAGATGGGCCGGTAGTTCTTGGGGTCATCTGTGTCCGCCTTGGATTTCTTCAATAGGGCAGTGACCTCGGCGTGTTTCCAGCTCTCCGGGAAGGTGGCTGTCTCGAAGGAGCTGTTGATGATGGCGCAGAGGTCGGGGCGATGATGTTGCTGGCCTTGTTGTAGATCTGGTGTGGGCAGGTGTCCGAGGGGGAGCCGGAGTCGATGGAGGCCATGGAGTTGATGGTGTCTTCATTGTTGACGTGGCTCCAGGCGCACAGAAGGTTGGTGTTGCTTGGTGCGTTGGGTTCGTGGTTGTCTATGGTAGGCTGGTGGGTCTGGGGTTTGAAGCTGTTGTGGATGTCTTTGATCTTTCGGAGGAAATAGATGGCGAGGGAGTTGCAGAGCTCCTGTGAGGGCGTGGGTTCTTCGGAGAAGAGCCTGGGGTTGGAGAGTTCTTTGATGATGCCGAAGAGCTCTGTTGTTGTGGGCGGTGGTGTCTATGCGGCTTTTGTAGTACGTTCTTTTGGAGGTGCGGATCAGCTGGTGATGTTTGCGGATGGCCGTCTTGCTGGCGATGTGGTTGGAATCGGTAGGTTCAAAGCACCAGGTCTTCTCCATTCTTCGGCATTCCAGTTTGTAGGTTTGTAGGTCGTGGGTGAACCAGCTGGCCTTTGATCTGTGGTGGATGCCCGAGGGTTGTATGAGTGGCGCAAGGGTGTTGGCGCAGTCGTCTATCCACTGATGCAGGTTGGTGGTGGTTGAGTTGGGGTCCCGGGTCCTGGGAGGAGGTGCCTGGGCGGGAGTAGCGATCAGCTGTTCTGTTGAGATTTTGTTCCAGTGGCGGCGGGGGGCTGAGTGGTACGGTGGTGGGTGACTGGTTTCTGGAAGGAGAAATGGATGCATCGATGGTCGGTCCAGTGTAGTTCGGTAGTGTGGCTGAAGAAGATGTGGTTGCTGGCTGAGAAGATGGGGTTGAGTGTGTGTCCTGCGGTGTGGGTGGGAGATGTGAGAAGTTGCTTAAGACCAAGGTTGGCGAGGTTTTCGAGTAGGTTGGTGGTGTTGATGTCGTTGTTGTTGTCTAGGTGGAAGTTCAGGTCGCTGAGGAGGATGGCTTGGGCACTGATGATGTCGGCGATGGCGTCGCAGAAGTGAAGTCGGGGGCCCGGGGGTCTGTAAACCAGTGTTCCTCTGAGGGTGGTGTTGGCATTGAAGTGGGTTTTGAAATGGAGGTGCTCGGCGGAGCTGAGAGTGTCGTGGGAGCTTGTGGGGACTCTGATGGTGCTTTTGAGGACTATGATGATTCCTCCTCCTGGTTTGTTGGTGCGGTCTCTTCTAGTGATCTTGTAGCCTTCAGTATAGCTATGGCTATGTCAGGTTCCGAGGCCGAATTCATTCAGTTTTCGGTGAGAAATGCAACGTCAGGTGAAGATGAGGTCAGTAGGTCCCAGTGTTCGATTGCGTTCGTGTGCACAGAACGGGTGTTGAGCAGGATGCAGCTGAGGTGGGTGTCTGTGGGTCTGTGTCAGCGTTTGGTGGTTCGGTTGCAGGTCAAGTTGCAGGCTCTGCAGGAGAAGGGTCCTTTGCTGTGCTTTGGGGTGGACTGGAAGCAGTTGAAGGAGCGTCCTGGATTGAGGGCGTGGAGGTCGCTGGCTGTGTAGCGGTGATTGGTGGTGCGGGGGCCCCATGGGCCAAGGGGACTGGCGCTGGCCCCGGTCCAGGCACGGACGTGCACAGACGGGCTTGCCTCTGGCGTGCCAGTGGAGCGCACAGCATCCGCCATTAAGAAGGGGAGGTGAGAGGGAGGAGCAGCTGGGAGGCGGGAGGGCAGAGCGAATGGGTGCTCGAGGGGGGCGGGGCCGCAGGGACGCAGTGGCGGGAAAGACAGATAGGCTCAGGGAGAGCCAGCAACGGAATGCACAGTGGAAATAAGGCACAAAAAAACTGTGGAAATAAGGCACAAAACAGTGGAAATAATAAAACAAAGCACAGAAAAATGTACAAGTCTAGGAGCACTTACCGGAAACCCACTAGACACAAGGGATGAGGTGCAGGCAGGTGGAGGAGGGGCCTAGAAAATGCAAAAGCAGCGTGGGCAGGGGTAGAGGACATGGGCACAACTAGGTGGAGCTGCGCGCGTGGGGAGCGAACTCTGGACCTTAAAGGCAGGTCAGAGGTTCAAACCCAACAAGCAAAGGAAATCCAACAAGCAGGTCAGCTGGTACACTGAAGAACTTTGAGAAGCCAAACTGTGTTGTAAATAGCTGGAAAGGAATTGGAGAGCCAGCCACTAATCCATCACAGGTACCAACAATGTGGCGGCACTCAAACTTTAAGACCAGCAACTAGGATATACCAATAAAATAGCACTAGCTGATTGCATTGAATGAAACTCCACAATCTGCAAGGAGATCTAGATAATCGAAGATTTCACCTCACCCTCAGCCTTCATCAAAATCATCACCTCCCAACAACTCTGTGATGACTTATCTATGTTCTTCCACATCAGTATAGCAAGCATCTACAGCACCTTTGCACACCACCCTGACCCCAGCGAACTCATCACCAACCTACCCAGCTCCAACCAATATGGTCTCCTGCCCAAATGGACTACCCTCACCAGAAATGACACAGTGTCAATCATGCATTCCATCCACTCAGGGGTTTCAAAGGATCCTTGTCCCCACTACATTTACAACCTAGAAATAGCAGCAATCAACATCATCCTGACCAGCGGTAGCTTCTACACTAAGGAGTGTTGCCACACTGCATTCAGCACAAGAAAAAACAAAATGATAATAATGCTATGTTATTATCATTTTGTTTTTCCTGTGAGCCAGGTTAGAGCGGGGTGGGGCTGAACTGGATGCGGCCGGAGGAGGTCTGCAGGAGTGAGGGGTATGTGCACCTTAAGTGTACATGTCTGTTGGCCAGCAGTGTTGGGCTGGCCAAACAGACATGCACACTTTGTATTTCTCCTTCTAGGTGTATTGCACAGCTGGGAGCATAAAGTGCACAGGCCATCACTCCCTGTTTGAGCACTGAACAAGGCCGCTCACACCAATCACAATGCTGCTGTCATGCTGGTGACAGCAGCATCATGATTAGCTGGGAGCCTGTGTGCAGCCGGAAAGAGGATGGAGGAGAGACAAACGGGTCTCTCCAAAGAGCCTGTAATTTATTGTTTATTTATTAATATTATTTTATTTAACCCCCTGCCCCACCAGCCCCGTTCAGTGGCAGCCGCCACTGATCCTGACCCACATCATCAACACTACCATCACACTCATCACAATCCCTGCTGACTGGAAACTTGCAGAAATCAATGCCCTTCTCAAGAAGCCATCAGCCGATTTGATCTCCTTGATCCTCTACCCAGCTAAAGTGACTGATAAGGCCATCAACAAGCAACTCAACTCAACTGAAGCTTCACCACCTACTAGAAAACAGCCAATTGGAATTCAGAAAAACACATCACTGAAACAGATCTCATCACAGCCATCAAATGTGTCTTGATCATCCCGGACCAAGGAGAAATAGTGGCCCTTATCCTGCTTGGCCCCTCCATGGCTTTCAAAACTTTCTCCCACTACACCCTCATCTCCAAGATCCGTACCAAGCTGAATCTGCTTCTTCTCACCAGAACAACCCATATGGTCAGATTGCCACCCTTTGCATTCAATGTCTACATGACAGCGCTTGCCAACATCATCTGATCCCGAGGCATCACTCTCATCTCATACACAATGACAACAGCTCAGCCTCTCCCTGAAGCAAAAAAAAAAACTATCACCAGAACCAATGTCACCAACTGCATGACCATGGTAGCAGACTGGCTGTGAGCCACTACCCAAAGCTCAACTCCGAAAAGATGAAAGTGTTGTGGATCCATTTTAGTTGGTTGAGCATAGGAATTAACTTAACTTCAGCTTGCAGGCCTGTTTCCTTTTATTTAGAAAAACATAATCTGTTTTTCAATTTTATTTATTTTAGCTATGCTTGCAGTTCTTGCATTTTATAAGAAATGTTTTTATTTTATAATCAGCTACCATTCTGTAAAACTGTCATTATCAGTAATGTACATATTTGATTGTCATCATGTCTCTTTATTTCACATTAAAAAAGGACAGAATGTGAAAATGTCAGGGATTTGTGTCATGGTATTGCCAATCCAAGTTTGTGCACGCAATCTAATGCTTAGGTACATGCCCACATCAGGATGTCTGCACAGACAATATCATGGGCCTCATAAAACCACTCTATGAGACTAAGGTCATTAGAGGGGGTTCCACAAAGGATATTCCATCTACACTGCATGTCTCATTGCAGCAGACCTCAGCTTTGTGTTTCTAAACCTCCTGATTTGGAGACTGGAGACCAACCTTGTTCTAAGGCAACAAGGGTTAGGGTGCCTCTCATGGACATGGCATGGACAGATTAGGTTTATCACGCCTTGCTGTCTTTAGCGTAGAAAATATTGTTTAGGGAGGAATTTGTATATTCACATTTATCACAAAAGGTTGGGATTGTTCATATTCACATCGCTAATTCTCCCAATCCTGATTTAGGGGGTCATTCTGACCTCGGCGGTAAAAGGCACTTACCGCCGGTCAGAAGACCGCCATAACACCGCCGCGGCCGCGGAAAGCCGCCACGGTCATTCTGACCCACAACGGCCAAACCTCCAAAAATCCGACCTCCACTGCAGCCCGCCACATCAGCGGGCAGCGATAAACTGGAGATGACCAAACCTCCACCGTCACGCCAACAGAAATACGCCCATGCCATTCTGACCCACGAATCCACGCGGCGGTCTTTCAAACGCGGTATTCCATTGGCGCTACACACCGCCGCGGTCAAAATACACACCCAGCACCAAAACACAGCCACATTGGACAATTCGAAATACACACACCTGATACACATACAAACACCACTCCCACACAATCAATCAACTATAAAACACACACCCACATCACCCACAAACCCCTGCGACCACAATTATTGAGAGAAATAGAGAGAGACACAGCAGACAAACCATAGCAAGACACATTGAGGCACACTACACCATCACACACACCACATAGAAGCACAAAGCACCACACACCAACATACTCATCATCACATACACCACCCCACACCTCACCCACACCACCCCATGGCACCCCAAAGGCACCCACGCTTTTCGGACCACGAACTCCGGGTCATGGTGGAGGAAATCCTAAGAGTGGAACCCCAGCTCTTCGGCTCGCAGGTGCAGCACACCAGTATAGCTAGGAAGGCGGAGCTATGGCAGCGGATCGTGGACGGGGTCAACGCGGTGGGACAGCATCCCAGGAATAGGGAGGACATCCGCAAAAGATGGAACGACCTACGGGGGAAGGTCCGATCGATGGTCTCCAGGCACAACATCGCGGTCCAGAAGACTGGCGGCGGACCCCCACCCACCCCTCCCGATTTTACATCGTGGGAGCAAGACGTCTTGAACATCCTGCATCCTCAGGGCCTCGCTGGAGTAGCCGGAGGAATGGACTCTGGTAAGTCCAATCTCAACTACTATATGCCCCCCACCCCACCAGCATGCCAACCCACACCCCCACCCTCACCCCCAACCCCCCAGCACACATCCTCCCTGACAATGTCTCACCAGCACAACCCACCCATCCCAACACCAACCCCTGCATGCCAACACAAACCATGGACACCCATCACCTAAGCATGACCACTGCACTAACCCCCCACCCCCACCAACTACCCTCACAACACCTCCCTCAAGGGAATGCCTGCACTGGGGGACAAGGGCACCCATAACACGCACGCTATTGCACACACAGAAACAATAACCAAACTCTCTTACCCCATGCAGGACCCGAACGACAACACACCAGCCAGGAGGGTCCAGAAGTGTCCATCCCACCACCGGAACAGGCCCACACTGAGGATAGCAGCTCTGTCGACAGTGAACCTGATGACCAGCCCGGACTATCGGGGACCTCTGGGCAGTCGGTTCCCCTCAGACAGCCACAGGCCACACCAGACCCGACCCCCTCTGCCAACACCAGCACAGCTCCCACCCAGCGGGCCCATGCCTCTGTCTCTAGGACACGTCAATCAGCGGTGTGTCTGCCACTACAGGGCACCCAGGCTAACCCAACACCCCAACAACAACAGGGACCTGGGGGCAGTGGTAGCGGGCACACCGTCCAGGGGACAGAGGCCAGGGGAAACCGGGCAGCTCGGAGGGCTGCTGTGCGACAGGGGGGGGAGGAGAGGCCCAGGGAACCCACTCTCCAAGAGGCCCTCACCACCCTCATGGGGGCCTACCACCACTCCCAAGAAACGATGGCGACGGTACTGGCCAGGTTCACTGAGATCCAGGCACAGCAGGAGGAACGCTACATGGGGTTCAGGGAGGAGCTGAGAATCATAGGGACCGCAATGGGGACCATCGTCCTGGCCCTCAACAGGATAGAGGACGCGTTGCGGGACCATGTTGCACCACACAGGGCCCCTGTCACTAGCCCGGACCTGGAACAGCCTACCACCTCCGCCGGCGCTAGTGGACAGGAGGCCCCAACACCACGACAGCCCCCAGAACCCCACCTCCTGCTGAAGAACAACCACCCCGTAAGAGGAGCCTGAGACCAAAAAAAAAGACAGAGTAGGATGTCAAGACCCCCGCCAGCAGGACATACCCCCTCAAGTCTTCCCACTGTCCCACATTGCCACCCTGTCCAGCCATGAACTGCCTATGCTCCATCCTTCCACAGGCAAAAGGACAATGCACCTGTGAGACTGAGAACTGGACTCTGCCATGGATATTCCTCCACCCCCACCCATCACCCTTAGAATCACATGTACCGATATCTAGCACTGTAAATAAATCACATATTGCACACAAATCTGTTTGGAGTCATGCTGTATTATTAACAAATGTATTACATATTACTGTTCAATATCTGTTCTGTCAATTACTGATGACAACATACCAATGTCAATACGCTGTAGTTCATGGGCAAACCAAGCAGAAGTCAGGTACTGAGTCAGACAGCACTGAGAAGGGAAGGGAAAGGCAAAAATTTATGAAAAAGATCTGGGGGGAACTACAGAAAGTACAGATGCAGGAGGCTATAAGCAATTGTGAAATGGCGTGGGTGATTCTTACCTGTGTGTTACTGGAAATACTGTTGTATCACTCTGTCCCTATTGTCTGTGTCGTCCTCTGAGTCTTCCTCCTCTTCACTCTCCACAGGCTCCACGGCTTCTACAACACCACCATCAGGACCATCCTCCTGTAGGAAAGGCACCTGGCGTCGCAAAGCCAGGTTGTGAAGCATACAGCACGCCACGATGATATGGCACACCTTCTTTGGTGAGTACATTAGGGATCCACCAGTCATATGCAGGCACCTAAATCTGGCCTTCAGGAGCCCAAAGGTTCGCTCAATCACCCTCCTAGTACGCCCATGGGCCTCATTGTACCGTTCCTCTGCCCTGGTCCTGGGATTCCTCACTGGGGTCAATAGCCACGGCAGGTTGGGGTAACCAGAGTCACCTATTAGCCACACACGCTGTCTCTGTAGCTGTTCCATCACATAGGGAATGCTGCTATTTCGCATAACATACGCGTCATGCACTGACCCTGGGAACTTGGCATTTACATGGGAGATGTACTGGTCAGCCAAACAGACCACCTGCACATTCATAGAATGGTAATTCTTCCTGTTCCTGTACACCTGTTCATCGTCATTTGGGGGGACTAAAGCCACATGGGTTCCATCAATTGCACCAATGATGTTTGGGATGTGTCCAAGGGCATAGAAATCAGCTTTCACTGTAGGCAAATCACCCTCCTCTGGGAAAATGATGTAGCTCCGCATGAGTTTCATCAGGGCAGACAACACTCTGGACAAGATCTTTGAAAACATAGGCTGAGACATCCCAGATGACATGGCCACTGTTGTCTGGAATGAGCCAGTTGCAAAAAAATGGAGGACTGACAGAACCTGCACTAGAGGGGGAATTCCTGTGGGTTGGCGGATGGGGGACATCAGGGCTGGCTCCAGCTGGCCACACAGTTCATGGATGGTGGCTCGGTCAAGTCGGTATCGTAGTATTATATTGCGTTCTTCCATTGTCGACAGGTCCACCAGCGGCCGGTACACGCGAGGATTCCTCCTTCTCATCTCAAGTCCCAGCGGACGGTGCCTAGGAAGGAGAATATGGAGTACAGAGTCAATCCACTCACAGGTACGTACAACACAGCTTGCACAGTACAGGTAAATGTATGGGTTGCTATGTTTGTATGTGTGCCATAGCAAGGCCTAGGCCTGTGTGACGCAGTAGAAATTAAGCCATGTGGGCCCTTGAAATGGCGGCTGCCTGACCTGTGAAGTGGGACAATGGGATGTGAGGTCACTGCGCTGGCGGGACACACCGTGGCGGTAGGCGGTCGAAGACCGCTGTGCGAAGACGCATTGGTTAACATTGAAGCCTATGGGTTTCAGGAGCCAATGACGATGTGCGCCGGCGGTCGCGGTACGCACCGCCGCGGTACGCACCGCTGCGGGCGTGACCGCCATTTCCTATCTGCTTAATCACTCGAGACCTGATCATCCACAGGAGAGGACCTATACTGCAAGTGCTGCTGTGAACTCGGTCTGGAAGTGACAATGGCTGCTGCTACTGGTGAAAGGGCCCCCGCCTTCAGTTCAGAAGAGTTGGAGAAGCTCGTGAACGGGGACCTCCCCCAGTATGCGCTACTCTACGGTCCTCCAGACCAACAGGTGAGTACACTCAGTGCACATTGAATGGGTTATGCCTGTGTGGTGTGGGGGGATGCAAGTTGGTGGGGTGGGGAGGAAATGAGGAGTGCAACGCACGACAGATGAGAGAATGGGACCCATGGCAAGTTTGGGGAGGGGGGGGCATGTACTCCAAACAGACAGATATGTGACTTTTTCTCTTTCCCACCCTGTACATGTCAAACAGGTGAGCGCCCATCAGAAAATCGATATTTGGCGTGCCATCGCCAAGGAAGTCTGGAACTTGGGGGTCCACAACAGACGTGGCACCCACTGCCGCAAGAGGTGGGAGGACATCCGCCGCGGAACGAGGAAGACCGCAGAAACACTGCTGGGGATGGCCTCCCGACCTAGGAGGGGTGCCAGTCGCACCATGACCCCCCTGATGTCCCGGATCCTGGCGGTGGCCTACCCTGCTTTGGATGGGCGCTTGAGGACAGCACAGCAGACACAAGGGGGTGAGCATCTGCACATTCTCCTATCTGTATGCGCAGTGGAGGCGTCTGGGTGGGGGAGGAGGGCTGTGGGTGACATTAGGCCAGGGCGCTTTCTGTAGTGTAGTCCTCTCCCTTAGGCATGGCCCTGTGCCCCCGCCCCCACCTCTGTAGGGTGCCAAGCGCAGCTACCCATGGTCCAGCATCACCCATTTGCGCGTCTGTTGGCCCTAGACCTGTTGGCCTAGTCAGAAGTACTGAGTAGTGTACCCCTAGGTCGCGACTTAGTGCATGAGGCACCTGTGTCTGTCCTCTCCGCAAAGGGCATTGATAATGCATGCACTCAACTTTGTTTTATTTCTCCCCCCACCCTTAATCTTTGTTTTCTTGTGCTTTAGCATCATCAGGCGGAGGAGATTTGGCGTCGGAGCAAGAGGGAGCTGCAGGTCACCAGGCCCCGGTGGGCACTGACACAGACACCGAGGGCACCAGTGATCCGGAGGGCGAGGGGAGCACCACAACGGGGGCCGGTGGAGACACCAGCGACACGGACACGTCCTCGTTTGGGAGCTCCCTAGCGGTGGCGGCACCATCTGTGCCCCCCGCAACAACAGGTACAGCCGCCACCCAGCGCACCATCACCGCCCTCCCAGCAGACCCTCACTCTTCGCTCCGTGGCCGCTCGGCCAGGAAGGCGCGCGTCTCCTTCGCCCCAGGCACCTCAGCCTCTGCCTCTGTTACCCCTGCTGCCCTCAGTGCGGAGGTCATTGACCTGGTGAGGACGGTCATTGTTGGGCAGACTACCCTTCTGAATGCCATCCAGGGGGTGGAAAGGGAGGTGCATAGGAGCAATGCCTACCTGGAGGGCATTCATTCGGGTCAGGCTGCCCATCAACGAGCGTTCACTGCTCTGGCCTCAGCACTGACGGCAGCCATTGTTCCTGTCTCCAGTCTCCCTCTTCTATCTGCCTCCACCCTTTCTCTGTCTCCTGTACCTCAGCCTATCCCATCCACACCATCAGACCAGCCTGCACACACCTCAACACCCAAGGCCAGCTCATCCAAACATAAGCACTACAGAAAACACAAGCATTCACCCAAGCAACACACAGATGCAGACATATCAACAGTCACTACCACCTCTGTGTCCCCGTCCTCCTCGTCTCCCTCCTCCCTCCCTGTGACGTCTACACTCACACCTGCATGCACACCAACATCAGCCAGTTCTTCCACCACCAGCACGCCCTCCACTACAGTCCGCACACCTGCAGTCACCACCCCCACTGGCATTTACACGTCCCCTGTGTCCTCACCCACTGTGTCTGTCACCCCCTCTTCCAAGACACATAAACGCAGGCAGACATCCAAACAACAGCCAACCACCTCACGACAGCCTACGTCCCAGTCACCTGCACCCAAGGACAGCACACCTGACTCTCCTACAACCACATCCTCTTCCTCCACTTCTCTCACCACTACTCCTACCCCTTACCTTGGTCCCAAGAAATATTACCTCTCCAATCTTGACCTCTTTCCCTCCCCTGACCCACCCCCTCCAACTGGGAAAAGTCCCAAGGTCACCTCAGCCACCACCAGGCCAGCTTCTAAAGTGCAAGTGGTGCATGGCATGTGGAGTCCACCCTTTGGCGGCAGTGACACTTCGGTGAGCAGCAAGGGGACAGCCAGCCCCCCCCCCAGGCAAGAGGACCCGGAAAGTTAAGGGCCGCCGTGAGCAGACAGAGACGGCTGCCCCCAAGGAGGTAACTGCGGCCACTTCACCTGCTACAACAGCCAGGGGAGGCAAGAGCCCGAGAGCCCCATCTAAGGAGCGGAAGGACAGCAGGGCGGAGAGGACAGCCACCAGGAGCGCGGAGCAGGAGGGCCCCACAAGCCCCATCCCGGCTGCAAGGGACGACAACAAAGGGCCCAGGACTCCGTCCCCGAAGGGGCCTGACCCTGCACATTCAGAGGGCGAGTGAGCAGAGTGTCCAGGCCAGGTCTGACTCCCTTGACATGCTGCAAGAGCACCGCTGAACAGGGCCCGCTGTGCAGAAGAGCACCGCTGAAGAGGGCCCCGCCGTGAAGACAGGTACCGCTGAACAGGGCCCGCCGTGCAGAAGAGCACCGCTGAAGAGGGCCCCGCCGTGAAGACAGGTACCGCTGAACAGGGCACCGCCGTCTCAAGCACCGCTCCGCTGGGCACCGCCGTCTCAAGCACCGCTCCGCTGGGCCCTTCCTCTCAAGCACCGCTCCGCTGGGCCCTTCATCTCAAGCACCGCTCCGCTGGGCCCTTCCTCTCAAGCACCGCTCCGCTGGGCCCTTCCTGTCAAGCACCGCTCCGCTGGGCCCTTCATCTCAAGCACCTCTCCGCTGGGCACCGCCGTCTCAAGCACCGCTCTGCTGGGCCCTTCCTCTAAAGCACCGCTCCGCTGGGCCCTTCATCTCAAGCACCGCTCCGCTGGGCCCTTCCTCTCAAGCACCGCTCCGCTGGGACCTTCATCTCAAGCACCTCTCCGCTGGGCCCTTCCTCTCAAGCCCCGCTCCGTTGGGCACCGCCGTCTCTGAACCGCTCCGCTGGGCCCTTCCTGTCAAGCACCGCTCCGCTGGGAACCGCCGTCTCAGGCACTGTTTATGGTTCACTGTGCCCACCATGCCTCCTCCTTGACCAGTGGAGACTGTCATCCACCGGATGGACTGTGGCTTTGCACTCCCCAGGATGGTCCAGTGGGCAGCCCACCCACTGTAGAGACATTGAGAGACTGTGGCTTTTGTGGTTCTAAAAATTCTGGACCCATGTAATTTACTTTGCCACAGCAGTACGATTTTAGTATCAAAAGACCGATAATGACTAGTACACTAAGCATGAGCATTTTCGCTCAATTCCAGCAGCGTTTTCACCTCGAAATCGCCATTTTCGTCCTGCACTCGTGGCTCCCATTTTATACACGGCAGCCATTTTTAAAAGTTGCCCTCACATAGGCTTATAATACAGTCAGATTTGATTCCAAGGACACGTACACCTTGATTGACTTTTCTCTGACCTGGGCAAGCTGGAACCATTGCCTCAGGCCAAACCTGTTTGGTCAGTCCCTCTCCGAGTGGCCGAATCAGATAGCATCAAGGCACACCAGGCCATAAAACCCTTATTATCGCTCACACACCCTGCCTAACTTGCTCACACCTGCACCTGCTCTTTTCTTCTTCTTACTTTACGAGGAGGAGGTGCCCGTTTTTATTAGGGGTCCACACTTATCTGATGTAAAATACTAGGCCTTGCCGGGTAATTTATTATGGGTTGGATGACATGAAATATGAGGTTTCATCATGACACTGTTTTTTCCTTTGTAGTGAAAACATGTGAATGACCAACCAAAATGTCAAGAATGTTTGCCTGAAGCTTAAAAAACTGTATATAAGGAAACCTGACTTTGCATTGAAACACAGTCTCCTGAGAACATACAAATCGTGCTGTTGTACTTCTAGGACACTTGTCAATTGGTTGCAGCCAATAAATTCGATCTTTGACTTCACCTAGAAGACTCTGAGTTTCTGTAGTCTGAATCAGGAAAGTACCCGAGGTCTTTGGGTGTACCCTGGCACCGCTGGGTTACCGGATCAGTACCGGTTCTGAAAAACCCAGTACCTCAGTTGGCGCCCAAATGTGGGGCGATACCAGCGGTACCGGTCCAAGCCTGAGGTCCGTGGGGAGCTTCGTGTGAAAATTCTGGAGGAAGGCCGCCACTTCATCGACCCCTGCATGTCGACGTGGTCCGAAAGTCTTTGTTGCGAGGTTCCCCGCTTCCCGACGGCTATGAAGGACTGCTGCCCTGGCTATCGCCCTGATTTGGACCCTTGATTTTTGGTAGAGCGAAACGATAAGACGAGTCTTCTGGTGACGTCATTGATATTTTCAGTTAAGTATAAGTGGAGCGTCTCCCAGTCCTTAGTTGGACACTTGGTTTGGTCCTTAGTTGGACACTTGGTTTGGTCCTTAATTGGACATTTGGTTTGGTATCCCTTTGGGATCACTTTGATTTGGAACTTGCAAGTACCAAAGCCGAAGGACTCGTGTATTCACGAGACTATCGTAAACGATAATCCTTTGAAGTTTGAAGCTAGACTAGTGAGCGAAGATGCCTGGTCTTAGCAGACTTGGAAATTTGTTTTGTCTTGGTTGTAAAAGGGACTCCCGGTTGGAGGACTCATGTCCGGTTCCTCCGATTGGAACTCCAACCTTTGAACTATATGTGAAGCACGGAGTGGGCCCCATCACGTTTAATAAAGTATGGGTCCGCTATTCTCGGAAATAATTGAGAAAAGTTTTTTTTTTTTCTTGTAAATATGACTTACAACTAGGATCTGCAAACGGTTCTGTAAGTAAATTGCGACGGCGCTATTTATGAAAAATGGCTAAAGCGCGCTGTATTGTGTGTCCTGAGTATTTTCTGTTTATATCTGAAATGAGCTCAATGTGTGTTTGTGGGTCTTCTTGATGTTTTCAGTTTGTTAAGTAAAATGTTGGTTAATTAATATTAAGTAGAAACTTAGAAAAAATCCAGAAATGAACCATGTGATGTGCTAACATAGCTATATGTTGCTCTTTAATTTATAGAATGAGCAATTGTGCACATATACAAAACTGCCGTTAAATGCTTAATGAATTAGAAAACACATTCAATAGATATAAATAGGGCCCCCCAAAAAAAAAACGAAATTATCTATTTTCAATTCAGCCAGCACTTTCCCAGTTAAACATGGGTGGAATTTTGCATAACCTTCCTTTTAAATGAAAGTGGCGCAAAAATGTGACGCATTTCAAGTTAGGCTTATGCGCTTAGGCTTGTGAGTTAATGTATCCCAAATAATAGGCAAGGGATGCAGCTTGCTTTTATATGTGGAATTATCAAAAAAAAAAAAAAGAATAATTGGGTTCTTATTTTTTTTTTAAAAGAAAATTATTAATTATGGAAAAATTATTTAAAAAATAAGTGCCTTTCAAAATCGTTTTTTAATACTTATAAAGCTTAATACCTATACTATGACCTCCTAACATTAAAATTTAATTTAAGTTATGTTGCACCGCTAAAATGACATTTGTATGTGCAATTTTCCCTTGGCGCAGGAGCAAACAAGCTCATTTCTATAAAGTATAAGTTAATATTTTCAATGGCTGACTCATGGATTGTGTAATAGACATTCTGGTAATGCATATTATGCAAGAAAATTGTAGGATATTGATTTTTTAATGCCTAAAATATCAAAGTCGATTTTGGGCAAAAGCACTGTTTAAACTGCATTTTCTTTCATTCAGAGTACTTTTTAAAGTGTCTCAGGCTTCAGTAAATGCATACATTTAGGTTTGATATATATTTGCAGGTTGTGCCTTCTTATGATTCAATGAGTCAATGTGCCAGTACAAAGGCTTGTTTTAATATCAAGGTTGAAGGTTCTAACTTCAGCTGGGCCTACTGAGACGTTCATTCATTCGAGGTTGATGAAATATGTACCATTGCATGGGATTGCAACAAGCATTTATTCTAACAACTGGTATGTGTGTTATTAAGGTTTGTGAATTATTCACAGTAAATGTAGTTTAATAATCTGGAAATAGAGATAATTTTTTTAGCGCCTAAAAAGGAATTTGTTTTTTTTTTTAAATAGAGTGAATTATTGCAGGTTAGAAGGAAAATAGGAAGGCCTACTGTCTTTGACAGATTCAGAGTGGCAGAAGCTAGGAGAGCTACAGAGGCTGGCTCAAGTCACGCTGCTGAGATGCTATCTTTAGTTTTCCCATAAACAATGGAGGAGGCTGTCATGTTGACACCTGTGACCTTTTAACTTAGGGCCTTGTCTCTGTGAAATGCAGAATGACCCTACGGGCCTCTAAAAGTGGGATTTCTGGTTTCTCCAGAAGAACATCAATACAATTAAAGAACTTAATTCCAAAGGGAAAATATAAAAAAAAAGGGGTTTCTTCGAATGTCCCAACATCATGTTAAATGCTCTGCAGAACTGATACATTTGTGTCTCCGCTCTAAAAAAATAAAATGATGCCTGCTAGTTGCTTTTATTTGACAGAAAACGAAGTGTTGCATTAAGTCTTAGACAGAAAATAAGATGCAGCCCTTTTTTTTTAAAAACTTTGAAGGCTACATGCCTTAATGAGAACGATTTGCCAATTAAGACTTATTTTTCACAGTGGAAATTGTAGGTGCCAAATTAATATGGAGTGTCAGTGTAACAATTTTTACTTTTAGAAAGGTAAAACTAAGGTGGCTTGATGTTGCGAAGTAACTGACAAGAGGGTAACAGTTAAGTAATGGAAATTTATTTTCATGTATTTGGTCCTATCATGAATTGTTCTTGCTGGTCCTGTATGTTAGAAGAGAAACAGTAAAGTTATATTTGACAGCAGATTTCCATTGCCTGGTGATCTACTGTCAAAAGGAGGGTAAGGATTTTAAACCTGACAAATTAAACAGGCCCAAATATTGGGTTTTGGGCTGCAGGTTTACAGTGCATAAAGTACATGACATGGTGTTGTGTGTCACCGCTTGTTCACACATGCTATTGTTTTGTCTATGCTTTTTGTGCTTGATACACAGCAAGTATATCTGATGGCTTGACGTTTTGTGCGTCTTTATTATTTTTTTTATTTGTTTTTTGCATGTTTGTTGCTGCTTTTCATACTATTACAAGCTCCCCTGTGTTGTGAGGGGATGGTCATGACGATGCCCATCGCTACGCAACAGTTGGTTGAACTTGTTCTGGTTACTAAATTCCACAGATAATGATATTTCATGCTGTGAACATAAAAGACAACACTTCACCAGTGAATGTCTAATTGGCTATAATGGTATTGAAGGAAAATAAAAAGAGATATACAGGATCAAAGTGTGTCACCTGCAGTTAGTCACGTTACTGCCCCTTCCCTTAAAGGAACAGGCAGCCCTACATTTATGTATCCTTGATTGGACCTAAGGATGAAATTATAGATCTGTGACTCAAGGTGGCCTAATTTCTATATTACATTAGTTAATGATGTTCTGTTTCCTAAGTAGCATATGGCTTTCGTTCCTTAAAAGAAAACCAGGTTTTCATTTTTTCCTGAAGAAGGAACTGAAACATTAGCTAGGAGTACCGTATATGGTGTAGTCGCCAACGGTAGAGTTAAAATTTGTGTAACTTTGGCCTTTGTGTATCACCCGTACTCTTGGTGTTGTGTCACATGCCTGACTATCACCCAAATAATTTTTTTTGTTCTTTCTATAGATTTTTTCTTTGGTTACTTCCCCTGACCAATGTCGCACCATGCTTAGTTATTGAGATTTTAGCTATGTCCTAGTCCCATTTCTCTTTTTCGTATTCCTTTCACCAGTCAGCCCTTTTATTATTATTGATGTATTGTTCAGGTTCACATTTCCAGACTGCAGTGATGTACCAGGGACCCCCATGTTATGTATAATTCCCTTTGGTATGACCAGACTGGTTTTCAAGAATTTGCCTGCTTCAATGTTTTCCAGCCTGACTGTCAGGGTAGCGATAGACTGGTTAACTGACTCAATATTATATTAAGACAAGTTTTCCATCTCAATAGGAGATATCTTATGTTTACCTTTTTGAACATGACGAATTTTCAATGTCTATTTTAATTTGGTTTTCGGTTCCCTTCTGTTCCTGCTACTTTTATTTTTTGTGGGATCAGATGTGTCCTAATCATGCAAATATCAGGACCCTCTAGTTCTTGTCTTTTTGTTTGCACATTTGACTATTAGCCTGTGTATTGCATAGTGCACCTGATGCACAGTTTTTAAAGGAAGGTTTCTACATGTCCCTGATAATCAGTATCATGTGATTTCTCTATTGAGATGTTCTAAGGTAAGGAGGAACACCTAGACTTAATCATTGAGGCAAATATGTGTTTACCCCATTAGACAATGCCACTGTGTGAGGAAATCCATTCAGATAGAATTCTCATGTAGCTATAGATGGCAGAGAATAATGGAGAGAACTGAATTAAAGATGCTACAGACCCTGTTTTGCCCTTCTGCCTTTGTCTTTGTATTTTATGCCCATGGTGTATGGCTACTCCTTTGAAGATTGCAGACCACCTGCTTGCAGTCCCCTTGTTAAAAACCATGAACTGTTTTTGTACTAAATTGAAGGAAACTAACAGCTGTGGCACACTTCCTACGTCACTAGATTCTGCAGGTATCAAGTCATAATAACCTGCAGGACATTGATTTAAGCCTAATTCCCATCAGTGACATCTACAGATGAAAGACGGACATCTTGGCCCTACAGTCTCAGCACCCAGGAAGTAGCAAAGCTGGACAGCGATCGCCAGCGCATGATATCGTACTTGCTCCATCAGACGGCGTTGGACATCACAAAACCAAAGTTTCAGTGTAAAAGAGCTAAAGAGAAGGATTCCTGTTGTTGATGGCAGAGCTGTTTTGAGGTTTCATTTCTCTACCTGTCATGTGCTGGTAACCTCTGACAGTGTGCAATCCCTTGAGCCCCGTGGCCTGAGTTTTGGCCACACACCCCCTTTTCTTCCAACGGAAGAAGGGCAGTGCACCGGAGATTTCAAGTTTGGAAAAAGGCACTATATTTTGGTGCCCATGAAAGAGCAGCTTGAGCGTCCTCTGACACTAAATAATGAGTGTTGGAGTCTGAAAGTGCTGCTGAGCTTGAGCTATTTCCCAATTAATGGTGCTTGGGTCTGCACGAGATGATTTGTGCCCTTGATCAATGAAGAGCACATTGTTTGTAGTATCTGCCACAGAGGAGAGACACTGGTGCATTGCTTTAAGACATTGAGACTTTCGAGTGAGCTGTGGGTGTTTGCCAGGAGGGCACTCCAACTAAGCAGTACTTTTCTCACGAAGAGGCCTGAATTGAGAGGCCCATGCGAAAGAAAACAACAAAAGAAAATTTGATGGACAATAGAAGCATGCCAGAGAGGCTTTTTGAACGGACTCTGGGCATAGTTGGTTTCACAAGAGGTTTCCGTGTGATTGTATAGACTAGGTGTTAGGAGACTGATTGTTTTGCTGGCATTGTTTTAAAGTACTATTCTGTTTAGTAAAAGCAGAATAAAGTCCATTTTCTGTGGAAAGAGTACCCCCTTTTCACCTTAGAGCATTGATGAGAGTCACCACTGTTCCACCTGAACATACAAAAATTACTGAAATGCAGAGGAGCCCTAAAAATGTTACTAGATAATTTTAGGATTTGCTTTTTGGTTAGGGTTGTGAAAAATTATTTCATTTGTAAATAGTGGTCACTACTTTCTCCCGTTGTCTATATGTTCTTAATAACGTGTTTTCTAGTGTCTTTTAAACATGACGTTGTCATTTATGGGTGGGATTGTTTTTCTCTACTCAATTGACTTCTACACCCACTTCCCAACCTATGTCTTTTCCTACTGTTGTTTCTTTGCACTCTTTTCACCCTTTTCCTGAACATGAGCAGGTTAGAAGATCAGAATTTGTAAGCAATTCTTTTGTACAGCTTCTGCATCAACAATAGTTAGTAGTGAACATCACTAATTGTTGGGTGTGTGATCTTATGCCACCTACTGCAGATAGAGGTATTCCTTATTTTGTCCTGCCATATGTGGCCTTTTGTGCTACTTCATGTTCGAGGAGACCTGTCCAGAGAGAGTTACCAAGTACTAGAATTTTGCTCCAGCAACATCTCCATGGCCTTATAAACATAGACCTGGACTCAGATTAGCATGAGAATAGGTTTATTACCTATGTAAGGGCAAAAGGAGGGTTTGTGGTTCTAAAAATTCTGGACCCATGTAATTTACTTTGCCACAGCAGTACGATTTTAGTATCAAAAGACCGATAATGACTAGTACACTAAGCATGAGCATTTTCGCTCAATTCCAGCAGCGTTTTCACCTCGAAATCGCCATTTTCGTCCTGCACTCGTGGCTCCCATTTTATACACGGCAGCCATTTTTAAAAGTTGCCCTCACATAGGCTTATAATACAGTCAGATTTGATTCCAAGGACACGTACACCTTGATTGACTTTTCTCTGACCTGGGCAAGCTGGAACCATTGCCTCAGGCCAAACCTGTTTGGTCAGTCCCTCTCCCAGTGGCCGAATCAGATAGCATCAAGGCACACCAGGCCATAAAACCCTTATTATCGCTCACACACCCTGCCTAACTTGCTCACACCTGCACCTGCTCTTTTCTTCTTCTTACTTTACGAGGGGGAGGTGCCCGTTTTTATTAGGGGTCCACACTTATCTGATGTAAAATACTAGTCCTTGCCGGGTAATTTATTATGGGTTGGATGACATGAAATATGAGGTTTCATCATGACACTGTTTTTTCCTTTGTAGTGAAAACATGTGAATGACCAACCAAAATGTCAAGAATGTTTGCCTGAAGCTTAAAAAACTGTATATAAGGAAACCTGACTTTGCATTGAAACACAGTCTCCTGAGAACATACAAATCGTGCTGTTGTACTTCTAGGACACTTGTCAATTGGTTGCAGCCAATAAATTCGATCTTTGACTTCACCTAGAAGACTCTGAGTTTCTGTAGTCTGAATCAGGAAAGTACCCGAGGTCTTTGGGTGTACCCTGGCACCGCTGGGTTACCGGATCAGTACCGGTTCTGAAAAACCCAGTACCTCACTTTGCACTCCCCAGGATGGTACAGTGGGCAGGCCACCCACTGTAGAGACATTGAGAGACTGTGGCTTTGCACTCCCCAGGATGGTCCAGTGGGCAGCCCACCCACTGTAGAGACATTGAGAGACTGTGGCTTTGCACTCCCCAGGATGGTCCAGTGGGCAGCCCACCCACTGTAGAGACATTGAGAGACTGTGGATTTGCACTCCCCAGGATGGTACAGTGGGCAGCCCACCCACTGTAGAGACATTGAGAGACTGTGGCTTTGCACTCCCCAGGATGGTACAGTGGGCATGGTGGCTCCTCGTGGATCTGGCGTCGTGGACTCATGTGGCTGTGGTGGCCCCCCCTTCCCTTCCCCCTGAGGTGCCTGTAGTTTTGTCAGCAGATGCCCCTGCAGTGTTCTCTCCAAAGGACTCAGGTCTTGTGTGTGGGCTTTGCCCTTGTTTCGCAGAAAATTGGCCCACGGACATGCTAGATTCGTAGGATGTGCAGGACTTGTTACTCCAGTTATACACTGATGTGTATATATTTTTTGTTTTTGTATATATTTATCACGGTTGGTCAATACTTTCCAGGAGCTTTTTTTGTACATAAATATTTCTTCTAAATTTGGTTGTGTCATTGTATTTTTTACGGGTGTTTGTGTGGTGTCACTGTGACTTGTTGCTCTGCATTGGTGTGTACATATTGGGGGGGTGGGGGCGGACGCATATGTGTGTGCCCGTAACCTTTCGTCCTCCCTCCTCCCGTGTGTCGTAGGTGCAGTACTCACCGTTGACGTCTGCGCCGGAGTTCGTACTCGTGCTAGATGAGCAGGTAGACGAGAGCCGGTATGATGTTCAATTCGGGTTCCATGCTGTCCAGATTCCGCGTGGAGTGTCTCGAGGTGAGCGTTTTCCATTGAAAATGTCTGTTTCCGCCGTGTTTTTATCGGCGGGGCTCCTGCCCCGGAAAAGGTGGCGGATTGGTGGGTCGTGATAGGGTGGGCGGTACATTGTCTGCCGCCTGGCTGTTGGCGGTGACCGCTGCGCTGTTTGTTTGTTCCGCCGTCGCGGTCGGAGTGTTAAAGCGGCGGCCTGTGTTGGCGGTTCCAGCCAGGGTCAGAATTGCATTTTTTGGACCGCCGGCCTGTTGGCGGGTTGGCCGCCGCTTTATCACCGACCGCCAGGGTTAGAATGACCCCCTTAGTCTCTTGTCTTTATACTAACCATTGTAGAACATGTATTTTATCATAGATTGCTGCCTTTTCAATAAATGGATTGAAAACTATCCTGCCTCCTCTTTCTTGCCTCTGTGTGTATGAGACTTATTGCCAACAAGAGAAAAGGGTAAGACTTGTCCTACCACAATTTTCCTTGAGAGTGTTTTAGAGTCCATGCGCTAGGCTCACCTGTACTATTTGTGTTTTGGTGAGGTGCTGCTAGAAAGTCAGAAGGAATTGGGCTAAACGCTGCCAAATGTTATAGGTGTGACTTAGTTGCCTGCAATCAGAGGTGCTACCACCCCTTAATCCATTAGTCTTGTAGATATATAAGAGTTCTTATAACATGGTGCCACCAACAATGATGTAGGCATCAATTTACGAGTCTCCTGAGTATCTGTCTCACACACACTGAGGTACTATGTAAGGAAATGCCTCCTTGGCATGTTTACCCCCTGACTTTTTGCCTTTGCTGATCCTACATACTCTAAATATCATTATATGGAGACATCCATGGTATTAGGGCAATCCTCCTCCGCTGAAGAGGGAGCACCTATCTAGGCTGTAGCTTTAATTTTAACTGGATTTTCCCCTCCTGGTGTTCCCAACTCTGATACCTCCTACTTAACATGGCAAATGCCATGAACATTCCAGGGAACTACAGACAAGCACTTATGCAGTTTCTTCTAGCCAATGTCTTAACAGATGTGAATGGGGAGGAGACATTTGCCGTGGATGCTCATCAAGCATACCAAACAGAAACATTTTATTCTTGGGTCACTTTTCCTGAAGTGAATGACTATTCACATACATTTTCTATCACAGAATAGCAAATGTACCACAGTGGTACCGAGCTTACCAACACTTAGAAATACCACTTTCTAATCAAGAATACCAAAAGTGGTTCAATGGCACTCTTCCACATGGAATACAACCCATAAGATTAGGTCCTTTAAGTAATGTCGGACCGACGTGGCCCATGTTTGCCATGTACACACCACATCCTGAAGTGCAGACTATGCAAGTAGCTGACATATGCACACTTTACAATCAGCTAGTAGCAATATACAGATGATTTATATAGTTCGTCATGTAGACCTTGAACAGCGCCTCGATGAGGGCTGCTCCAGCTATCACTCAATTGCCATTATAGGAATTAATCCTCAAACAGTACATTCAATAATGGGCATAGCACCCACGGAGCAGGAGAAGATTTGGTTCTGGATAGCACAAAAAACAACTCAGCTGGAAGCAGTATTTCCCCACATAGAACCCCAGAAAAACATAGAATTCTCACAATATGCTTGCCATTTGGATAGGGTCCCTCAGTAGAAGACTGTACACTTGGGGTACAGTCTTCACCACAATTTACACTACCACACGTGGTACCCCGACACTTGCCAGTTCTCCAGAAGTGTTAAAACAAATTAAAAATGTACATAGGCAGTCACGGCCCTGGATTTGGGGATGAAAGTGATGCGCAACTTCAACACAGTCCCCTCAGTAATATTAAGTAACATTAAAGGGGAAGAAGCAGCATTGCCCATTCATCAACGACTCCGGGAGATTCCTCCACGGCACCAGGAGCATGAGCTGCCAAAGATTATCTCCAAGGCTTATACTAGTATAGATTGGGATAGCCTGAGGGCCAGACCAACAGAACCACAAATTCAGGGTGCCACCCCTAAGAAACAAACTCAAGAGGGTTTTAAAATGTCGTTGGGACAATTAAAAACAAATTAAAGACAAAAGAAGTCAGAGAGAAGATTCTCTGCATCCCGAGACCTCTAAAAAGAGATATAGGCCCTCATTATGACCTTGGCGGTCCGAAGACCGCCAGGGCTGCGGTGGCGGTCCCACTGCCAACGGGCCAGTGGTAAAGACTGCCACATTACGAGTGTGGCAGTTTGGCCTCTGCCAAACAGCCACATCTCTGCTGGTACCCCCAGGGTCGTAGGACAGCCGGGCGGGAGGACAGCACCACTGGGACGGCGGTCCTCTGAAGACTACCGGCAGTACTATGAGTCGCCTTTCCGCCATAGTTTCCGTGGCGGTAGCACCACCACGAAAACCCTGGCAGAAAGGCTGCTGACGACAGGAAATTCCTTTCATGTCGCAGGCAGAGGACTCCCTCAAGACCCCCTTCAATTCCATGACCCCCCCACCACCGCCTTTCATGACAGCATCA
Organism: Pleurodeles waltl; assembly: GCF_031143425.1. Classification (NCBI taxonomy): domain Eukaryota; kingdom Metazoa; phylum Chordata; class Amphibia; order Caudata; family Salamandridae; genus Pleurodeles; species Pleurodeles waltl. The sequence goes on along the minus strand of NC_090446.1, from coordinate 20,749,809 downwards.
CCCTCCCCACATACACGCACACACCCGCATGTACCCCGCATACACGCATTCAGCAACACTTACTTTTTTGAACGGGGGAGGTCTGGTAACTTTATTGGGCAGAGAGCAGGGTGTTAGGAACTGGGGCCGGCTTTGGGGATGTAATTTTTAGGGGTGGGCGGTTTTAGGTCTCAGTCAGGGAGGTAAGGTTAGTTTTTTTTTGGAAAGGGAGGTCGGGTTAGTTTTTTGGGCAGGGAGCAGGGTTTTAGGAATTGGGGCTGGGTTTGGGGGATAGTTTTTAGGGGTGGGGCAGTTTTAGGGTCAGGGTGGGGGAGGACAGGTTAGTTTTCCTTTGATGGGGAGGAGGTTGGGTTAGATTTGGAGCAGTTTTAGGGTCAGGGTGGGGGAGGACAGGTTAGTTTTCCTTTGATGGGGTGGAGGTTGGGTTAGATTTGGGGCATGGAGTAAGACTTTAGGAGTTGTGGCCAGGTTTGGGTGGGGGTAGGTTTTAGGGGTGGGGCGGTTTTAGAGCTCAGGGTGAAGGGGTAGGTCAGGTTTTTTTTTTTTTGGCTTGTGGAGGTCAGGTTAGTTTTTGGGTAGGGGGCAGGGTTTTAGGGCTTAGGGCAGGGGGCAGGGTAGTTCTAAGGCCTGGGGCAGGATCTTAGGGCTCAGGACAGGGGAAAACAGCAGATTTCAGGGGTAAGGTCAGTTTTAGCGCTCTGGACAGAGGGCTGGGGGTTGAGGTAGTTTTCAACAGTGAACAGGGTTTTAGGTGGTAGGGTGGGGGGAAGGGAAGGTGTAGTTTTAAAGGCAGAACTGGGTCAGTTTTATGGCTTAGTGCCGGAGTTGGGGTAGTTTTAAAGGTTGGGCAGGGTCGGTTTCAGGACTCAGGGTAAGGGGGTTTAGGACGCAGGGCAGGGGGAAGAGGCAGTTTTAATGGCTGGGGCAGGGTGGAATGTGGGGCTGGGATGTAAGGTGTTAGGGCGCAGGGTGGGGAGAATTTACCATGCATATTCCTTTTCCAAACATGCTTTTACAACAAAATTCACTGTAAAGGCTTGTGTGGTAAAGGCATGCATTGTAAAGATGCGTTGTTGTTTAGACCGTGGTGTTAAGGCTTGCGTGGTTCAGGCATGCATGATTCCATCATACAACCACCTTGGATATGTTCAAGGGGTTTTACTGCCAACACCTAGCACCTGAAAGTCAGGATTATAGCGCCTTAAACGCATCAGTCTCCCAGAAGCACTTTTATTGTTTGCCTCAGGTGTATGAGAAATGTCCAGTGTTGTTTTTAGCCCGAGTAACATAAATATTACATGATATTGATCATGAGGCGTTGTCATATATGGATGATATTTATCTTACTGACAATGACCTCAACATCCATCTTGCCAGGGTTGATCAGATCATTCTTGGATTCGCTGCTTAGGGATATAAATTAAATTTCAAGAAAACAAAAATAGCTTTTCTCAATGTCCTATTCCTGGGATACTAGACATAAGATGAAGGCAAGAGCCTGCCCCGCACTTTCTCAAAAAATGTGCACAACTTCAGTCACCAAATATGATCAAGAAATTACAGTCATTACTGGGTTTCTTCAATTTTGGCAGAACATACATCCCTGATTATGCACAATGCATAAAACCTCTTTATGACTTAATTAATCCAGATATTTCAAACAAATATTGGACACTCAAACATACACACCTCCTCAGAGAACTTCAGCAAGACATGCTAGAAGCAAAACACTAACACACACAACAACAAAACAAACCTGGTTATCAGAATTACTGCTGGTGCCATAGGGTTCTTCTATGCCACTTTCAATGAGGGTGACACTGTACCCATAGTATACAAATCTAATTTGTATTCAAATGCAGAACAACGCTTTGCACCCACAGAAATGAAAGTAATGCTGTACAGGTGGCTGTCATAAAAGAAAGGTCACTAGCCCAAGGGAAACACATTATTGTCATTACCCCAATGCAAGCCTTAGAGGCTGTTACAAAACCAAGCATTCCTAACACTAAAGCATTATATCCACGCTGGGTTCACTGGGCAACCTCCCTGACTGCTACTGATGTTGATTACATCACTAACCCAAAATTGCAAACGCAAGAATTTATCCATTATGAGCAGGATTACCCCACACCTACTAACATACTACCACTTGATCAATACCACAATATCATTTACACTGATGGCTCAGCACAAGCAGCTGTAGGCAGAAAACATTAATATGTTGTGGGGTGATGAGAGATGATGTATTTCACTGCCAAAATACCTACAAGCAGATCTTAGAGGTCTGCACCGCACAGCTGCCAGAGCTTAAAACTCTAATTTTAGAACAACCCACACTAACTGTGTGTGATTCATATTACTGTGTCTAGTCCTATAATAATTATCTCAATCACTGGAGCTTGAAATGGTTCAGATACTCCAAGAGGAACAGATCTGCATATGACTCTGTCCAAATTGGGGAGACATGGTAAGTAAAAGAACGATGGATTAAACCTACATCTGTGACTCGAGGTGAGTGTTTTTAAAAGTTTCAGCACTCCATCCATCATCCTTTTGTGTTATCCTAGGGGAACACCATTAAACACAGATTGGTTTGGGGGAGGGTAGCTGATCTTTAGGACAGACAGGCAGATGATCAGATGGTACATACATTAGGCCACCAACATATAGGAGTACACATAGTAGGAAATGCTTTGGATGATGAAGTTGCCAAATCCACAGTAGCTACTGCTTCTGTTGCTCCAGTAACTGGTTCTCACATGAATTGGATAATGAGACACTGGCTGCAGTTAAAGCTCTGGATGACAGCCAGCCTTCACCAAAAGCATTTCCCACAAAACATACATACAGTGTTAGCGTTCAGAATGTTGAATTTTAAACCATTCCTGGGGTGGGAGATCGTGGGATCCCAACCAAGAATGAAGACCACATCTCATCAAAACTGCACATGAGGGTATTGCTTCTGCTCATGCAGGTGTGGCGACCACTATTTCTCTTTTACGAAAACGCCTTTGGTGGCCAGGTCTATACAAAAAGACCAAGCAATATGTCCTTTGTTGTGACATTTGCCAACAAATAAAAGGGTCCACCATTAAACTCCCACTGCAGACATCCTTCTTAGTGTCAAACAGAACACTACAATGTGTGTACCTGGACCATTGTGGTCACTTACAAATACATTTTAGTCACTGTTGACTCCTGTTCCAGATTCCTGTGGCTATGGCCACAACGGTCAGCTGATGTTCGAACTCTTATTAAATATTTTCAGTTGCAGCATTCCACTCCGACCAGGACCCTGCTTTTGCTTCTAGGACATTAAGAGACACCTTGAGGACAATGGATGTTGATCTCCATTACTCCTCGCCATACCTTCCTGAGGGTAATTCAGTTGTGGAGATGAGGAATTGTGACTTAAAGCAATGCTTAACAGCAAGAGTATTAGGTTCAGACTGTAGTTGGTTTCGTCACCTATATGAGGTCCAGAGAGCTTTAAATATTCTGTAAGGTCCTTGGGAGGTTGCACCCGTTATGAGGTGTTATTTGGGAAACCCATGTATGTCTCACATCTAAATGGTCCTGGAGTGGTAACGGCAGACACCCCATTTGACATGAATTAATGTATTGCTCTTTTACAGGAGCTACAACAATTTTTAGATAACTATTCATCCGTCTGTACCGCCACCTTGGGAATAAACAACTTCTCCACAACATCTACAAGCTGGAATCCTACAGTTGGGGATCTGGTTTATGAAAATATTGCTGTGAAGAAGGAGTTCACCCCATCCTATAAAGCACTGTTCCAGTTGTGGGAATACATAGCATGAGAGCTGTCATCCTGCCACCGCTGCCTGGTTTGAAAGGAAAAATATTTTTCTCCATCGACAACGTCAAATTGCATCATGTGGCTGATGTTGTGGAGTAGTCCAAGAGGTCCCTTGGGTAGGACCCGCTCCCTTCTTACTACCTGTGAGAAAACAGGGCTGATTGCAGTGGCCCCCTAACTTTTTGCCCCCATTTTTCACTTTTTGCTGGTGCTTTCCTCACTCTGATGGTGCCCTGGGTAATGCTAAGCAGTCCCATTGCCTGTGTTCTGCGTAAAATTAGTATGCAAATTAGGCTATTTCAACCTACCTATCAGTCCCTAGAGTATGGTAGGGCATGTAGGTTTAGGGACCCCAGCATAGGTAGTGCACTCATAGGTGCAATGCTGAGGTGCCCAGGGTCATTTTAAAGGCAGGCCTGCCTTGCTGGCTGCTTCTAACCCATAGCTATATGCAAATTCATCTTTGGAACTAAAAGTACTTCCAAAGTCTTAAACTACCTTTTTTTACACATAAGTCACTCGTAAGGTGTGCCCTATGAACCCATAGGGTTGGGTGCCTTGTAACTATAAGGAGGGACCTTATAAAAATTGTTTTATAAGCCCTGGTGAGGTAAAATAGCCAAATTAGTTTTTCCTTCACTGTAGTGAATGGCTTCCATAGGCTAACATTGGGAGGCTTTATTTTAATTAATAAAGTCCCCTTAAGTGTCAGATACCTTGAGTTTGGCATCAAAGTATTTGTTATAATAAATCCCACAATTTATAATTGTTGGATTTAATATAACTATTTCAGGTAGAGTTTTAAAACTAGGATTTTTAGCCATACCGGATCTAACCTCCAAAAATTACTTTCAGCCAAGTTGGATTCTTGAGGAATGTTGCTCCCTAGGATTGATTTTTGCCACACTTCACAGGAATTTGTCATCAAAGGAGGAAGGAGCCTGCCTGTGATTGGCTACCCAGGGGCCCCCTGTGTTTCACCCAGAAAGAGCAAGGATGAATATGACAGAGATGCAGCCACACCTCACATCCCTACAAAGAACAGGGCAAAGAAGAAGAAGGACTGCCCTGCTGGACCCCTGACTTGCACCTGGACACTGCACTCTGAAGGACTGCACCAGCTGCACACTTGGGCTTCATCACTGAAAGAAATTTGACTGTTGTCTACTGCTTCAAGAAGGGACTCCCTGTTTGCTACAGGTACAAAGGAGCTGCCCAGAGTCCCCTTCATCAAGTCCTGCAAGCAGAGCACAGATGACAAGCATCCAGTGGGCATTTGAGGATTCTGACCAGGTGCATTTTGGGAATTGTAGTCCCAACTCCCAAGGATCAAGTTGTGGACACTTCCAGGACCCAACAATAACCTCTGGAAGAAGTCTCAGAAGTTTGGAGACGTTTGGAGCAACTCCATAAGTTGAAGAGGTGCATTGAGGGAGTTGTAGTCCCAAACCCCAAGAGGCAAACCAGAGCCTTTGAACCCTTGGCTGGTGTTGTGGACTACTTTCCTGAATCAAGAAAAACTTCTGAAAGTAAGTGTGACAGTGTTACCTCTTGGGTGGCATGAACTCTGGACCTTGTCCCTTTCCAGTGTGTTGTAACACTTTGTGCGCTAGTTGATTCTATGCGCTAGAAAACATTACTTCTTAAAAGATTCATATCTCCGGTTCCCCTTATCCAATTTTAATCATGTTGGTGTCATTTTAAAGGAAACAATATAATCTATTTTTATAAATTGGTGTTGGATTTCTGTTGTACTTTGTCTTTTACTTATTTACTGTTTTGTGTTTGTTAAATGCTTTACACACTTGTCTCCTAAGTTAAGCCTTGTTGTTCGTTAGTGGCCTATTGCTAAGTGTAGGTGCTTACCTGCCCTCACCAATGATCCACTTTCCAACACTACTCAACAGGACATACCTCTACAAGCAGCAAAGAATGTTTCTCCAAGCACCAAAAAGTGCAACAATGTTACAATTACCTCCCCGAGCATGGGGATGTGTAGAATGAGCTTTTGCTGATTCCAGTCAGCACTTCACTGACAAGACAAGTCCAAGATGTGGAAGTCTATTACTCGAATTCAACACAGACAGACTGCATCATCTACTGTGAACCTTGAAGTAGTAGGGTCCCTGTGGAATCCCTGATTTACACTTCTTTGATGGTATATAAACAGGCCAGGTAGTTGTTCAGTTGAGTTTATTATGACCTCCAGATTGGGCACACTTTGGGGGTTGTTCTGGGTCTCACAAAACATAAAAGAAAACCTAAAAAAACATAACTGGGAGCTACTACAGGACTTTTTGTGTCTTAGCTCAGCGTCTGTGTCTTCTTTTTCTTTTATTTTGTCCCGGGGTTCCCTGTAAGTTGTGGTTCACGGTTATGGTTGCTCTTGCTCTTTTTAAGGTCCTTCTCCAGTCTTCACTGTGCCTCCGTGCTGATGGACATGTGAACAAGCGAACAAAGGAACCAACTCAGGTAAGTGTTTTCTTTTTTCTTTCAGGTTTATGCATGCAGGGGGAGAAGGGGGTTGAGATGTGGGGTTGGAGTGATATTGTGGACACCTGGTGAAGTGGTATAGATATATATACATAAGTATCTAGTACCAGAGACAAAGGCATGCACCCAATATCTTCTTTGTGACTGTGAATGGGGTCTTACGACTCCCAGTTCCAAACCCCTTGCGGTCAGAGTTTCCCGCCATGTTCCCCCACCTCTTCCCCAGATCCAGCCTCCTTCCCGAAGGGAAAAAACTTATCCCGCAACCTGGACCATTCCTGACGAAGCCACAGCCCTCATGGGATGTGGTGGGTCTCTGGGCTCCTTTCCGTGTTGTACTTCTCTCCATGGCCTCTTACCGAGGGTCACCTGCTTCGTTGGTTGAAGGCGGTGGAATCGACTTCCAATGTTCTTGCCTTCTCCCATCTTCACGGCAGTCCTCTTTTTTCCTCTCTCTTTCCTCCTGTGTCTTCTATCCCATCCGTCTTTCTCCTCTCACCTTCTTCACTCGTCTTCACATTCTTTCGTCTTTCTCCTCTCATCTCTCTCCAGTCTTCCTCTCCACTCCATCAGGTGGCACCTCCTCCGTGCTCTCTCTTCCCTCTTAAAGCCGACACGCTCTTTGTGATTCGCCGGTGTCTTTCTTTCCGTTGTCCTCCCAAGGCACTCGTCTGGTGGCACAGGGTCTAGTATGTCCTCTGGGGTCATGGGGTGGGGGTGGCGTCCTCTTACACTCCACAACTAGTGGACCTATCCACAAGCTCTGCACCGGCTTTTGTGTTTGCATAGACTGCTTCTGGTTATTTCATCAATATTGATGATTTTTTTTCTGACTCATCTGCTTCTGCAACTGAAACTGTATCAAAGACACATAGGCCCTCATTCTGACCTTGGCGGTCTTTTCGCAAGACCGCCGAGTTACCGCCGCGGTGAAGACCGCCGACCGCGGCGGTATGCCGCTGTGCGCATTCTGACCGCTGGGAGCGTTCCGCCGGAAAACCGCCAGCAGCCACACTGGCGGTCGGCGGGAAAGTGGAGACTGGTCAACCTCCACCGCCACGCCAGCAGAACACCGCCCACAGAATTACGACCCACATTTCTGTGTGGCGGTCTTCTGTTGGCGGTCTTCTGTTGGCGGTCACCTCCCCATGGCTCCCGTCGCCTCCCGGAGGACCAACGCACAAGGTAAGTTGATCGTCCGTGAGGGGAGGGGGTGGGGGGGTGTTGTGTGATGTGAGCGTGCATGGGGGTGTGCGTGTGAGTGTGTAGAGGGGGTGTGTGAGTGCGTGTATGCGGGCGGGGGGTGCTGCTGTGTCTATGGGTAATGTGTGCTGTTCGGCAGGTGCGCATGTCTGGATGTATGTGTGCGGGTATGTGTCCCCGTTGTGTATGTGTGTGTAGGGGGTGTGTATATGTGCATGTTGGGGGTGTGTGCATGTCGGGGTGCATGTATGTGCATGTCGGGCTGGGGGTGGGGAGGGGGTTCGTACCACCTCTGGGGGGTGGCAGGGGGGTGGAGGGTGTGGGGGGAGGACTCGGGTGGGTAGTGGGGGGTGGGGGAGACCCCTATCAGTGCCAGGGAAGGAATTCCCTGGCCCCGATAGGGCTTACCGCCATGGTTCGCACGGCGGTTCCCGCCCGCAAGAAACCGCGGCGGTAGGCAGGGTCATAATACCCTTGGCGGTCTTGGGACGACCGCCGGGCCGGAGTGCGCAAACTCCAGCCCGGCGGTCATGACCGCCGTGGCGGTCGGAGTGGAGAAGTGGCAGTCGGTCGCGGCGGTGGGAATGCCATTTTTAATACCGCCGGTCTGTTCGCGGTCCGACCGCCATCTCTCCGCCGACCGCCAGGGTCAGAATGAGGGCCATAATCTGTACGTATGGCTTAAAAATAACTATTTGGTTCATCTATGGTATTGCCTATGGGTACTGTTGGCATTGATTGCCTTTCTGTTTTGGACTGATTTTGTCATTGTTTTCTTTCTCTTGATAATCAATCGATCAATCAATCACAAATTTGTGAAGCACGACACTGTCAACCTTACTGGTCACTAGGTGCTGTGTTTCTATTGAAGAGCCTTGTCTTGATTTGTTTCCTGAACACCACCAAGGAAGGGGATGTCCTGAGGTGTAGGGGTAGATTGTTCCTGGATTTGACAGTGATGTAGGAGGAGTGGCCACTGCAACGGGAGTGAAGGATGCAAAGGACGTGTGCGAGGTGGAGGAAGGTGGAACGAATCTGTCTTGCTGGGGTGGGAATATTTAGTCTGTGGTTGAGGTTCATCAGGCCTTGATTGTTTAGTGCTTTGAAGGCCAGTATGAGGATCTTGAATTGGCACCTCTTTTGGACTGGGAGCCAATGAAGGGCTCTGAGGTGGGGGTGGTGCTGTATCTTGGGATATTCAGGATGAGTGTGATGCTGCATTCTGTATGGACTGCGATCTCTTGAGTAGCTGGGAAGGGAGTCCGGCGTAGAGGATGTTGCCACAGTCGAAGTGGATGGTGATAAGTGCATGCTTGACTTTTGGTTTTGCTGATGGGGATCCACTTGAAAGTTCGGTAGAGCATCCAGAGTATGCAGAAGCAGGAGGAGGCCACACAGTTAACTTGACGTTTCAGTGAGACTTGTCTGTCTATGATGCAGAGGTTTCGAGCGTGGTCTGAAGGGGTGGGTGGGGGTTCAAGTTGAGCTGACCACCAGCTGTGGTCTCATATGTTGGGATTTTCTCCTAAGATCATGACTTCAGTCTTGTCAGTGTTGAGCTTGAGGCAGCTATTCTTCATCCATGCGGCTATGTTGTTCATGGTGTTGTGGGAATTGGTTTTTGCATTTTGGAGTTCCCTGGAGAGAGAGAGGATCAGTTGGGTGTCATCAGCGAAGGAGAGTATGGTGATGCTGTCGGATCTGATGATATTGGTGGGGGGGTCATGTAAATGTTGAAGAGGGTGGGGCTGAGGGAAGATCCCAGGGGTACGCCACAGGTGATGGTTTTGGGTGTGGAGGTGAAGGGGGGAGGCAGATGCTTTGCTTACGTCATGGGAGAATGGAGGCGATTCACTTGAGGGCATTATGTTGAATGCCGATGTGGTGAAGTCTCATGAGGAGTGTGTGGTGGGAGACTGCATCTAAACCACGGAGGGGTCTAGTAGAATAAATTATGTTTTTTTCCCCTGGTCAAAAAGGGTTCTGATGTCGTCCATGGCTGGGACCAGCATGGTCCCCATGCTGTGGCTGGCTCAAAACCCCGATAGTGAGTAGTCCAGTAGTTGTTTTTGTTCTAGGTGTTCCATGAGATGTTGATTGATGACGTTTCATTGACCTTGGTGGCGTATGATAGCAGGGAGATAGAACTGTAGTTTTCTAGGTCATTGGGGTCTGCTGAGGGCTTCTTGAAGAGTGGGGTGATCTCTACATGTTTCCAGGGCTCTGGAAAGGAGGCCGTGGAGATGGAGGTGTTGAGGATGTTGATTTGAACTGGGCTAATTGTGCTGGCTCTGACTTTGAAGAGGGAATGGGGGTAGGGGACAGTGGGTGTCCCTGAGTGAGTGGAGGCCATGATGTTGGCAGTGGTCTGTGTGGTGACTGGGGTACAAGAGGTCAGTGTATGAGTTGAGGCAGCTGCTTGCGGCAGGTGATCCAGGTTGATGGTGTTGGGTTGGGGGTTGAAGTTGTTGTAGATGGTGGTGAGATAGAGAGTTGTAGAGTTCCTGGGAGGGGTGGATGGTGGTTTCTACTTAGGTCATTTTTTGAAAGGCGCTCTGTCGGAGGGGTCTTTGGTTGATCGCCACTTTTTCTTGAGTTGGTGATAGCTGCGTTTGATTATTTGGAGCTGCAGTGTGTACCAAGTGACTTGCTTAGGGATGTTGTTGGATTTGGCCAATTTTAGAGGAGCAATTTTGTCGGCACAGTTGGGTATCCATTTGGAGAAGTTCTTTACTGTCTGGCTGAGGTCAGTCGTGGATGCGGGTTCTGAAGCATGTAGATCTGTGTCCTAAGGTCTTTTGTTATATTGCCCAAGCTGTGATGGGGGCATTGCGGTATTTGAGGTGATGAGTGTCATGGATGAGAAAGTGGATGATGTGGAAGTCAGACCATATGGGGTCCGAGATGTGGGTGATTAGATCAGGTTGCTGGATTTGAAGACTGCATCAAGCACGTGTCCTGCTTATTGGGTGAAACCGATGTTGTTGTGGTCCTCCAGGTGGGTGGTGGAGTTGGTGTTGTTGGTATCATCGAGGTGGAAGTTCAGGTCGCTGAGTAGGATTTAATGCTTCAAATCAATTTCAAGAGGAGTGATGAGGTTGGTGATGGCATTGCAGGAGGCTGTCGAGGGCCCTGGGGTCTGTATACTAGGGTGCCTCTCATTGTGGTGTTGGTGTCGGTCTGGATTAGGAAGATGAGGTGTTCCATGAGGAGTGGTTGGTTGTTGCCAGTGATAGTACAGTGGTTGTATTCTTTTGCAGATTATTGAAATGCCCGCGCTGTGCTTCTTGATGAAGTCTCAATGAAGCCTCTTGTATCCGTCTGGGATGGCTGCAGCGATGTTAGGGGCCGAGGAGGGGGTGATCCATGTTTCAGTGATGAATGCGATGTCTGTGTCTAGGGAGGCGATGGTATCCAAGATTTCGGTGGTGTTTTTGCCTAGCGACCAAGGGTTGAGCAGTATACCCTGGAAAGGTTCAAGGTTTGATGTGTTCTTTGGTGTGGGCATTCTGGGGGCACAGGTGACCAATGTCTGGTGTAAGTCACAGGAGAAATGACTCTGGATGCAGCTGAAAGGTCTCTTTTTTGAGCATGGGGAGACCGAGAAACAACAGGTGTTGTGCGATCCGGAGTTGAGGTCCAGAAGTTACTTAACTGGTCATTATGTTCCTGAATGACTTGTCGTTAAGCATTTGGATGAGGTTTTAACACCATACTTATCTTCTCATAAAGTTCAAAGAGATTTGTCCCCTGTGAAAATTTCAGCAGTTCTGATTCCAGATGGGATTGTTTGGGATAAGTGACCTTTGACATATACTGTCCTACTGAGGTCATTCAAATTCCATTCCGTTTAGAATATTAATGATTGATTTTATTACACCTGGTGTTGCTTCCGATGACTGAGGTGTTAAACCAGTTGAATCTATGGTTGCTGAGCTAGAGTACTACACTGCTTTTGGAAGTGAAGATGTGTATACAAACACAGAGAATTGTGGGGAAATGTTCTGTTACAATCGTTGGTGAATTTACTTTCTGCAACGAACTAGTAAACCCAGATCAGTTTTTAATTACACACAATGGGAACATTGTCTGACTCCACCTGTGGGGAGCTCCAAAACATATGTTGAAAAGTTTGCATATTTTACTGGGCATGACACTAAAAATGCCGAGTTCTATTATTGTAAATTACCACTTTCTAGAATGAGGAAAATATTGGTTAACACACACAAAACGGATTTAATCAGACTTCTTTGTTTCCTGATTCGCTGTTGTGGACAATGCATATTCGAAGAACACTATTGATGTGGAAAGTGTATGGGGAACTAAAGATTGGGAGATACGGGGCAGGGAAGCCCTGTTCAGAGCATACCTTATTTCCTTGCAAATTACATTTTTAAATGAAACAATCCAACTAACATCATGCTTGGGGTTGACAAAAATAAAAGAAACTAACGGGCCCAGCATCCCCCCACCAGCTAAATTTTGCAATTGGCAAACACTTTTAAATGTCACTGAAGATCAACTAACCGCTTGGGTGCAGAACGGTACCTTCAATTCCTCACTTTTAGGTGGTTATTGTGGCCTAAAGACACACATGGTTGCTGGGCATGTTTTATTAATTCCTCAGGGGGTTTCAAAGCAAGCCGGTCAGACTCTAGCTATGTCTCGGGCAACATTTGGGTATTGTCACTAGAACCAGTGTAAGTAAACTGTGCCAATAATGATTAAATTCCTCCACCTTAGCAGGTGTAAAAAATCACCTTAGTCTCCTTTCTGAGAAAATAGATTTACAAGATTTATTTTTTGGACCTAGAAGCCACACCCACAATATTTCCTGTATGCCATATATAATGAGATTTAGACGTTTTCTCAAATGGAAGCTGCTGCACATTTAAGGTAAATAGATAAGGAAAACATGGAAAAGGATTTAGCTGTTGCAGATAATGCATGAACACCCTGTCCAACCGAATCTACAAATTAAGTAATATTGCATCATCTGCAATTGAAATAATTGAGAATGACATGTTCTTTCTACAACATGGGCAGAGTCAACTGCATTCCATCATGCAGTTAGGTTGGACATTGCAGGTTTTGAAAAATGGATGCGTGCCCTGGCAACACATAAACAGTAGCAAATTATTTGCCCCTTTTAATTTATTCAGGGAACAACAGAAAATGGCTAAAAAAGAAGTTTGTTACATCATGCTTAATATGGAAAAGTTAGAAAAGTTGCCTTTTACTATAGCAGAAATTTCCTCACCCGTATGATTGATACATGGAGTTATAAATCTGCCTAGTTCCACCTTTCATTTTACAAATAGTTTGAAACATTTTGCTGTAGGCAGATATAAGCAGCTAGGAGACAGTTACATCCATGAAGTGTGGGAGTTGCCTTTCGATTTCAAATCTTTGAACGGCAAAACAGAGGTCTTTCTTAACTGAAGGGAATGTGAGACTACTGTTAGTCATTCTCTGATTTGTAAGCAGGTGTCCTTGCACAGCCTTTGCAATGTGGAGGTCGCAAACATTGCATGCCATCTGAAGGGTACTCCTGTCCCTTTAATTTATCCAGTATTTCAGATACCATACTTTCAAATGGAAGTTACTTGGTTCTGAACGATGAAAGCTGCTGTGGTATGAAGTCTGGAATTTCCTCTGTCATTCCGGTTTCTCAAATGGTATCTTTTTGGGGACATATTTTAACCTCCCACACACAAAAGATAAGAGTAGTGTAATTGTGGCCTAACATTGCTACTTTTAATGTGAATTTTTACAAGCTCTGCTATTGTTTCAAACCCAAGTGACCATGACAACAGCCAGAGAAACGTAGGCTCTCCAGATAGTGAGGTCATCAGCTGATATACAGTCCATATTAGATACCAATTTCCCCAAGCACTTGGTCAGCAGAATTTTCAATGCCTCTAGCACCGAAGGGACTGTGCACTTTTTAAGGCTGTCAGTTCTGGGTTTGTCAGCACCTTCCAGACTGTGTTTGAAGTCATACCTTCAGCCATACACTCACTCTGCCGAGTCTTCAGCAGATTCGCAGTTACTTTGGCATTAATTGGCTGTATACTGCTGCTATTATATGTTCTACGCAGCGGCTGCCCTATTTCGACCAAGCGGAGTGATGGAGCTACCATCAGACCTGGCTGTGTTTTGATCGTCTGATGCATTACTTTGGAGGCTCCTTGCTGGAACAACTGGAGCATGATTAGTCATTAACATTCAGACCAATCCTAACCTGTGTGTAGCCAGTTTTCCACTGCATTTGGTGTGCCTTTGAATGCGCAGCAATAGCGTGTCTTGTTGTGCAGCCCGTGCCTCCTGTAGACAAGGAACTGTTAATGTTCTCGATGAGGGTTCATTCAGGGTCATGCCCCTTGAGACTGAGGTTGATTCACGAGGCATCTTATGAGCCACTGCTTGTGGATTTCCTGGCTCCAACAACATCTGGCACAATGGGCAGTGTCACCTCCACAGGTCATTTGGCACAATGGACATTGTTGCCTCCGAAGCCATTCTGCGTTTGAGGTTCCTGCTCACTTCAGCTCTGTGGAACCCTCCTGCGAATCCTTTGATTGATTTATCACCTGCTGAAGTGGAATCCTTTTTGGTATCAATCTCCATTGATGACAACGGAGACCTTTTACAGGATCATGATTATTGTTCATTTAATGATTGGTTTTCTACAATGTATAAAGTGTGGTACCAAATTGCCTTTTGATTTGGCCTGTCTGCTGGCCTGTTTTGCTTGTCACTGTTGATATTAGATCTGGAAAGTATGATTTTAAGTTTGCTTTTAGATTTTTAGTTTGGAGCATTTAGAGCATACACTTTGGATTTCGCACCCTTGTTTTGTCAATGGGGGAGGGTGTTGAGGATCTATTTTAGTTGTTTGGGCATAGCAATTTAGCTTAGCTTTGGCTTGCAGGCTTGTGTCCTTCGATTTAGATAAATATGCTCTGTTTTTTATTTTTAATCATTTTAGCTGTGCTTGCAGTTCTTTCATAATTTAAGGAATGTTTTTATTTTATAATCAGCTGCTATGCAGAGAAAGCATCATTATCAGTAATGTACATATTGGATTGTCATTATGTCTCTTTGTTTCACATTAAACAAGAACAGAATGTGAACATGTCAGACATTTGTGTTATGGTATTGCCAATCCAAGATTGTGCACACAATCTAACGTTTACGTACATACCCACGTCAGGATGTCTGCATAGACAATAACATGGGCCTTATAAAAAACAATCTGTGAGACCAAGGTCATTAGAGGGGGGATCCACTCAGGATATTCCATCTACACTACATGTCTCTTTGCAGGCAGCAGACCTCAGCCTTTGTGTCTCTACACCGCCTGATTTGGAGACTGGATGCCAGCCTTGTTCTAAGGTAACAGGAGTTTGGGCACTTCTCATGGACATGGCTTGGGCAGATTAGGTTTATCACACCTTGCTCTCTTTAGGTTAGAAAATATACTTACTTTCTGTGGCCCCCATCCATAACGAATTTACGGCCAGATGTAGGAAAATCCTGCATTGCGACTCGCAATTTGCGAGTCGCAATGCAGGATGCAGGATGGTGTCCCTGACATCTGCGAGTTGCAAGGGGGTTGCAAAGGCTCACCTCACTAATATTAATGAGGTGGGTCGCAATTTGCGACCCCCTTTCGACTCGCAGCACTCACAGGGATGGTGGCCTGCTGGAGACAGCAGACCACCATGTCTGTGACCGCTTTTATATAAAACTGTTTTTTTTTGTAATGCAGCCCGTTTTCCTTAAAGGAAAACGAGATGCATTACAAAATGAAAAAATGAAACATGTCAGTTTAATTTTTTCAGAGCAGGCAGTGGTCCATAGGACCACTGCCTGTTCTGAAAAATAGTTTTCAAGGCCATTCACAAAGGGGAAGGGGTCCCACGGGGACCTCTTCCCTTTTGCTCATGGGTTACCACCAGTGTGACACTGGTGGTAACTGTGATTGCTTTGCGACCGCGTTCGCGGTCACAAAGCAATCCTGCATCGCGCTGCGACTCGCAAATAGGAAGGGGAACACCCCTTCCTATTTGCGACTCGCAGTCCCGTTTTGCGAGTCGGTAACCAGGTTACCGACTCGCAAAATGGGAATAGGGCATCGCGATGTGGGTTTTGCCCATTGCAAACAGCTAAAATCGCTGTTTGCGACGCAGAACACCGTTGTTACATCTGGCCTTAGTCATTTACAAACTCCAAGCTTGTCACTCTGATTTTTACTTTTTGGGGGTTCCAGATTTCTTTTGCTGAGACAGCACCACCGAGGACAGAACTGAGGGCCCAGTAGAGGCAGGAGCTTGCTTACTTAAATCACGGCTTAGCATGTTAAAAACTAAACCTCTGTTCCCAAGAAACATTGAGGGGATGACACAAAAGTCAAAGTGGCTGATGGGGTTACTCATGACATGGGGCCAATGGGAAATACCTTAAACAACGCATTGTGAACAACACAGACATTTACCATGAAAGCGAAACATGCTTGCCAGAACAACGACTGCCTTTTTCTGTGCCTTAACCAAGCATGTGCCAAACTACGTATGTGCTTGTTTAAGGCACAGAAAAAGCCAGAGTAGGTCAGAAGAGGATGTGGTAAGGTAGGTGGGGCTGGGGCAGGATTGGGGGTAGTTTTTAGGGGTGGTGGTTGGATTAAGGGCTTGGTTTGGGCTATTTATTTTTTAGGGATGGCTTTTGGGTATTTTTTTGGGGCTTAGGGTGGGGGCGGGGTACTTTATTTTTTAGGGTGGTGAAGGTTTAAGGAATGGCTGGAAGAGCGAGAAGAGAAGAGGAGGAAGAATTTGGAGAGGACGCGATGAGGTAAGTGGGTTAGGGCAGGATGGGGTGGATTTAGGACTCAGGGTGGTTGGTGGAAGTCGGGGTAGTTTAGTTTTCAGGGGCAGGAGTAGGGGGGGTCAATTAGTTTTTTTTTAGGGCTCAGGGTGGATGGGGAGCCAGGGTAGTTTAGGTTTGTGGGGTGGGGGTGGGTGGGTCAGGATAGTTTTTTTTAGGGCTTAGGGTAGGTGGGAGAGTTGTGGTAGTTTAGTTATTGGGGGTGGGGAAGGATTTAGGGCTCAGGATGGGTGGGAGTGTTGTGGTAGTTTAGTTGTTACGGGCAGGGGTGAGGGGTCAGGGTAGTTTTTTTAGGACTCAGGGCGGGTGGGGCCATTGGGGTAGTTTAGTTTTTAGGGGCGGGTTGAGGGGTTGGGAACAATTTTTTAGGGCTCAGGGCAGGTGGAGGTGCCAGAGTAGTTTAGTTTTTAGGGGTAGGGGTGTGGGTCAGGATAGCTTTTCTTAGGGCTTAGGGTGGGTGGGGTTTGGGGTAATTTAGTTGTTAGGGGTGGAGAAAGCTTTAGAGCTCAGGGCGGGTGGGGAATGTGTAGGTACTTTATTTATTAGGGGTAGGGTTAGTTTTGGGCCTTAGGGAATGTGGGAGGGGGTTGTATAACAGACCCACACATGCCATTTCCACATATACCTTTACTAAGCATGCTTCTCCAATGAAATTTGTTGTAAAGGCATTCATGGTAAAGGCGTGCATGGAAAAGAGGCGGTCGTGGTTCCGACTGCATTGTTAATACATGCATTGCTCCAGCATGCGTGGTTCTGTCATACCAACAGGGCCAATATGCCTGAAACCCACTCTGATGGATGATTAGTATGAAATGTTTTTTTTTTTAATCAGCTGGAAGCTGAGTGCATAGACACTCCTCCCATGAATTACCCAGATACATATCTCCTACTTTCAAATCCACTGTTCCACAGAGGCCACATTGAACATACTAGGGGTCAGATCTACAGGAAACTGGCGCAGCGCTGCACCAAAAATAGCAGTGCTGTGCCATTTGTTAAGGCAGGGATGCACCATATTTACAAGAATATAGTCCACCCCTGCATTGCCCTCTGCATCAGCTGTAAATTAAGCAGCCTGCACCAACGCAGAAATCCTTGCACCATAGTGCAAGGGTGTCTGCTTTGAGGGGTGCGATTGTTTATGTGTAGGAAGTTGTCACTTCCTTCACATAAACAATCTAGAATAGCGATTTGGCACTTCTATGTGTGCTGAAAAATGCAGCACCCACAGAAGTACCAAATTGTCATTTTTTAAATGATTGTGTATGTGCATGAAGGGGCATCACCCCGGGGGTGGCACTAGTTTTTGACACCTTCTAGTAAATCTGTGGTAGAATCAAAAGCAATGGGTGCTGCAGTGGAATACCCACAGCAACACCTATTGCAAGCCCCTCTGATGCAGAAAACTGCGTCAAAGGGGCTCACATTTACAAGGCAACCTTAAGAAACAAAAAGTGGCTTAGCACCACCTTATAAATGTGGTGCTCTGCACAGCACCACCAGAGCGTCACTAAAAGTGGCGCTCCGGTGGCACTAGGGCCTTGTAAATCTGGCCCTAGGTGAGGAAGTCTACATCATTACAAAAAAGCTCCATCTAGAAGACAATAGTTTCAGGGGTCAAAGTGGAAAACAAAGATCTAAAAAAGCTGAGAAAACCCACTGTATCAGGGTCATGTTAAAGTGAGATTAAGTCAATGCTTTGCACCAAGCCCAGAAAAATGAAAACTCTATTGCACCCAGAAACAGTAGCACAACTTTGTGAGTATGATGCATGATAGTGTGCATGCTACAAGCAATACGTCAATGTCTCACCCATTTTCGGGACCTCTCGATGATGGTGCTTCTGCAGATCTTGTTCTTTGCAATACTGTATTTTGTGAACATTAGTTGTATATATTTTAGGGACTATAGAAAAGCTATTACCTTTTGTGTATAAAAACCTGCAATCATAATTTCATGTCACAATAAATGTTCCAAGGACCTTTGGGTGGGTGTTTTTATCCACTACAATATTGATGTAAGAGAAAAGCTCATCTTTTTTCCATAAACTGCTGTTTTCATAATCAGGAATGTCACAAAACACCACCAAAGACTACACAAAAATATCACAAGCAATACATCTACATTGTAACCTGACAACTTTGAGCCGTCAACTAACATGTTAATTTATATTGTTTGTTTATTTTATTTCAGACTATTCTCATATTCAGGAAAAGATGGTATGTTGGATAAATGGAGAAAGAAAATCTAACCTCAGTAGAGAACTTCCTGATTGTGGGATTTTCAGACCTTCCACGGCTCCAGATTCTTCTTGCTAGTGTTTTTACACTAGTTTACCTGATGATTTTGATTGGAAATCTATTTATAATGTCAATAATATACTCCAGCCCAACTTTGCACACTCCCATGTATTTTTTCCTCCTTAATTTGTCCTTTGTTGACATCGGTTTCATCTCAGTCACTTTCCCACAAATGATTGTCCATTTTTTTCTGAAAAACTCACGTATTTCCCTTACTGAATGTCTGCTGCAGATATATTTTTTTTTGCTCCTGGTGGTGACAGAAATTCTTCTCCTTGCAGTCATGGCCTTTGATAGGTATGTGGCCATCTGCAACCCCCTCCATTACGTAACTATCATGAACAAGAGTAGGTGCCCCCAACTTGCCGCAGGCTGCTGGTTTAGTGCCCTCATACTTGCACTGCCACACACATTACTGATGTCTCAGCTCTCCTACTGTCAGTCCCACACCATCAACCATTTCTTCTGTGATTTCAGTGCGCTGATGAAGCTATCTTGCACCGGCATCTACATTATTGAGACACTAAATTATTCATTAGGATCTACTTTTGGGTTGGGACCATTTATTTCTATCATCATATCTTACATGAAGATCATCTCAGTGATCCTAAAGATTAAGTCTACAGAGGGGAGGAAGAAGGCCTTCTCAACATGTGCCTCTCACCTCACTGTGGTTATTTTATTTTATGGCTCTATTTCTCCTACATACTTGAGCCCTACATCAACATTTTCAATGAAAGAGAACAAGATCTTGTCTTTACTCTACACCACTCTTCCTCCATTGTGCAACCCCATCATATACAGTCTAAACAACACAGAATTTAAACATGCCTTGAGGAAGAAAAAGGAAAAGGAAAGAGTATGGACAACAAAACCATAAAAGCTATTTTTCTGACAACAGTTGTTTGGTAATGATTGCTCTATCTGTATAGCCACAGAGGTATATTTGATAACTTGCTTAAATATATGTTAGGGACATGTCATTCTGTGATGTTTACAGTTGTAATTAGTTTATATATTTCCTTGATGGATGGGGTATTAAAGAAGCATAGTTTTGGATATGTGATAGTGTGGTCGAAATTTGTCCCATTTGAAAAAATTATGTGCTACTGTCCATGCCAGGATGTGGACAACAAGATATTCTGTTTTTATGTCAGATGTTCAGCGACATCATTAGAGAATAGTTCAGAGTAGTTGGCACAGTCTTTTCTAAAACCGTCTGTAATTTTAGATGCTTTTTATCAAGGAGCAGCACCTAAACAATGTTTGGAGAAGTTAGCTTTCTCAACTTTTTAAATTGTTGCGTTTTTGTAAGAGCATTTTTTTTTTTGAACCATGAGTTTTCCTCCAATGTATTCTTGGCTCCCACTTGGCGGATCACTCCGGAACTTTCCATGCACAACAAGCATCAATGTTTTTGGAAAATTTCATGAAGAATCCTGAAATGGTATAATGATATAAGCAAGTCAAAACATTTTTTTTTCTATGGCAACATGGTTATGACTATAACTACAGAGTGGTGACCGCCACTAGGTAATATGTGCATATATATATAGCCATAAGCACCTAGCACTTAGCACTTTATAAACTAGAATAAAGGAATCTTGAAATCTCTGACTTGGTGGTACCGTCGTTATTCTTGCGAGTTGACCCAGGGAAGACTGGGGGGCAGTCGTAAAATGGCACTATATATATATATATATATATATATATATATATATATATATATATATATAATAACATTTTCTAACACTGAACATCCGAGACCACCAGAAATAATAGCAGTGGTCCTCCAATTTCCAGCAAAATGTACAGGATCAGTTTCAATGCCAGGAGAATATCCTGAAGGAGTACACCAACCCTTTGTGGCAGTGCAGGAACTGAAACATAGGAATCTAAGTAGGACCAAGCTGAGGATATTACTATTTCTGGAGTGAAGGTTTTGAACATTTCGGGCCACATTTATGAAAAATGACACACAAATGCACTAGCGCAGTTGTGCATCAAACATTTTAACACCGCATAGCCACTTTCGTAAGCAGCATGGGTGCGCTGCATTTATAAAATGGTGGATTATGGCGCTAAGAAAGCTTAAAGTAAAAAAATTACGCTAACCTTTGTGACATATTGTTAAGAAAAATTACACTAATGCTGCAAAGGTGGCGCTATCATGGTTGAGAGGTTGTCGAGAAGGGTGGCAGTGTTGCTGTCATTGGTGTTCTTGAGGTGGAAGTTTAAGTCCCCAAGGAGAATGTAGTCAGTGGATGCGAGACCGTGCGTGCTGATGATGTCGGTAATGGAGTCGCTGAACTGCCGTCATGGACTGGGGGGCCTGTAGATGAGGGTCCCTCGGAGGGTAGTGTTTTGGTCAATGTGGATTTGGAAGGGCAGGTCTTTGGCGGTGCTGAGGGTGTCTTCGGTGCTGGTTGTGAGGGTGTTCTTGTGGATGATGCCGATGCCTCCTCCTGGTTTGTTGGAGCGGTCCCTGTGGGTGTCTGGGATGACTATGGCGATGTCAGGCGCTGAGGAAGGGTTCATCCAGGTCTCGGTCAGGAAGGTGACATATGGGGAGGCTGAGTCGAGTAGATTCCACAGCTCTACTGCTTGCTTGTGGATGGAGAGGGTGTTGAGGAGGATACATCTGAGATGGTTGCGTCCTGCCTTTGTGGGTGGGTCATTGGTGAGGAGGATGGTGAAGGTGCAGTTCCAGCAGGAGAAGGGTCTGTCGGTGGTCTGCGGGGAGGCTTGAAGGCAGGTGGGAGAGCAGCCGGTTTTGAGGGCACAGAGGGTGGCAGCGTCGTAGTAAAGACGTGCACGGGGCGGTGGGGGGGACAGGAGCCAGGGGTTCTGGTGCTGGGCACGGTCGCCATTAAGTAGGGAGGTGAGGGGGAGGAGAGAACAGCTGGGAGGTGGGTGTGGGATGAAAAACGGTGCAAAAAAGGGGACGGGCCGAAAAAGGGGGGGCGGGCTGTGGGGGCCGCGGGGTCAGCAGTGGCAGGGGAGAAAGAGAGGGAGAGAGTGAAATTGAGAGAGAAAGAGAGCAGAGTGGGAGAGAAATGAGGAAAAGGAGCACAAAGGAACAGTAGTGAAGCAGAGAAGAGAGCAAAGCAAAAGGAGCACTAAGGGACAGAAGTAAAGCAGAGCAGAGAGCAAAGCAAAGCAAATCAAAAGGAGGAGAGAGGCAGAAGGTAGCTTAGTAGGAAAGCAGAGCTCTCCCACTAGACACCAGGGATGAGGCGCAGGCAGTAGCCTGCGGGTGGAGGAGGGCTTCAAACTCCTGACAGGGGTCAGGAGTTCAGAGGAGCCAGGGAAAGCGCTCTACTTACAGGGTGGAGCCAGGAGAGGCAGAGCAGTGCACTGGCCAGGTCTGAGTTTTTTTTTCCTCTGGGACTCCTTCTGGAGGGTGCGGTCTGCTTTGGCATTCCCAGTCAAGCAGCATCATGGCTACTAGAAAGGGTCGCCCTTATCTTGGTCAGTCCAGAACCAGCAGAAGACCGGGTGCTTCTTCAAGTTTTTCAGCCATCGGTGGGAAGCAATGTGCAGATTGTGACACCTCCTGCTGCCTCACTTAATTCACTACCATAAGCAAGGACGCCAAATGTCTCTCTGCCCATGCTCTGGGGTAAATCTTAGCAATGGCCCCCTATGCCTATAATAATGAATAACACTAAGAACAAAGGGGCAGGATCACACTTCATTTTAGGGGTGGTGGGGTTATTGGAGAGCTTATTTAGCACCAGATGGCCAATCCACCCAAACATCATCAAGGGTAAAATGGGGACGCTACTTGTGATATCATAAGATTGCCTTTTTACAGTGATGCTTGCAAGTGAGTTTAACTGTTTCCAATTTGACCTCGTGCATTAGAGCAGAGAGTGTCCAGTTCGGCACACAGGCATACCTGTGAAAAATGTGGCACTCTCTTTGGAAAATAAACTCCCTCTGCCCATCATCTGATTATTCTG
The DNA here is from genome assembly GCF_031143425.1 of Pleurodeles waltl. Lineage (NCBI taxonomy): Eukaryota > Metazoa > Chordata > Amphibia > Caudata > Salamandridae > Pleurodeles > Pleurodeles waltl. Next base: position 20,727,136 of record NC_090446.1, on the reverse strand, counting down.
ATTTAATTTTTATAGCTGAACCACATTCCTAAACTGTACTACCTGACATTAACCTTCACTCACTTTCTGAGATACAAACATTAAGAGGATAGATTGTTCAATTTATAAGACACCACATTCCCACCACAGGCCCTCTAACACGCCCTACTCTCCAAAGTGATTTGAAACAGCCTTTCAACAAATGAAATAAAAATAAACTCAATTTCACTTGGTGTTGCGGCTAAAGGGCAAAGTGAAAAAACAATGCTAAAGTCAAGGGAAGAGGCCAGATGTGGACATTAACAAAGCTTTCCTGTACTGGCAAATGTTGTGTAGGTTGCAAACTTGATTATTTATTTGTTTCACATCAAAGGCCCCTGGAGAGAGAAACTCTACTTTCCTCTCCATTAAAACCACAAAGGGTGCACATCTGAAATAGCCCAAGGGACAGATGTACTAACATTAGGAATGCCAATTTCCTAATTGTGATTCTCTCCGAATTACATTTAAGAAATTAGTATTCCTAATGTACGAAACTCTGGCATTTCATTAGCAATTCGTAGTGGGTCACAAATCAATCTACCTCATGCATATTAATCAGGTAGGTCACACTTTGCCGCCCATTTGGAGTAGCAGCCAATACAGGGATGGTGGTTTGCTGGGGTCATGTCTGAGATTGTTATGAAAAAATAAATGTTTTTTTTATTAACTCAAGGGTCAAATGGCATGTGAAGAAACTTCTGCTACCCCAGGCATTTTGAACAATTGGCCCTAATGAACGAACGTAAAACAATTGTAAAGCCCATTGATAAACCAGCGACATACCAGTGACAATCGAGACTTGTATTGGGGTGCTGCAATATTTGTGCTCCAAATTCTCAAAAAATTGCTATCCCCAGTGCAGGCACAAATTTGCAGTGAAGCAGTGCAGGATTGAATGTTTTGAACCACCCTATTTTTCCAGACGTAGTTGGGTGCCATGTAAGAATAGGTGCTCCTTTGGCCCCTTATGCCTCTATCAGAGCACACCCTTATCAGGTAAAATGAAGTCAATTTGGCTCAAGAAGAAATTTTGCAGCCCCAATTGTACTTAACAATGCTTGACAATGAGAACACCCGACATGCAGTGCTAGGAAAGCATTCCACCTTTATCATACACAATTCCACAATGTCTACTCAGGAGGTACACAACTGCTTAGATTACATAATATTAGCATATTTAAAAAAGTATACATAAATAAAAAAGCAAACTGTAAAACTGTAAAACTGAAAATTGTAAAACATTTTGTAAATGAGAACGTATTTGAAATTAGGGACTGAAAATTAAGTTGGTATCATCTGATTGATTCATGGGAGCAGTGCACATGCATTAAACAGAACATAGGGACGATGGGTGACCTCAATTGAATCTAGAAACGCTCCAATCTTTCTCTTTATAATTAAACTTTTGTTTTTATATGTATATTAAATAAAATATTTAGTCATTTGTGCATTTACTTGATGAATACTTCTTTCTGTATTGTTGAATATTGTTTTATGGTTCAAATCATCAAAATTAACTTTGGCTGTAGTATCTGGCTTCTAGCAGTGACTCAGCTGGGGGTCACGGGATTCCAGTGAGAAATAAGTGGGAGTTCTCAGAACTCAAAAGAACTACTGGTCTATTGAAAATTCCTACAGGGGCCAGAAATGCAGGGGCAGGAAGAGTGGAACTGGAAGAGATAAGAGTGATCCAGGAATCCCAGAGTTTTGAAGTGAGAAAGATGAACTGTCCCAACACCAAAAGCAACTCTTCCTGACATCCACATTTGCATCTGCCAAGAATTTAGCCCTTGGGAATTAAGTTCTAGACAAAATAAATGAGGCTGCCCCAAGGCTCTCGCTGGAGGAAACTAAAAAGTGCTTGCATGTCAAAAAGAGGTGCACTGAAGAAAACCTGCACAAGACACAAAATATGCATTCAATACAGGTGGTAGTTTCAACTGCAGTATTAAAAAAAAAGCTTGTTTCCAGCTGCCATTGGGACAGAAATGTGTGTAAATAGTCGCAGAATCAGGAAGAACATGCAGCCTTTGATTTGGTGAATCCAGATCCTGGATGTTAGGCTCCTTTTTGGGGCCCAAAAACTCATGATGCCTGGTAATCGAACATAAGCATTGAAAAAACATCCAAATCAGTTGATTGGGGTGGGGAAGGGTTCCTGCTCAACAGCTATGGAGATTTTCTCTCTGTCCTGCAGTCTGCTTCACTTGTGTAAGGAGGAAAACATCAAAGGTAAATACAAATATTATTCCTTGTTACACCAGCCTCAGGGAGGAGTAGGAATTTGGTGCAAATCCAGGTCTACAGGTCTTAGTAGGTATGGGTTTCAGTCAAAATCTTTGGATGGGTGCCAGGTACCCTCAAGCATCCCACAGGGAATGCCCCCTTGATGCAAAGTAATACTAGGCGGAGCATTGTGGTGTGTTGTTACAAAACAACCCAAACTGTGATTTGTGTTGGATTATACATGACAAGCCAACAATTTGAGTTGGGTCTGATTCTGGCCCTCCATCTAGAGAACATGCACATTTCTAACATGGTTCTAATCTTTTCACTCAATTACATGCTTTGCTTAGGGGCAGAAAGTAGGTGAGAAGAAACACTTGATCAATAATATGTGAGATCTGAATGATTACCAGACAGTCTCTCTGTTTTGCAACTGAATGCACATAGTGCTTATTACCTCAGATGAGACACTCATGCTTCTACAGTCCCCGCCTAGTCTGGACAATCTTCAAGAGGCTACCCATCGACGCAAGAACGACAGTCACTCACACACTCATCAGCAGTAAATTCGACCACAGCAAGGCACTCTATGCTGCGAATCCACAAGAAACTCCAAACTAGACTTCACTTAATACAGAACGCTGTGGCCAGACTGATTCTGGACATCCCTCACCACAGCCACATCTCTGCCTACCTGAGAGACCGACACTGCCTCCCCGTCAACAAATGCATCATTTTCAAGCTCCTGACACACGCATACAAGGCCCTTCACAACATCGGACCTGCCTACCTCAACCACAGCTTCTCCTTCTACATACCCTCCTGGCAACTCTGCTCAATTGGCCCTCGCCACCATCCCCAGGATCTGGATGAATACGGCTGAAGGAAGACCCCCTCCTACCTCACCGTGCAGACACAGAACACAATGCCGCTCCACCTTAGGCAGTCCTACTCTGTGGCTCAGATCAGGAAGGACTCAAGACTTGGCTCTTCGACTGACCCACGTCCCCCAGCTAGTGCCTTGAGACCCCCTGGGTGATAAGTTGAGAGTTATAAATGCCATTTGATTGAGCGATTTAACTGTTTTTGTGGACAGGCAGCCTGTTGCTCATCCAGAGATCCAGTGTGTGCCAAATGCAGCTGTATTTTGGAAAGGGGAATAACTGCACCGACTTACAAATGTAAGATCATTGTATGCATGTGTTTCCCTGATTCCGGGGACAAATCAGTGCTGGCAGATGTTAGCAGAAGGCCCCTGGGGGGGAAGCATTTGGGGGGTGTTCAGGAAATGGTGAGCACTACAGGCTGCCTTGACACCATTCTAGTGCAAACACGGAACCACACACATGACTCCAAAACCTACTCTACATAGGACTCACTCAATAAAGAGCCACACTCTTCCAACCACACATGGCAAAGTAATTACTTACACAACCGCCCAGAAAGTGCATAGAGCCTCGTAAGATCCATACAAGCAATATGTAGAATGCCTTTGTTAGAAATGGGGTTTTTGGTTGGCAGTCAGGTTGCCCTCTGTCCAAGCTAGAACCCTCACTCTAGTAATGGTAAGTCACACACAATCCAAACTATCCTGTGCCCACCCTCTGGTAGCTTGGCACGAGCAGTCAGGCTTTACTTAGAAGGCAATGTGGAAAGTATTTGTGCAATAAATCATACAATAACACCATATAGCACCACAAAAATACACCACACAGTGTTTAGAAAAATATAGAATATTTATCTGGATATTTGTAGATCAACAAAATAAAAGATGCAATAAGAATTTGTAGGAATATCACTGAAAAGTGATATAAAGTGTCTTAAGGCTTTGAAAAGCAAACAAAGGGGGTTATTACAACTTTGGAGGAGGTGTTAATCCGTCTCAAAAGTGACGGTTAAGTGACGGATATACCACCAGCCGTATTACGAGTCCATTATATACTATGGAACTCGTAATATGGCTGGTGGTATATCCGTCTCTTTAGGGACGGATTAACACCTCCTCCAAAGTTGTAATAACCCCCAAAGTCTCTTTCAAGCAAAAAGTACCTGGTTTAAAGTGGAAAATCCCCACAAAGGGCCGCAGAAGAAGAGATACGTGGAAAAATGGTGTGTGCGTCGATTTCTCCCCAGCACACACGGACTTGCGTCGTTATTTTTCACGTGGGGAAGTCGGGCGTCATTTTCCGGCACGTGGACAGTCTCTTTCTGTGGTTCGTGGGATTACCAGATGTCCCGGGATCTGTGCGTGGATTCTTCGGCTGGTTTTCCGGCTGCGCGTCATTCCGGGAGGCTGTTCATGGAATTCTCGGTCTCACGGCAGGCACTGCATCGATTTCCCCTTTGGAAGTCGGGCAGCGTTGTCCTTGTGAGGCCGTTCGTCGAAGTTCCGGTCGCCCCGAAGGTGTCGCATCGATCAGCGTCGGTGTGCGGCGATTTTCTTGCCACGGAGCAAGCTGGGCGTCGAAATTTTCAGCGCACGAAGAGTCCAAATGAAAAAGAAAAGTCTTTTTGGTCCTGAGACTTCAAGGAACAGGAGGCAAGCTCTATCCAAGCCCTTGGAGAGCACTTTTACAGCCAGACAAGAGTTCAGCAAGGCAGCAGGGCAACAGCAAGGCAGCAGTCCTTTGTAGAAAGCAGTCAGGTAAGTCCTTTAGGCAGCCAGGCAGTTCTTCTTGGCAGGATGCAGGTTCTGGTTCAGGTTTCTTCTCCAGCAAGTGTCTGAGGTGGTAGGGCAGAGGACCTGTTTTCTATGCAAATGTGCCTTTGAAGTGGGGGAGACTTCAAAGAGAGGCTTAGAAGTGCACCATGTCCCCTTTCAGTTCAATCCTGTCTGCCAGGGTCCCAGTAGGGGATGTGGAAGTCCTTTGTGTCAGAGCAGGCCCTCCACCCTCCCAGCCCAGGAAGACCCATTTAAAATGCAGATGTATGCAAGTGAGGCTGAGTGCCCTGTGTTTGGAGTGTGTCTGAGTGAATGCACAAGGAGCTGTCAACTAAACTTAGCCAGACGTGGATTGTAAGGCACAGAAAGATTTAAGTGCAGAGAATGCTCACTTTCTAAAAGTGGCATTTCTAAAATAGTAATATTAAATCCAACTTCACTAGTCAGCAGGATTGTGTATTACTATTCTGGCCATACTAAATATGACCTTCCTACTCCCTTCAGATCAGCAGTTGCCACTTCAAACAATGTATGAGGGCAGCCCCAATGTTAGCCTATGAAGGGAGCAGGCCTCACAGTAGTGTACAAACGAATTTAGGAGTTTTACACTACCAGGACATGTAAACTACACAGGTACACATCCTGCCTTTTACCCACACAGCACCCTGCTCTAGGGGTTACCTAGGGCACACATTAGAGGTGACTTATGTGTAGAAAAAGGGGAGCTTGAGGCTTGGCAAGTACTTTTAAATGCCAAGTCGAAGTGGCAGTGAAACTGCACACACAGGCCTTGCAATGGCAGGCCTGGGACAAGGTAAAAGGGCTACATGAGTGGATGGCACAACCAGTGCTGCATGCCCATTAGTAGCATTTAATCTACAGGCCCTAGGCACATGCAGTGCACATTACTAGGGACTTATAAGTAGATTAAATAGTCCAATTGGATATGATCCAAGGTTACCATGTTTAAAGGGAGAGAGCATATGCACTTTAGCACTGGTTATCAGTGGTAAAGTGCGCAGAGTCTAAGAGCCAGCAAAAACAGAGTCCAAAAAGTGAAGGGAGGCAGGCAAAAAGTTACGGATGACCACTCTAAAGCATGTCAGGGCTAACAGCCTTTATCCAGCTTCTCTCTAAATCTCCTATTGGGTCTAATATGAGAAAGCGTGGGTGTACTCTTTTTATTAAAGTCTCCTTTGAGCACATTAATAACCTGTGCTTTAAACTCCCCCCCCCACCCCCCCCAAGCAGGTGCCCATTTTTCAGTGAGCCCCAATCTTGCCTTGATGATATATAGATTCTTGAAAAGTGGCAAAAAAACTAGGTTACACACAGATGTAATTTGTGAGTGCCATGGTCAAACTGGCATCTTCCCGCGTCCCATAATTAGCTCTCAATTTTGCATTGCAGGGTAATAGGGCACAATTACACTCATTGTTATACTGGAAGGTTGACATCTTGTCTTTGATGGTGCTGTATTGCCATCTAGCGGTAGAATGCGGTAGAAACATGTAAAAGTAAAGAGAAACTACTAAAAACACTAATGTCGCAACATTCGTTTTTTTTGCATGAAAAAATAAACTTTCGCAAGCATTTTGTATTCAAATTTTATTTTGGCTGAGCCACCGTTTTTGCTGGAGAGAAAAAGCTGGGTAAGGTGTGTGTGCATTTCCATCGAAAATGCTCACAAAGGACAGTCGAGACCTAAGGGCCAGATGTATCAAAAAAACAAATTGCACTGCTTAAATAGCAAATTTTAAGAAATCGCTATTTAAGAAATGCAAAATGGTATGTATGATTTTTGCGATTCGGTAATAGCGATTTCTTAAAATTTGCAAATGCTATTACCGAATCGCAAATAGAGAAGCCAACTCCATTTGCACCTCTGGGCCTGTTGCGAATGGTTTTGCATTTCCTAAATTGCGAATTTCAGTTAGGCCCCCTCTGCTGCACCCCAAAAATATTTTTACGGACATGCGAAGGGGGCCTTAGGGGCATGTGTGCGCTACATGTCAATTTTAAAAATGCATTAAAATGTATTTTTTAAATTTGCACATGGGTATCACCAAACTTTTGTTGGTGGTAATTGCATTTCGCAGGATTCCTTATTTGCAATTTCCTATTTAGAGAATCGGAATTTGCGATTCTCTAAATGGGGTTGCAATTTTAAGGAATCGCTATTTTAGCGATTCCTTAAAATTGCACTGCGAATGCCTTTCATACATTCTGAAAGGCATTTTTGCATTCGCAAACGGCCGAATTTTGCAATTCGCACCGTTTGCGAATGCAAAATCGCTTGATACATCTGGCCCTAAATCTAGAGAGTGAATAATATATGAGCACGCAGGTGTAGAAAAATCGAGAACCTCTACAAACTATGGCACACATTTACAAGAAACTGACGCATCGGCCTGATGCATCAGATTTCTTGCGCTGCCTAACAATTCCATAACGACCCAATAGATGCGCTGTATTTACAGTACAAAACTCCATGGCGCACGTTTCCACAAAAGCCTCAGAAACTCTGACACATCTGTGGTGCTAATCTGATGCTTTGCTGGACTAGCATCCAAAAAATAACCTTACTCCAGCAATGCCTGGTGTGTTCCCATAGACAAAAGCCCAGCGTCAATTGAACGCATGCACTGAGCAGGCGTTAATTTTTTGACACAGTGAAGTCGCAGAACGACGCAATGAAATGTACTAAATTTCACTGTGTCTGTTCTGCGTGTAATTTTGCCATTTTGAACACCTGCCTAACATATCATTTCAGATGCTCTGCGCACAGGGGTGAAAATTGGTGCTAGAGGCCTGTTGCCGCAACGTCCAGAAAAATGGACTCTGCTGCGGCGCAAGGGCCTTGCAAATGAGGCCCTATGTGTAATAAACTATAAAGGTATAAACAAAAACAACAACAAAAAACTTCAGGGCAGCCAAAAACTATACAAGAGTGATTCTTTTCACACTTTAAGTACATATCTTAATAATTTTTTTCTGATCATGAACATATTGAACGTTAACCACATCAATTAGGAAACATCTTACAAACCCATAGCAGTTTGTAAAATTGTCTCATGATAAAGACGTGAAGGTGCACGAACTAAGAGAAAAAGGTTTTCTTTCTATCCTGCACCTGCAGCCTGCAGGAAGTTCACTTTTTGGTACTAGAAGGTATATACTTGCTCAACCATCCTAAAGACAGCCATAGCATCTTATGGCTGATTCGGATCCATATAGTGGGTAATCTCCACGGATCTAAACCATGTTTGCTTTTGTTTTGTAGTGTGCGACCAAGATGGCATCTGATCATCATTATTCTGTTGTTGACAAGAAGGTTAACTGATGTTCCTCTCCACTGCACTGGTGCAAAGCTTTGCAAAGCAGAGTATGACATTTAGGCCCATATTTATACTTTTTTAGCGCCGCTTTTGCGTCGTTTATTGATGCAAAAACGATGCAAACTTACAAAATTCAATTGTATTTTGCAAGTTTGCACAACTTTTGCATAAAAAAATGATGCAAATGAGGTGCTAAAAAGTATAAATATTACCTTACTATCCTGTACAAAAGATTTTTTGCGCCAGAAAAGAGACCTTTCTCACCGCAAAGACAGATACGTGTAAACACCCATAGGTTTTGAGTTTGATGCTAAGGCCCAGATTTATCCAGGGCTTGCATTGTCCTTGAGTCACAGAGGGCAGTACAAGCGGTTAAGTCAGGTTCACTATGAAATGCAGAGCCACCTTGCATTGGGAGAAAGGGCCACAGAAGAAATATGCCATATTTACAAAGATATGGTGCATGTCTGCTGCCTTCTTGCTGTGGTGCACTTTTGGCTGCCTATTACCAATGCTTGCACTCTTGTGCCATCTTGCAAGAGTGCCTACATTACAGTCAGGATTGTTTTTGTTCAGGAGGGGATACTTTTCTCTATCTTTAGAAAACGAAGATATTTCTCCTCATTACGCCTCTCTTGATAAGGTGATCTATTTTGGCACAATCCCAGGTTTACTACCTTTAGTAAATCTGGATTGCGTCAAAATCCATAGGTGAATGAATGGGAATACACATTCTCCACCCATGAAACATCTTCCCAATGCACAGGAATGCAGGGTAATGATCCGTGCTGCCTTGCTTTACTCTGGATTCATACAGAGCCATGCAAGGTGGCTTTTGGTGGCTTAGTAAATCTTACTCATACCCTTGCATTGCCTTACGCCACCCTGCGTGATGCAAAGACAATGCAAGGGCTTAGTAACTCTGGCCCCAGAGATGCTTGACACATACACCTGGTACTGTGTAGTTCATTCAGTGAAACATATCTATCCAGAGTGAGACTTAAGCACCACAGTGCAAAAACAACCATAAACATGCCTAAAAGTAAGAAAGATGTCTCTGCTTCAAGGGTTGCAAGAGAAAAAGAATAGATAGACCTCTATGGAGGTAGTCCCCCTTAAATGAGCAGACCCACTGGGCTTACCAATCCTTCTGGCAACCCTAAAGTCAGCAGGTTTCTTAATACAAAAATGCCTCCTCACATTCAAACTGTGCACGAGAAGGCGTTTTTGCGCTAAGGTAATGCTGGATAAATGCACTCTTGAGGCCGAATTTTCACCCAACTTACCTTCTGCATGTGAGGCTATTTTCTCATCTCAAAATACTTTCCCTCATGTCCAATATGGGTGTGAGAAGGTATTTTGTACTAAGGAATAGTGCTAAATGTGCTGTGGGGGTAGAATATTAACCCCAACTTACTCCTAGCATCTAGTGCTACTTTCTTATTGCAAAAAATACTCTTGCATCCGAAATGGACACACGGGTGCATTTTGCATGAGTAAATAGTGCTAAATGCAGCAGAACACAAGTAGCGAGAGGGAGCAGTAGCTAAATGTGCTCTTGAGGTAGGAATGTTTTCCTCCCAAATTACTTGTAGTTACATGAGCAGGTGTAAACGAAACAAGTTATGATCGGTAATTCTGTGTTTCACGAAATTACCAAATGACTCTGATTATGCCAGCATAACTAAAAGTATGCCTAGGCCTACTCCTAATATGAAATAATCACTAGCAAATCCGTTGCTCCAGTTTTAAATGTGCACAAACATGCAAACACAGGCAAACCAGTCTCTTTCCATGCCTCTTATATTCGGGACCTCTTTCAAGCTCGTAGTGCAAACAGGTGACATGCATGGGAGGCAGGTTGCAGAGAGACACATTGTAAATAGTGTGTGTTCATTTCTTCTTGCCTGTATCTGTATGTGTTACCACATTAAAGCCAGCCCTATTGGCTTTGCTAGCGCTTGTTAATAATGATTGCCAGTAGTGGGTGATCCATTGACATTTGCTTGACTCCACATATCCTGAGCTTAGTAAATCAAAGGAGAAGTGCCTAGATTCATGGGTCTTGAATGGGTCTGAATACAGTTCTCATCAGTACCCAGAACCTGCCTCTGCCCATGCACAGGTAAGCACAAATAGCAGAACTAAACCCTGGAGGGAAGGAGAATGAAAAGAGAGAAAGAGAAGAGACAGACTTCATACTTCAGGGGATTCTCAATGATGTTTTCAAAGGTGAGTGACAGATGTACACTGAAGGTGAATAAAACAAACAAAGTTTCACCATGTTGCATGAAAATGTAAATACATTGAGAAAAAGATGTGTTGTTGAATATACTTAATAGCTTGGTAATGGTGGGCTACGGGGGACCTATGCAACAAATGATAGAAGCTGATAAGTGCAACAAGAGGGAACCTGGAATTCAAAGGAGCAAGATGGAGAGCAAGCACAGCAGCCAATGTCAAAATATATTCCAGAGGCAAAACAGAGTTCAGTCAACCATTCAGCAAGCACAACCAAACTGTAGTTCAAGAGGCAAGGGAGGGCTAAGGCACCAGCACCATCATTCAGACAGCAGGTCAGTATGCAGGCTAAAAGGTCTGGTAACTGAGGGTACTGAGAAGGGAGCAAAAGAACAAGGACGAGGAGCGCAACAGAGCAGGGTACTGCTATTCTCCCTGAACACCCCTGTTAGGGGGTCCAGGGTGGTATTTGTGGCCTCCCACTTTTGAAGCATTTCATCATGCAGGTCCCTCTGCAGCTGCTTGATCTCCTGGAGTTCGGCAACTACCCAACTACCTGGCCCCTCACGCCTTGGGACTCTTGATAGACTCCCATGACTTGGCTGATGGTGTCCTGGCCAAGGGCATCCCCAGTACCCACAGCCCATTGGCCCACAGCATCCCTCTCATGCACCCTACCCCCACAGGCCTGTGCCCTTGCCACAGGGAGACCCCTACTACTGGTTCCAGGACCATCATTGTCCAAGTTGTAGTGATGTGACTCAGGAGCCTAGACTGGGGGCACAAGATGGTTGCCACTGTCGTAGGGACACAGGTTGGGGGGCGGATGGCTGCCTTTGAGGTTGATGCAACTGGGCTGGGAGGTCTTGATGTTGGCACAGTGAGAGTCACAGTTGGGGTATGACTAGGTTGCCCAGATGGGCCAGAACCGTCCTCCATGTCCAGATGTATAGGAGTGTTGTTGACACTGAGGGCTTCATCCATGGGGTAGTGGCACTCTATCCTGTGGGCTCTATGTGCTCAGTGGCAGCTCAGCCTGTTGATGTGAAAGGTACAATGTTGCTAGTTATATTGTGACATCTACCTCCAAACCTTTGCGGTGACATTTAGCAAAACACTTGTAGTTAGTTGATTTGCAGGTTATCCTATTGTGACAGGTACCCATGGTAATGGTTGGATTGACCTGACATTTGTGAAACATGCCAATTCAAGCAGCTGCTGAATTTGGGTGTTCATTGGCACTTGGGAGGACGGACAGAGAATGCCATTGTTTCACTGGTGCAGGCTAAACAGTGGCTGGGCAGGATGTGGCTTTGATAATTTTTTGGCCTGGTTGATTGTTATGCAGTTATACTCAGGAGTTTGTTTTATAAGTGATTGGAGACATCATGAGGCCAGTGCATTGTGAATGTGTCTGCAACCAATACCATTTTGGTGATGCATCTTGAGCCCTTGTTGATCATTTATGTTGCACTCTGGTGGTATTGTCCTTCCAGTCCTCAAAAGTTTCATCTTGGCTTAGCAGTTAAAGATTGAACTAGGTTGCCAGCCCCATTACTGAGTTCAGCATGGGCTGTATTTCGGCCCCTTCCAGGTGAGTACATACCATTTGTGAGTGATCAGTCAAGTGTTTCTGGACAAGTGACCACTATTCTGCTATTTGGAGTCACTTGAACATTGCCTCATGTGAATTGCATTCAGGTCACTTCCTATACTTCCCAACACTATCAAAATGTTATCCTCCCAGTTGAGGAAACTTACTTTGAGTGTTCACTTACAAGTGCATTGGGGGACACTGGGCTACTGATTGTAGTTAGCAAAATAGTTCTCAACTGTAGACAAATGTCCCCCCAGGTGAGTGGACTCAATTTGGGAATTGACATTCAGTGGTGTTTTGAGAAGAGAACACTGTGCTGATATTTGTAGTTACAGATACAGTGCATGATGGTAGTTGCAGTTATGCCACTCACTCTATTACACACGCTTGACCAATGCTCTCCCCCTAGTGGGCACACTTTAATTGAATGATGACTGAGAGATGTATTTGGACAAGTGATCACCTGTCTGGTGTTTGGAGTTACAGAAACAGTGCCTACTAGGAGTTGCAGTCAGATGCCTCTCTCTAATACACACCCTACACAAATATTATCCACCCAGGTGAGCAAGCATCAATTGGGACTGTCTAAATAGGGATATTCATACAAGTGTACACTGGACTGGTGGTTGAAAGTACACACATTATACAAATGTTACCCTCCAAGGTGTGTACACTTCAATGGTGAGTTCACAAACATGATTATTTGTCAGAGAAAGCCCTGTGCTGGTGTAGAGAGTCATTATAACAGTGCCTGCTGGGAGTTGTTGTCCTCTCCAAACCTGTACTACACACACTACACACGGATGTTATCCTCCCAAGCGTGCCTAATACAATTGTGAGATGCCAGACAGGGGTTTTTAGGCAGGTTGATACTGGACTGGTGTTTGGAGTTACAGACACAAGTCTTCCTTGGAGTGGCAGTCATTCTACTGTCTGTACTACACACAGTATACAAAAGTAACCCTCCCAGGGGAGTACACTTCCTTTGTGAGTAAAGACACAGTGGTATTTGAGCATGAGAACACTGGGCATGTGTTTGTTGTTGGTGAGACAGAGCTTCTGACCTTACCAGTCATGTCACTCCCTCTACTTCATGCACTTGGTAAATGTCATCCCCCCAGCTGAGTACACTTCATGTGTGATTTCCCAACCATGAGTGTTTGGAGAAGAGGACACTCGACTGGTGTTTGGAGTGACAGTAAGAGAGCTTCCTGTAAGTTGCAGTCATGTAACTACCTGTACTAAATACACTACACATATGGTTTCCTACAAGGTGAGTAAAATTCAATAGGGATTTGAGACACAGGTGTCTATTGAGGAAAGAGCACTGGTCTGGCGGTTGAAGTTGGAGGAACAGTGCCTGATGGAAGTAACAGTGATGTCAGTCCCTGTATTACACACACTATGCAAATGTTACCCTCCCAGGTGTGTACACCTCAATGGTGAGTTCAGAAACAGAAGTGTTTGGAGGATGAACACTGTGCTGGTGTAAGGAGTCACTATAACAGTGCCTGCTGGGAGTTGTAGTCCTGTCAATACACAGATGTTGTTCTCCCAGGTGAGTGTACTACAACTGTGAGTTGCCAGACAGGCACTAAAGTGGGGAAGTGCAAAAGTGTGTGACTGAAAAAAGTGTGTGCAGGGTCTGGTATGTGTTGTATGGAAAATTGAAGGGGTGCCTAATCTATATATATTTTTTTTATTGTGTCCTGTCTTGTGGGTCTTTCTGTGAAAATGCAAAGGATTGTGGTGCATGAAGGGATGAGTTTTGTAGTGTCCTTTGCCTGTGTGTTGAGTTTAGCAATGTGTTTCAGCTGTGTTAATTTCAAAAGCATCCAATGTTTAGTTGTGTGTTACTTTAGTGACCATGGACCACCACGTTTCAGACCACCATGGGTGTCTGCCGCTGCAAATTTGGACTTGTAATACGGTCAATGGTTGATTCGTGTGCTGTCAAGGATGGAGGTCAGACCACCTATTTCCGGCCCTCCGTGCCACTGCTGGCCTGCCTGTTTTTTGTTGGTGCTCTGAGATCCTGCCCACATGACTCATAATAGGGCCGTCCGTAAAACAGCCAACATAGCAATCTTTTCAGGACACCCAACATAGTGGTCTGGAGGTCCAACCAACAAACTCGTAATGAGGCCCATAGTGTGGCCCTCAACAGTGTATTCTCAGCAACCCCAGCAGCTCAGCATTGTTAGGACCCCAAAGTTTGGCTGCCACAATTGCGCTTCTACATTTCCAAAAGAGGAGTTACTGGGTGAAAAGAAGTGTTCTTTGTAAAGCTTAGTGTGGCAGCCACCCTATGGTTAAGCACAAGTGTGCTCTTGGTTATTTGGCTGGCCCAAGTCTTACTGCTTGAGAGTCAGGCACCCTTCAAATTCTGATACTCTCTCCAATTTTACTCCTTCCAGTAACAGTGACCCTTTAAAATGTCTGTGAGGATTTATTTTATTTACAATCAAGACTAGGCAATGGTTACTACAGAAAGATTAAACCCGGCATGAAGGGTCTCAATTGCCTTTGGAATTTTTGATACCAAAGGGTGTTGTCAGTGAACAATAAGGCTGGGGTTTTTATGTTGCCCAGTACTGGGGAATCTGTATCACAACCCATAAAGAAGTCTACACATCTGTTTATGAAAAATAAAGATAAGGTGGGAGCAAGGAAATAGCCATGTCTAAACCCCTTTATCGACCGTTAATCGGTCTATGTTTCTTCATTACCACCCCATCTAAGTTGTGCATAGCCTCAGTGGAGGCACACTACAACGTCCAGGTAGAAGAACAGTGGCCCAATATCTCTTAGAACATCCCAGAGTTAGGCTCTTGGGACCATGTTGAAGGCAGCCTTGAGATCAATGAATACTACAGCAAGGCTGATTCTCATCATATCTATCACTTTTCATCTTAGTAGGTGGAATTTATAGATTTGATAAATTTGACTCGTTTTACAGCAGAACTCGGCCGGCAACTGAAAAAATATCTTATTTTTCACCACCCATCACATCAATTTCCACAAAATGTTTTTGCAGATTTTTTTCTGGGCGGTGTGTATAAGATTTATTTGAATATAATTGGCTCGGTCAGTTCTTATGCCCTTCTTTAAAATAGGAATGATTTCTGCTCCTTTCCTGATTACAGGGGTTGGTGCAACTGCCAGGATGGCATTGGCAATTGGATTTAAAGGCGGTGCCCAGACTTCTGGGTCTGATTTATATGCCTGCATTAAAATCGCATTGACATCATGGCAGGTGCACTAATCCCTGTAACCTAGAAAGCAGCAAAGATCATTCCTAAAAACACATTCACAAGAGCTAAATATCTGCATGACTGTTTAGTTCAGAAATGTTCAATATGTAGCTACAAGAAACCTCAGGTGTGTTATAATTATTGTTATGTCAGGGACATCATAAAGATGTTGGCCATTCCCTTTCAAATTCTATCCTTTCCGTCATTTGTCTCCCATGTCTTCAATCTCTAATCACTCGTATTTTCAGAATTTTCTATCTTTTTATAAAGTGTGACGTTTTTAGACACCCGCAGAAATATTGCTATCATGTCTGCTCAACTTTAGGCTGACCTAAATGCAATTGTTTTCAGTAGTGGATCCTACCATCACATCATGGACACTCACTGTATAAGATGACCTGTTTTTGTTTATAATTCTGGAAGGTTTAGATGTGTAAAAGTGCTAGAACATCTGCCCCATGCATGTTGCAATGCTCCTAGTGCCGGTAACAGAGGACTTCATGCGGCTGATTGAGATCAGGATGGGCATGGCCCTAGCGTCAACATTAACCGGAGAAAGCTAGAGGCTGTGGATAAGCTCTTCGCCTTCTCTGGCTGGTGCCAGGATGCGTTTGTCCTGAATCATATTCCCTTGCCCCTGTGCCTGTAATAGCAGGTGTCATGTTCCAGACAGAACAACAAATCTTTAAGCCTCAAACCATGAATGCGCATGCAAGCGCGCCTGGTCCTAAGTAAGGAAACTTACAAGGGGACGCGTATAGGTTGATGAACCATTTGGATCGCATGGAATATCCTAATCATGTAGTGACCACTTGCATCAATAATCAGCATAACCTACCATTAATATTTAATTGACAGCATCTAAAACCATCTATTCATGAATAACCACAACTCAGTAAAGAGTTAAACAATTGTTATTTCCCTATTGGTTACAATACTAAATCATCGAGTTAGATCAAACTTTATTCAATCAGCTCAATATCAGTTTATTAAGGAAACATCAATAACATACCCTAAACAAAACTTGAAGAGCATATGCTTGAATACTCCTACCTAAGCCAATAAAAGATTTCTCAGCATCTATAGAAGAGTTCAGCAAACAGTTTGTCAGTCATTTGTCACTGTTGACATCACCCCTAGGAAGCCTACCTAACCAA
Source organism: Pleurodeles waltl (assembly GCF_031143425.1). Classification (NCBI taxonomy): domain Eukaryota; kingdom Metazoa; phylum Chordata; class Amphibia; order Caudata; family Salamandridae; genus Pleurodeles; species Pleurodeles waltl. The sequence goes on along the minus strand of NC_090446.1, from coordinate 20,710,640 downwards.
GATTAACATTGGCATGTGGGGCTTCATGCAAACCAATTTAGGAAAAACTTGAATTTAGAAAATATCTTTCTCACTGACAATCTACAAAACAGCGCAGCTGGTACCTAGAAGAAAAGGCACAAGTTAGTCAGTCACATTTTCATAGCTACCTATCCACAGAATGGATCAGCAACAAAGTCAGTCTTCGTCTTCAAGTCATCAATAGTTCAGCATAGCATCAGGCTCTCAAGAGTATGGGCCCAACGACAGAATCTCGAACCGCTTCTCCTGACGTCACCAATTCTCCCCTTGTATCTGAAGTTTTAGCCCCTTGTTATGACTTTTTATTATGGTCTCCCAGTCTATCACCCTAATTCCCAATTGGTCAGTCAGTCAGCAGATATGACTTTAACCTATAATGTTAATTTAACAAATCTATAAATTTTAATATCAGTCCTTTCACAAGACGCAGAAAGGTCCACTATTCGATGTCCTCATCATCCGGCTCTTCAGGTATCGAAAATGTTGCATGTTCCTCTTCAGTCAGTGCTTCCATTGTTCAAGTCCTGGGAAAGTACAATTAGCCTTCTCTACACATAATTGTATCAAATCGTCTTCATCATCTCCTGTCCGCTGGTACATTGCAGAAACTTCTAGCTAAGCAACATTAACATCGGGTAGTTCAGTGTCAAGTCATGCATTTGCTTCTCTACAGCGTGTTAGCAATTCAGCCCTTCTTGTGAGGCCTAGAAAAAGGATAGGCCTTAGTCACGGCTAAATTAACTCTACAAATCAATGTAAAACATAGGTTATACATTTCAATATAACATATTGCTACATTATTCTTACATATTTTCATTAATTCACACAAGTTCAGTTATATTAGTGCAATCTTGTATAAGTGGCTGACATGCCCCGTGGGCACATTTTCAAACATGCACATTATTTTCTCTACAATTAAATTCTCTATGAGCTTTTCATTGGTTAACACACAAACAATCATTAATATTTTCTTATTAGCATATTTGATTCAGCATACACCACCTCTGAAACTCAAAGAATAGGCTTATCATGTTCTGATTCTGATAGAAATAGCAGAGCGCCTAGAGATAGCACAGCCAGAGTGTTTGGGCTTTAATAATTCAATCACCATGTTACAATCTTTTCCTGTTGTTTTTGCTATTCTTGACATGCTTCACAGAGCTTTATTCTTAATCTACGCTGACGTCACCATTTTTGTTGTGTACATTAAATTATGAATTATAAAATAAATATCTTAAATTTCATATTCCATTTTAGAGATCCTTACGTGTGTTATTTATTCACAAAAGAGGATTTGAGGTTCACTGTCTCCCTGAACAGATCTTTGCCAGGAAATAATTCCTACACAATATTGCTCAGTGGGTTCTGTCTGGGCTGCAGTTCGGTTGGATTTCTAATTCGTTTTGGTGCATTGACTGAGCCTACCCCTGCGGCTCTAGATAATGGTCCCTGTTAATAACATCTTCAGACACTGTAGAAACTATGCACTGTGGCTCAAGGGAATCTGCGATGGCGCATGGCTGCCTCACGTGCCTAAAGTGTATCAGCCCTGGAAGAGGACAGAACAGCGCAGCATCTCAGTAGATATAGCGCCGTTATGCTCTCTCCCTTTCACGCTACACAGCGCAGCAGCTATACTTGCTCCCCCTACATTGGGGGATTTCTTGATAAATCAGGGCTGAAGGATTCTTTATCCCAGTTTCAGACCCTCATCTGTGGTGCTGGCTCTGCTAGTGGGTGTTGTTCCTCCATGATGCAAGGGTGGGCGAAGGGCAGAAGCAGGCAGGATAAGAGGTGGAAATCATGAAATGGATCAAATCAGAGCCAGGGCCTGGCCCTCCAACATGGTTCAAAGACTAGGATCCTTGCTAGATCGGACTACCCCAGCCAAAGGTCTAACCATGGCAAGTGGTGTCTGCAGCCATCCTCTGCCCTAGAGGCATGTAACAGTGGGATGACTTTCTAGAAGTTAGCACTGTGATCAGGAGATTCAGACAGTAATCCTCTCTCAGCCTCCCACACTGAACTAATTGGATGGGCTAAAGATCCAGTCAGCTGGCAGGCTGTGATTGGTCAATTCCATGTAGCATAAATGCACAAGGCCAGAAGATGCACTGAACTAGTTTCCCCATTCTTGAAGGACTAGTGGTATTTGGTCATCTGGTTCTTTAGTTTAAATCTTGCTCGGATGTGCAGCTCCACTTCCCATGGACCTAATGTTAATGATAAACTTTGTATTGCTTGTTAGTGGAATCATTGGTTTTGGTGCTGGCTACAGACAGCACCAATAATAAGTGTTGTCACCTCGAGTACATTACAGCCACATTGAAGTACCACTGACCAGACATAGACTCATCTGCAGAGACCAGTGAACATGTCCAGCAAGTACCAGAGGCTGTGCAAGAACTGGAGAAAGTCCACTCCCAACATCTCCTGTCTTGACCTTCACTTACACAAAACTTTAAATGAGTGACTTTTGGTGAAAGATTTAGTCAACAATTGTGTTTTGACAATCAACTAACTTTTAATGATTTACTTGCTGTTAATGACCAACTAACTTTAAATTAGTGCGGATCCGCAGCTGCAGTTACTGTGCTGTGTCCATCTCTTGGGATCATGTCTCCAGGGTCCATGAGATGGTGAAAAACTGCCTTGTATGAGTGCACCAGAGAGAGGAGCACCAGAGGCCAACTTCTCATGGGTGTATTTCTGACTCCTGGCTGCTTTATTAATGCCATGCACATTCACCTGTGACTCAGTGCACTTGCAAGTGCTTGTGGACACAGCGTCTGGACCACTGACATCTCCTGGCCGGCCCTGTACTGGGGCCGGACTGAAAGCCAAAGTGAACCTGGCACAAGTGTTCAGCCCAGCCAGACTGCAGGAGGGTGTGACTAGAAAGGGGCCATAGGGGCATGGAGGGGGCATGGATGGGTCAGGGAAGGGGCATGGATGGGTCATGGGAGCCCGTCCTGCTGTGAAAGTAGCCCCACAGTCTGCGGCCAACCAGAGAAACGCCGGAGTGACAGAACGGACTGATCAGCCCTGGGCGTCTTTGGATTCTCCGTGCCAGAGGTGCCACCTGTGCCCGCAGGAGGCTCCTCTCAGAGGTAAGTGGAGGGTGTAATCGTGCACTAACTAGACGTCCATTAGGGCAGATGCTCAAAGTCTCCACATAAGATAAATTCAGGCTCAATAAACCTAATGAGCACTAATTTGCATATCCACCAGTTATCCCAGCCCATGTCCAGATGTTTTACATCTGTCTCTCCTGGAGCTCTGCTGGACGCCCAACATATACCAGCTCGATAAGCAGGGTTGTCTCGTTCAGTCTGTTCTTGCTTATATTGTGATGGCGCAGAGGGCTACGGATCCTGCCAAGGTGTATTGACATCCATCTCACTCACAGACACAGGGCAGGTCGGTCCATTAACCACGAGGCAAGAACAGTAATTGGTGCCCCTATAAACACAGCGGGCATATCTGACGTGGGAGCATTTACCCACAAGGAGTGCCATGCCACTACGGACAGATAACACATGTTCGTTATCTAACTCAGTGGGATCACTTTATTGACTTTGGAAGGATGAAAAGCAGAGTGTGGGTGCCAGGATTACACCCTACCTCCATGAGGTCAAGCACAGTCGCCTGCAGGGGATGCATTGGCCAACTTAGCCACAGACCCGTCCACCACCAGCTGGAGATCCAGCAGCGAGAATGACTCACCTGTGCTAATGCCACCATGGGCTCCCACTGGGCGCTGCCATCCACGGTGAAGAAACACGCTCTGGCGTGACATGAGTGGATAGTTGGATTGCATGCTTTGGGAAGTGCAGGGATATAACCAGCCCTGATAAAGCCAATAGGTGTAGGGTGCGTTGTGTGAAGGTGCTGTGCAGAAGAGAGCGCTCTCTCCTCCTCGAAGTCTCACAACCAGGGCTCCCATTGCACTCTCCTGAGGAGGGACAGTACACCCTGGCAGGGAGTGTGAGGAGCCTGCCCTGCTCTGAAGGTCACATCACTCTACTAGAAATGGGACAGAGCCGTGGCTGCTCAGCATTACCTCTTACCTTAAATCGCTTCCCACAGGGGTCCTAGAAGGTCATTTCGAGGCCAGTGACACTTCTCACGAGGGCTCTTGTATTTTAAGGGGGGCCGTGCGGGCGCTTCTCGGCAGGGCTGGGGTGCGTTTTATGCGAGAGTTTCATCTCGTTTCCAAAAGAATGTCATATCTTCATGGAGATGTTTTAGAACATTTAATCGGGACGTTCTATACTTTATTGAAATATTCACACTAGCCCTTAGCATTGCTTCCATAATTTTTTAGCAAATGACTCCCAGTTTTAAAAAAAAGGGAGGTCTGCATGTAATTGGACAGTGCCAGTACCCGTCGTCATGGCAACCACGCTTTTCGGCTCACAGTCCCGGAGCTTCTCAGCACATATGACCATTTCTTAGCAGAAAGATGCATGCATTAGTGCTTGCTGTAGCCACTGTTTGTTTTAATATCAGGGAAATGTACCTCTCTCCCTCCAAATACTGACCGGACATGCCGGGTACCGAGTTTGTGTTAATATCTTCGGTATTCAACTGGGTGACAACACGAGGTTTATCAGAAACTCGGAGTAAAAAGGGAGTTTATCTCACAGGGGTGTTGTAATTACTGTTGTATTTTAGACTGTGTGAGGTACGTGCGGTTTATCCTTTGCTCAACCTGGCAGTGAGTTGTTTCTCGCCCTGGGTTCCTCAATAAAGGCTTTATTCCACATTGTCCCCAATATAAGATTTACCTCTGCTAATGTTTGACAACACAAGTTTAATCTCACCCAATATGTAAGTGCATGGGACTTATCCCCCCCCCAGTGTGCAACAATAAAATGTAACGATTCATACCCCACCCCTCCGGTGTGTAACAATACAAGGTAATGTTTCATAACCCATCCTACAAGCCTCGCTTTACAAGTGTTGAAAACTGCCCTAAATTAGAAATATGGGCTTCATTTTCAGCCCCCCCTTATTTCGCCGTCCGGGCATCTTTCCGGCCCCGGTCCGAGGCTGGCAGCAGTGCCAGCTTCTCAGACACAGGACAGGCAGAGTAACAAGGGGGCACCTGTGAAGCTCCGCAGAGGCTGAGGCTGCACAGTCACCCTGAGTAGTCATGGTTCAAACGCACTTTACCACCACGGGCCCTGATGCATGCCAGACAACTGCATCCTTCCTACCCAGCAATGACTGACTAGATGCTTGTTTTCTTGTTTTATTTAATGTATTTCCCATAAATGTGCAGTAAATGTGGAGTTTAAAGCCAGAGAAGCCGGTGAAGTTGATGAGGAATTGATTTGAAGTTCACCAAAGACAGATATTGGTGCTATGTGCGCATAGATTGTTTTTCTGAAATTATGTGGCAAGTGGGGCATTTAGAAATAGAGGTGGAGGTAGTAAAACTGGTGAAAACAGCTTGGGATGTAAATGTTAGCTTTAGGGCGGGGGCCTTTGGAAGAATTGTTAACAAGGTTATAGGAAATAGTTCAATTTCATATGTGATATACCTGTGAAATCCAGAAATGGATATGATTTAAAGAGCACTATGAAGGAGAGACATACCTCACCATATCACCAACATAATGTAGTAAGGTAAATATTTTCCAAAGCCTACAGTGCACATTATATGCGCACTATATTCAATGCATAATTTTTGCAGTAGGTGCATTGACCAACAGGGCGTTCCCGATGGGAACTATTTCGTAGTGATTTCTGTTCTTGATTCTCATTCTTTATCCAATAATATTTTACTCAACTTAATTCGCTCTTTTGCCATTTCTTTTTGTTCTCTATCTCCTTTCATCACTGCATCTTGTCATGCTTCATGACTTCTTCTATCTCTCCTTTTCTGTTCCCCCTTTCCAGCTCAAATACTTCCTTGAAATTTCATTACATTTATTCAGACATCTTTACTTTTTTCTCCCCTTTATGGTCCATTTTTTACTGTATCCACATTTAGATCTTTAAGAAAGGCATTTTAAAGTACACATTTCAAAGATTCTGCCTACAGATCAAAGCGTTGGAACTCAATTCTGACATGTAACTAGCAGACACGAAGGCCCATATTCACCTGAAAATGACAGAGCGCGATGCTGCACCAAAATTGGCAGCGTCACGCTCCGTCTTTTTCACAACGCAGGAATGTGCCATATTTAATTGAAGATGGCGCACCCTTGTATTATTCCCTGCGCTGGCGCTAAATTGGGCTGCCAATGCTAATGCAGGCATCCCTGTACCATCTTGCAAGGATGTCTGCGTTGAGGGGTGTGATTGTTTACGCGTGGGAAGGTGTCCCTTCCTGCACACAAACAATCACTAATGGTGATTTGGCACTTCTGTGTGTGCTGCAGAATGAAGCACACATAGACGTGCCGAAGCGTCATTTCGAAAGATTGTTTATTTGCAGGAAGGAACACCTTCCCGCACATAAACAATCATGTCTGGCTCTTTGCTCTTTCTATTTGTGCTGCAGAGTGCAGCAAACATAGAAAAAGCAAAAAACGAGGAGGAATAAAAGTATTCCTCCTCATTGCGCCTTGCTAATACCACCCTTGAGGTGGCTTTAGATTTTGGTGCTGCCTCAGGTTTACGCCACAGCAACACCCATTGCATGCCCCTTCCACGCAAAGGACTGCATGTGAAGGGGCTGCCTTTACAAGGTGGCGTTAAGCCACAAAAAGTGGCTTAACGCTACCTTGTAAAGATGGCGTAGTGCTTAGCGCCACAGGAGTGTCACGAAAAGTGATGCTCTGGTGGCACTAGAGGCTCATAAATATGCCCCCAAAATTTGTAACTTTGCCTATAAAAGTGTTTTAGCACTCAGAGTTTTGCCATCTACTGCCTTCCTATTCTCTACCAGTTTTTGTTGACTTTTAGGACTACATGCACATTCTTGCCTGCTAATCATTAGTAAAGTGCATCTAGTCTCTCCTTAAGTAATTATAAAATTTGCTTCTACCTGACTGGTACATTTAACTTACTTGTAGGTCACTAGTATATGGTACTACATGTACCCAGGGTCTGTAAATTAAATGCTACTAGTGGGTTGCATCACATCTGTTGCCACCCACTAAATCAGTATTTTATAATAAACTTTTTCCACGCCTAAACCTTTCTTTTTACTACATATAAGTTACTCCTAAGGTAGGCCCAAGAGGTCATAGGGCAACAAAAACTAAGACACGTGGGTGTACGTTCAGTGAGACTAAAGAGCCCAGGTGTGCTGGTAGAGGCTCACAGGTTGGCCGTGTTGTTACTTTGTGTTCCAATTTGTAGTGCTTTTGCTCTTATCTGGTTTTTAGCACTTACATAACATATCAAGAATGCACTTCTGAGTTCAAAGAAGACTTTTATTGTTGTTAATTCTTCCCCAACCGCGATTTTATGAATAACGGATTAGGAGATTTCAAGCACATGTTAATGAAAACAAAATATATCAGTTTGCAATATACACAGCAGGTTATATTTATAAGATATTGAATGCAAAGCAAAACAAATACTTCACCGTGTGAGAAACTATTTACAGCTTCATCTTTCTAGGGTCTGCAAGCTGATGACTCCCTGTCAGCTGCGAGAAAGAGATTTATCTACCCACACGGGATGCTGGCAACTGGCGCCTAGTTCCAGCACAAAGTCAGGCAGATTCCAATCTAATTCTCTGAAGCCTGTGACATTCGTTACAAAGGTGTGCCCCCTCCTCTCAGACTCGGGAAAACTATGCAAGCCTTTGGAGACTGGCCAGAACTCCGAGACTGCTCCTCTTCCCAAGCTCAAGCAGAGAGAAAAACAACCAATGTACCCTCTCTTATCAGGTCTAGTCTACTGTGAGAAGAAAACAGCTTGGTTCATCTTGTGGCAAAAACACAGCTTGGAAAAATAGAGCTTGGATTCTCAACTGCAATGTCTAACTTCACGTTAAAGGCAATAGGCAGCTAACCTAAATATCAAATGCAATGTCTAATGTCATGTCAAAGCCAATAGGCAGCTGAGCTGAATATAAAATGCAATGTATAATATCATGTCAAAGCCAATAGGCAGCTGAGCTGAATACAAAATGCAAGGTCTAATATCATGTCAAAGCCAATAGGCAACCAAGCTGAATACAAAATGCAATGTCTAAAATCATGTCAAAGCCAATAGGCAGCTGAACTGAATACAGCATGTAATATCTAATAGCATGTCAAAGCCAATAGGCAGCTAGACTGAATACATTATGTCAAAGCCAATAGGCAGAATACAGAAAGTAATGGCTAATGCCATGTCAAAGCCAATAGGCGGCTAGGCTGAACAAAACATACAATATGCTACTGGTGAACATAGAGCAACTAATACGCGCAGTGGTGAAACACAAAGTCATTGGTCAAACAAAATTAATCAAATGGCAGGACATTCCACCCTTTGACCAATGAATTTTTGTTTCACATATCTCTTGTTTCAAACAAAAACAAAAAACATCAGCACAGAAAAAACATTATCAGCAAATCAGATTTGAATGATCAAAGCAATACCTGTAAAGCAATAGAAGTGGATTAACATATAGAGCTCATAACCTTTCACATCAGATACATCTACACAGAAAAGACTGAGCAATTTGATGCAGCATGAGTTCTACTCATGTAAAGGTGCACGGTCCACCTGAAAGGTTTGCTGGAAGGTAAGCAAAAGTCAGAGTTCCGTACGAAAAAAACAGACAGTTAGCTGTTAAGGTTGATTAGTTCCAGTGGAAGAATGCAATCAAACAAGTTGAACTTGAACTGAAGGCGCCGTTTGCGGAAAATGGATCCATGGTGTTGGCACTTTACTCAGCCAGGTTCAGGTTGGGGGTTCGGTCCCTTCCCCGACCCCACACGCACACACCGGAAGGGGGACCAAACAGCACACTCAGGGACAGTGGTGAAACGTGGTAGGATCTGCAAAAGAAACAAGTATGACTTTTCTTGCAAATAACATTTTTCATTTAAACTGCACCCTTCCTCTTTCTTTCCCTGTTTTATAATCAGCAGGATGTTTTTGGGGCCTTTTATTATATTTTCTGCAGGTTCTGGAGGGTCACTTGGGGCTTTAACCCACACACCAGCACTAAGGTTTTTATCTGCTGCGCCACAGCTTCCCTTTTCTTGCACTGTCAGAAGGGCTGGGGCAGACTCATTCTTTACCAAACCTCCATTCACTGCACTTTTGTCAATTTGGGCCATTCTGTCTCCAATTTGTATGAATGAATCAGATTATTTTCTAGGTATCAGCATAATTTCAATTGTTCCTTGGTAATCTGCAGCAATCACTCTCCCTAAAACCTGATCAATTTGCCATTTCTGTCCTGGTAACTTTCCTCTCCCCAACTGCTCTGTGACTGCTTGCATGACAGATTGCTTTTGTGCGTGCTTCACAGTTTTGATCAAATCTAGGGGAATGTGCATCTCTCTCATCTCTGCCCACCTGTAAGTGGCTTTTTCTCTCAGCTGTTCACATTTCTGGGGCACCCACTTAGCCATCCCCACTAAGGCAGAATTCTGGGTGTACACTCTCTCTCTGAATTTTTCTCATTAACATCTGCAAGGTAATTGAACCAGTTAGGTGCAAGCCATGTGGAAAAACAAACAGCTAAAACATTAGCAATTAACCAAAAATCAGCTTAAAAATGACACATCTCACGTAGCTCTTGCTTTAAAATCTGGCACACATTGTACAACGCTGTTCCTTCTCCTGTGCCATAAAACAACATTTCAGTCAATGAATCATTAGTAAAACAAACATGCTTTTTATCTTCAGTGGACACGAATTTAAATGGTGCACACAATTTCACTAGTGACTCTTTTACCTGTGGTACTCTAGCCCTGTCTTGCAAGTACCAAATCCAATGTATAATTCTAGCTAGGGGCACTATTTTCTTCCCTTGTTTTTGAATTACATGTACATCAGTATTTTCCTCTTGCACTGCGCAGAAACCTAAAACCTGAATTATTTCATTTGCCAAATCACAAGCGCGCAGCTGCATAATATTTTTAACAGTGACCATATACCAAAGTGTTAGGATTTCACTCAAATAGGGGCTATTCTGTTTCCAAAAATCAAACAAGCTAATGAAACTCGGTGTCTCTTGCTTAATACAAACAGTAAGAAGCTGTAAAATCTTTCTTTTTACTTGTGCATTTTGCAACGGTAACTCGTAAATCACATTCTGAGCTCTCTTATGGTTCTCGTCCGTGTTATCAGTTAAGGAATGCACTTTCGCTGCCAAAAACCCTGGCTCACACAAAGGCTCAGAGCAGCTCAAAGCTGTCTCAACCCCCTCATTACTGGAATGGGAAAAGAAAGATTCTTCTAAAACAGCATTTTTATAACTTTCAGCATTATCTTGAATTAATGTATTCTGGCTAATTTGCTCACGTAAATTCCTATTATCATGTTCCAACTGCCTACATTTCTCCTGCATTTCTCTGTAAGCAGATAAAGGTATCCAAACCTTTCTGTCATCATTGCTTCCAAAAGGCACAGTTTCTAAATATGCTTCATCACAATAACAACTATTTCTCAAAGCACTATCAGGCAGTTTAGCTACGCATGCATTTTCAAACATGGTCTGCCGTGCTTCTGTAATTCTCCAAACAGAAAACAATTCACAGTTTTTCATAGCACCATCGGGCAATTTAACAACACATGCATTTTCAAACATGGTCTGCCGTACTTCTGTGATTCTCCAAACAACAAAAACAATTACACTTTTAAAGTGTGCACGTAGAAATCTATTAACTCGTCAAGCCCCTTAACCGACTCTTAACGACCTCTTAACCGCCTCTTAACCGACCCCACTTCTGGTACCAAATGTAGGGCCATATTTATACTTTTTGACGCAAAACTGCGCTAACGCAGTTTTGCGTCAAAAAAAGTAGCGCCGGCTAACGCCATTCTGAAGCGCCATGCGGGCGCCGTATTTATTGAATGGCGTTAGCCGGCGTTAGCCGACCGGCGCTGCCTGGTGTGCGTAAAAAAAAACGACGTACACCAGGCAGCGCCGGCGTAGGGGGAAAATGGCGTTTGGGCGTCCAAAAATGGGGCAAGTCAGGCTGAGGCAAAAAAATCGCCTCAACCCGATTTGCGCCATTTTTTTACGACGCCCAACCCCCATTAACATGACTCCTGTCTTAGCAAAGACAGGAGTCATGCCCCCTTGCCCAATGGCCATGCCCAGGGGACTTATGTCCCCTGGACATGGTCATTGGGCATAGTGGCATGTAGGGGGGCACAAATCAGGCCCCCCTATGCCACAAAAAAAAATTAAAAAAAATACTTACCTGAACTTACCTTAATGTCCCTGGGGTGGGTCCCTCCATCCTTGGGTGTCCTCCTGGGGTGGGCAAGGGTGGCAGGGGGTGTCCCTGGGGGCAGGGGAGGGCACCTCTGGGCTCATTCTGAGCCCACAGGTCCCTTAACGCCTGCCCTGACCCAGGCGTTAAAATCCGGCGCTAATGCGGGTTTTTTTGCCCCGCCCACTCCCGGGCGTCATTTTTGCCCGGGAGTAAAAATACAACGCATATGCATCGGAGTCATTTTTTTAGATGGGAACGCCTACCTTGCATATCATTAACGCAAGGAAGGTGTTCACGCCAAAAAATGACGCTAACTCCATGAACTTTGGCGCTAGACGCATCTAACGCCAAAGTATAAATATGGAGTTAGTTTTGCGTCGAATTTGCGTCGAAAAAAACGACGCAAATTCGGCGCAAACGGAGTATAAATATGCCCCGTAGTGCTTTTGCTCTTATCTGGTTTTTAGCACTTACATAACATGTCAAGAATGCACTTCTGAGTTCAAAGAAGACTTTTATTGTTGTTAATTCTTCCCCAACCGCGATTTTATGAATGACGGATTAGTAGATTTCAAGCACACGTTAATGAAAACAAAATATATCAGTTTGCAATATACACAGCAGGTTATATTTATAAGATATTGAATGCAAAGCAAAACAAATACTTTACCGTGTGAGAAACTATTTACAGCTTCATCTTTCTAGGGTCTGCAAGCTGATGACTCCCTGTCAGCTGCGAGAAAGTGATTTATCTACCCACACGGGATGCTGGCAACTGGCGCCTAGTTCCAGCACAAAGTCAGGCAGATTCGAATCTAATTCTCTGAAGCCTGTGACATTCGTTACAAAGGTGTGCCCCCTCCTCTCAGACTCGGGAAAACTACGCAAGCCTTTGGAGACTGGCCAGATCTCCGAGACTGCTCCTCTTCCCAAGCTCAAGCAGAGAGAAAAACAACCAATGTACCCTCTCTTATCAGGTCTAGTCTACTGTGAGAAGAAAACAGCTTGGTTCATCTTGTGGCAAAAACACAGCTTGGAAAAATACAGCTTGGATTTTCAACTGCAATGTCTAACTTTATGTTAAAGGCAATAGGCAGCTAACCTAAATATCAAATGCAATGTCTAATGTCATGTCAAAGCCAATAGGCAGCTGAGCTGAATATAAAATGCAATGTATAATATCATATCAAAGCCAATAGGCAGCTGAGCTGAATACAAAATGCAAGGTCTAATATCATGTCAAAGCCAATAGGCAACCAAGCTGAATACAAAATGCAATGTCTAATATCATGTCAAAGCCAATAGGCAGCTGAACTGAATACAGCATGTAATATCTAATAGCATGTCAAAGCCAAAAGGCAGATAGACTGAATACATTATGTCAAAGCCAATAGGCAGAATACAGAAAGTAATGGCTAATGCCATGCCAAAGCCAATAGGCGGCTAGGCTGAACAAAACATACAATATGCTACTGGTGAACATTGAGCAACTAATATGCGCAGTGGTGAAACACAAAGTCATTAGTCAAACAAAATTAATCAAATGGCAGGACACAATTGCACTTCAAACAGCACACACAAAGGACCAAGACAACAGGCCTGCCACCCTACAAAGTCTGGAACCAAACCCACGGGAAAGGGAAGAACTGTTCAGAGCTAGTTTTTGGCTTAGATCAGGGAATTCCCTCACACAATTTAAAAATTCACAACTCCAGTTCTATTGATTTGATTTCTGTTGTTTTGATCTCATGTTATTTGTCAAATTTGTCTCTATTTTGTTTAATTTGTTTTAGGATTTTTCATGTGTTACCTTTTTACTTTTTTACTGTACAAATACTACTACACAGTGCCTCTAAGTTAATCCTAACTGCTTTTGTGCCAAGCTTCCATCAAGTTAAGCACATGTTAATTTACTGACTTTCATGGTTTAGCCTGAGAAGCAGTGTGGTTGTTGCTTGAGTAGGGTTTTACCCAACTCAATTTCTGACAGCTTTAAATTAGAAAAGGATAAACAGATAGACAAGATGGTGTGAGATGCCCAAAATGCTGCTACTAGAGTGCAAAGAACATCAAGACATGTTTAACTGTTTGAAGTTCAATGCAATGCTGATGTTGTGCATGAGGAAAACTTCAGTGAGTACACACTGCAAGAAAAAGCTTGTGTTCTAAAGCTCAGCTACTGTCACAGCTGAAGGAACAGGGCTCGCATAGTGGTGTGCCTATAACACAACCGCTGATGAATGCAGCCAATGCACTTGTTGGTTCCTTGCACTTGACTGAAGAAACCCAGGAACAAAAATAAAACAGATAATTAAGGCTGAAGATTGCATGAACCAAGTTGTCTCTGCTGTGGCTCAGATAGTCTTTCTCTGGTTCTGCACTAAAAGTTATCAGAAAGGTTAAATTGTCACCTTAAAATACTCAGAATCATACTGTGCTAATTTGTTACCATTAGCAAACAAGGCACTAGAAAAACTATCACAGAATCCAGAGGATCTCACAAGTGGGGAAACCCTTGAATCAGCTCAGGAGTCCATTATCTACTACATTTACTTGTCTTTGATTTCATCCAGAAGTTACTTTAGTAACTTACTTTTAAGTAAGGCCACACTTTGCCTTTTAATATTTTAATCTAAAAATATAACCCATTCTCTCCCCTAAAAGGAGAGTGGTTGTCAAAACAGGAAATGATGTCACTTTCTTCTGGGAAATACAATTGCTGTTAGTGATAACGACTGCACAACATCCACATGTTGGATAGCATGCAACGACGGGATATGTGGAGCTGATTCCTTTGGTTTTGTTATAACTGACACCTAAAGACAATACTCATGCTGCATATGAAACCCCACCAAGGTGTGGCCTCACACCCTGGTGACCGCACAGGAACATGCAAGGCAGTAACAGCAAAGTTGGAGAATATAAGACATGGAGTTAGAAAATGAGCTAGAAAGGAAAAGAACTTAACTCAGTAGTAAGGAAAACATCCGTAGTATTTGACAGAAAGTAAACAAACATTTCACACTAGAAAACTGGAAACTAAGGCATCAAATACAGAAAGGTGACCCATTAGACACTCCCTCCCATCTCCCAGCTGCTACTCCCTCCCGCCTCCCCTTCTTAATGGTGGCCGCTGTGCGGCACCTAGTGTGACCTCCTGACCTGTTTTGTGCCAGGAGTACACTCAGCTCCACCCGCCTTCCTCTGTGCCACTGACCCCGCCATTACTGCACCCCGCCTGCGCCCAGGCCAACCCCAAACACACACACAGACCTTTCACATGTCACTCATGCCATTTCTCCTGCACTCACACCAACACCAACAAACACCACAACAACACCAAACCCCCCAATCACCTCAACTACATTTTCCTTAACACCCGCTCCGTCCACAACCATGCCATCGACCTTTGGGACATGCTCACCACAAACTCTCCTGACATCGCCTCCCTCACTGAAACATGGATGAACTCCTCATCAGAACCCGACATCGCCATAGCCATCCCAGAATGTCACAAAATCACCTGTAGAGACCGCGCCAACAAACCAGGAGGAGGTATCGCCATAATTCACAGAAACTCCATCAAAATATCCACCAGCACCAACAACACCCTAGAAAACGCAGAACACCTACACTTTCAGGTACACATCAACACCAACACCACCCTAAGTGGAACCCTCATCTACAGATCACCAGGACCCCGCCCCCATTCTGTGACACCATCGCCGACACTATCAGCTCCCACGCCCAACCCTCAACAGACTACATACTCCTTGGGGACCTTAACTTTCACCTGGAAAGCAACCACGAATGCAACTCCACTGCCCTGCTGGACAACCTCGCAAACCTCGGCCTCAAGCAACTGATCACCTCACCCACCCACTCAGCCGGACACACGCTAGACGCCATCTTCTCCTCCAGCAGCCAAATCACTTCCACTCACACCACAGAACTCCACTGGACTGACCACCACTGCGTCCACTTCTCCTTCCTGAAACCCACCACCCACCACTAACAACACCCTACCCCCTACCGCAAGTGGAACAAGATCTCCAAAGAACACCTGATCTCCAACCTCGCACAAGCTCAACCTCCCAACACCAACGACCCCAACACCGCCGCCCTCAATATCACACAATGGCTAGAAACTTCCGCAGACTCCCTCGCCCCTTTGAAAACAAACAGCAACACCCGCACCATCAAGACCACCCCCTGGTTCACCACAGAACTTCAGTCTTCCAAACGAGAATGCTGAAAAATTGAGAAAGCCTGGCACCAAGAACCCTCAATGAGAAACTTCTCCGTTCTCAAAACAGACATGTGCAAACACCACCAACTCATCCGGACCACCAAACGGTCCTGCTACAAAGAACGCTTAGACAACAACACACACAAGAGCAAGGAACTTTTTGCCATCATCATGAACTCACCAAAGCCAAATCCTGCACCATCAACCCTCTACACTCCCAAGACCTCTGCAACTCCCTCTCCAATTACTTCCACCACAAAATCACAGACATACACAACAGCTTCACATTGTCAGCACCCACCATCACCACCACTGATACAACCAACACGACAACACCCTGCCACACCAACACACTGAACACCTGGACCCTACCAACAATGAAGAAATCGTCAAAACCATGAGCTCCATCCACTCAGGCTCCCCAGTAGCCCCTTGCCCCAACCACATCTTCTACAAGGCCAGCCAAATCAATGCTCCCAAGCTCTGGGCCGGCATCAACAGTTCCTTCAACACCGCAACCTTCCCAGATATTTAGAAACACGCTAAAGTCAATGTTCTTCTCAAAAAACCCAAAGCAGACCCTGAAGACTTCACAAACTACTGACCCATCTCTCTTCTCCCCTTCTTCGCAAAGGTCGTGGAGAAGATAGTAAACGTACAACTGTCTTGCTTCCTAGAAGACAACAACATACTCAACATCTCTCAGTCTGGATTCTGCAAAAACCACAGCACTGAGCCCGCCTCATCGCCTGCACAGACGACATCAGGACCAGACTGGACCGTCGCCCTCATCCTCTTGGACCTCTCTGCAGCTTTTGACACTGTATGCCACCAAACTCTCTGCACACACCTTTTCGATGCCAGAATTCTCCACAAAGCCCTGGACTGGCTCACCTCCTTCCTCTCTGAAAGAACCCAAAGAGTTCACCTCCCTCCTTTCCGGTCTACAGCCACCAAGATCTGTGGGGTCCCCCAAGGATCCTCCCTCAGCCCCACCCTTTTCAACTACTACATGGCTCCTCTCACCAACATCCCTTGCCCCCATGACCTCACCATCATTTCATACGCTGACGACACCCAGCTCATCATCTCACTCACTAGGACCCCAGCTACCACCAAGAATGCCCTGCACGCCGAACTCCTCGACATTGCCAACTGGATGACAGCAAGCCACCTCAAATTGAACTCAGACAAAACAGAGATCATCATCTTTGGTCCCAACAAGACAGCATGGAAAGACTTTTGGTGGCCCACCAACCTCAGACTACCTCCAACACCCACCACCCACACACACAATCTTGGCATCATACTGGTCTCATCTCTCTCCGTGACTCAGCAAATCAACGCCATATCATCCACCTGCTTCAACACCCTTTACACGCTACGCAAGACTTTCAAATGGATTCCTCTAGAAACAAGAAGAACAGTCACCTACGCCCTCATAAGCAGCAGACTGGACTACGCAAAGCCCTCTACGCATGGACCACAGCCAATCTTCAGATTAAACTCCAGCAAATCCAGAACGCAGCCACACATCTCACCCTCAACCTCCCTCGCCACAAACCCATCTCCTCCCACCTCGGTTCCCTATACTGGCTGCCCATCAACAAAAGGATCATTTTCAAAATCTTTGTCTATGCTCACAAAGCCTTCCATGGCACTGGACCGGCCTACCTCAACAAACAAATCAACTTCCACATACAAACTCAACAGCTCCGCTCTGCCGACCTCACCCTCGCTACAGTCCCCCGCATCCAATGCACCACCTCCGGCGGCAGATCCTTCTCCCACCCCACCGCCAAAACCTTGAACTCCCTCCCCACCAACCTACGCAAGACTCAGGACCTCCTAACCTTCAGAAAACACCTCAAAACATGGCTTTTCGAGCAGCAACCACCCCAGCGCCTTGAGACCCTACCGGGTGAGTAGTGTGCTTAAGACATTTTTTAGATATGTGATTGACTGTGAACTCATAATTAAGGAACAGGAAAACATACTTAGGGACTGACCAAAGGGTAATTACAGAAAGCTGTGGGAGTGCAGAGAATCAGGTTCAATTGAATAGTGATATGTCATGCAACAGGTAACACAGCAAAACAGTGTAAACTCAAAAAACAAGAAAAATGTACAATATAGTGTAGAATAAAAACCTAGGATATACTGCAAGACAGTGCTTGTTCAAGAAAAATTCTACCGGCACGTTCACAAAACACAAATGCACTGCTAGGTAGTGGAGGTTCAGGAACCAAAGGTTTGTTCTAGCCCAAGAATTAAGAGTTGGAACCAACATCAGCCAAACAATGCCTCAGTGACCAATGCTGGACTGAAAGTTAAAATGGCCTTTGAAACCACTCAGTAATAATCACATGCCTCAGGCGTGACCAAGCTAGAGTCTCCCAAATACAAGTGTGCTGATTCCTCCATTCATCCGTGGTCTGCAAGGTGCTAATGGAAAAGAAAGTAAGACAAAAACAATTGCAAATTCTTACTCTCCTGTACCTGGTTAACCTCCCAATGCACTCATTCCATTTAATTTCCCCTTTCCTCTCTCTTTGGTGCAGTCACTGTGATTTAGTATTATTTCTGACACCACATTGGATTCTCTTACTCATCCTTTGTTGATGACACACAAATCTTTTTCTCTCCGACCACTATGATTACACATCATCTGCTACCTCATGCTTCTTCGTTGTGGAACTCTCATTATCAAAATTAAACTTCAGAGCAAGCACCTTCTTCCAGCCAACCCCCCAAAACCATCACCTATCCAAATAAAGTGATCCTGGCAACACAGACCATCTGGTACAACATAAATTCCTTATCTCGACAGAGATATTACAGTCTGGCACAACTAAAATATGGTGACAGCTGCCTACCCAGCCACCATGTAAATAGTGAATTGTCTGAGCTACTTACCCAGCCACTGGCTAAATAATAGAGATTGTTTATTATTTGGTTGGCAACCTTGGAAATAGAAGAGAAACTCACCCAGTATCTGGCTAAATAGTAACCATTCTGCACTGTGTGGCCAGATGCCACACAAATAACAAGGGAACTTCACTATTTACATGAATAGTGGCTAACTAGCAGGAAATATGTACAATTTTGAAAGCAGCCATGCGAATTGTAAAGAAACAATATTCCTTATCTGGCCTGTGATTAACTAATAGATATAGGGGGTCATCACAACACTTGCGGACGTTGTTAAAGCGGCGGTAAAACCACCAACAGGCCGGTGGTAAAAAAAATGGAATCACGACCGTGGCGGAAACCGCCAACATAGACAGCCACTTTAACACTCCAACCGCCAAGGCGGTACATACAAACACCGCGGCGGTAACCGCCCACAGAGAGGTGGAAGACAAGGTTCCGCCCACTGTAGTACAACACGCCAATCCACCACCTTTTCCGGGGCGGATTGACCGTGAACAAAAACACGGCGGAAACAGGACTTGGAAGGGAAAACACTCACCTCTACACACCCCGCGAGGAATCAGGACGCCATGGAACCCGAGCTCCAGCCTTTATCTTCTAGCCTTTATCTTCATGCTCCTCTACCAGGAACAACAAAGACGGCGGCGAAGACCATGGTGAGTACTGCACCTATGACACAGGGAAGGGAAAAAACAGTGGCACACACACGCAACACGCAACACTCGCACCCCCAACCTCACACACTACAACACACAGACAAGTACATGTTGATATATTACATTAACAATCCCCAACCCCCCCTGGAAGAATGCAAGGACAAAAGGAAATGAGTCAAACGATTGTAATATATTCAAATACATTAATCAAAAATATATACATATATATATATATATATATATATAGATATATATATATAGACATGTATATATATATATATATTTACAATATAAACAAATATATACACCAAGAATACAAGTCCAAGGTATTCGACCATCATGGTCCGTGGACCACTGGGTCCACAATGCATGGGTGAGGCCCACACTTAATACCTGAACAAAACGGAGAGAACACTGCTGGGGCATCAGATAGAAATAAAACAGGCACCTCAGGGGGAAGGGAAGGGGGTCACCTCAGCCAGATGAGTGCACAACGCCAGATCCACGAGGGGGCTCCATGCCCCTGCTGTATCCTGGGGAGTGCAAAGCCACAGTCCCTCAAGTCTCTCCAGTGGGTGGTTTGCCCACTGCTGCATCCTGGGGAGTGCAAAGTCACAGTCTCTCAAGTCTCTACAGTGGGTGGTTTGCCCACTGCATCATCCTGAGGAGTGCAAAGCCACAGTCTCTCAAGTCTCTACAGTGGGTGGTTTGCCCACTGCAGCATCCTGGGGAGTGCAAGGCACAGTCTCTCAAGTCTCTCCAATGGGTGAGTTGCCCACTGCTGCATCCTGGGGAGTGCAAAGCCACAGTCTCTCAAGTCTCTCCAGTGGGTGGTTTGCCCACTGCTGCATCCTGGGGAGTGCAAACCACAGTATCTCAAGTCTCTCCAGTGGGTGGTTTGCCCACTGCTGCATCCTGGGGAGTGAAAAAACAGTCTCTCAAGTCTCTCCAATGGGTGGGTTGCCCACTGCTACATCCTGGGGAGTGCAAGACACAGTCTCTCAAGTCTCTCCAGTGGGTGGTTTGCCCACTGCTGCATCCTGGGGAGTGCAAAGCCACAGTCTCTCAAGTCTCTCCAGTGGGTGGTTTGCCCACTGCTGCATCCTGGGGAGTGAAAAACCACAGTCTCTCAAGTCTCTCCAATGGGTGGGTTGCCCACTGCTGCATCCTGGGAGTGCAAAGCCACAGTCTCTCAAGTCTCTCCAGTGGGTGGTTTGCCCACTGCTGCATCCTGGGGAGTGCAAAGCCACAGTCTCTCAAGTCTCTCCAGTGGATGGTTTGCCTACTGCTGCATCCCGAGGAGTGCAAAACCACAGTCTCTCAAGTCTCTCCAGTGGGTGGTTTGCCCACTGCTGCATCCCGGGGAGTGCAAAGCCACAGTCTATCAAGTCTCTCCAGTGGGTGGTTTGCCCACTGCTGCATACTGGGGAGGGCAAAGCCACAGTCTCTCAAGTGGATAACAGTCTCCACTGGTTCTGGAGGGGGATTTGTGCCCAGAATGCTTCATCCTGCCAAGGACTGAGGTAGTGGATGTATCTCTCCACTGGTTCTGGAGGGGGCTTTGTGCCCAGAGTGCTTCATCCTGCCAAGGACTGAGGTAGTGGATGTATCTCTCCACTGGTTCTGGAGGGGGCTTGGTGCCCAGAGTGTTTCATCCTGCCAAGGACTGAGGTAGTATATGTATCTCTCCACTGGTTCTGGAGGGGCCTTGGTGCCCAGAGTGCTTCACCCGGCCAAGGACTGAAGTAGTGGATGTATCTCTCCAATGTTTCTGGAGGGGGCTTTGTGCCCAGAGTACATCATCCTGCCAAGGACTGAGGAAGTGGATGTATCACTCCACTGGTTCTGGAGGGGGCTTTGTGCCCAGAGTGCTTCATCCTGACAAGGAATGAGGTAGTGGATGTATCTCTCCACTGGTCCTGGAGGGGGCTTTGTGCCCAGAGTGCTTCATCCTGCCAAGGACTGAGGTAGTGTATGTCATTCTCCACTGGTTCTGGAGGGGGCTTGGTGACCACATTGCTTCATCCTGCCAAGGACTGAGATAGTGGATGTATCTCTCCACTGGTTCTGGAGGGGTCTTGGTGCTCACAGTGCTTCATCCTGCTCGTGGCGGCCTCAGTAGTGTCGGAATCTTTGGCGCTCACTGACCTGCGGTGCTTGTTGCAGCAGTGTCCCATCCAGCGGTTCTGGTGGCGGCGGTGTCTTGTTCAGCGGTGCTGATGGCAGCGGTGTCCTTGACAGCAGTGCTTGTGGCGGCGGTGTCCTGTTCAGCAGTGCTTGTGGGGGTCTTGTCCGCCGCGCAGGATTTCCCACACTTGCCTGTTTTACTGTGCCCCTTCCCCACCTTGGACGGTGGCGCAGCTGGCTCCACACTCCCAACTGTACCCCTGGGAGCGGCTTTGGTGGAAGATTTCTTTCCTCTCTCCCGCCGGGCACTGGACAACTTTTTGTGCTTTTGAGGTGGGGGACTGTCCATGCTCTGGCTCCTTGGCACACTGGCTGCCCTGCTGCCTGGTGCACTCCAGAAGCCGGTTACTACTGGCACCACTGTTCCCGCAGATGTTGTGGCTGAGGTGCTGGGTTGGGACCTGGAGAGGCTGGCCCTAGGATACTGAAGGGGTGGGGGAGGTGAGGGGAAGAGGCCAAGGTTGGACAGGAAACGTTTTTTGGACACACTGGGATGAGTAGATGGAGGGGGTTTGGGAGTGGAGGAAGAGGTAGTGGTTGTAGGAGGTATACGTTTGGTGACTTTGGGTGAAGGTGCATGGGCTGGAGGCTGTCGTGAGGTGGATGGCTGTTGGGTGGGTGTGTGGCTGCGTTTGTGTACTTTGGAAGGTGGGCTCACAGACACACTGGGTGAGGACACAGGGGATGTGTGAATAGTAGTGGGGGTGGTGACTGCACATGAGCGGGGTGTGGTGGTGTGTGTGTTGGTGATGGAGGTAGTGGCTGACGATGTAGTGCATGAAGGTGTGAGTGTAGACGAGACAGGGAGGGAGAAGGGAGACGAGGAGGAGGGGGACACAGTGGAGGCAGTGGCTGTTGGTATGTCTGCATGTGTATGATGCTTGCATGAGTGCCTGTGGGATGTGTGGTGCTTATGTTTGCCTGAGCTTCCCTTGTGTGTTGACATGTGTGCATGCTGGTCTGATGGTGTGTTTGGGATAGGCTGAGGTACATGGGTTTGGGTCTCGGTGGAGGAAGTTGGAGGGGGGTAGAGACAGGGACAATGGCTGCCATCAGTGCTGAGGCCAGAGTCTGAAAAGCTCACTGATGGGCTGCCTGACCAGAATTAATGCCCTCCAGGTATGCAACTGCCTCTCTACACCCTGGATGGCATTCAAAATGGTAGACTGCCCAACAGTGAGGGACCTGAGGAGGTCAATGGCCTGCTCACTGAGGGCAGCAAGGCTGACTGGGGCAGGGGCTGAGGTGCCTGGGGCGAAGGAGATGCCCAACCTCCTGGGTGAGTGGCCAAGGGGCAAACGCTGAGGGGCTGCTGGGAGGGCGGTGCTGGTATGGGGGGTGGCGGCTGTACTTGTAGATGCGGTGGGCACAGAGGGGCCCGCCACCACAAGGGACCTCCCATCAGAAGAGGAGTCCGTGTCGCTGGTCTCAGCTCCTGTTCCCGCCGTTGAGCTCCCCTCGCCCTCTGTCCCACTGGTGGCTCCTGACTCCGTTGTGTCGCCCTCCAGGGCCATGTGGGATGCAGCTCCCTCCTGCTCCGGTGCCACTGCTCCTCTGCCTGATGATGCTAATGCACACAAGCACAGGGAGACCACAAAAAGGGGGGGGGAGACAGGAGAAAGACATTTGAGTGCATCCAATACCACTACCGTTGGCGGACACTACAGGCACAGAAGCCCCCTGCAGTATGCAGTGCACTTGGAGTTCCCTAGTCAATCACAGGGACATGGGTTACAAGGCTATGCCTGATTGCTGCAAACATGGAAGTCACAGGAGCCTGACTAGGTGTAGTTGGCTCTGTACACAGGTGGGGTGGGGTGCCACAGGGTCTGCCTTAAGAAGGGACCTTGCCTACTAAACTCGCCCTGGCCTAGGGGTACCCACAGCCCACGCCCCCCACCCAGACACGTACAATGCGCGCTGAATCAGCTGAATGAGAGTGTACTCACCCCCTTGTGGCTGCTGTGATGCCATCAAGTGCCCATCCGACTCCGGGTACGCCACCGCCAAGATCTGGAATATCAGGGGGGTCATGGTGCGATGGGCACCCCTCCCACGTTGAGAGGACATCCCCAGCTGGGCCTCCGCTGTCTTCTTGCTCCAGCAGCGAATCTCCCCCCATCTTTTCCGGCAGTGGGTTCTCCGTCTGTGGTAGAACCCAGGGTCCGGACTTCCTTGGCGATGGCACGCCAAATATCCTTCTTCTGGTGGGCGCTGACCTACAGGAATAGTACAGGGGAAAAGGAGAAGATATAACCGTCCGCACTGTCACAGTCATTGGCCCGCATCCCTAACCTTGCCATACCGCACATGCACTCACCGTTGTTTCATGCACGCCTCATTCCCCCCATCTTTCATCCACACCACTCCAAACAGCCATTGCCCATACAGCATGCTCACAGTGTACTCAACTGTTTGTCTGGAGGACCGTAGAGTAGCGTGTACTGGGGGAGGACCCCATCCACTAGTTTCTCCAACTCCTCCGTGCTGAAGGCAGGGGCCCTTTCCCCAGACACACAAGCCATTGTCTCTTCCAGACTGAGATCACAGCAGCACTTGCAGTGTAGGTCCTCTCCTGTCGAAGATCAGGTATGAAGTGATTAAACAGAGAGAAAATGGCGGTGACGTCCGCGGCGGTGCGTTCTGTCACCGCTGGCGTACATCATCATTGGCTCCTGGGACCCATAGGGTCCAATGTTAACCAATGCAGGATTGTGCTGCAGTCTTTGACCGCCTACCACAACGGTGTACAACCCCCAGCGCAGTTACCTCATATTCCCTTGTCCCACATTACAGGTCAGGCAGACGCCATTTCAGGGGGCCACATGGCATTATTTTTTACTGCATCACACATATTTAGGCCTTGCCTAAACACTAATACAGCCATATGTCGATTTTAAAACATTTTCCGATTAAGTTGTGTTTACGTACCTCAGTGTTGGTTTACTCTCTGCTCACTGTTCTCCTCCATAGAGCACATCCGCTGGGGCAGGTGAGAAGATGGCGGCATCCTCCGGTGTACAGACCGCTGGTGGACCTGTCGACAATGCAGGAGCGACATGTAATTATCGCCTACAGACTTGATCTTATCACAATCCAGGAACTGTGTGCCCAGTTGGAGCCAGACCTGATGTCAGCTTTCCCACAGGAATCCCCCCTCTAGTGCAGGTGCTGTCAGTACTCCATTTCCTAGCAAGTGGGTCGTTTCAAACAACAGTGGCCATTGCATCAGGGATGTCCCAGCCTATGTTTTCCAATGTGTTGTTCAGAGTGTTGTCTTCCCTGCTGAAACACATGCGCAGCTACATAGTTTTCCCTCAGGTGGAGGATTAGTCTACACTGAAAGGTGACTTCTATGCCCTGGGACATATCCCCAACATCATAGGTGCCATTGATAGGACACATGTGGCCCTGGTCCCCCCATGCAGGAGTGAACAGGTGTACAGAAACTGGAAGAGTTACCATTCTATGAATGTGCAGATGGTGTGTTTGGCAGACCAGTACATCTCCCATGTGAATGCCAAATTTCCTGGCTCAGTGCATGACGCTTATATTCTGCGAAATAGCAGCATCCCTTATGTGATGGAGCAACTCCAGAGGCACCGTGTCTGGTTATTAGGTGAGGACATGGACCCAATACAGTGAGACTAGGTGTCTGGGTCTGGGGATGTCCCTAAGAGTTAGTGTGTGTCTAACAGTGGTCCCTCGCCATTTGCAGGTGACTCTAGTTACCCCAACCTGTCATGGCTACTGACCACAGTGAGAAATCCCAGGACAAGGGCAGAGGAATGCTACAATGAGGCACATGGGCGAACTAAGAGGAGTATAGAGAGGACCTTCGGCCTTCTGAAGGCCAGGTTCAGGTGCCTCCATATGACAGGTGGTTCCCTATTCTACTCACCAAAGAAGGTGTGCCAGATCATCGTGGCCTGCTGTATGCTTCACAACTTGGCTTTGCGATGACAGGTCCCTTTTCTGCAGGACGATGGTCCAGATGGAGGTCTTGTGGCAGCTGTGGAGCCTGTGGACAGTGAAGGCGAGGAAGCAGAAGAAGAGGACAACAGGAACACGGTGATCCAGCAATACTTCCAGTAAGACACAGGGAAGAGGACAGCACTGCCTGCTACATCTGAATTAATTCTTCTACCTCTCATCTGTCTGTCATTTTCACCCAGTAACAAATCACTTTCGATTTCACAGATGTGGGTCCCACTGTGTGACTTCTACTTTGTTTCTGCATGGACTAGAGCTGTGTGACATAGGTATGTTGACATTACATTGGATATAGCATTTTGCCACTGTAATTGCTAATACACATTTTCGAAAGCACAGACTGACTCCAGATTGTTTTGTGATTTAAGGGTGTTTATTTAAGTGCTAAATAGTGGAGGGAGTTGTAAAATGGTCAGGGGTGATGATGGAGGAATGTCCATGGCAGAGTCCAGTCTATTAGTCTCTTAGGTGCATTGTCCAAAGGGGCATAGGAAGTGGAGCTGGGGCAGTTGATGGATGGACAGGGTGACAAACTGGGACAGAAGGATGACAATCAGGGTGGTCTCATTTCTTGGGGGGGTCTTGGCATTTTTCTCTGTCTTTGTCCTGGATCTCAGGGTCCATTTGCAGGGTGGTTCTCCATCTGCAGGGGGTGGGGGGCTGGTGTCGTGGTCCTGTGGCGGTGCCTCCTGTCCAATAGCACCGGCGGAGGTGGTGGGCAGTTCATCTCCAGGCTAGTGTCAGGGGCCACTTGTTGTGCCACAGTGTCCCTCCTGGTGTTTACGAGTTCCTTCAGTACCCCTACAAGGGTGCCCAGGGTGTAATTGATAGATTTGAGTTCCTCCCTGAACCCCAAATACTGTTCCTCCTGCAGCCGCTGGGTCTCCTGAAACTTGGCCAGTACCGTTGCCATCGTCTCCTGGGAACGGTGGTATGCTCCCATGATGTTGGAGAGGGCCTCGTGAAGATTGGTTTCCCTGGGCCTGTCCTCCCCCTGTCGCACAGCAGCCCTCCCAGTTCCCCTGTTTCCCTGGGTCTCTGTCCCCTGAACCGTGTGCCCACTACCACTGCCCCCAGGTCCCTGGTGGTGTTGGAGTGGTGGGTTAGCCTGGGTTCCCTGTAGGGGTGGACACACTGCTGCTTGATGTATCCTGGGGACAGAGGTATGGGCCCGCTGGGTGGGTGCTGTGCAGGTGTTTCCAGAGGGGGGAAGGTCTGTAGTGGTCTGTGCCACTGTGAGGGGAACCGACTGTCCTGAGGTCCCAGATGGGCTGGGCTGGTCATCTAGAGCCAGTTGGACAGAGCTGCTGTCAACACTGTGGGCCTCTTCTGGGGGTGGAGTGGACATGTCTGGACCCTCCTGTCCGGTGACGGTGGGTAGGGGTCCTGCGGGGGTGTAAAAGCATGATTATTGCATCGGTGTGTGCCATGGTGTGCAATGGGCGGGTGACCCTGTACCGCAGTGCTTGCATTCTTGTGTGGGACCTTGTGTGATAATGGTTTAGGGGGTGTATGGGTATGTGCAGTGGACATGCTTTGGTGATGGGTGTCCATGCTTTGGTGTTACATGCAGGGCTTGGTTTTGGGATGTGTAGTTTGTGATATTGGGACATATGTGAGGAGTTGGAGTGATGGGGGTGAGGGTGAGGGTGGAGGTATGTGATAGCATGCAGGTGGGTGGGGGATGAAGTAGTGAAAGATTTGACTTACCAGAGTCCATTCCTCCAGCTACTCCTGCGAGGCCCTCAGGATGCAGTATAGCCAAGACCTGCTTCTCCCATGTTGTTAGTTGTGGGGGAGGAGGTGGGGGTCTGCCTCCAGTCCTCTGAACCGCAATCTGGTGTCTTGAGACCACGGAACGCAGTTTCCCCTGTAGGTTTGTTCCACCTCTTCCTGATGTCATCCCTAGTTCTTAGGTGCTGCCCCACTTCATTGACCCTGTCCACGATTCTTCGCCATAGCTCCATCTTCCTAGCTATGGTGGTGTGCTGCACCTGTGATCCGAATAGCTGTGGCTCTACCCAGATGATTTCCTCCCCCATGACCCTGAGCTCCTCCTCAGAAAACCTGGGGTGTCTTTGCAGTGCCATGGGGAGGTGTGGGTGATGTGTGGGGTGGTGTGTGTTTTGTGATGTGTGGGGTGATATCTAGAGGTGTGTTGTGTGAGGTGCTTGGATGTTGTGTGAGTGATGGTGGTTTAAGTGCCTGTGGATGCTATTGTTCTTTCTGGTGGTGTCTTTCTCTGGCCTTCTGTCGCAATTGTTGTCGTAAGGGTTTGTGGGTGATGTGGGTGTGTGTTTTATATTGTATTGGATGTGTGGGAGTGGTGTGTGTATGTGTATCAGGTATGTGCATTTGGAATTGTCCAATGTGGTTGTGTTTTGTAAGAGTGTGTGTATTTTGAGCGTGGCGGTGAGTACCGCCAATGGAAAACCGCGGTTGAATGACCGCCGCGTGGATTCGTGGGTCGTGATAGTGTGGGCGTATTCCTGTTCGCGTGATGGTGGTGGTTTTGTTATCGCCAGTTTATCACTGACCTTTGGTGTGGTGGACTTGTGTGGGTGTCTGGATTTTGGCGGATTCCGAGCTGTGAGTCATAATGGCAGTGTCAGTATTCCGCAGCCACGGTGGTGTGTTGACGGTCTTCTGCACGGCGGTAGGTGTCTTTTACCGCCAATGTTGTAATGACCCCCATAATATACTATTGGAACAGTGAACAAGTGAATAGAAAAAACCCTCCCTCTTTACCCGGCTTCTGGCAAAATAGCATCCATTATGTACAATTTGGCTAGCAGCCCTGCAAACCACAAATAATCTTCATTATTACCTGGCTGCTGGTTATGTAGCAGAAAATATGTACTATTGTCAGTGGCCTTAGAGTTGACAAATAATTTCACTGTTTTCTCAACTGCTGGATAAATAGCATAAGTGATATACTGTTTTGTCGGTGCAAAGAACTCTCACTATTTATACTGCTGCTGGTTAACAGCAGAATTATATACCCTACGGCCGATGGCAAAGAAACTTCATTTTTTACCTGACCTCTAACTAAAAAGCAGAAATTCTACTCTGAGACCAGCAGCCTTGCAGGTAGAAAAGAAACTCCATTATTCATCTGGCAGCTGGCTAAGAAGCAGACAGTATGCCTAACCTGGCCAGAAGCAATGCAAATGACAAAAAAGTCCACAATTACCTGGCTGTTATATAACCAGCTTATATTATTTGTGTGTTCCACCATGAGACATTGTATATCATCAGTCAGAGGTCAGAGAGTAGCAGTTCTGCCTTTTTATTCACTTTGCATGTTATGATTTTTCGGGCAATAACTCCAAGTTCTATAATTAGGCTTCAGACGCTGGGGGTTTCTAGGTGCTGGCTGCATAAGAAGTATTAATAAATGGGGC
Source organism: Pleurodeles waltl (assembly GCF_031143425.1). Lineage (NCBI taxonomy): Eukaryota > Metazoa > Chordata > Amphibia > Caudata > Salamandridae > Pleurodeles > Pleurodeles waltl. The sequence goes on along the minus strand of NC_090446.1, from coordinate 20,681,848 downwards.
ATACTGATATATATATGGCCTAGATTCACATAATTGAACAACTCCTTCTCATGGTTCTCTTCCTTTTCCTTGAGGTGCTTCAATGCCTGCAGGTGTCTGCCTTTCTCCTGGTCTTGTTTCAAGTGCTCCTTATCACTGTTATTGTGGTCCTCCTGGTGCTTATATGACAAGTTCTGGCCACCCTGGTACTGGTTTTCTGAATCTGGTGTACCTGATTATAGGCTTTCCTGGTCCTGCTCCTGGCCCTTCCTTGTATTATCTTTCCTGGGCCTCCTGATTCTAATTCTTGTACTGCTGATGCTCCGCACCCTGAACATGCTGGTGTCCTGGGTTATTTTGCCAAACCCTGTTGTCCTGGTCCAGCACACCTATTCTTCCCATTTTGGGCCTTCTTCATACTGCTTGCTCTCATCCCTGCCCTCCTGGTCCACCTGGTACTTCCTCTACTGATTCTCGTCTCCTGTTCATTCTGATCCTGGTCTGATCCTATTGCTCTTCATGGCTCTGGTTGTCATGGTCCTCCTGATCCTCACCAGCCTGTTTGGGATAACCCAGTTCCTGACCCTACTACTTTACTGAGTACTTCAGATTCTGGCCCCCAGGCCTCTCCTAGTCTTGTCAGTGGTTCTGCTTATCCTGATCCTTCTAATCCACCAATTGTAACACTTTATTTGTTCCTAATGGCCCTAGTCCAGCTGCACCTGATCTGAGAAGATCTTTTCATCCTCTTCCCTCTTGTCAGGATACCCATATCCCTATTCCTCCTGCTGTTTGTCATCCTGATTCTGCACTAACCTGTCCACTTAGTCCTGGTCATCCTTGCTCAAGTCCCCCTGCTCTTAGCCTCCTGGCTTGGTCATTCTGGGGCCTGTCATCCGGCCCCTCCTTGTCTTGGTCCACCTTTTCCTCCATGTCCTGGTCCTCCTTGTCCTGGTGTGCCAAGCCTTGTTTCTCCTAGGCCTCAGTGACTTGGTCTTCCTGATTTCCTTGGTTCTGGTTCAGTTTATCCTCCTTCCTGTGGTCCTCTTAGCTAGCTCTTTTCCTGCTGGCTCTGGTTGCTTGGATAACTGCTCCTGATTCATCAGGTCTTGCTTTCCTAGTCATCTTCACTCTCTGGTTTGCCCAGCAATCAATCAATCAATCAATCAATCAGGAGGTTCTTGTATAGCGTCATCTTATTACCCCAGGGGTCTTCAGGCGCTGGGGTGGTGCTACGGTTCTCTTCTGGCTGGCGATGGCAGCAAAGAGCCAGGTTTTAGGCAACCATTATTCAATCCCTTTAGCTCTCCAGAATCTAGCTGGCCTTTTCACATCTGATCCTTCTCAACCTGATCCTGCTATCCAAGATGATTGCTCTGCCCCACCTGGTAATCCAGTGCCTGGCCCCTTAGGTCCTGATCCTCATGGTCTTCTTAGCCCTATATATAGTACTTCTGAGCATAATCCTTTTGGTACATCAAGTTTTCTTTGATCTGGTCCTCTGGTTGCCCTTGGTACTGGTCGCCTTGGTCATCCTAGTTCCTCTCCTGCTGATCATGGTCTCCTGGTCCTCCTGGCCACTGGCCTCCAGGTCCTGATCTTTATAGTCATCTTCAATTCTGATAATCCTGGTCCTAGTCCTCATTCTCCTTTTCAGTATGCTCTGCGCCAACATGTCCTGGCCCACCAGAGATCATCCTAGGCTTGCCTACGTCTGAAAATCTGTTGACCTCTGGTTCATGTGACTCATGGAATGTTCTCGCCCAATACTTCCAAGTCTGTCACATTGTCATTCTCATGTACTTCTTCCCCTGGTCCTCTGAAACCACAGTCTCCTGTTTCACAGGCTCCAGTTCCTGGTCCTTTTGATTTTCCCCACCCCATTTTTTATTAATTAGTCCTTCTGGCCCTAGTCCCCTAGTTTGTCTAGTTCCATGGTTTGCTTGTTCCTAGCATTCTCTTCTTTATCCTCTTGGTCCCACTTGTCCATGTAGACCCTGGTATTAGGACTGGAACGCCTTTGCCAGGTCCTTCTGTGGCTGGTCCTACTGTCCTTGAATTCGCAAATCCGCTCAGGAGAGAGGAGAGACGAACGGGTCTCTCCAAAAAGCCTGTATTTACTTTTTATTTATTATTATTATTTTATCTAACCACCTGCACCACCAACCCCATTCAGTGGCAGGTGCCACTGATCCTGACCCACATCATCAACACTACCATCACATTCATCAAAATCCCTTATGACTGGAAACTTGCAGAATTCAATGCCCTCCTCAAGAAGCCATCAGCCAATTTGATCTCCTTGATCCCCAACCCAGCTAAAGTGATTGATAAGGCCATCGACAAGCAATTCAACTCAACTGAACAAGCAACTCAAAACCCCTTTGAGCTTCACTACGTACTAGAAAACAGCCAATTAGAATTCAGAAAAACACATCACTGAAACAGTTCTCATCACAGCCATCAAATGTGTCTGGATCATCTTGGACCAAGAAGAAACAGCGGCCCTTATCCTGCTTGGCCTGTCCATAGCTTTCAAAACTTTCTCCCACTAAACCCTCATCGCTGAGATCCGCACCCAGCTGGATCTGCTTCTTCCTCACCGGAACAACCCATATGGTCAGATTGCCACCCTTCGCATCATAGACCAAGAATGTTATCTGCGGAGTTCCACAAGGATCATCCGTCATCCCCACTCTATTCAATGTCTACATGACAGCGCTTTCCAACATGATCTGATCCCGAGACATCACTCTCATCTCATACACGATGACAAACAACTCAGCCTCTCCCTGAAGCAAAAGAAGCCTACCACCAGAACCAATGTCACCAACTGCATGACCATGGTAGCAGACTGGCTGTGAGCAAATGCCTGAAGCTCAACTCCGAAAATAATAAAAAGTGTTGTGGATCCATTTTAATTGGTTGAGCATAGGAAATAACTTAGCTTCAGCTGCAGGCCTGTGTCCTTTAATTTACAAAAACATACTCTGTTTGTCATTTTTATTCTTTTTAGCTGCACTTGCAGTTCTTGCATTTAATAAGAAATGTTTTTATTTTATAATCAGCTACCATTCTGTAAAAGTGTAATTATCAGTAATGTATATATTTGATTGTCATCATGTCTCTTTATTTCACATTAAATAAGAACAGAATGTGAACATGTCAGGATTTGTGTTATGGTATTGCCAATCCAAGTTTTTGCACACAATCGATTGCTTAAGTACATGCCCACATCACGATGTCTGCACAGACAATAACATGGGCCTTTTTAAAACCACTCTGTGAGACTAAGGGTGTTAGAGGGGGGGTCCACCAAGGATATTCCATCTACATGGCACATCTCTTTGCAGCAGACCTCAGCCTTTGTGTTTCTAAACCTTCTGATTTGGAGACTGGAGGCCAACCTTGTTCTAAGGCAACAGGGGTTGGGGTGCTCCTCATGGACATGGCGTGGACAGATTAGGTTTATCACGCCTTGCTGTCTTTAGAGTAGAAAATATAATTTAGGGAGGAATTTGTATATTCATGTTTATTACAAAATGTTGGGATTGTTCATATTCACATCGCTAATTCTCACAATCCTGATTTTGTCTCTTGTCTTTATCCTAACCATGGTAGCTCAGGTATTCTGTCACAGATTGCTGCCTTTTCAATAAATGTATTGAAAACTATCCTACCTCCCCTTTCTTGCCTCTGTGAGACTTATTGCCAATACGAGAAAAGGGTAAGACTTGTCCCTCCACAATTTAGCTTGAGAGATTTTTAGAGTCCAGGCGCTAGGCTGTCAGAAATCACCTTTACTATTTGTGTTTTGGTGAGATGCTGCTAGAAAGTCAGAAGGAATTGGGCCAACAGCTGCCAAATGGTATAGGAGTGACTCAGTTGCCTGCAATCAGAGGTGCTGCCGCCCCTTAATCCATTAGCCTCCTAGGTATATAAGAGTTCTTACAACATGGCACTACCAACAATGATGTAGGCCTTAATTTACGAGTCTCCTGGGTATCTGTCTCACACACACTGAGGTACTCCAAGTACCATTATACGGAGACGTCCATGGTATTAGGGACAATCCATCTCCGCTGAATGAGGGAGCATCTATCTAGGCCGTAGCTTTAATTTTAACAGGATTTTCCCCAGTTGGTGTTCCCAACTCTGATACCTACTACTTAACATGGCAAACGCCATAAACATTCCGGAGAACTGCAGTCAAGCAATTATACAGTTCATTCTAGCCAATGGCTTAACAGATGAGGGAAGGGAGGAGACATTTGTTGTAGAAGCTCAAGAAGCATACCAAACAGAAACATTTTATTCTTGGGTCACTTTTCCTGAAGTGCATGACAATTCACATAACATTTCCAATTGCAGAATAGCAAATGTACCATAGTGGTACCGAGCTTACCAACACTTAGAAATACCACTTTGTTATCAAGAATACCAAAACTGGTTCAATGGCGCTCTTCAACATATAATACAACCTGTAAGATTACGTCCTTTAAGTAATGTCGCACCAACGTGGCCCATGTTTGCCACATACAAACCACATCCTGAAGTGCAGACTATGCAAGTAGCTGATGTACGCACACTTTACAATCAGCTATTAGCAATATACAGATGACTAATACAGTTCGTAATGCAGACCTTGAACACCACCACGATGAGTGGTTCTCCAGCTATCCATCAATTGCAGTTATAGGAATTAATCCTCAAACAGTACATTCAATAATGGGCAAAGCACCCACGGTGCGGGAGAAGATTCGGTTCTGGATAGCATAAAAAACAAATTAGCTGGAAGCAGTGTTTCCCCATATAGGACCCCAAGAAAAACATAGAATTCTCAAAATGTGCTTGCCATTTGGATTGGGTCCCTCAGTAGAGGACTGCACCACTTGTGGTACAGTCTTCACAGTAATTTACACTACCACACATGCTACCCTGACACTTGCCAATATGCCGGAAGGGTTCAAACAAATTCAAAATGAACATGGGCAGTCCCCTCCCTGGATTTGGGGATGAAAGTGGTGCGAAACTTCGACACAGTCCCCTCAATAATATTAAGTAACATTAAAGGGGAAGCAGCAGCATTGCCCCATTCGTCAACGGCTCCAGGAGATTCCTCAACAGCACCAGGAGCATGAGCTGCCAAATATTATCTCCAAGGCTTATACTAGTATAGATCAGGATAGTCTGGGGGACAGACCAATTAAAACACAAATTCAGGGTACCACCCCTAAGAAAGGTACCAAACAAGCTCAAGAGGGTTTTAGAAAATCACTGAGACAATCAGAAATAAATCAAAGACAAAAGAAGTCAGGGAGATGATTCTCTGCATCCCAAGACCTCTGAAAAGAGATATAGGCCCTCATTACGACCTTGGTGGTCCAAAGACCGCCAGGACTGCGGTGGCGGTCCCACCGCCAACGGGCCAGTGGTGAAGACCCCACATTACGAGTGTGGTGGTGTGGCCTCTGCCTGCCACATCTCTGCTGGTACCTCCTGTGCCATAGGACAGCCGGGCTGGAGGACAGCACCTCTGGGCCAGAGGTTCTCTGAAGACTGCCCGCAGTACTATGAGTCGCCTTTCCGCTATGGTTTCCGCAGCGGTAGCACCACCACGAAAACCCTGGCGGAAAGGCTGCTGACGACAGGGAATTCCATTCCTGTCGCTGGCAGAGGACTCCTTCAACCCCCCCCCTTCAACTCTACGACCGCCACCTTTCATGACAGCATCACCCTCCCCGCATACACGCACACACCCACATGTGCCCTGCATACACACACTCAGCAACACTTACATACCTGCATTCAGCAACACTTACATACACGCATTTACCCACACGCATGCATACACTCATTCATTTGCACCAACAGACACGCATTCACATAAGCATACCAACACGCACTCACTTCAACAATCACACATGCATTGACACACACATTCAAACATGCATACACACATGCATACTACACACTGACATTCACACACACAGACATACACCCACTCACACATGCACACAAAATACCCCCCACCCTCCCACACCCTCCCCTGTTGGATGATCAACTTACCTTGTCCGCCGATGAGGTTGTCAGCCAGGGAACCAGAGCCGTCACTTCCACCGTTGGCAGCTCCCCACCATCAGGACACAACCACGCCGTACTAATGCTCTTAATACGGCAGACGGAGTCCTTTTGGCCTGACAGTGACGGCAGTGGAAGGACCTCTGCACCATCGACCACCAGCTTGACTGCTGAAGGATTTCCACCAAAATTGTGGTGGAAATCCTTTGGTAATCGTAATATGAAGGAAGACCATCAGCACTGGCAGTCTTCTGGCACCCGCAAAAGAACTCTGAAGTCATAATGAGGGCCTTAATCTCAGAGATAGAGAAACTTTAAAAACTACTGATAGATACTAATTTAATGATACACGTTCCTCTCGTTCCCTTCAGGATAACCGGATAAACAGAGTGAGCGAGTGGGCCGGTCAGAACACCGCCCTGACTGCAAGAAGCCGAAGAAGGACTCAGAACATTCCTCAGAAGCTTACGTTAAAAAGGAGGATGCATCTCCCCAACAGAAGCCCCAATTCACAAAGAAAATGGTGGCAGCAATTTCCATTAAACATTCCACTAATGTTAAGTACATTACTGAAGAACAGGCCGTGGGCAGCGACTTTGCTAGACAGCATGGCAGAAGTCACAGTTTGTCGCCAGAGTCTTGTAGATCATCTGGATGTTACAGCAACAAACAACTTTCTTGTCATAGAGACAGTGGACAGGCACATCTCCCAACCCAATAGGGTTTACGAATTAAATATTTAAATTGAGTGAGATATAGAGTGCACTATTGAAGCAACATTTTGGGAAATTTTGAACTGTGATATCCTATTGGCCGAAAAAGTTTGGCCACCTGAATTTGTCTGCAAGCTCCCATATGGGGAAGATGTAATTTTGCCTTATTTCTCTGGACTAGTTCCAGACATGATAAAGAAGCCTATGCGGTGGGGGGTCAGGTTAATTTTCTTGGATGGGGAGTTCGGGTTAGTTTTTGGGCTGGGAGCAGGGTTTTAGGAACTGGGGCTGGGTTTTGAGGATAGGTTTTAGGGTTGGGGCAGTTTTAGGGCTCAGGGTGGGGGTTACTTTTTCTTATGAGGAGGAGGTCAGGTTAGATTTTGGGCAGGGAGCAAGACTCTGGCCAGGGTTTGGGTGGGGGGCAGTTTTTAGGGGTGGGGGCGGTTTTAGAGCTCAGGGTGAGGGGGTAGGTCATGTTTGTTTTTTTGGCCAGGGGAGGTCAGGTAAGGTTTTGGGCAGGGAGCAGGGTTTTAGGGCTTAGGTCAGGTGGCAGGGTAGTTCTAAGGCCTGGGGAAGGATTTTAGGGCTCAGCACAGGGGAAAAGAGCAGTTTTCAGGGGTAAGGTCAGTTTTAGCTCCCAGGACAGAGGGCTTGGGTTGGGGTAGTTTTGAGCAGGGGACAGGGTTTTAGGCAGTAGGGTGGGGGAAGGGAAGGGGTAGTTTTAAAGGCAGAACAGGGTCAGTTTTATGGCTTAGGGCGGGAGTTGGGGAAGTTTTAAGGATTAGGCGGGATCAGTTTCAGGAATCAGGGTAAGATGGTTTAGGGCTCATGGTAGGGGGAAGAGGCAGTTTCAAGGGCGTGCCTGGTTCAGGGAAGCGTGATTCCATCATATAACCACCTTGGATATTTTCAAGGGGTTTCTCTGTCAACACATAGCACCTGAAAGTCAGGATTATCGCGCCTTAAGCGCATCAATCTCCCATAAGCACTTTTGTTGTTTGCCTCAGGGGTATGAGAAAAGCCCAGTGTTGTTTTTAGCCCGCGTAACATCAATATTTTATGATATCGCTCATGCGGCATTGTCATATGTGGATGATATTTATTTCACTGACAATGACCTCAACAATCTTGCCAAGGTTGATCGGATCATACTTGGATTCGCTGCCTACGGCAATAAATTAAATTTAAAGAAAACTAAAATAGCTTTTCTCAATGTCCTATTCCTGGGATACTAGTTATCAGAGAAGGCAAAAGCCTGGACCCGCACTTTCTCAAAAAATTTGCACAACTTCAGTCACCAAATTCAATCAAGAAATTACAGTCTTTACTGGGTTTCTTCAATTTTGGCAGAACATACATACCTGATTATGCACAATGCATAAAATCTCTTTGGACTTAATTTATCCAGATTTTTCAAACAAATATTGGACACTCAAACATACATGCATCCTCAGAGAACTTCAGAAAGACATGCTAGAAGCAAAACACTTACACACACAACAACAAAACAAACTTGGTCATCAGAATAATTGCTGGTGCCACTTTCAAGGAGGGTGACACTGTACCCATAGCATACAAAGATAATTTCCACCCACATAAAAGATAGTAATGCTGTACAGATTGCTGTCATAAAAGAAAGGTCACTAGCCCAAAGGAAACACATTATTGTTATTACTCCAATGCAAGCCTTAGAGGCTGTTACCAAACCAAGCATTCATAACACTAAAGCATTATATCCATGATGGGTTCAATGGGCAACCTCCCTGACTGCTACTGATGTTGATTACAATGCTGACCCAAAATTGCAAACACAAGAAGTTATCCAATATGAACAGGAATACCCCACACCTACTGACATACTACCACTTGATCAATATCACAATATCATTTACACTGGTGGTTGAGCACAACCAGCTGTAGGCAGAAAACATTAATATTCAGTCAGCAGTAAGCGGGTGATGAGAGATGATTTATTTCACTGCCAAAATACCTACAAGCAAATCTAAAACTCTAATTTTGGAACAACCCATACTAATTGTGTGTGATTCATATTACTGTGTCCTATAATGATTACCATAGTCACTGCAGCTTAAACTGGTTCAGAGACTCCAAGAGGAACAGATTTGTATATGGCTGGGTCCAATATGGGGTGGCATGGTAAGTAAAAGAATGATGGCTTAAACCTAGACCTGTGACTGGAGGTGAGTGTTTTTAAAAGTTTCAGCACTCCATCCATCATCCTTTTGTGTTGTCCAAGGGGAACACCATTAAACACAGATCGGTGTGGGGGAGGGTAGCTGATCTTAAGGGCAGACTAGCAGATGATCATGTAGTACATACATTAGGCCACCAACATATAGGAGTACACATTGTAGGAAGTACTTTGGATGATGAAGCTGCCAAATCCATAGTAGCTGCTGCTTCTGTTCCTCCAGTAACTGGTTCTCACATGAGATTGGATAATGAGACACTGGCTGCAGTAAAAGCTCTGGATGACAGCCAGTCTTCACCAAAAGCATTTCCCACAAAACATACATACCCTGTTAGTGTTCAGAATGTTGTATTTGCAACCATTTGCGCGGTGGGAGATCGTTTGATCCCAACCAAGATCAAAGACCACATCAAAGACCACATCTCATCAAAGCTGCGCATGAGGGTGTTGCTCATGCTCATGCAGGTGTGGCGACCACTATTTATCTTTTACAAAAACGCCTTTGGTGGCCAGGTCTAAACAAACAGACCAAGCGATATGTCCTTTGTTGTGACATTTGCTCTTAGTGTCAAACAGAACACTACAATGTTTGCGCCTGGACCATTGTGGTCACTTACAACCTGATGGTGCGTACAAATACATTTTAGTCACTGTTGACTCCTGTTCTAGATCCCTGTGGTTATGGCCACAACAGTTAGCTGATGTTCGAACTTTTATTAAAAAGTCTCATTTGCAGCATTCCACTCGGACCAGGACCCTGCTTTTGCTTCTAGGGCGTTAAGGGACACCTTGAGGACAGTGGATGTTGAACTCCATTACTCCTCACCATACCATCCTGAGGGAAAGAGGGTAATTCAGTTGTGGAGAGGAGGAATTGTGACTTAAAGCAGTGCTTAACAGAAAGAATATTATGTTCAGACCGTAGTTGGTTTCATCACCTATGGGGTCCTGAGAGCTTTAAATATTCTGTAAGGTCCTTGGGAGGTTGCACCCCTTATGAGGTGTTATTTGGGATACCTATGAATGTCCCAGATCTAAATGATCCTGAAGTGGTGACGGCACATTTGACATGAATGAATGTATCGCTCTTATACAGGAGCTACAACAATTTTGAGATAACGATTCATCCGTCTGTACCGCCACCTTGGGAATAAATGACTTCCCACAACATCTACAACCTGGATTCCTACAGTTAAGGATCTGGTTCATGAAAATATTGGTGTGAAGAAGGAGTTCGACCCATCCTATAAGGTACTGTTCCAGTCGTGGGAATACACAGCATGAGAAATGTCATCCTGCCACCGCTGCCTGGTTCGAAAGGAAAAATATTTTTCTCCATCGAAAACGTCAACATGCATTATTGGGATGATGTTGGAGACTAGTCCAAGAGGTCCCGCTCCCCTCTCACTACCTGTAAGAAAACAGGGCGGATTGCAGAGGCCTCCTAACTTTTTGCCACCATTTTTCACTTTTTGATGGTATTTTCCTGACTCTGATGGTGCCCTGGGTAATGCTAACCAGTCCCAGGGCCTGTGCTCTGTGTAAAATGAGTATGCAAATTAGGCTATATCAACCTACCTATCAGTCCCTAGTATATCATAGGGCATGTGAGTTTAGGGACCCCAGCATAGGTAGTGCACCAATAGGTGCACTGCTGAGGTGCCCAGGGTCATTTTAAAGGAAGGCCTCCCTTGCTGGCTGCTTCTAAACTAAAGCTATATGCAAATTCGACTTTGGAATTAAAAGTACTTCCAAAGTCTTAAACTTCCTTTTTTTACATATAAGTCACTCCTAAAGTGTGCCCTATCAACCCCTAGTGCTGGGTACCTTGTAACTATAAGCAGGGACCTTATAAACATTGTTTTACAAGCCCTGGTGAGGTAAAATAGCCAAATTCATTGTTCCTTCCTTGTGGTGAATGGCCTCCATAGGCTAACATGGGGAGACTTTAATTTAATTAATAAAGTCCCCTTAAGTGTCAGATACCTTGAGTTTGATATCAAAGTATTTTGTTATAATAAATCCCACAATTTAGAATTGTTGGATTTTATATAACTATTTCAGGTAAAGAGTTTTAAATCTCTACCTGAATGTTGTCAACTTCAGCTCTATAGTGCCCTTTTCTGATTGGCCAGTCTCAGGCAGCCTGGCCAGGCTGCCTTGAAGAGGTGTGTAGTGGCCTGGGCTGAACACAAAGGAGGAGAAGGGGAGGAGAAATACCTCAGCAGATGGAGAAGCAGGAATCGGGGAGGGCTGCTAAACTGGTCTTCAAAGGCAGGGAAGGACATTTGAAGCAGCCCAGCACCGTCCCCACACCATGCAACCCCATATAATTAGGTACCATCTTGGTTAGATTAGGAGAGGGCAGGAGAGGGGTGTTTAGGGTTTTTAGCCACACCAGTGGGTGGACTCAGCCAGGTCAAACCTCAAAAAATCACTTTCAGCCATGTTGGATTTTTGAAGAATGTTGCTCCCTGGGATTGATTTTTGCCACACTTCCCAGGAAGTAGTCATCAAAGGGGGAAGGAGCCTGCTTGTGAATGACTACCCGGGACCCCCCTGTGTTTCACCCAGCAAGAGCAAGGATAAATATGACAGAGCTGCAGCCACACCGCAGATCCCTACCAGTAACAGAACAAAGAAGGAGAAGGACTGCTCTGCTAGACCCCTGACTTGACCTGGACACTGCACTCTGAAGGACTGCACCCGCTGCACACTTGGGCTTCACCACTAAAAGGACTTTGACTGTCTTCTACTGCTTCAAGAAGGGACTCACTGTTTGCTACAGGTACAAAAGAGCTGCCCAGAGTCCCCTTCATCAAGTCCTGCAAGCAAAGCCTAGCTGACCAGCGTCCAGTGGGCATTTGAGGATTCTGACCAGGTGCATTTTGGGAATTGTAGTCCCAGCTCCCAAGGAACAACTAAGAGATTCTGGAACCTTGGATAAAGTTGTGGACACTTCAAGGACCCAGCAATAATCTCTGGAAGAAGACTCAGAAGTTTGGAGATGTTTGGGGCAACTCCATAGGTTGAAGAGGTGCATTGTGGGAGTTGTAGTCCCAGACCACAAGAGGCAAACCAGAACTTTTGAACCCTTGGCTGGTGCTGTGGACCACTTTCCTGAATCAAGAAAAACTTCTGAAAGTAAGTGTGACAGTGTTACCTTGTGGTTGGCATGAACTCTGGACCTTGTCCCTTTCCAGTGTGACCTTTTTTAACCCTTGGAGCGCTAGTTGATTCTATGCGCTAGAAAACATTACTTCTTTATAAATTCATATCTCCGGTTCCCCTTATCTAATTTTAATCATGTTGGTGTCATTTTAAAGGTAAATGTATAATCTATGTTTATAAATTGGTGTTGTATTTTTGTTGTACTTTGTGTTTTGCTTATTTACTGTTTTGTGATTGTTAAATGCTTTACACACTTGTCTCCTAAGTTAAGCCTTGTTGCCCGTTGCCAAGCTACCAAGGGTTGAGCTCTGTTTAATTTATTAGACCTAACTGGACCTAAGTGGAGGTTAGTGGCCTATTGCTAAGTGGTACTTACCCGCCCTTACCAATGATCCAATTTCCAACCCTCCCCAACAGGACATACCTCTACAAGCAGCAAAGAATGTTTCTCCAAGCACATATGTGCGCAACAATGTTACAATTACCTTCCCGAGCATGGGGACGTGTAGAATGAGATTTAGCTGAATCTAGTCACCAATTCACTGACAAGACAAGTCCAAGATGTGGAAGTCTATTACTCGAATTCAACACAGATAGACGACATTGTCTACTGTGAACCTCGATGTAATAGGGTCCCTGTGGTATCCCTGCTCTACACTTCTTTGATGGTGTATAAACAGGCCAGGAAGTCGCCCTGTTGAGTCAAACAAAGTTTATTATGACCTTCAGATTGGGAATACTTTGGGGGTTGTTCTGGGTCTCACAAAACATAAAAAAAACAAAAAACATAACTGGGAGCTACTATGGGACTTCTTGTGTCTTAGCTCAGCGTCTGTGTCTTCTTTTTCTTTTATTTTGTCCCTGGGTTCCCTGTAAGTTGTGGTTCACGGTTATGTTTAAAAACTTCACACTTGTATAGCACATCACTCACCTGTTAGGGTCTGAATGTGCTGTATGCATACCACTACAGAACCCCTCTTGGCTTTTCCCTGTGAGGTACCCACTCCTGGTCACCCCCAGGATAAAATCAGGCACCCAAGGACTGTTGGGGCCATTGTGGAGATTAAGCAAGCTACTGCCCAGAGTGGGACCCATTAATTAGATTAGGGACCAGGGTGAGAATTATCTGGTCCAAGGGAATTGAGCCCAAGAGCTGCTGAGGCAGGACTTGAACCCTGGTCCTGGGCCAGATCTCTGCGTCAGGGTCCGCCACTCTAACCATTGTGCCACACTTCTCCTCTTGCTCTTTTCCAGGCCCTTCTCCAGTCTTCACCGTGCCTCTGTGCTGATGGACATGTGACACCTTCAGCAGTTCTGATTCCAGATGGGATTGTTTGGGATAAGTGCCCTTTGACATATACTGTCCTACTGAGGTCATTCAAATTCCATTCCGTTTAGAATATTAATGATTGATTTTATTACACCTGGTGTTGCTTCTGATGACTGAGGTGTTAAACCAGTTGAATCTATGGTTGCTGAGCTAGACTACTACACTGCTTTTGGAAGTGAAGATGTGTGTATGAATACAGAGAATTGTGAGGAAATGTTCTGCTCACAATAGTTGGTGAAATTACTTTATGCACCGAACTAGTAAACCCAGATCAGTTTTTAATTACACACAATGGGAACATTGTCTGACTCCACCTGTGGGGAGCTCCAAAACATATGTAGAAAAGTTTGCATATTTTACTGGGCATGACACTAGAAATGCTGAGTTCTATTATTGTAAATTACCACTTTCCAGAATGAAGAAAATATTGGTTTACACACACAAAATGGATTTACCCAGACTCCTTTGTTTCCTGATTTGCTGTTGAGGACTGTGTGTATTCGAAGAACACTATTAATCTGGAAAGTGTATGGGGAATTAAAGATTGGCAGATACGGGGCAGGGAAGCCTTGTTCAGAGCATACCTTATTTCCTTGCCAATTACATTTTTAAATGAAACCGTCCATCAAACATCATGCTTGGGGTTAGCAAAAATAAAATAAACTAACGGGCTCAGCATCCCCACACCAGCTAAATTTAGCAATTGGCAAAAACGTTTAAATGTCACTGAAGATCAACTAACCGCTTGGGTGCAGAATGGTACCTTTAATTCATCACTTTCATGTGGTTATTGTGGCTTAAAGACACACATGGTTGCTAGGCACGTTTTGTTATTTCCTCAGGGGGTTTCAAAGCAAGCCGGTCAGACTCTTGCTATGTCTCAGGGCAACATTTGGGTATTGTCACTACAACCAGTGTAGGTAAACTCCACCTTAGCAGGTGTAAAACAACACAATTTACAAGATTTCTTTTTTGGACCTGGGAAGCCCCATCCAAAATATTTGCTGTATGCCATATACAATAGGATTTGGAAGTTTTCTCAAATGGAAGCTGCTGCATGTTTAAGGTGAATAAATAGTGCATGAACACCCTGTCCAACCGAATTTACAAATTAAATAATATTGTATCATCTGCAATTGAAATAATTCAGAATGACATGTTATGTTCCTTCTACAACATGGGCAGAGTCAACTGCATTCCACATGCAATTAGGTTGGACCTTGCAAGTTTTGAAAAATAGTTGCATGCCCTGGCAACACATAAACAGTGGCAAATTATTTGCTGCTTTTTATCCAGGGAACAACAGAAAATGGCTAAAAGGGAAGCTTGTTACATCATGCTTAATATAGAATAAGTTGTCTTTTACTGTAGCAGAAATTTCCTCAGCCGTATGATTAATGCATGGAGTTATAAATCTGCCCAGTTCCACCTTTCATTTTACAAATAGTTTGAAACATTTTGCTGTAGGCAGATATAAGCGACTAGGAGACAGTTACATCCATGAAGTGTGGGAGTTGCCTTGCGATTTCAAATGTTTGATTGGCAAAACAGAGGTCTTTCTTAATTGAAGGGAATGTGAGACTACTGTTAGTCATTCTCTGATTTGTAAGCAGGTGTCCTTGCACAGCCTTTACAATGTGGAGGTCGCAAACTTTGTATGCTTCTGTGGGGTACTCCTGTCCCTTTAATTTATCCAGTATTTTAGATACCATACTTTCAAATGGAAGTTACTTGGTTCTGAACGATGAAAGCTGCTGTGGTATGAAGTCTGGAATTTCCTCTGTCATTGCGGTTTCTCAAATGGTATCTTGTTGGGGACATATTTTAACCTCCCACACACAAGAGATGAGTAGTGTAATTGTGGCCTAACATTGCTACTTTTAATGTGAATTTTTACAAGCTCTGCTATTGTTTCAAACACAAGTGACCCTGACAACAGCCAGAGAAATGTAGGCTCTCCAGATAGTGAGGTCATCAGCTGATATACAGTCCCTATTAGATACCAATTTCTCCAAGCACTTAGGAGAATTGCTCAGCAGAATTTTCAATGCCTCTAGCACCGAAGGGACTGTGCACTTTTTAAGGCTGTCTGTTCTGGGTTTGTCAGCACCTTCCAGACTGTGTTTGAAGTCATACCTTCAGCCATACACTCACTGTGCCGAGGCTTCGGCGGATTCGCAGTTACTTTGGCATTAATTGGCTGTATACTGCTGCTATTATATGTTCTACGCAGCGGCTGCCCTATTTCAGTCAAGCAGAGTGATGGAGCCACCATAAGACCTGTCTGTGTTTTGATCATCTGATGCAGTACTTTGGAGGCTCCTTGCTGGAAGAACTGGAGCATGATTAGTCATTAACATTCAGACCAACCCTAACCTGTGTGTAGCCAGTTTCCACTGCATTTGGTGTGCCTTTGAATGCGCATCAATAGTGTGTCTTGTCGTGCAGCCCGTGCATGTTCTCGATGAGGGTTCATTCTTGGTCATGCCCCATGAGACTGAGGTTGAGTCACAAGGCATCTTATGAGCCACCGCTTGTGGATTTCCTGGCTCCAACAACATCTGGCACAATGGACGGTGTCACCTCCACAGGTCATTTGGCACAATGGACATTGTTGCCTCCGAAGCCATTCTGCGTCTGAGGTTCCTGCTCACTTCAGACCTGTGGAACTCTTCTGCTAATCCTTTGATTGATTTATCACCTGCTGAAGTGGAATCCTTTTTGATCTCAATCTCCATTGATGACAGCGGAGACCTTTTACAGGATCATGATTATTGTTGATTTGATGATTGTTTTTTCCTACAAAGTATAAAATGTGACACCAAATTGCCTTTTGATTCGGCCTGTCTGCTGGCCTGTTTTGCTTGTCACTGTTGATATTACATCTCTTATGTATGATTTTAAGTTTGCTTTTAGATTTTTACTTTAGAGCATTTTCACAATTTGGATTTCACACCCTTGTTTCGTCAATAGGGGAGGGTGTTGTGGATCTGTTTTAGTTTTTGGGAATAACAATTTAGCTTAGCTTGGCTTGGAGGCTTGTGTCCTTCGATTTAGATAAATATGCTCTGTTTTTTATATTTAATCATTTTAGCTGTACTTGCGGTTCTCTTATATTTTAAGAAATATTTGTATTTTATAATCAGCTGCTATGCTGTGAAAGCATCATTATCAGTAGTGTACATATTGGATTGTGATCAAGTCTCTTTGTTTCACATTAAACAAGAATGAATGTGAACATGTCAGGCATTTGTGTTATAGTACTGCCAATCAAAGATTGCACACACAATCTAACGCTTACGGACATACCCACGTCAGGATGTCTGCATAGACAATAACATGGGCATTATAAAAAAATCTATGAGACCAAGGTCATTAGAGGGGGGGTCCACCCAGGATATTCTATCTACACTGCACGTTTCTTTGCAGGCAGCAGACCTCAGCCTTTGCGTCTCTACACCGCCTGATTTGGAGATTGGAGGCCAACCTTGTTCTATGGTAACAGGAGTTGAGGCACTTCTCATGGACATGGCTTGGGCAGATTAGGTGTATCACGCCTTGCTCTCTTTAGGTTAGAAAATATGCTTTAGGGAGGAATTTGTATATTCCTGTTTATTGCAAAATGTTGGGATTGATCATATTCACATCGCTAATTCTCACAATCCTGATTTTGTCTCTTGTCTTTATCTTAACCATTATAGCTCATGTATTTTATTGTAGATTGCATTCTTTTCAATAAATGTATTAAAAACTATCCTGTATCTCCTTTCTTGCCTGTGTGTGTGTGTAAGAGACTTACTGCTAATGAGAGAAAAGGGTAAGGCTTTTTCCACCATGATTTTCCCTGAGAGATTTGACATGTTCTAGGCTGTCAGAAATCACCTTTACTATTTGTGTTATGGAGAGGTGCTGCTAGAAAGCTGGAACGATTGGGCTGACAGCTGTGAACTGGTGTAGAAGTGACTCAGTCACCTGCAATCAGAGGTGCTGTCGTCCCCTAATCCAGCAGTCTTGCAGAGATATGAGAGTTATTACGACAGAAGGACTGGGGTAACATTACCTCCCCATGGTACTCCACCTGTTGACCATCACAGCTAGGACCAGAACCAATACACACCGGCCACACAAGAAATCTGGAGTTCATTCTAGAAGACAAGCTCAACATGGAGGCACAAGTCATTACTGTTTAAACCTCTTGCTTCAATGTCCTACACATTCTGTGAAAAATCTTCAAATTGCTGCCACAGAACATCTGCAAGACTGTCACTGAAGAACTCATCACCAGCAGGCAGGACTATAGGAATGCACTCTGTACCAAAATCTCCAAACAATTGCTACACAGATCAGTCCAGAACGTCCCTGCAAGACTCATACTTGACCTCTCACACCACACCCACATCACAATACACATCAAGAAGCTTCACTTGCTTCTCATTGACAAGTGTAGCCAGTTCAAACTCTTCATACACAAAAAGCCCTAAACAACCCAAAACCCACACCTTTTGAAGAGCAGCATACCCCTTCATCAGCCTACCACACACCTACGTTCTGCCCACTCACACACACATCCTGCATCCACAAAAAGCAACACAGGAGCTCATCACAACCAAAACATGGAAAAACCTACATCAAAATATCAGAGCCTCCTCTTCAATTCTTGAGTGCGGCGAAAAGCTGAAGACCTGACCCTTCTTCAGTTCCTGTTGGGCCATCTTGCTCTTTGACTTCCTGTTTGACTTAGATAGCTGGAACTTTTTTCTGTTCTCTAGTTTTTCCATTACTGCTGGATATTATTTCTTAAACAATACTAGAATTCCTGTTACACCCTGGCATCTGGCATTGTTTCTGGAGATAGTAGGTCATTGCTACATACAAAAGACTCTCCAAGTGTTGCTAAGAAGACCTGTCCTTGACAATTAGTCCTCATTGATCTGATGTCCGAGGTCTTGGTCCTCCTGTCTGTGGTCCTTCTTTACATTAATCTGCAGATACTGGCCCTTTTGCTCTGTTCACCTTGTTCTTCTACTCCTACCCCTGGTTGTTCAGATCCCTCTTGGCCTCGTCAGTGCATGAGGGCCCTCCTAGATCTTCTCATAGTTCCCTCCTAGCACTTCTCATCATTGTGGTCAGGGGATTTGTGTTACTTTTCCTGAGATAGCACCATCGAGGAAAGAACTGAGGGCCCACTAGAGGCAGGAGCTTGCTTACTTAAATCACTGCTTAGCATGTTAAAAACTAAACCTCTGTTCCCATGAAACATTGGTGGGATGACACAAAAGTCAAAGTAGCTGATGGGGTTACTCATGACATGGGACCAATGGGAAATGCCTTAAACAACGCATTGTGAACAACGCAGATGTTTACCATGCAAGCATAACATGCTTGTCAGAACGACTGTGCCTTAACCATGCATGTGCCAAACTACGTATATGCATGGTTAAGGCACAGAAAAAGGCAGAGTAGATCGTAAGAGGATGTGGTAAGGTAAGTGGGGCTGGGGCAGGGTTGGGGTAGCTTTTAGGGGTGCTGGGGTGGATTAAGGGCTTGGGGTTGGGCTTTTTTTTTATGGATGGGGTTTGAGGTATTTTTTTAGGGCTTGGGTGGGGACGGGGTAGTTTATTTTTTAGGGGTGATGAAGGTTTAAGGAATGTTTGGAAGAGTGAGGAGAGAAGAGGAGGAAGAAATGGGAGAGGTCGCAATGAGGTAAGTGGGTTGGGGCAGGGTGGGATGGATTTAGGGCTCAGGGTGGGTGGTGGGAGTTGGGGTAGTTTAGTTTTTAGAGGCAGGGGTGGGGGGTCAGTTCGTTTTTTTAGGGCTCAGAGTGGGTGGGGAGTTTAGTTTTTTGGGATGGGGTCGGGGGTCAGGATAGTTTTTTTTAGGTCTTAGGCTTGGTGGGAGTGTTGGGGTAGTTTAGTTATTGGGGGTGGGGAAGGTTTTAGGGCTCAGGATGGGTGGGGGTGTTGTGGTAGTTTAGTTTTTATGGGCAGTGGTGAGGGGGTCAGGGTAGTTTTTCTTAGGACTCGGCTGGTGGGGACATTGGGGTAGTTTAGTTTTTATGGGCGGATTTGAGGGGTTGGGATAGTGCTTTTTTTAGGGCTCAGGGCAGATGGAAGGGCCAGGGTTGTTTAGTTTTTTGGGGTAGGGTGGGGGGTTGGGGTAGCTTAGTTATTAGGGGTGGGGAAGGTTTTAGAGCTCAGGGCGGGTGTGGGTGTCTCAGTACTTTATTTATTAGGGTGGTGGTAGTTTTGGACCTTAGGGCATGGGGGGGGGCTTTATGACAGACCCATGCATGCCATTTCCACATATACTTATACTAAGCATGCTCCTACAATGGAATTAGTTGTAAAGGAATGCGTGGTAGTGGCATGCGTGAAAAAGAGGCGGTTGATCGCATTGTTAAGGCATGCCTTGCTCCAGTGTGTGTGGTTCTGTCATACTGCCAGGGCCAATATGCCTGAAACCCACTCTTATGGGTGAGTAGTATGAAAAGGTTTTTTTTAATCACCTGAAAGCTGAGTGTATAGACACTCCTCCCATTAACTACCCAGATACATTGTTAACCTGTCTCCTACTTTCAAATCCACTGTTCCACAGAGGCCACATTAAACATACTAGGGGTCCGATCTACAAGAAACTGGCGCAGTGGAGTGCTGCACCAAAAATAGCAGTGCTGTGCCATATTTTTAAGGCAGGGATGCACCATATTTACAAGAATACAGCTCACCCCTGCATTTCCCTCTGTAAATTAAGCAGCCTGCACCAACGCAGAAATCCTTGCACCATAGTGCAAGGGTGTCTGCTCTGAGGGGTGCAAATGTTTATGTGTAGGAAGGTGTCTCTTCCTGCACATAAACAATCTAGAATAGCAATTTGGCACTTCTATGTGTGCTGCAGAATGCAGCACACACAGAAGTACCAAATTGTTATTTTTTAAATGATTGTTTATGTGCAGGAAGGGGCGCCACCCCGGGGGTGGCATTAGTTTTTGACGCCTTCTAGTAAATCTGTGGCAGCATCAAAAGCAATGGGTGCTGCAGTGGAATACCCACAGCAACACCCATTTCAAGCCCCTCTGATGCAGAAAACTGCATCAAAGGGGCTCACATTTACAAGGCAGTGTTAAGCCACAAAAAATGGCTTAGCGCCACCTTATAAATGTGGTGCTCTGTACAGCACCACAAGAGCGTCACTAAAAGTGATGCTCCGTGGCACTAGGGCCTTGTAAATCTGGCCTTAGATGAGGAAGTCTACATCACTATAAAAAGCTGCATTTGTAAGCCAATAGTTTCAGGGGCCAAAGTGGAAAACTAAGATCTAAAAATGCTGAGAAAACCCAGTGAATCAGGGTCATGTTAAAGTGCGATGAAGTCAATGCTTTGCAGCAAGCCCAGAAAAATGAAAACACTATTGCACCCAGAAACAGTAGCACAACCTTTGTGAGTATGATGCATGATAGTGTGCATGCTACATGCAATACATCAATGTCACACCCATTTTCTGGACCTCTCGATGATGGTGCTTCTGCAGATCTTGTTCTTTGCAATACTGTATTTTGTAAACATTGGTTGCATATATTTTAGGGACTATAGAGAAGCTATTACCTTTTGTGTATCAAAACCTGCAATCTCAATTTCATGTCACAATAAATGTTACAAGGCACTTTGGGTGGGTGTTTTTATCCACTAAAATATTGATGAAAGAGAAAAGCTAAACTTGTTTGCATAAACTGCTGTTTTCATAATTAGGAACTTCACAAAACACCACCACAGACTACACAAAAAATTACAAGCAATAAATCTACATTTTAACCTGACAACTCTGAACCATCAACTAACATGTTAATTTATATTGTTTGTTTATTTTATTTCAGACTATTCTTATATCCAAGAAAAGATGTAATGCTGGATAAATGGAGAAAGAAAATCTAACCTCAGTGAATACCTTTCTGATTATTGGATTTTCAGACCTTCCACAGCTCCGGATTCTTCTTGCTAGTGTATTTACACTAGTTTACGTGGTGATTCTGATTGGAAATCTACTTATAATGTCAATAATATACTCCAGCCCACATTTGCACACTCCCATGTATTTTTTCCTTCTTAATTTGTCCTTTGTTGACATTAGTTTCATCTCAGTCACTTTACCACAAATGCTTGTCCATTTCTTTCTGAAAAGCTCTCTTATTTCCCTTACTGAATGTCTGCTGCAGGTATATTTTTTTTTGCTCCTGGTGGTGACAGAATTTCTTGTCCTCACAGTCATGGCCTTTGATAGGTATGTGGCCATCTGCAACCCCCTCCATTACGTAACTGTCATGAACAAGAGTAGGTGCCCCCAACTCGCCGCAGGCTGCTGGTTTAGTGCCCTCATGCTTGCACTCCCACACACATTACTGATGTCACAGTTCTCCTACTGTCAGTCTCACACCATCAACCATTTCTTCTGTGATTTCAGTGCGCTGATGAAGCTATCTTGCACCAGCACCCACATTATTGAGACACTAAATTATTCATTCGGATCTACTTTTGGGTTGGCACCATTTATTTCTATCATCATATCTTACATGAAGATCATCTCAGTGATCCTAAAGATTAAGGGGGTCATTCTGACCTCGGCGGTAAAAGGCCCTTACCGCCGGTCAGAAGCCCGCCATAACACCGCCGCGGCTGCGGTTAACCGCCACGGTCATTCTGACCCACAACGGCCAAACCTCCAAAATTCCGTCCTCCACTGCAGCGATAAACTGGAGATGACCAAACCTCCACCGTCACGCCAACAGAAATACGCCCATGCCATTACGACCCACGAATCCACACGGCGGTCATTCAAACGCGGTATTCCATTGGCGCTACACACCGCGGCGGTCAGAATACACACACATCACCAAAACACAGCCACATTGGACAATTTGAAATACACACACCTGATACACATACACACACCACTCTCACACAATCAACCAACTATAAAACACACACCCACATCACCCACAAACCCCTGCGACCATAATTACTGAGAGAAGGAGAGAGAGACACAGCAGACAATCCAAAGCAAGACACACTGAGGCACACTACACCATCACACACACCACATAGTAGCACAAAGCACCACTCACCAACATACTCATCATCACATACACCACCCCACACCTCACCCACACCACCCCATGGCACCCCAAAGGCACCCACGATTTTCGAACCAAGAACTCCGGGTCATGGTGGAGGAAATCCTAAGAGTGGAACCCCAGCTCTTCGGCTCGCAGGTGCAGCACACCAGTATAGCTAGGAAGGCGGAGCTATGGCAGCGGATCGTGGACAGGGTCAACGCGGTGGGACAGCATCCCAGGAATAGGGAGGAAATACGCAAAAGATGGAACGACCTACGGGGGAAGGTCCGATCGATGGTCTCCAGGCACAACATCGCGGTCCAGAAGACTGGCGGCGGACCCCCACCCACCCCTCCCGAATTCACATCGTGGGAGCAAGACGTCTTGAACATCCTGCATCCTCAGGGCCTCGCAGGAGTAGCCGGAGGAATGGACTCTGGTAAGTCCAATCTCAACTACTATATCCCCCCCACCCCACCAGCATGCCAACCCACACCCCCACCCTCACCCCCAACCCCCCAGCACACATCCTCCCTGACAATGTCTCACCAGCACAACCCACCCATCCCAACCCCAACTCCTGCATGCCAACACAAATCATGGGCACCCATCACCTAAGCATGACCACTGCACTAACCCCCCCCCCCACTAACTACCCTCACAACACCTCCCTCAAGGGAATGCCTGCACTGGGGGACAAGGGCACCCATAACACTCACGCTATTGTACACACAGAAACAATAACCAAACTCTCTTACCCCATGCAGGACCCGAACGACAACACACCAGCCAGGAGGGTCCAGAAGTGTCCATCCCACCACCGGAACAGGCCCACACTGAGGATAGCAGCTCTGTCGACAGTGAACCTGATGACCAGCCCGGACCATCGGGGACCTCTGGGCAGTCGGTTCCCCTCAGGCAGCCACAGGCCACACCAGACCCGACCCCCTCTGCCAACACCAGCACAGCTCCCACCCAGTGGGCCCATGCCTCTGTCTCTAGGACAGCTCAATCAGTGGTGTGTCTGCCACTACAGGGCACCCAGGCTAACCCAACACCCCAACAACAACAGGGACCTGGGGGCAGTGGGAGCGGGCACACCGTCCAGGGGACAGAGGCCGGGGGAAACCGGGCAGCTCGGAGGGCTGCTGTGCGACAGGGGGGGGAGGAGAGGCCCAGGGAACCCACTCTCCAAGAGGCCCTCACCACCATCATGGGGGCATACCACCACTCCCAAGAAACGATGGCGACGGTACTGGCCAGGTTCACTGAGATCCAGGCACAGCAGGAGGAACGCTACATGGGGTTCAGGGAGGAGCTGAGAATCATCTGGATCGCAATGGGGACCATTGTCCTGGCCCTCCACAGGATAGAGGACGCGTTGCGGGACCATGGTGCACCACACAGGGCCCCTGTCACTAGCCCGGACCAGGAACAGCCTACCACCTCCGCCGGCGCTAGTGGACAGGAGGTCCCAACACCTCGACAGCCCCCCAGAACCCCACCTCCTGCTGAAGAACAACCACCCCGTAAGAGGAGCCTGAGACCCAAAAAAAAGACAGAGTAGGATGTCAAGACCCCCGCCAGCAGGACATACCCCCTCAAGTCTTCCCACTGTCCCACATTGCCACCCTGTCCAACCATGAACTGCCTATGCTCCATCCTTCCACAGGCAAAAGGACAATGCACCTGTGAGACTGAGAACTGGACTCTGCCATGGATATTCCTCCACCCCCACCCATCACCCTTAGAATCACATGTACCGATATCTAGCACTGTAAATAAATCACATTTTGCACACAAATCTGTTTTGAGTCTTGCTGTATTATTGACAAATGTATTAAATATTACTGTTCGATTTCTGTTCTGTCAATTAGTCATGACAACATACCAATGTCAATACGCTGTATTTCATGGGCGAACCAAGCAAAAGTCAGGTACTGAGTCAGACAGCACTGAGAAGGGAAGGGAAAGGCAAAAATTAAAAAAAACATCTGTGGGGAACTACAGAAAGTACAGATGCAGGAGGCTATAAGCAATTGTGAAATGGCGTGGGTGATTCTTACCTGTGTGTTACTGGAAATACTGTTGTATCACTCTGTCCCTATTGTCTGTGTCGTCCTCAGAGTCTTCCTCCTCTTCACTCTCCACAGGCTCCACGGCTTCTACAACACCACCATCTGGACCATCCTCCTGCAGGAAAGGCACCTGGCGTCGCAAAGCCAGGTTGTGGAGCATACAGCACGCCACGATGATATGGCACACCTTCTTCGGTGAGTACATTAGGGATCCACCTGTCATATGCAGGCACCTAAACCTGGCCTTCAGGAGCCCAAAGGTTCGCTCAATCACCCTCCTAGTACGCCCATGGGCCTCATTGTACCGTTCCTCTGCCCTGGTCCTGGGATTCCTCACTGGGGTCAATAGCCACGGCAGGTTGGGGTAACCAGAGTCACCTATTAGCCACACACGCTGTCTCTGTAGCTGGTCCATCACATAGGGAATGCTGCTATTTCGCATAACATACGCGTCATGCACTGACCCTGGGAACTTGGCATTTACATGGGAGATGTACTGGTCAGCCAAACAGACCACCTGGATATTCATTGAATGGTAATTCTTCCTGTTCCTGTACACCTGTTCATCGTCATTTGGGGGGACTAAAGCCACATGGGTTCCATCAATTGCACCAATGATGTTTGGGATGTGTCCAAGGGCATAGAAATCAGCTTTCACTGTAGGCAAATCACCCTCCTCTGGGAAAATGATGTAGCTCCGCATGAGTTTCATCAGGGCAGACAACACTCTGGACAAGATCTTTGAAAACATAGGCTGAGACATCCCAGATGACATGGCCACTGTTGTCTGGAATGAGCCAGTTGCAAAAAAATGGAGGACTGACAGAACCTGCACTAGAGGGGGAATTCCTGTGGGTTGGCGGATGGGGGACATCAGGGCTGGCTCCAGCTGGGCACACAGTTCATGGATGGTGGCTCGGTCAAGTCGGTATCGTAGTATTATATTGCGTTCTTCCATTGTCGACAGGTCCACCAGCGGCCGGTACACGCGAGGATTCCTCCTTCTCATCGCAAGTCCCAGCGGACGGTGCCTAGGAAGGAGAATATGGAGTACAGAGTCAATCCACTCACGTACAACACAGCTTGCACAGTACAGGTAAATGTATGGTTTGATATGTTTGTATGTGTGCCATTGCAAGGCCTAGGCCTGTGTGACGCATTAGAAATTAAGCCATGTGGGCCCTTGAAATGGCCGATGCCTGACCTGTGAAGTGGGACAATGGGATGTGAGGTCACTGCGCTGGCGGGGCGCACCGTGGCGGTAGGCGGTCGAAGACCGCTGTGCGAAGACGCATTGGTTAACATTGAAGCCTATGGGTTTCAGGAGCCAATGACGATGTGCGCCGGCGGTCGTGGGACGCACCGCCGCGGTAGGCACCGCCGCGGGCGTGACCGCCATTTTCTATCTGCTCAATCATTCGAGACCTGATCATCCACAGGAGAGGACCTATACTGCAAGTGCTGCTGTGAACTCGGTCTGGAAGTGACAATGGCTGCTGCTACTGGTGAAAGGGCCCCCGCCTTCAGTTCAGAAGAGTTGGAGAAACTCGTGGACGGGGTCCTCCCCCAGTATGCGCAACTCTACGGTCCTCCAGACCAACAGGTGAGTACACTCAGTGCACATTGAATGGGTTATGCCTGTGTGGAGGGGGGGGGATGTAAGTTGGTGGGGTGTGGAGGGAATGGGGAGTGCAACGCACGACAGATGAGAGAATGGGAACCATGACAAGGTTGGGGAGGGGGGGCATGTACTCCAAACATGCAGATATGTGACGGTTTCTCTTTCCCACCCTGTACATGTCAAACAGGTGAGCGCCCACCAGAAAATCGATATTTGGCGTGCCATCGCCGAGGAAGTCCGGAACTTGGGGGTCCACAACAGACGGGGCACCCACTGCCGTAAGAGGTGGGAGGACATCCGCCGCGGAACGAGGAAGACCGCAGAAACACTGCTGGGGATGGCCTCCCGACCTAGGAGGGGTGCCAGTCGCACCATGACCCCCCTGATGTCCCAGATCCTGGCGGTGGCCTACCCTAATTTGGATGGGCGCTTGAGGACAGCACAGCAGACACAAGGGGGTGAGTATCCGCACATTCTCCTATCTGTATGCGCATTGGAGGCGTCTGGGTGGGGGAGGAGGGCTGTGGGTGACATTAGGCCCGGGCGCTCTCTGTAGTGTAGTCCGCTCCCTTAGGCATGGCCCTGTGCCCCCGCCCCCCACCTCTGTAGGGTGCCAAGTGCAGCTACCCATGCTCAGCATCACACATGTGCGCGTGTGTTGTCCCTAGACCTGTTTGCCTAGTCAGAAGTACTGAGTAGTGTACCCCAAGTTCGCGACTTAGTGCACGAGGCACCTGTGTCTGTCCTCTCCACAAAGGGTATTGCTAAGGCATGCACTCAACTTTGTTTAATTTCTCCCCCCACCCTAAATCTTTGTCTTCTTGTGTTTTAGCATCATCAGGCGGAGGAGATTTGGCGTCGGAGCAGGAGGGAGCTGCAGGTCACCAGGCCCCGGTGGGCACTGACACAGACACCGAGGGCACCAGTGATCCGGAGGGCGAGGGGAGCACCACAACGGGGGCCGGTGGAGACACCAGCGACACGGACACGTCCTCGTTTGGGAGCTCCCTAGCGGGGGCGGCACCATCTGTGCCCCCCGCAACAACAGGTACAGCCGCCACCCAGCGCACCAGCACCGCCCTCCCAGCAGCCCCTCAGTCTTCGCTCCGTGGCCGCTCGGCCAGGAAGGCGCGCGTCTCCTTCGCCCCAGGCACCTCAGCCCCTGCCTCTGTTACCCCTGCTGCCCTCAGTGCGGAGCTCATTGACCTGGTGAGGACGCTCATTGTTGGGCAGACTACCCTTCTGAATGCCATCCAGGGGGTGGAAAGGGAGGTGCATCGGAGCAATGCCTACCTGGAGGGCATTCATTCAGGTCAGGCTGCCCATCAACGAGCGTTCACTGCTCTGGCCTCAGCACTGACGGCAGCCATTGTCCCTGTCTCCAGTCTCCCTCTTCTATCTGCCTCCACCCTTTCTCTGTCTCCTGTACCTCAACCTATCCCATCCACACCATCAGACCAGCCTGCACACACCTCAACACCCAAGGCCAGCTCATCCAAACATAAGCACCACAGAAAACACAAGCATTCACCCAAGCAACACACAGATGCAGACATATCAACAGTCACTACCACCTCTGTGTCCCCGTCCTCCTCGTCTCCCTCCTCCCTCCCTGTGACGTCTACACTCACACCTGCATGCACCCCAACACCAGCCAGTTCTGCCACCACCAGCAAACCCTCCACTACAGTCCGCACACCTGCAGTCACCACCCCCACTGGCATTTACACGTCCCCTGTGTCCTCTCCCACTGTGTCTGTCACCCCCTCTTCCAAGACACATAAACGCAGGCAGACACCCAAACAACAGCCAACCACCTCACCACAGCCTACGTCCCAGTCACCTGCACCCAAGGACAGCACACCTGGCTCTCATACAACCACATCCTCTTCCTCCACTACTCTCACCACTACTCCTACCCCTTACCTTGGTCCCAAGAAAAATTACCTCTCCAGTTTTGACCTCTTTCCCTCCCCTGACCCACCCCCTCCAACTGGGAAAAGTCCCAAGGGCACCTCAGCCACCACCAGCCCAACTACTACAGTGCAAGTGGTGCATGGCATGTGGAGTCCACCCTTTGGCGGCAGTAACACTTCGGTGAGCAGCAAGGGGACAGCCAGCCCCCCACCAGGCAAGAGGACCCGGAAATTGAAGGGCCGCCGTGAGCGGACAGAGACGGCTGCCCCCAAGGAGGTGACTCCGGCCACTTCACCGGCCACAGCAGCCAGGGGAGGCAAGGGCCCGAGAGCCCCATCTAAGGAGCGGAAGGACAGCAGGGCGGAGAGGACAACCACCAGGAGCGCGGAGCAGGAGGGCCCCACAAGCCCCATCCCGGCTGCAAGGGACGACACCAAAGGGCCCAGGACTCACTCCCCGAAGGGGCCTGACACAGCACGGTCGGAGGGCGACTGAGCAGGGTGTCCAGGCCAGGTATGACTCCCTTGACATACTGCAAGAGCAACGCTGAACAGGGCCCCGCCGTGAAGACAGGTACCGCTGAACAGGGCCCTGCCGTGAAGACAGGTACCGCTGAACAGGGCCCGCCGTCTCAAGCACCGCTCCGCTGGGCCCTTCCTGTCAAGCACCGCTCCGCTGGGCCCTTCCTGTCAAGCACTGTTCCGCTGGGCCCCGCCGTCTCAAGCACCGCTCCGCTGGGCCCTTCCTGTCAAGCACCGCTCCGCTGGGCCCTTCCTGTCAAGCACCGCTCCGCTGGGCCCCACCGTCTCAAGCACCGCTCCGCTGGGCCCTTCCTGTCAAGCACTGCTCCGCTGGGCCCCGCCGTCTCAAGCACCGCTCCGCTGGGCCCTTCCTGTCAAGCACCGCTCCGCTGGGCCCCGCCGTCTCAAGCACCGCTCCGCTGGGCCCTTCCTGTCAAGCACCGCTCCGCTGGGCCCCGCCGTCTCAAGCACCGCTCCGCTGGGCCCTTCCTGTCAAGCACCGCTCCGCTGGGCCCTTCCTGTCAAGCACCGCTCCGCTTGGCCCCGCCGTCTCAAGCACCGCTCCGCTGGGCCCCGCCGTCTCAAGCACCGTTCCGCTGGGCCCTTCCTGTCAAGCACCGCTCCGCTGGGCCCTTCCTGTCAAGCACCGCTCCGCTGGGCCCCGCCGTCTCAAGCACCGCTCCGCTGGGCCCCGCCGTCTCAAGCACCGCTCCGCTGGGCCCCGCCGTCTCAAGCACCGCTCCGCTGGGCCCTTCCTGTCAAGCACCGCTCCGCTGGGCCCTTCCTGTCAAGCACCGCTCCGCTGGGCCCTTCCTGTCAAGCACCGCTCCGCTGGGCCCCGCCGTCTCAAGCACCGCTCCGCTGGGCCCCGCCGTCTCAAGCACCCGCTCCGCTGGACATCGCCATGTCATGCACCGCTGCGCTGGGTCCCGCCGTCTCAGGCACTGTTTATGGTTCACTGTGCCCACCATGCCTCCTCCTTGACCAGTGGACTCTGTAATCCACCTGAGAGACTGTGGCTTTGCACTCCCCAGGATGGTCCAGTGGGCAATCCACCCACTGTAGAGACTTGAGAGACTGTGGCTTTGCACTCCCCAGGATGGTCCAGTGGGCAACCCACCCACTGCAGAGACTTGAGAGACTGTGGCTTTGCACTCCCCAGGATGGCACAGTGGGCAACCCACCCACTGCAGAGACTTGAGAGACTGTGGCTTTGCACTCCCCAGGATGGTACAGTGGGCATGGTGGCTCCTCGTGGATCTGGCGTCGTGGACTCATGTGGCTGTGGTGGCCCCCCTTCCCTTCCCCCTGAGGTGCCTGTAGTTTTGACATCGGATGCCCCTGCAGTGTTCTCTCCAAAGGACTCAGGTCTCGTGTGTGGGCTTTGCCCTTGTTTCGCAGAACCTTGGCCCACGGACATGTTAGATTCGTAGGATGTGCAGGACTTGTTACTTCAGTGATACACTGATGTGTATATCTTTTTGGTTTTTGTAAATATTTTTCACGGTTGCTCAATTATTTCCAGGTGCTTTTTTTGTACATGAAAATGTATTCCAAATTTGGTTGTGTCATTGTATTTTTAAAGGGTGTTTGTGTGGTGTCACTGTGACTTCCTGCTCTGCATTGGTGTGTACATATTGGGGGGGTGGGGGGGTCGCATATGTGTATGCCCATAACCTTTCTTCCTCCCCCCTCCCGTGTGTCGTAGGTGCAGTACTCACCGTTGACGTCTGCGCCGGAGTTCGTACTCGTGGTAGATGAGCAGGTAGACGAGAGCAGGTATGATGTTCAATTCGGGTTCCATGCTGTCTGGATTCTGCGTGGAGTGTGTCGAGGTGAGCGTTTTCCATTGAAAATGTCTGTTTCCGCCGTGTTTTTATCGGCGGGGCTCCCGCCCCGGAAAAGGTGGCGGATTGGTGGGTCGTGATAGGGTGGGCGGTACATTGTCTGCCGCCTGGCTGTTGGCGGTGACCGCCGCGCTGTTTGTTTGTTCCGCCGTGGCAGTCGGAGTGTTAATGCGGCGGGCTGTGTTGGCGGTTCCCGCCAAGGTCAGAATTGCATTTTTTTGACCGCCGGCCTGTTGGCGGGTTGGCCGCCGCTTTATCACCGACCGCCAGGGTCAGAATGACCCCCTAAGTCTTCAGAGGGGAGGAAGAAGGCCTTCTCAACATGTGCCTCTCACCTCACTGTGGTTATTTTATTTTATGGCTCTATTTGTTCTACATACATGAGACCTACATCAACATTTTCAATGAAAGAGAACAAGATCTTGTCTTTACTCTACACCACTCTTCCTCCATTATGCAACCCCATCATATACAGTCTAAACAACACAGAATTTAAACATGCCTTGAGGAAGAAAAAGGAAAAGGAAAGAGTATGGACTATAAAACCATAAAAGCTATTTTTCTGACAACAGTTTTTTGGTAATGATTGCTCTATCTGTATAGCCGCAGAGGTACATTTGATGATGTGCTTAAATATATGTAAGGGATGTTTACAGTTGTAATTAGTTTATATATTTCCTTTATGGATGGGGTATTAAAGAATCATAGTTGTGGATATGTGATAGTGTGGTCATTGTTTGTCCCATTTGAAAAAATTATGTGTTACTGTCCATTCCAGGATGTGGACCACCAGATAATCTGTTTTTGTCAGATGTTCAGCTACTTCAATAGAGAATACTTCAGAGTAGTTGGCACAGTCTTTTCTAAACCTGTCTGTGATTTTAAATGCTTTGTATCAAGGATCAGCACCTAAAAAATGTTGGGAGCAGTTAGCTTTCTCAACTTTTTTAATTGTTGCCTTTTTAGAAGAGCATTTTTTTTTATTAACCATGAGTTTTACTCCAATGTTTTTCTTGGCTCCCACTTGGCAGATCAATCCGGAACTTTCCATGCACAACAAGAATCAATGCTTTTGGAAAATTTCATGAATAATTGTCAAATGGTGGCAAAGATACAGGCAAGTCAGAAAAGAAAATTCTATGGCAACATGGTCCTGACTATAACTACCTAGTGGTGACCGCCACTAGGTAATATGTACATATATAAATAGCCATAAGCACCTAGCACTTAGCACTTTATGAAATAAAATAAAGGAATCTTGAAATCTCTGACTTGGTGGTGCCGTTGTTATTCTTGCGAGTTGACCCAGGGAAGACTGGGGGGCAGTCGTAAAATGACAATATATATATATATATATATATATGAAATAACATTTTCTAACACTAAACATCCAAGACCACCAGGAATAATAGGAGTGGTCCTCCAATTTCCCTCAAAATTTATAGGATCAGTTTCTATGACACTGCCAGGCGAATATCCTGAAGGAGTACACCTACCCTTTGTGGAAGTGCAGGAACTGAAACATATGAATCTATGTAGGACCAAGCTGAGGGTATTACAATTTCTGGAGTGAACGTTTTGAATATTTCGGGCCACATTTATGAAAAATGACACACTAATGCGGTAGCGCAGTTGTGCATCAAAAATTTTAACACAGCATAGCCACTTTCCTTAGCACCATGGGTGCACTGTATTTATAAAATGGTGCATTATGGTGTTAAGAAAGCCTAACGTAAAAAAATGACGCTAACTTTTGTGACATGTTGTTAAAAAAAATTACGCTAATGCTGCAAAAGTGGCGCTATCATGGTTTGCAGCACGTTAACTGACGCTAATCGTGATAGCGCCATATTTTGCAGCATTAGCGTAGGAAAAAAGCCAAAGAAAATACCAAACAGAAGGAAAGAGGACCCAAGATGGACAATGCAGGTCTCGAGAGACCCCAGGGGACCCCAATCAGCCCAATACAAGGCAGGATGGACCATCAAAATCACAGGTGGAGAAAAGGGAGCAGAATTGTTGCTTTAGTACGGAGGAAAATACCATCTTGATCAGAGAGGTGACTGAGCACCAACACCGACTCTTTGTCACCTCTAATTGCCAATAGGTAGGAATGAGGGCATATGGCAGTCAATAGTTGATAAAGTGAACAGTGTGGCAGAGGTGAAGAGGACTGTGACCAATTTTAAAAAGCGCTGGCATGATTGCAAGCGTAGAACTAAAGAGAAACTGGCCAGCAATTGAAAGGCAGAGCTGCAGATTAAAGGTGGAAGTCTGGCTCCCCAGGAGGAGCTGGATGAGCTGGAGGAGATGGTGGCAGTCGTCATCCCGGAGGAGTTGGTCATCAGAGTCCCAGGACAGTGCAGTGTTTCAAGAACTACCACAAATGCAGGGTTAGTTGCAGTAGGGGGGTTATGATAACTAACAAATTGCAGAAGGGGGAGGCACATAGGATATACTGGATGCATTGAAAAGGGTTGCATGGGGCACATTAATGGGTAAACACATGGAATTGGCACTCAACTCCCCCTTGTATGCACAGACCAGTTCTCAACCCTCACATCACTCCCTTCACTATGGCAACTGTACCATCTGCTCATGTGTAACTCCAGTTGGGTAATATGTACAGGGCCTGTTGTGCATGGTGAGCCTGCAAGAACTTGGATATGCCTCCCAGTACCATTGGGAATGGGCACAAAAGTCATAATACACCATATATGGGGCATATGTGTGATCATCATCTGTGCTGCTGTATAAGTAGCTGCCATGTCACCATGCTGCAAGGGTGCCTGTGTAGTGGGTATATTTGGGGGTGTGCACTAAGGGACACCTTCCTGCATAACATCAGCTACAAGTGGTTTTACCATCTCACTAGGGGCCATATATACAAAGTCTTAGCGCAACACCATACCCATTTAGATTGATGCCAATTTGGCCAGAAGGTGCCCATTTACCTTTTTCCATATGACCAAGTAGCACAATATTTGTATAGCACTACTTTCTGAATCGTTGCATCACAATATGCCTGTGCCAGAGATGATGAATGCAAGGGGGACACTCTTACGTAGGGGGGTTAGAAAGAAATGGTGCACTTGATTCCTAAATATTTCACTATGCCATCTCTTGATGTCAATTGTAAGTCTGCCAAAGGCAGACGTCCTAGGAGGCACCCATTGTAACAAAGCATCTCTCTGTGCTTTGCAGCACTAGTGCCATAATCTATAATGCTAATGCAGCAAAGCCGTAACTCATGAGACCACTGTGGAAATGCCTAACATAGTGCACCATATTGTAAATATGGTGCTACCATGTTTTTGTTAGGTCGGGCAAGGGGGGGGCATAAGAAAAGTGTAGCATCAGGATAGATGCATCATTGATGTGTACTTTGAGCCTTATGCATACTGCACAATGCAATACACATTGAACAACTAAATTCACAGGATATACAAAGATCTCAGACACCCTCCTGTCACTCCTACACCACCCTTGAGATGTTGGACAAAACAGGAGCAAAACCGGAAGTGACAAATTTAGAAGGCATCGGAAGCTGAGTGAGTTAGAGATGTGATGCATCAGAATACCCCCAGCAAAACACGTGGAAAGCCAACTACATGCAGTGTCAGGTGTGAGAGGGGCATATAATTACCAGGCCATGAGAAGTCATGCAAGGTGGGTGAAACATTCTGGATTGGGGACTGGAAGATTGTGCCAATTAAGCATAACTAAAAATGATGCTCTGATGGCACAGTGTGCCAGTAGGGGCCCACAAAGGAGGGCCTTGATATGTGGCTCTGCACCATATCACCAGCAACCAGTATCTAGAGCCTGATGACGTATGTCATCAGCTACTACAGTCCAAGACTGGCATTTCACTATCACATTGCAGAGGATGATGCCTTACCTCCTGCCGAGCTGTCTGTCCTGGATTTCTCTGATGATTTGAATGACCAGCTACAGACCATCAATGCCGACACTTTCCAGGATGTCCTGGGTGCCATTCGAACACTATCTCTAGTCACAAGGAGGACACACAGCATTGCGGGGTCTCCTCATGCCCCACCAAACACCCAACACATAGCACCGTCCAGCTCACCCACATCCCGGGACTCTCAGGACTCAGACATTATTTTCCAAAAAACAGCGGTAGGAGTCCAGCTGGAGCTGGCCCAGCAGGTGAGGGTGCAGATGAAGGCCATGGCAGGAAGCCTAGAGGGAGTCCAGAGGTGCCTCAGACTGAGTAAGGACAATTCAGTTGCCATTAGAGCACCCACTCTCCGCTACATGGACTCCAGCAGCACCTGGCTGACATAGCTGGTGTCCTGAGGCAGAGGATATAACAAACCCCCTCCCAAAATTGCACCCATGTGATTGACAACAGGCTGGGGGCTATCCAAACTGTGCTGGAGTACATGCAGCAGATGCTGGGCTCACTCACTGGCAACCCGGCTGCCTACCACTGTGATGTTACTGATGCTAAACTAGCAGTTACTCCTTGCTGCAGTGATGCCTTTCATCTTTCCACAGATAACAGCTGCTGGGACCTCTGAGACCACATATATATCCCCTGATGTGTGAGTGCCCCCTTCAACTTCCACACCAGCACCACCCATGGCATAGGAGGCACCGCACACATCAGAGGATGAAGATGTGGAAGGGACATCATTCACCAGAAAAACCACCCGGTAGCTACACTCTGTGGAACATGGACAGTATCCCCTAATACCTGTGCTTAAGGCCATGCCAGTGTAGTAACAACTGGCAATGTGACCTCTACACTCTACCACTGTTGAGGTATTACCTACGGACTGTCATTGTGCCAAATCCTACCTATTGGCAATTTGAATACCTCCTCCCTGATGCAGTCCTCTCCTACACGTCTCATGACATGTCCCTCCCTCTTGGACTCTGACTGGACATTCAATGGCTTGGGATCTTTCATGTGGTCAATATCTTATACATTGTACATCATGTGAGACCAAACTTGCACATGTAAATACATTGGAGAAGTTATGTGTGTGTTGCTTTTGTTGCTGATGCATTAACTGTTTGAACTGGATGCATTATGTGCAGACAATACACTGAGTACTTAATAAAAGGAAATGCATGTTAGACACCAAGCCACACACAATGACTGAAACATGAGTAAGGTGACTGATAGCACTGTGGACTGGCAAGACATTTATGAGTCTCCCAAACATGTAATTGAACAGGTAGTATGCACGTTTTTCAATAGCTTCTCTGATATGTTTACACCAGTGTCTGAGAAAAGCTAGTATCAATTTCCCAATTTAGGGGGAGTGCAATGTTCCAAACTTTCAAACAATGATTGTCTCATTACTTATCAACACCAATTACTGTTGTCAGATCCTATTTTGGGATATGTATCTATGCACAATCAGAGTGTCAAGTACAGTGCAGAATTATGTTTTGAGTAGCTGATGTCATACGACAGGTACCTGACAGGTACTTGGCCATAAGGGATACACATAGTCAGAACATATATATCACTACTGCATGCACACGCAACATCATTTGTCTAACCTGAGCTATGAAGACATGATACCAACCAAATGATTGATCATTATGGAGACCATACTGTGGCAAAAAAACAAGATTTAATGATACCAAAACATCCAACCTAAACATTAGCTAACCTACATATTAACCCGCACTGACCTAATCTATACTATCTAATCATAACTTATCCCTACAGCTCACTTATCTTAACTTACCTTATCCTAAACATTTAACTCCACACGACAAACATTGAAACCCCCCCTTATGAGACATCAGTCAACAAGGAAAAAATACCTACAGCTAAACATTGACTAACCGAAAAATCTCTCCTAAACAAATAAATATATTTTTGCATTTTTTAAAATTTTATTTTATTCCTAAACATACCCAACAACATAACCCACCCCCATAAAATAAGTTAAAAACAGTAAAATCTCAACTATCGACCCACCTAACTATACAAACATTATCCTAAACCTAACCTAATCCACGCTAACTAACCTATGCCAACCTATCTAAAACCCAACACAACAATGAACTTTCAAAACAAGGGGAAGGGAAGGTCATGAGACCAAGCAAGGGTCCAAAGGTAGTGTCTCTTAACTGTCTTTTTGATGTACTGGAGCATTTTGTACATCTTATCAGTTCTTGCCTCCAATTTTGCCATACGCAACAAGAGTTCTGCCATCTCCTTGCGCATTTCCTGCTCAAATGTAGGAGCTGTGCTTCTAAATCCTGGCTGGGGACGTGATAGTGCTAGAGTAGGGCGTGTAGATGTTGACAGTGCGGAAGCTGCTGTGCCACCCTGTCCTTTTGTGTTGACTGTCTAGTTGAGTGGGTGCTTATTGCTGCCTGTTTGGGTGGTCCTCCCTTTGGAAATGCCCGCCAGGACCTTAATGCTTTCTCACTGGTGTGTCTTCTAACCATTCTACAGTACCCTTTTTCTACAGCACGGACGTGTTTGTATCGTTCTGCTTGTTTCTGGAAAGCACACTTCTGTGCTGGTATCATGGTTGCCGCTAAAACATGGAGGAAACATGTAATCCAAATATCCATTGGGCAGAGAAAGAACAAGCATGTTGCCCGCTACAAGCCACAAAAAGCATCATGAAGGTCAAAGTTCATACAAATCTGCATTACAACCATCTTCAAGAATGTGTTCATGTCCCAGGAAAGAAGTCTAACCAATATTGCACACTATCAGAGAACAAGCTTG
This sequence comes from Pleurodeles waltl, assembly GCF_031143425.1. Taxonomy (NCBI): domain Eukaryota; kingdom Metazoa; phylum Chordata; class Amphibia; order Caudata; family Salamandridae; genus Pleurodeles; species Pleurodeles waltl. The sequence goes on along the minus strand of NC_090446.1, from coordinate 20,644,539 downwards.
TAACATCTCCTTAGTACCAGATAAACATTCACCATGCACATCCCATAGGCCAGTAATGTGACCAAGCTCGGTCACACTCATCATGCTGTATAGCTTATGCATGTCCCTCAGCATACCTCACTTAGCTTTGGTCCATAGACATGTGCCGCACTCATCAGAAAAAGGCCTCTAACTTAGAATCATCTAACTATGGTGCTTCTCTAAAAGCCCCTTGCGTTGCCGGTGCATCACTTTTTTACTAATAAGAAGTGAGGTACTGGCAGTGCAAGTGACTCATAGATAAGCCCCTGAGTGACCTTTTTACATGGTCCAGAATCCTAACATACAGAGTTATTATGTGCTACGAGTGGCACACAGTGCAGTAACATGTGCTATGACCAACATGTTGCCAACATCCATATATTTTTTCAAGTCAGCACTTCTGCCACATGTCTTGACTGTCATCTCTGTGTTTTTGCATGTAAATACTTTTTCCAAAAATCACAAGGCCCTTACAGCACATTTTGCCAGCAGTACATCAATTTGCTGTACTCCACATCATCAACATGACATCAGACATATTGTCAGTATCCAAGGATGGATAATGGTGCCCTAATTGCCACACGTTATTTTAACATGGCATTGCACACATCATACAACCTCACACACATACCTGGCACTTTAGACATACAAGTTAACACTTACTGGAAGCTTAGAGGGTCCCCAATTCTTGCAACCTCACCAGTGGTGCAGGGGACAGGTCCTCCTGAAAACATGACATAAAATATAGCTAAGTGAATGTTTAACAAAGAACAGCATGGACAAATATTACACATTCCACGTTTAGCTGATTGACCTAGATGAGTCATGTTAGTGAACAACCAAATGAACCCTACAACTTGTCAATTTGACAAACATTGTTAGGCCACACAAACACGTACCGATATGGGCCTGACCCATGCGTACATGTTAGCACTAGATATTCACTTTTTGAAGAGGTCAGTCTACTGACAATTATCTTAAGCATAACACATTGTTGTGTCATTTTGCACATACATGACTCAGGACACACGCATCCATGACTCCCTAACTCCTGAATCATGTTTGTCATCACATGTATATGACCATGCAACATACCACAGCGGGCAAGCTCCTGATGGCCATTGACATTAGTGTAGTGTAGTGTCCGGTAAACATGTACCCTTACACCATGACACGTGTGTTTTATTTTGTGCACTTCAAATTATTCAGGCATAACACAGGGTACAAAGACAGAAATGAGCTATTCGTCAGCTTCACTGTGCATTGCTGCCCTTCCATGGATGCCGGTAGGCACAGACACGCTACTTGCGGTCCAGACCTTTGTCATGACATATTAAACCAACTCCTATGGCCTACAGTCATGCATATGCAAACTAAAATTCAGCAACACTTAAGGTGTAAATACCAACAGTTCCACAGTCCTCAATTACCAGGTAATCTAGGAGGTCCTGTTCCAGAAAGATCAGGTCTGCCAACCGGTGCTTCAGCTAATGGTCAGTCACTGTATTGCAAAGATATGTGTCAGCTGGAACAGCACCTTGCCCCACTGCCACTTCCATGCCTCAGTTTTGTAATCCATGATGACACGGCCATCCATGGCCACCATGTTGCAGAGGTAGTGGCAGACCAGACATATCAACCCTCCCAGCTCATCATCTGTCAACTTTCTGATCCTTCCCTTCCCAGACATGTTGCACACCAGATTTAGTGCCAACCTAATACCTAGAAAGAAAAATATCCCCAACTAACCCCAACTACCCCAACAAATGTATATAACCCTGAGACAAACACTCGACCATACTCAGACAAAAACAGCCCAAAATGACAAATACACAACAAAATATACTTCAGTGACACAACACAGACAGTACAAAAGACTCAAAACTGACCACTCCTCACACCAGCACAAGCACCACACAACCTCTCCCAAGTACAGACAACAAGACTGTAAAGAGAAAGTGGAAGTAAGTTAACTTTTCCATCTGTGCAGCAAGGAAGTTCAATTGCATCACTTTTTTACGACACTCGTCTTTTTTTTGATGCATGGTGGCCATGCATGTATTTTTGAAGGATGGCTGACAGGGCATAACACCTTATTGTAGACGCTCAGGTGTGATGCGTCAACTTTCTTATATGCGAGTGTCTAAAATGACCGTATCTTAATTTTTTTGATGCATGACAGGCATGCATATATTTTAGGGGGAGAACTGACAGGGCACTCAGTAAAAGATATCATGCACAGGTGCAATTTGTCATTCATATTGAATGTTATGGCTAAATATGTATGCATGCGTTGCAATCTTTTCATCGCTAACACAGAAATGTGTTTCTATATGTATGTTTATCTGTGAGATGCACGGGAGGACTGATGTTGCTTACAAATATGCATGTGTGTGATACAGTTTCACACATTCATGTCTTCACATATGTACAGCGTGTGTGCTGTGAGTGTACATATGAGAGAACTTCCATTGTTGGTCTGACACAACTTCATTTCTGTATTTCCACTGTTTGTTTCACCACACCGCTTCTGATAGCTGACCCATGTGTGAAACATGTCCATGCACATGATACCCCTAAGAAATTTTATCTAGGGATGCTGGTAACTTGGCCGGGTTTATGATCCGCTAACCCAGACCTATGTAAGCACAAGTATCTGACAATCATGGTGTGACATCATACAGCTACCCATGCATAACATTTCTTGGATATAGTGTACTGACATGTGTCATGGTTGCTAATGTGAGTGATATGCTAGTGAGTGAAAAGTGTTTTAATGTGTGATCTGCAATGCATACCACAGTGGTGTGTTTAGGGCTGATACAATGTACAAACCCATCATGAATAATTGTGTACCATCATAGAAAAACTGTGTGCTCACATCAGTGTTTAATATTTCACCCTATGTAAATACATGTGTACTTTAATTAAATATTCAGAGTTTCTTTTTTTTACAGACACCATATCATATGTTTCATGTTTTCATGTCTCCATGCACAAAGTTAAAGGCCACACCAAGCCTGGGCCACCTACGTGGAATATGTGGGAATTATTGTAGTGATATTTTTGTCAGCACATATACTTTGACTGCACAATTGCCCACCCTTTTGTTTTGCAAGACTTCCTTTTTAGCACACAATCTGCCTGGCAGGGCTGCTCTGAGACAGTAATGGCATGCTACTCATCAGTGCTCCAATAGTAGTTTATATGCCAACACAGCCCCATTGTTGCTGGTGTGCGCACAAGATAACGGTGGTACCATCAGCACAGTTCAGTGTGCATGGGTGGCAGGCATATGACTTTGTACAGAGTGGATGTAGCCCCCTCTGGGGATTGGAGTTGGCATCCTCAAGTTTAAATTAGGCACTGCAGTGCAGAGTCAACTGCAGAGATCCAATTGAATGAAGTCTCATGCCCAATTATGTATTGTTAACTTTTAGGTAGTTGATGTCTGCCTTGCCCTATTCTGTAATAGGGACATACATTTAGGTGATCTGCCTTGCCCTGTTATGTTCTAGGGACTTACAGGTTGTTTGTGTTGAACCTGTCTATTCATTTTCTAGGAATTGACATGTCTATGTCCATATGGGTGACATTTATTCCTCTGATGCATTGTCAGATCATTAGTAGATAGTGGAACCGGGTCATATCCACAGACCCAGTGTACTGATAGTGTCATTTGCCACTAACTTCTGTCACACCTGCTTATGCTGGCCAAGCACACAGTTGTAGCTGTTGGCAATGTGACTGGGATACTTAATTTCCTATGCAATGTGTGTGAATATATGTCTGGTGTTACCTGGCTACAGTGTTGTTTTGTACAGTGAGTATCTGACAATGTGTGGTCATTCACAGACATTGAAGCCAGATTGGGTGATGTATACGTCTAGGTCAATGTTCCTGGCACATTTACAGCAGATTTCCCTGGGGGATCATCTTCTTTATCCTCACTGTCCCTTCATTCATGCATGTCATAGTAAGTCATACTTGTTATCTTTGCTGACAAACATTGCTTCTTCTACAGGCTAAACACTATTTGCCATGCCATTGCCATTGTTTGTAACATGACATGACTGACCCCCACAAATCACTGAACACCAGCCACAGCTATTGGTTGTCAGAGTTAAGTAAAGGATTCTCTCGGTTGCCCTTCCCCATTACTTTGTTTGCCATGAGCACTCACACACAGCTGCATTCCCAACCAATGTTGAATGACTATGAGTGAATCTACATTGTCTGAATACACCTGACAGCTATGAGTAGAGCATGCAAGTTTCAACATGTATGTGTCCTTTGTGACCCTTACAGTATGCCAGGGGATTGTGACTTGTTTTGACACTGCTTGACATGCACGCAAAATACTAACTGCTTAGAGTCTGACAGACAAAAACATTCATGTGTTTTGTCCTCTGTATTTAAATCTCTATTAGTCATAGATGTGAGAGCCACTGAGGGATATGTTGTACGTTGTCACCTTGGAGACATTCAGACATTGATGTGTTACATAGCAGACACAGACTTACTGCTGTTGGTACTGAATACCCATGTCCTACCTAGCCAAACATCTAAGAAGCAGTCTTCACATGTTTTTACTGTGTTGCCCCAGTCAAATGTCAACCAAACAACCTTGTGTGTTATGCGTGTTGCAATGTACATTTTTTATTGAAAAGACTATGCCCACATTTTAACAACACATTCATGTAGTACTGCATTGTGTGTATCTGTTTGTTTTTTCCAGAGTCTGTATCTAAATTATTTCTCACTTTTGTGGCCTAGTTGTTGGAAAATGGGCTATTGGTAAGGGCAGGTAGGTACCTACACTTAGCAATAGGACACTAACCTCCACTAAGTTCCAGTTAGGTCTCAGTAAATTAAACCCAGCTCAACCCTTGGTAGCTTGGCAACGAGTGTCAAGGCTTAACTTAGGAGACAGAGTGTAAAGCATTCAAATATCACAAAACAGTAATTAAAACACAGGAAACAGTTTAAAAATCCAAAAATAATCTATTAAAATAGATTATATTTGTATCTTTAAAATGACACAAAAATGAATAAAATCGGATAAGGGGAACTGGAGTTATGAATTATTTAAGAATTAGGGCCATATTTATACTTTTTGACGCAAAACTGCGCTAACGTGCAGCGTTTTTTGATGCAATTGCACCAAAAATCACTGCAAACACAGCCATCTCAGCAGAGGAGATCCCAGATGCCCCAACAGACCCCAGGAAGATGAGAACAGAGCAGGAACCAGCCAGGAGGACCCACACAAGAACCAGGACACCTGTAAGAAGAAAAGAAAGTGTCGCTTCAGTGCAGAGGAGCAGGAAATTCTGGTGAAAGAGGTGACAGAACACCAGCACCAACTGTTTGTCACATCAAAATTGCCTATTAGTAGGAGAGAGGCTATATGGCAACAAATTGTCGACAAGATCAACAATGTGGCAGAAGTACGCAGAACAGTCATCGAGTGCAAGAACCTCTGGCATGACTGCAAGCGCAGGACCAAGGAAAAGATGGTCAGGAACAGGAAGGCAGCACTGCAGCACTGCAGACTGGAGGTGGGAGTCCAGCACACCAGGAGCCCCTGGACCACATGGAGGAGATGGTCACAGCCGTCATCCCTGAGGAGATCGTCACAGGGATTCAAGGACAGGACAGCGCAGATTACCAGGAGACAACGTACATGCAGGGTAAGATGCATGGGGAATTTACATACACTAATGGCAACTACAACTGGGGGGGATACTGACCACATAATGCATGGAAGTCACCATATACATGGAGTGGCATGGGCAAAGGGGGATGGCATGGGGGCATGGCCTGCACAGACACAAGGTGGGGCACACCATTACACTACCTCAACAACAGCCCCATGGGGGCATGCTGACATGCCAATGATGGAGCAAAGGGAAAGCCACGGCAGGAGGGAAGGGCACAACGTCAAACTGACATCCCGGCACACATCAGCCACCCTACCCCCTACATTAACTAGGGGCCTATTAACAACCACTAGCCATACTGACAACTGCAATGTAACTGCCACACCAGTTGCCACTACCACCTCCGCTCTGTGTGCAGCTCAAGTAGCAAATGCCAATAACTTCCCCATGGATCATACGCACCTAAATCAGAGGGTTGGGGATGACAGCTACAGTAATCCCCTGAAAAAAGACAAAGGCCCCAGTACTGTCAAATGTCAATGCCCATAGTTGTCGCTAACATCAGCCAATGTCAACAATCGGAGCTACACAGCACTAAGGACATACCCATGCTGCAAATGTCAGGGTCCTTCCTGTGCCTGGGTCACAATGTAACATCCCAAATGTCATACTCCTCGGACAACAGCATTGAGGGGGTGGACACATGTAACTGGTCACTGAAATACACCTGCACAGTCAGAGCAGGAAATAGGACACTGCTCCGATTATCAGGGCATTCCAATGTACCACACATTCACAACATCAGCTGTACACATTACCAATGCCAACATCGATATCGCGCCATAACAATGCTATGCATAGGATATGCCACATGTCAACTACATTTAAGTGGAAGTGAACGATCAGAGACTGGGGCCGGTCCAGATTGTTAAGTATGCTGCCAGTGCCATCAGAACACCCACAGCCAGTGATAGGCCTCACCATGAGAATGGATGTAGACGGAGGGTTGAGTAGTACAAGAAGGTGCCAAATCACTAATTGGCCTAAAACAATACTAGAGGAGATGATGCAGAAAACTCCAATAACCTAATACTATACATGTGACATGCAGGTGGGCCATAGGCCTGGGAGAATGTCCATCTCAACGACTGGAGCTATGAACACGAAACAAGATCACAATGTGAAAAGCATCACAAGGCAGCCATGTCACATCATTAATGCCACTACACAGACCCACTAATTGTACCCTGTCTCATTGCAGAGGAAGATGGATATCCTGTGGATATGCCTGTCCCAGAATACCCTGATGACATGGATGACGAGCTGATAAACATTACCCAGGAGACCATCCAAGAGGTCCTTGGAACCCTCCACACCCCACCTTCAGTCACAAGGAGGAGCACAGAACAAGCAGCCATCACAGAGGACCCACCCACCACCCCAATTGTAAGACCTACCAGCTCCAATGCAGCTGAGGACTCAGACGACACAGGCACCAGCTTAGAGCGAACTGTAGTCGGAGTACAGCGGGAGCTGGCCAAGGAGGTGGGGATGGGGATGCAAACTATGGCAGCCAGCCTTGAGGGTGTGCGTTTGTGCATGATGACATCTGCAGATCAGGCAGCAGCTATGCAAGCGCTAACATCTATCTTGCAGGAACAGCAAAAAACCCAGAAGGAAATCTGCACAGCTGTGATGCAGTTGACCCAACACCTACAACAGCAATCCTGTCAACGCGTGCACGAATGCAACATTGAACCCCTCAGGGCCGACCTGGCTGCCTACCATTGTGATGTGGCTGCTATTCTTAAGAATCAGCAGATCCTCCTTGCAGCAGTACTGCCCTTAATACCTTCACAGGTAGCAGCGAACAGGATGTCTGACTCCATGTCTTCTAACACTGAGGTGTGTGTTGCCCCTTCACAACCACCACCAACAAGGACAGAGGAGGCAACACACACACATCAGAAGAAGAAGACATGGAACAGATCACATTCACACGGAAGAGTACCCGGAAGCACTAGTCCCTGCCACATGGCCAACTATTACCAAGGTCCTGCGTTTTGTCAAATGCCAGTCTTACAACAACTCTACTCAATGACTGTTCTGCTAACCACTGTATATCTTGTCAGCCTGCCCAGTGAATGTCTCTCTTTTACTAATCGGCAAATCCTGCCCCTCTGCACTGTCTGAAACATCACCCCAGCATGTCAGAAGCATTACCTTAACCTCTTGTGTAGGATCACAATGAAAGATGTCAATAGAATGGACTCACAATCATGGACAATGTACATATTGCACTACAGCACTTTTCAATAAATAGCACTTGCACAACAATTCTGTCTCTGGGTAATGTGACACATCAACTGTGCAGTAGATAACTGAAATGTGCCTACTGTCAAATCATGTAGCTTGTCAATACAACTGTCCTGATATCATGTAGTCAGATACATCTGCACATTGACCAGGATTGCATCATACCCTGCCCTTCCTGAGGGTAATATCTGATGAAGTGAGAAACCACACACCATCATGCTGTGTTGGACAGAATAATGCTTCCTCAAGGGATATCTAAGTCATCAAATAGTGGCAGCTAAATGTTGTCACCATGCAATACTAACAAATATAACAGTGCACACAAATCTAAGCAAACACTACAAAAACTGAATGAATTAAGCTGTCTGAGTTTACATCCAAATAGGTAATCATGCTGAACAGTGTCACAAATGATCTATGTGAGTAATGAAGACAAGAATACAAGAGTGCTTACGAGAACTCATCTTATAAGGGGTCCCTGGACATTACACTGCAGTCAGACCTAAAACTGTTCCCCCAATACCAAGTCTGGAAGCACTGTTTGTGACGTAGAAAACATACTCATAGAAAAAAATACTTTGTGATCCATGTTAACTGTGATTGGTGGTTGAAACGAATGGTGGAATCTTTGCAAGGTAGCTCTGGGGTAGCTGACATTTTACAGCTCAGTTTGGATTGTTAGTAGCATAGGACACAAATGTAATAGTACACAATTCATGTACACTGATGCCAAGGCCATGATCAAGTAGCATTTAACACATACTGTAAAGGGTTAACTATATATTTATTAAAAGGTAATCACAGAAGATGAAACTGAGGGAAAAGTCCTACCTACCCTAATCTACCCTGACTACTCATTACCCACAACTGTCCCTAACTAACCTAAGCTAAACTTACTTATCACATGTAACGAATCGTTCTAAACATCAATCCCCCACCCCCCCATTATGAGACGGGACACATGGAGGACAACACATACTAACCTACACACATACTATCCTAACCTAAACAATCCTATATTTTGTATTTTTTTATATTTTTTTAATGTTTTTTTTTTATGAAACACACAAGAACCCCAACATTGCCCCCCACCCACCCACCCACACACTTAATAAGTAAAAGTAGAAAGAATCATGACCCCCCACCCCCCCACTAACACTAACTAAACTAACAACCTATACTAACCTAACACTAATCCCCCAAGCCCACTAAGCATGAGAACAAGGAAAGAGGATGGAGGGGAGGGAATCATGTCCATTGCTAAAAAATGTCTGGATGTTAGCCCTCCGGAGGGTCCGCTTGATCGACTTAACCCAGCTTTTAATGTAGCGGACATCCTAGGTCAGATTGCTGACCCTCCTCAAAACACGGTCCATCTTCCTTTCCATTTCCTAGAATGCCGCAGGGTCAACAGTTTTTGCTGGTGCTGTCTGGGTACCGGCGGAGGAGGTCTGTGGGCGTGTGGAGCCTAGGCCAGTGGGCTGTCCTGCAGCTGTCGCAATGCTGGGGCCTGGGTGTGCAGCTGACGTAGGGACAACAGTCCCCGCTGTGGGTTGGGGCACCTGGGGAGAACCGGTGGTTGTGCTGGTGGTGGCTGTGGTGGGCAAAGTTGGGCCACCCTTTGGTGAAGCCCACCATGCTCCGGAGGCCCGTTCCACCTGGTATGTACGGGCCATCCTCCTGAACCCCAACTTTACCTGTAGTATGTGTCGGTACCTCATGGCCCGCCTCTCAAACTCATGGACTTGGATGGGTGTCATGTTTGCAGCTGTGAACACAAAGGCCAACAATTTGCCATAGGAACTGCATTGTGTGAAATGGCACAAGCGGTCAATCTGACAATACATCTACTGTACTTGTAACAGCTCATATCACCATACAGATCATTGAACGTCTCTGAGAAAGTACATGGCAGGCCTGCCTACAAAGGTCATCTCACACATAGCACATCCAAAACCTACATGATGGGTAACAACTAGCAATAACTTGCCATCTGAGGTCTGACAGTTGTCAGCTAACAATCATGCTGCACATACTCTGCCAATGCCTGGGCTACATATGTCAGTGATTGTGATGAAAAACAAAAGCCACAAGGCCTGCAAGTTGTAATAGGACTTGCTAGTACAGTACTCATGTGCCATACCTGAGTGTGTAAGCTAGGTTCTAACCAAACATCCAAATAGTCACAAGTATGTGTAACATACTGGTAGCATCAGTCCTAGGTACCCTATTCACAAACCCATGCCTGTGTTTGAGTGGGGGGGGGAGAACAACAAACAATTCCAAACAACTAGCACACCCAGGAGTGTATGGAAAGCTCAACACGTGTTTGGCTCTACACATACACCACGGGTAAGGTCTATAAAAAATTAGGAGTCGGCAAAACCTTGGCCAATCCTAGTGCCACACATGTCAGAAAATGCAGACCTTGGTCCACATCATATACTTCCAGTGAGGCATGACTTTCAACAGACACAGAGTAGCAAGAACACCCATGATCATGATTAGCATGCACAACTAGGCCATTGCACTCTAGTTCCACAAACTTGCAGTACTACATGTGGAAGTACATGCTACCAGAAGGTTCAACCTACAGTTTAATAAGTACATTGGTGAATATGGAAGCAGAAGTCTTTTGGAAAGGAATTTGTGGTACCAATCTGGGAGAATGTGAGTCTGACATGCAGACTCAATCTGAGACGAGTCCCAGTGCGACTCTTATTGATACAAGTGTTATCCACATGACTCACCCCAGTTCTCATTTGGCCCTACAGGAATGGACTACAATCCCTAGATTATACAATTGGATAAGCATTGGGCAAGTCTAATTTTTTTAAAGACTGAAATCCCACTCATGTAACAAGACAAATGATTGGCCAGCGCATCACACCTTGCTATGTGTTCAGCACACAGGAGTCCATCACACATCACCAGCAAACACAAAACATAACAGACATGTCAACACTTACTGTAGGTGTTGAAGTTCTGAAGTCGAGCCACCTCTCCCACAGTGTACGGTGCCGGTCCACCTGTAGAGCATGGAAGGAAGAATGTGCTCAGAATCTGTGCACTGACCAACAATTTCAAAGACAAAAACAATGTGTAAGCTGACATAAGTAATGAAAGCCTTTCAGACATGCTTATACTGCATCGAATATCTCACTGCCAACATGTACATAGCATGGGTCTCCTGCGACAGTTACACACATATCTACTCACATGCAGTGGCCCTGACTATCATGTGGTGGCAAACATGCACCTTCATTAGTGAGCAGAAATAATATTGGTGTGTATTCGTCTCATCATGTGCATCCAAGAGAGACATCCAAAGGCTGCTTACTTGAGGACTGCATTACCTGTCAAACAACCTATGTGGTCATGACACATTTCTGACAGATAGGTACAATGTACAGAGGGGCAGGGACTTTTGTAAGACCTCATGTTGTTACAGTTTCTTCATTTGATGTGGGCCAGCAATGGTGATTGGCACCAAACATAGATATTTGTACCCTTGTGCATACCTTTGGACTGCCATCCCTAATCGGAATGTGGCACAACAAACACCAAATACCAGTCTAAGATGTTAGCTGAGGGTGCCTTACTCCTTTTACAAATTTGTTCAAGTCCAGATCGGACATGTATTCAAGAAAATATGAAGGAGCACCTTAATCCCTAACAAGCATAGCACTTCCGTGAACTCTTTCCTCACACTCACCAGACACACACGAGACATATGTCTGGGCCACATTCCTATCATCAATTGACGTGAAGGCAGCACTCATTTTCTGCATCATGTAGTGTTTCCAAAGTCAGTCTAGCTATAGCGTTAACATATGTAGCAATTATGTTGGTACAGCTATACTTCACTGGCAATTGTGACCTGTAGAGTCATGATTGGCTCATCTTTTGTTTTGTTGTCTGACACAAAGGCAGCACTAAATTACATTAAGCAAAAAGCATCCTGTAAGTTTGCAGAGCATGAGCTGCCTGACAGCTAGCATTTGTGATCCTTCACATGGTCATCAATTACCCTGTATGTTTCTGCAGCATTACACACAGTCAGCAACTTAGCTGGCAGATATTGTACCAATCATCTCATGTCACTACACAGCTTTTAATTGTGTACATTTACATGATCTGTACTCACCAACAGGGCCACCAAACATGATTCCCAGGTGGTCCAGAAGATCTTGCTCCCTGGAGATGAGGTCAGCCCAGCGGTGCTTCAGCTGGTGCTCATTCCTCTGGCTCCCATACACGCGCACCAAGTGATGCAGCACCTTTCCCCAGTGGACTTTTCGGGCCTCAGTGTGATACCCCTGCATCACCCTGCCTCAATCATTAGTGGGAGGAAATGGCACACCAGCCATATAACACCCCCCAACTACTCCTCACCCATCCTGCCAAGACATGGCCTACCCGACATCTCAGCACAGAAAAGGGGAATAGGTGAGAAAAAAAGAAGAAAGGAGAAAAGGGGGAAAGTAGGAGTACGAAAATACAAAGTAACCTTTACAACTAAAAGAGCCCAACTATCGCCAAACTAGCACTACCCACAACAGACTCCCACAAACAACAAATACACTACTATACTGGACAAATGTAAACAAAACACACTCAGACAGTATACAACAACAATATTTATTTCACAAACCAACAAGTAAGATAGCACACAAGACACCAAAGCACAAGATCACTGGACAACACTCTGAACACAGCCACACAGTCTAGAAGATTCACAGACTGCAAAGTGAAAGTGAAAGTACACCCACTGTACAGATTCTGTAAACAGGATATCCTATTACATCACATCCAGCATAAAATGGCTGCCGTTTTTTTCCATTATGCGTCATTTTTTCACACATACAGCTTGTGCGTCATATTTTTCGATGCACAGGAGTGAAAATAATGCCGCCTCCAAATAATATAAATTTTTGGTTAATATTATTTGGATGCAGCATATTTTTCACTTCTACACGTCGAAAAATATGACGCACAAGTTGTATGTGTGGAAAAAATGACGCATAAGGAAAAAAATCTCTATTTTAGGGACAGATATATCAAGCAATTTTGCATTCGCCAACGGTGCGATTCGCAAAATATTGCCATTTGCGAATGCAAAAATGCCTTTCAGAATGTATGGAAGGCATTCGCAGTGCAATTTTAAGGAATTGCCAAAATAGCGATTCCTTAAAATTGCACCCCCATTTAGATTATCGCAAATTGCGATTCTCTAAATATGAATTAGCAAATAAGGTGTCCTTATTTGCAGTTTTGTGAGCACATGTATTAAGCATTTCCTAAATGCGAATTGGGCATTTAGGAAATGCAATTACCACCAACAAAAGTTTGGTGGTAACCATGTGCAAATTACAAAAATATTTTTGTATTTTTTTTTTTTTTACAATTGACATGTAGCGCACACATGCCCCTAAAGCATGTGTGTGCTTCACGTATCCATAAAAAATATTTTTGGGGTGCAGCAAAGGGGGCCTTAGGCCCCCAGCACCCGGGGATTTGCTTTTCCTAAATTGCAAATTCCTCACCGGAATTCGCAATTTAGATGGATGTACCATCTGCATTGTGTTGTTTTGTTGGCTGAACGAGTGTTTGGCTGGTGAGTGGTTGTCAGCAGTATGTTTAGGAATTTGCAGTACAGTGTGCCCTCCCTTGCACTGTGACTTGTGATACAGGTGTCCCTGTGTCTTCATTGGGGGTGAGATGATAGTTCCATACACAGGTTAATTTTAACAGTGTTGTTAACACATTCATATCAAGGTACCACATACATCCCATCCGTTTAGACTTATGCAATGGATTGTTGTAAACATGATTGAGACGCTTACTATTTGCAGGTGACATTTAGGCAACCCACTCCAAACGTTGTGACCACAGAGGCCTTAACATTAGGCTGTACAGTATTGTCAGATGTTTGAATAGGTTCAGTGGTGACCAATGAAACATGGCTAGCGATGTCACAACCTTAGTGTGCTCTTGTCGACATGTTGCTGTTGTGGTGTATGTGTTGTGTGTCCTAGAGGGTTTCTGTGCAGTGTGTATATAAGTAGGTTTTATGTACTTACCAACAAGTAGTCCATTGCCATACCGTCCATCCTGGAAGTGTTGATTGATGGTGCTGTGTCGGAAGATGAAAGAGTCATGGACACTCCCAGGATATTTAGCCACAATGTTGATGATCATTCTTTGGTGATCGACAATGGCCTGCACATTGATGGAATAAGTGTGCTTCCTGTTGCGGTAGAGGTGTTCAGTTGCAGCAGGTGGCACAAGGCGTACATGTGTGCAGTCAATTGCACCAAGGACGTGTGGGAAGCCACTGATGGGATAGAACCCCTGTTTTGTTTCATGCTGCTTCTGCAGTGTGTTAGGGAAGCAGATGTGGTTGGGTGTGAGTCTGATGATGGCATCCAGTACTTTGGGCAAGAAGGCAGAGAATGATGGCTGTGATATTCCGGCAACCAGGGCACCAGTTGTTTGAAAAGAGCCACTTGCCAGCATGTGGAGTACAGCAAGCAGCTTGGTTTGTGTTGGGATGGTGCGGGGTGTCAGCAAGAAGGGTGCCAACTGTGGCTCAATGTTGCGCAGCAGGTGCTGAATGGCTTGCCAGTTCAACCTGTACCTCTGGATGATGTCATGTTCCCTGAGGCCATGAATAGTTGTTCTGGTGCGGAATATCCTCTCCTGCCTTCTGCTCTGCCTTTGGGGTCCCTGCTGGTGTTGTGGTAGCTGCTGTTGTTGCTGTGCTCTGCGTCTACGTGCAAACAGGATGAGAAGCACCTCCATGTCTCCCTTTTGCTGCTCTGCTGTTGCTTCTGTGTGTTCTGATTAGGTACAGGTGTGTTTGCCCCATTTTAACGCCTGCCCTGACCCAAGTGTTAAATTTTGATGCAAATCGGTCTGTGCGTCATTTTTTGAGTCCGCATCCGGCCGTGCGTCATTCTTGCCCGGAGGCATAAATACGACGCACAGCTGTTTGAGTCATTTTTTGGACGGGAACGCCTACCTTGCATATGATTAATGCAAGGGGGATTCCCGCCTCCAAAAAACGACGCACACGCTTGGATTTTGACGCCCGCGACCGCGGGAGTCACAGTTTAAATATGGTGCACGGGTTGCGCCGGATGTGCATACATTTTTTTGACGCACATTCGCCGCAAACAGAGTATAAATATGCCCCCGACCGCGATGGAGCCCTGCTCGGCTACAGGCCGCGGGAGGCCTTGGTTAAAAGTTTACCTTCACACTTAGGGGGTCATTCTGACCCTGGCGGTCTAAGACCGACAGGGCCACGAATGACGGAAGCACCACCAACAGGCTGGCGGTGCTTCCTAGCCCATTCTGACCGCGGCAGTAAAGCCGCGGTCAGAAAACCGGGGCCGGCGGTTTCCCGCCGACTTTGCCCCGGCTGGGCAAATCCGCCATGGCAGCGCTGCAAGCAGCGCTGCCATGGGGATTCTGACCCCTTCCCGCCAGCCTGTTTCTGGCGGTTGACACCGCCAGGAAGAGGCTGGCGGGAACAGGTGTCTTGGGGCCCCCTAACAGGGCCCCGGCCGGCTTTTCATTGTCTGCCTAGCAGACAGTGAAAAGCGCGACGGGTGCAACTGCACCCGTCGCATGTCCGCAACACCGCCGGCTCCATTCGGAGCCGGCTTCTGTGTTGCAGCCCTCCTTCCCGCTGGGCCTGGCGGGCGCTAACATATTTAGCGCCCGCCGGCCCAGCGGGATGGTCAGAATGCCGGCAGCGATCTTTTGACCGGATAGCGGCAGATTGGCAGTTCCCGCATGGCGGGCGGCAACCGCCGCCCGCCAATGTCAGAATGAGGGCCTTAGTCTCTTTTTCGAAGATTTTCTTCAGCGGGACGAACCTGCCAGTCCATTCCGACGCGGGAATCCTCGGTGGAGATTTTTACCTTCGGACTTAGTTGTTTTTTCGAGGTGAAAATCCTTTGCCTGGGGTAAACCTGGGCTTACAAACTCTCATACACAGATTCAATTCATTTTGTCAGGATTATGGCCTGGAGTTGAACCACAAGAAAACCAAGTTAATGGCACTCCGTTTTGGAGTGCGAAAGAAATGTATCATCCGCTTAGATGGCAATGCCTTGGATAAGGTCAGCTCCATTGACTATTTGGGTGTAATACTCACTGACAATTTGTACTGGACAGAACAGGTCAATTAAAGTGCTGGCCTACTACAGCATGGTGCAGCATCTATCCTGCACTTTTATAAGGGCAAGACAACAAAAACGGTCTCACCGGCAATTAAGATCTATGTTGTCAGGGCGCAGGGAGCTGCTGTTTATGGTGCGGAGGTCTGGGGCTTCTCTGGTTGCAACAGGTTAACTATTGGAGAGAATAGCTTTGCGAGAGCTTTATGTGCTTGCCCTCCTAGTACTGATCCCACTGTTCTGGAATTGGATGTTTATAAGACCTCACTTTTAGATATGCTAAAGTGCCCCAACTCAGCTTCCATTCCCTGGGTCAAACACGTGTCTAGATGGCTTAGCGATTTGGGCCTACATCCTTGAGAAAGCCCACACCAAAGTGTTGAAGCGTGTATATTGGGCTTATTTATAGAACGATTATATCACCCGTAGATCTCATGGTAGTTTAACAAATCTTTTTATTGACCGTAAATGGTATCCACAGTTCGAATCTATTTTCGGCAAACGTTTATATGCCAGATTTAGTTTTGGGACCTTGCCACTGAGGACCTTGATGGGTAGTTGGGGTGCAAAAATAACAACTGATGCATGTCCCGTATGTGGCATAACTTCTGAAACAGTCGAACATTTTATGTTCTTCTGCCCTGCATATTTATCTCCCAGGTCTAAGGGGATTCGTAATGTTTGACGGGAAATGGGAATAAGGGTATGTGCCTCTGCCCTGAGGATTTTAAAAAGCTATTGCTCTGAAGTTCTAATATATGCTGTCAACAAATATTTACTGGCAGCATGGCGCATACGTAATTCCACTATTAGTAAAGTGTTTTAATTATGGTGGAGGAGATTTCCCTTAGCGATGCAGTGTGGGCATTGTTCTTATTTCTGTATTGTTAACTTGCTTTTAATTGGAACTGTATTTTATATTGCATACGTAATTCCTTTATTAGCAAAGTGTATTAACCATGGTTGGATAAGATTCCTTTTAATGATGCAGTAGGGGCACTGTTCTTATCCTTCTATTGTTAACATGGTTTTTAATTGGAACTGTATTTTATATTCTCTTGGTTTTTATTATTTATTGTCTATTTTCTTGGATGATCCATTGATCAAATAAAGCTTGTGTTGACTGAAAACCTGGATCTTGATCCGACGTCCCTGGAGCCCTCCTCGGATACGCTGGCTGGGAGGTCCCAGTCAACGTTTACCTTCGGACTTACTCTCTTTTTTGGAGATTTTCCTTATCGGGACGAACCAGCAAATCAGGACGGTTAGCGGGTGAGGCAAGCCGGCTAGATTTGCCGCGGCAGGTAGGTCCCTCTATGGAGCTTCTTTTCAAAAGTTCTCCAAACTTCTCCAAACTTCTTGGGCATCTCCCAGATGTCCTTTGAAGGTTCTTTTGAGGTCCACTGCTCAACCCAAGGGTCCAGAAGTTCTGAGATGGTCCTTGGGGGTGAGGACTACAACTCCCAGAATGCACCTGGTGCAAACTACTTTTTGGCCACTGGACAGTGGTCAGCTGGTCGCTTTCTTCAGGAGTTGGTGCAGGGGACTCTGGTTAGCAATTTTTCACCGGTAGCAAACAGGGAGTCCCTCCTTGAACCAGTTGAAGCCAGGCAAAGTCCTTCTTGTGGTGAAGCCCAGGTGTGCAGCTGGCGCAGTCCTTCTGAGTGCAGGTTCCAGGTGCAGGCCAGGGGTCCAGTAGGGCAGTCCTTCTTCTTCTGTAGTTCTTCCTTGTTGGATGTGGTAGGGAACTGAGGTGTGGGTGCAGGTCTGCCAGTTTTATCCTTGCTCCTGGGTGAAATGCAGAGGGGTCCTGGTTCTCCAATCAGGCGCAGGGTCCTTCCCCCTGTGATGACCACTTCCTGGGAAGTGTGGCAAAAATCAATCCCAGGAGGCAACATTCTCCAAAAATCCATCGTGGCTGAATCAGATTTTTGGAGATTACATCTGGCTGAGCCCACCCACTGGTGTGGCTAAAAATCATAAACACACCCCTCTCCTGCCCTCTCCTAATCAAATCAAGGGGACACCTAGTTGTCTGGGGTTGCAGGATGGGGGGGTGTTGCTGATTGCTCCAAATGTCCTTCTCTGCCTTTGAAGACCAGTTTGGCAGCCCCTTCCTGTCTCACAATCTGCTGAGGGGTGATTCCCTCCCACAGGCACATTCCTTTGTGTGAAGCAAGGCCACTTCACACCTCATCAAGGCAGCCCGTCCAGGCTGCTAGAGGATGACCAATCAGAGCACAGCAGCAAAAACAATGCATGGCTGAAATTGGCAACTTTCCAGGTAAAGTTTAAAACTCTTTACCTGAACACGTTATATTAAATCCAACAACTGGAGGTTGTGGGATTTATTATAACAGTTCATTTGATACCAAACTCTTGGTATCCATCATTTAAGGGGACTTTCAAAATTAAAAAAAAGTCTCCCCATTCTAGCCTATCAAGGCCATTTACTACAATGAGGAAAAAACTCTTGGCTGTTTTTACCTCACCATGGCTTATAAAACTATTCTTATAAGGTCCCTGCTTATAGTTACATGGCACCCAGCCCTAGGGGCACATAGGGCACACCTTAGGGGTGACTTATATGTAACAATAAGGTAGTTTAAGACTTTGGAACTACTTTTAACTCCAAAGTCGAATTTGCATGTAACTTTAATTTAAAAGCAGCCAGCAAGGCAGGCCTGCCTTTAAAATGACACTGGGCACCTCAGCAGTGCACCAATGGGTGCACTACCTATGCTGTGGTCCCTAAACCTACATGCCCTACCATATACTAGGGGCTTATAGGTAGGTTAACTTAGTCAATTATAATTAGCCTAATTTACATATTGATTTTACACAAAGCACAGGCCCTGGGACTGGTTAACAGTACCCAGGGCACCATCAGAGTCAGGAAAACACCATCAAAAAGTGAAAAATGGGGGCAAAAAGTTAGGCGGCCTCTGCAATCAACCCTGTTTTCTCACACTAGTCATGCTTTTTAAGATGTGGATAAGTTGATAAGGTATGTGAAGGTGAAAAGTACTCCAGGACCAATCTGTGTCAAAGTGATTTATTTACATAATTGCCTCAATGGTGATTTGAGTACAGTCTCTAACTGAAGAGGTTTTGCACAATATTGTCCCTTCTGCGTGCTCCAGCAACAGAGTTTTGTTGTTCCCCATCCTCCATTCGGGCATCATTCTCCTCATCCTCCTCCCTGGGGACCTCCTCTTTTTCATCCCATGGCACAATGGTGCGTACACATGTTGTGGAAAATTGTGCATACTAGTATTATTTTGAAGACAGGGGGTGGAACATATAATAGACTACCTCCAGTTAGACCTAGGCACCTGAACCTGGATTTCAGCATGTCAAATGTCCTCTCCACCACATTCCTGGTCCTTTTGTGTGCTTTATGCCGTAACCTTGGTTCACTGCAATGGAAGGGGAAAAACAGTGTAAGACATGCATTAGTGTTTCTTGCTGAATGGTCAGGCACTGTTTTCAAATTTGAGTTGTGATTCTGATTTGCATCTGACATTGTGTATGATCCAGTTTCCATGCATGGTTGTATTGATGTGTGGTGGTATGCTTTCCAGTCATGGGCTTAGCCTCACGGACTTGGTAATTGTGGATTTTGTTCTGGCATGACAGTTCACCAATGCCGAATATGTGTGGTGTTGTATATATTTGTCCCTTAATCCCATTATGTAAGACCTGCAGAAGAGTCATGTTGGCTAAGTCGTATGGAGTATGCCATGAGACAGGTGTTGTGGCCTATGTGTTACATGTGAATCCCATTCCATGGGACATGGAAGACCGCACTTGCACAAAGAGTTGTTGTTGCAATTTCCTGGCTAGCATTCATATGTGTATGTAGGGATTATGCACACTGTTGCATAGCTTTTTGAGATGTATTGCCATATATGTTACACGTTTACAAACACCTGTGGGACAGGACAAGTAATGAGGGTCTTTTCTACACTGCCCTTCTCCACCAGTACAGGCCAAAATATACCATGTCTTCTTGATATTGTGCATTTCTGACCTCTACCAGTGTGCTGGCAGTAGTTCAGCTGCCAAAGTCCACTGTAGGCACCCTTGTAGCATGGTAGAGAGATGACAGTTTTGCTGGTTTGATTGTTACCGTGCTGTGAAATGCCTCTTTCTACACATGATCTAACAATGATGGCAATATCCCATTTCAATGTGTGTTGCACTATGCACCACACATGGGAAAAGTATACACAATGGGGGTATCGTGCATTTTTCTAGATAGGTTAATGGTCATGTCACCACTAGGGTAGCATTGTTTATTGCTGCAGCCTCAGATTTCAAAATGGGTGTACGGGCTCCTAATACACGGTAGTGGAAGACAAATACACTCACTGGTCACTATCTTTATGGGTTTTCAAGACAATCAAATGGGCTCAGTCTGTATGTGCATTTTCCTTCTTCATCCTCTTTTTTCTTTCCTCTGTGCTTCCATTTCCTTAAGTTTATCTTCCGGTGAAGTAGTCCACCGTTGTGGGGCCCAGGGAAAAGAACGAAACCGAAAACAAAGGTAAGTGAACCTTTTCTTTTTTCTCATTCTCCATCTCTTTAAGGGGTAGGGTGTACGGAAAGGAAACACCAAGCGAGTGAGGATAGGTCCCGGTAATAGAAGGTGCAATTGGAAATCATAAGTAAGCATACCCTCCTGTGCATAACACAAAACAAGACAATAAAGAAAAATAATAGTCCAAGAAAGTTTAATTAATTTCTTTCTTTAGAAAGTTAAGTAATCTCTTGTGGAGCCCAAGTGTTTTCTCTGATATAACAAAAACGCTTTGCCACTTCTGACTTATCGCTTTAGGAAGGTGACCCCTCTCCCTGCGGTGTTTGTTCCGCTTCCAACTTCCTTCCCCCCTACCACCAGTATCATGAAGGATTAAGAAGGCAGGCATGTACCTGCATAAGCCACGACCCTCCATGGATGTGGCTGGTTCTGGCATCCGTCCGGACCGTCCGCGGTGGTGTTTCTCGAGGTAGCGTCTCGGAGTGTGGTGCTTCGGCTCCTCTCCTTTCCAGCGTCATGTCGTCCGCTCTCCTCCTCTCTGCTCTCTGGATCGCCCCATCTTCCTCGTGCTTCACTCTTTTAACCCGGATATCCGGGTTTCCGTGGGTCGGCGATACTTCCAGGTGTCTGATGGGGACCCCGGGGTACTGTTCTACGGATCCCGGGGCGTTGTCACAAAACAGGGTTGTGCCGACCCTGTTGCAGTGGGGCAGTGCCAATATGCGAGTTGTATGATAGTGGCATGGCCAATGCAACCCCATTGCTGACCACTTCCACAATAAGTCATATGTGTGAAGGAGCCGTATTCCCCATACATCATGTGTTTACATGTTGTGGCTTGATACCACCTTTTGAAGAGAAGGCATTGCTCCACCAGAGCATCATTAAAAGCAACAGTCTGGTGGTGCTAGGGACTTGTGCATGTGACCATATTTTTGAGGGTGATGTGCATTGAATGCAGTAGGGTGATGCACGTGGCATATGTATTGTTCTGTGGACATCTGTGCTTCCCGGTCCATGTGTGTGTAGTGTGGTGTATGTATTGTTTGGTTCATATGTTTAGTGCGTTGTCTGTGTTATGTAGTGTATGCTTGCTTACCTACCAGTAGGCCATTGCCATATTGTCCATCCTGGAAGGCTTGGTTTGTTATTGAGTGTCAGAAGATGTAGTTTAGTTTAGTTTAGTTTTTAGAATTTATAGAGCGCATAGTGACCCAAGGGCATCCCAGCGCTGAAGCAATGGAGAACACAAGTAGGTAGGGGGATCAAGGTTGATTACGGAATAGAATAGTTTTGAGCTTTTTCCTGAAGAGTCGCTCCGAGGATTCATAGCGGAGCTCCAAGGGAAGGGCATTCCAAAGATGGGCAGCCTTACTGGAGAAGGAATTATTGCCCCAAGCTCTCTTAGACCGGGAAATGTGTGCACACCTGAGAGAGGAGGATCGTAGATTCCTAGATGGAGTATGCAGGAAAATTCGTTTTCTCAGAGGGATGGGACCCTTACCGTGTAGGGCCCTGTGGACAATGCAGAGTGATTTGAAATGGATCCGTTCTTTGATGAGGAGCCAGTGAAGAGTAGAAATAGCCGATTTGGCGGAAGATTGTTTTAGGGAGTGAGTAAGAAGCCTAGCAGCTGCATTTTGCACTCTCTGCAGCTTCTTTATAACGTAAAGCGGTGAACTGAGGAACAGGGAGTTTCCATAATCTAGCCGGGAAAGGATTAAAGCTTGAATGAAGATTCTTCTAGCTGTGGGAGGGAGAAGGGTGAGAATCTTCCTAAACATGCGTAGGAGACCAAAACAAGTAGAGGAGACATTATTAGCTTGGGGATCCATAGTAAGCCGAGGGTCAAGCACCACGCCCAGAGTTTTAACTTGAGGTTTAGGAGGAGGAAGATTGCTGAAAGTGTCTGAGAACGATGGGAGAGGAAGAGCAGGGGAGCCATTGCCCAGGACCAAAACGTCCGACTTCCCATCGTTAAATTTGAGTTTGGACTCAATCATCCAGTTGGTAATGTCACTCATACAGCGGGAGAGGTTATCCACAGAAGAGTCTCCAGAGCTGGAGAGGGACACCACCAACTGTGTGTCGTCTGCATAGGTGACCAGTGACAGGTTATGAGGGGCGATCACTTTGGCTAATGGTGACAGATAAACATTGAAAAGAGTTGGACTAAGAGAGGAGCCCTGGGGGACTCCACTTGCCAAAGGGAAAAGGCCAGAGAAGAAGGTACGGTCCAGAACTTGAAAGGATCTACCTTTGAGGAAGGAGGAAAACCAGGAAAGGGAGGAGCCTCCTACCCCTATTTCCGATAGTCTGCAGCAGAGAATATTGTGATCGACTGTGTCGAAAGCTGCACTTAGATCAAGCAAGATAATGGCTACATGAGTCCCTAGATCTAAGAGCTGGCGAGCCGACTCGGTTACAGTGAGAAGAGCTGACTCAGTGCTGTGCAAAGCTCTGAAGCCCATTTGGGTGGGATGGAGGAGCTCATGGTTTTCAAGATAGCTGGTTAGTTCAGAATTGACGTGTTTCTCAAGAATCTTGGCGGAAATAGGAAGGAGGGCAATAGGTCTGTAATTTACTGGTAGAGTGGGGTCTAGTCTAGGTTTCTTGAGAAGGGGCTTAATAACAGTGTGTTTAAAAGACTGAGGGACAGAGCCAGAGGATAGAGAGTTATTAATAATTTTTGTGAGTGGAGGAACAATGGTGTCTGATACCCGCAAGAGAGCAGAGGGAGGGGCAGGGTCCAAAGGAGAACCAGATTTAATTTTGAACAAAAGGTTGTTGATCACCACATCAGTGAGAGAGGAGAAGGTGGTTAAAGAGACTCCTTCAAAACGGGAATCTATGTCCTTACAAATAGGGAGCAGATTCATTGAGGCGGGGAACCCAGAGTATATACTGAGGCATTGTGCATTGTGCACGCTGTCCTGCCATTTTACAAGGATATGGGTGAATGTCCTGTGATGGTCCACAATGGCCTGCAAGTTCATCCAGTGTGTGTGTTTCCTGTTTCTAAATAGGTGTTCCCTAGGAGGGGCAAGTTGGACATGTGAGTCCATCGCACCCAGCACATGTGGGAACCCAGCAATTTGGTAAAATCATTGTTTTGTCTCCTGCTGCAGTTGCTGGTTGTTGGGGAACAGGATCTGGTGGGGAGTGAGGCAGATGATCGCATCCAGAACCATAGGGAGGAAGGCAGAAATGGATGGTTGTGAGACACCATCCACTCGTGGTGCTGTGGTCTGAAATAATCCAGAGGCTAACATGTAGAGCATAGCAAGGAGTTTGGTCATGGTTGGTATGGTTGTCAGACTTTCCACTCTTGCTGTGATGTCAGGAGCAATGTGGTGGAGCAGCCGTACCGTGGACTCCCGCTTGAGATAGTAGAGTCTGATGGCCTCTTCTTCCCAGAGGCCAAGGATGGATGCGCGCTGGCAAAATATTCTCTCCCTCTTCTGCACTGTGTTTGTGGCTGCAGTGGTGATGGTTGAGAGTGCTGTGGTCTTGCTGGTGGCTCTTGGCATTGTCACTGTTGTCACATCTGTGTGCCGAACTGTAGCAGTAATAGATCCATTTTGTCCAGTTGTTTGCCAGAGTTCCTACTGTGTGTTTTCCTTATGTATTTGTACCTGTGTGTCATTTTAATGCCTCGTCTGACTAGGCATTAAAATGTTGATGCTAATCCGAGTTAGCACTATTTTTTCTGGGCGATCCTAAGAGTGTGTAATTTTTCTGTTGGCTTGTAAACATGACACTTGCGGCCTAGCTTCATTTTTTAGGAGGGAATGCCTACCTTGCAAATCATTGTTGCTAAACGACACAAGGTGAAGCGGTGCTCCTGAAAAATGATGGAAGTACTGGAAAGTGGTACTAACCTGCTCCAGCACCACTTAATAAATATAGTACTGGGTTTGCGGCTCTTTTGCGTCATAAAAAAAAGGTGGTACCCACATTTTTAAATATGGGCCTTCCTCTCTAAACTCCTCCCAAAAAGAGCCAATCATCATATATAATACTTCTGAGAAACTCCTGTCAATTATTTATGGACATTCTGAAAAAGTGGACATCAAAATTCCATGACATGATTGGGCAGGACAGAAGCCACTAAGATGTCCCTTACTCCCATTATCAATTACTCATCTGTGACGCAATCAGTCAAGTTATCCTTAACAGTTATAAGAATTTTGATAACACCATTAACACCTTTAGATTGGCCACCTTAAAACTATGTTTTTCTCTGTCTAGTTGAGACGTAAATGCTGAAAGGGGGCAAAAGACAAGTAGACTTTCAAAATTAAAAACTTTAATTTTAACCACAGAGGTATGTGGTGGTATCAAAATATTATTGAACCCGATCGATACTCAGCCCTGATCTCAATCGCAACCATTGCAATTAATATTACGTTTGGTATCAAAATCAAAATCCTTCTATTTGTACATGCAGACTATCACAAGTGCAACAGATGATTTCTATCCCTTGGTGAATGAATACTTCCCTGACTACTTCAGTCATTGTATGCACCATTATTTGCCATTAATAAGATAGTGTCAGATAACAAAAACACAATTAAACAAACATTGGAGTAACAAGGGTATTAGTGATAAAGAAGCATAACAGTCAGAGCTATAAAGCAATATTATTTAAAATGATAGAAAGAACAATGATATGTATTGTTTGGCCACAAATAAGCAATTATCACAGAAGCAAACTGGAAACTAAAGAATCAAAGATAAAAAGGCAGCACATTGGGAATTTGGAACTTAGGTGCATGGAAACATAGTCGTGGATTGACAGAGCGGTAACTACAGAAAGCTGTTGGAGATCAAGTAATCAGGTTGTAGTGAATAGTGCTAGTTCACTGAACAGGTAACACTGGAAAACAGTGTAGGCTCTGCAGACAAGAATAAAGTACAAAATTGTGCAGATTCAAAAATCTAGGGGCCTGATTTATAGTTTGGAAGACGGGTTACTCTGTCACACACATATGCCGTATTGCAATTCCCATAGGATATAATGGCATCGTGAGAGAGCGGATGGGGTATCTTTTCCATTTTTGAGAGAGTAACCCATCCACCAAACTCTAAATCAGGTCCTTAAATGTGCCGCAAGACAGTTCTGGTTATAGAAAGAATATTACCCTGCACAACCAGGAAACAAAAAATACACTGCTAGGCAGTGCAGGTTAAGGAGACAAAGATTTGCTATAGCTCAAGAATTAATAATTGGAAACGGAGCATCAGCCAAACATTGCACCAATGACTAATGCTGGACTGAAGCCAACAGAGGGTTTGAAAAAGCTCACTAATAATCACAAGCTCAGGTGTGATCAAGCTAGCACCTCCCAACTACAAGTGTTCTGATTCCTCCACTGACACGCGGCCTTTAGAGTGCTAATGGGAGAAGAGAATAAGATTAACACAATGGCCAGGTCTTACTCTTCTGTATCTGGAAAGCTCACAATTCACATATTCCATTAAGGACCCCCTGAAGCCCCTTGCTTGGCCTCCCTTTCCTCCTCTTCCCTCTCTCTCAAGCACATCTACTTTGATTTTAAATCCTTTCTAATGCCTCATTGGATTCTCCTAATCTACTACCTTACACGTCTTCCTAGTGGATCCCTCATTATCAAAATTAGATTTTCCAAGCAGGTCCTTGTTTTAACCACCTGCCAGAGAAACAACACCTAGTCAACTGAAATGAACCTCATACCCACGACAGGCTGGTGCTACATCAATTCATTGCCTCCACAAAGATTTCACAGTCTGGCCCATTTAAAATATCCTTAAAAAACCTGGGAAAATATATTATCTGATACAATCATGCTAAGTTGGATTTGCTTTATGGAATCCCCACTGTTTATGAAACATCTTTCTAATTTTCCAATTCTCTGACAACTTTCAACTATACGTTTACCTTGCCTTAAAGAAGACATGTTCTACTTCTGTACTCCTGAAACATAGTAATGTATTTGAAATTTACTGGATAAGGGAGGCCCCTGATAGTCTCAAAAGTGGTATCTGGAAGGTAAAAACTTTGGATTCCAAAAATTACAACTAAATAAATAAATACAAGTTAAAAAACTGAGAAGGAGTGAGATGAAGTCAGGACCAGAAAATTCCACCACCAAGCCCACAAAAGAGCCAAAAACAGTAAATAAACTATTAGGTTGTGCATATAATTAATTGTAGCTTGCATGCTGCAAGCATTAAATCTATGTCACACTCAAATTCTGGATCACTTTTTAATGGCATTTCTGCAAATCTTGTTGTTTCCAAAACTGTAGCTTGTGAATGTTAGATGTTCAACATTTGGGGATTTTACAAATGCTATTACCATTTCTGCACGAAAAGTTGTCACAAAAATTTCACAACAATATCATGTAAAACATGTTTTTGTTGTTGCAATAAATGTTGACAAGAGCATTCTCAGGTAGGTGTTTCCATCCACTAAAGTGGCGGTGGGAGAGAAAAGCTATGTTGGTGGTGCAAACTCTTAATTAGCAATGCCATCAGGAACTTCATTAAACACCACCACAGATTTCATTTAACCTCACAGGCAAAGCATAAACCTTTATCTCCACATCCATGACTACCAACAAGTTATTTCATATTGTTTGTGTATTTTATTTCTGAAAATCGAAGAAAAATTACATTATTGAATAAATGGAGGGAGAAAATCCAACCTCCGGGGAGCACTTCGTTATTGTGAGTTTTTAATGTTTTCTTCTGCTCCAAATTTCCCTTTCTGATGAATTTATGTGATTACTTTAATTTAACATCTTCTTATAATGTCAATAATAAACTCCATCTCATGGTTGCATACTCCAATGTATTTTTCTCAATTGTATCTCATTCACTTTCCCACCAATGCTTGTTAATTTCTTTCTGAAAGGCATACTTATTCCCCTTACTTGATATCTACTGAAGATATTTTTTGTGCTCCTGGTGGTGACAGAATTCCGTCTCCTCACAGCCGTGGCCTTAGATATGTATGTGGCCATTTGCAACCCCATGTGTTACATAGCCATCATGATCAAGAATATGTGGGCCCTTCTGGCAGTTGTGTTCTGGCTTTGTGGACTCTTGATTGCACTGCCACAGAGAGTTCTGATGTTTCAGCTCTCCTACTATCAGACCCACACCATCAATGACTTCTTCTGTGATTTCAGTGTACTGAGAAGCTACCTTGCACCGGCACCCACATTACTGAGACACTACATCATGCATTTTAATCTACTTTTGACATCATTCATTTTTGTCATCACATTTTATGTGAAGATCAGCTCGGTGTGGTTATTTTATTCTATGGATCTGTATGTCCCATATTCACGAGACCTACATCACATTTTTAATGAAAGAGATATTGTTTTTGTTGCAAAACCTCCACTATGCAAGCCAATTATACACAATCTGAAAAACAACGATTAAAAATGCCACAATGAAGAAAATAGTCAGATTATAGAAAACAGAGCCATACAAACAATTTTCCTGACAGCATTGTTTTGGTAAGGATAGCTCTAGCTGGAAAGCCACAGAGGTACATTTGACAATGCGCTTAATTAGGGACCTGGATTAGCAAGTGTTGCTGAAATACTCATTACGGTAATTAGTTTATGTATTTCTTTTATGCATAGGATGTTAAAGGACCATGGGTTTGATTATGTGATAGCGTGGTCATAATCTGTCCCTTGTGAGAGAATAATTTGGACACTGACTGTCTTTATCAGGAAGCGACTTCAAGATATTTTGATTTTTGTCAGATGTTTAGTGAAATAATTAGAATTATTGAGAGTGATAGACACAGCCTGATGTGCAGTCTGGTTTTCATATATTGTCTGTAATTGTGAATGCTTCACTTGCAAAGTTGTGGCATCTAAAATATGCTGGAAGCAGTGAGCATTCCACGAATGATTAATTATGGTCTCATATAGTGATCTGTTTTTGTTTTTGTACAAATATGTTTTTCTTTTGTCCAGTGCTCTGTCCTCTAATATATTGTTAGAATTCTGATTTACCCTTTTGATAGGCAAATGTCCAAACTGAGCCACACACCTTCAGTTACAGTTGCCTTTGTTGCAAAGCTTTATGTGGAGCCACTTTGTTGACAATCTCGATAAGCACATGGTGCGAATGACTGATAGTTATTGGTGGATTCAGTGGCTGTATTGCAGGGAATTCTGTTTGGAATGTAATTGTCAAATGTGAAGGTCTTTCATTGTTTGTTGAGGGAGGTGGTGTTAAGTGCTGCAATTAAAAGTTGCACTTTTGGGAGGTTTGATTTGACGAAAAGCTATCATGATCACTCCAGGTTATGCATTATTTGTTTTATTATTACTGAGATGATGTAATTTATGTGACTCCATTGCAGTGTATATTATAATTTGAGCCAGTGTTTGCCAGTGCTTGGAACCAACACTTATTGCTAAACATCAACACTTATGCTTATTTATGACAGTCCACCACCTGCACCACCTGGTGTCACTGTTTATCTATTTCTGAGCAGAGGTCATCAGCAAAGTTTTACATTTACCTTAAAAAAACATCAAACTAGTAGGTTCAGGCCACCTTGCTGCTTGAGGTGAGCCGCAATTGTCAAAATATCATACTTGTATTGTGTGATGGTTAGCAATGTGGCACCACTAAAAGGGACAGCAAATATTGACAGTGAACTCTTGAGAAATACCTCAGGCTCTGGAAGTTATATGGGTAATAATGAAGTACTGCTCCATTGATAAGTCAATGATAATTGAGCACTTTAATGTTATTGAGTAGGTATGACATCTACTAGAGGTCAATCTGGTGTTGATTTTAGTAGTCCCCTAATGGTTCCTTGCAGCTTGCGTGCTGTGGCTGTTAAGTCTTTGTTGGTGATTTCTCAGGGCATGCTTCATTCTTGGCTGGGCACTTCCTGAGTGGTAGAAGTTGTTGGGGAGACTTTAGGCAATCTAAGAGGCATTGACTGCACTTGACCATGCTGGGTGGTAGCATAGTGTGTAGGCACGGTGCCTGCCCAGCTTATTGGGCTTATCCAAGAGCTGAAGTAAGGACGTAAAGGGGCGAAGAGTAGAAGAAAAGGGAAGAATTTGATGAGGATGGTTGTTGGTGGATTAATAGTCTTTAAGTTAATGGATCAGGAATGAAAGTTGGACAATAGGGAAGCCAGTGAGTAATTAGCAGTGAGAGACATTTTTTGCATTGAGAAAGGATAGCTGAAGGCTAACAGTGACTCAGGCAGGAGAGTTTGATCAGTGTAGCAAGTCTACATCATGAGCAGCAGGAATAGTTACATCCCACATCACATATTGAAATTAAATTCATCATAACTTCACAATATCCACCATATCATGACTTAATGGCATTTTATCAAATACCACATTCAATATCAATAAACATAATTGATGACATATCATAATCACATCCGATGTTACACCCAGCAAAGCATAGTATCCAACATCCAAAAGAACATTAGACTTCAGATCCAATAACACATCATATCATAATATCACATTTGTCATTCAACATCATATGCAACATGGCACCAATACATCAGACCCAAATCACATCATAGCATCCCATTTAACATTAAGCATAACAACACATACATCACATCATTTGCAACATCAAATCCAACTCATATAGTGTGAAAAGGCTCCAGCAGGCACACAATTTCATCATAGCATTAAATGAGAGCTTTATATTCAACATCAAATCACCGTACCAGCAAATCCAAAAAATAACAAAATATTGCTTCCCACATCACATCCATCACAACATTACGTGTAGCTTCTTATAGCAAGATATTATAGTATAGCGCTGTAACATATAATCAAATCTTAATATCACAGTCAACATACAGCACATACAATATTACATTATAGCACTTGCTGAAGTTGAGTCATAGGTAAAGGATCACATCATATTAAAGCATTCAATGTCACACCTGATATGGCATCATACCATATCCAACACCACAGCCAAGATCATATCCAATATATAATCTCATCATAATATCAGATCCTACATCAATGTTTTACTTCCAATAACACATCCCATCCAACAACTCACCCACCATCTTATGCAGCATAATATCACATCATCCCATCATCAAATCATAATATGGCACTGAGCATTCACCATAAAAACATATCAAACATCATATCACCTTGTAATGACATTATGTGGCATAACATTTCTTCATAGCATATCTTCATAACATCAAAATAAATATATATATTTATATTTTTAATTAAAGATGGTGCAACCTTCCTGAAATGTTCAATACAAAGAAAAGCAGTCGAGGTAGATATTACCTACTAATCAAAAAGTAGGAAAAAAGAAAAATTAAATCTAAATTGTAATAAATATCTTGATCAATCTAATCACTACAATACTTCAGTAAACGTGTCTATAAATTGAAATACTACTGGACACAAGGTTGCAAATATCTATATCCTATTCATTTTAGGCAATCATTGTTAGACTTGCCATCCTTGGCGTTGTCTCCCCTAACTTTTTGCCTCTGTTTCCCAGGTTGTTGATAAGTGCTGGACTCTTTTTTTGCTGTTTTACTCTGGGCACTTTACGACTGCTATCCAGTGCAAAAGTGCAAGTCCTCCTATGTAAAATGTATGTGTAATTGGCTTTCCATGATTAGCATATTTGGTTTACTAGTAGGTCCCTAGTAAGTGCACTAGAGATGCCCAGAGCCTGTAAATCAAATGCTAATAGTGGGCCTGAAGCACTGGTTGTGCCACCCACATTAGTAGCCCAGTAAGCATGGCTCGGACCTGCCACTGCAGTGTCTGTGAGTGCAGTTTTAAACCGCCAATTTGACTTGGCAAGTGTACTCACTTGCCAGGCCTAAATCTTCCCATTTTATGCATGTAAGGCACCCCTAAATTAGACCCTAGGTTGCCCTATGGGCAGGGTGCAGTATAGGTTAAAGGTGGGACATGTACTTATGTGTCTTACATGCCCTGACAGTGAAATACTGCCAAATTCAGTTTTCACTATTGCAAGGCCCATCCGTCTCATAGGTTAACAGGAGGGCTGCCTTTCTAACAATCATTTTCTGCAGTTGCTGACAATCCTGGTTGTTTTGAATAGGCAAAATCTCCATCACACAAATGTCAAATATTGAGACCCCCACTCTCAAACATTTAGTAGGTTTTTGATCATCCATGTCCTTGCAATGCACATTCTGGCCATAATTATAATAAAATACACAAGTCCGATATGATCTTATGTGAATCCAGAACAACATTTTAAGGACACTGGGAGTGTGTAAAACCCAGCAGAGTGCTGGCTTCCCCATTGCCAATCATCTTGAATCTTAAAGCAACTCAAGACAATGTGAGATATATATCAGCCTCCATTTGTGAGCAATGAAAATGTTGAGAAATCACATGACATTATGAGTGAAGCCTCTTAGGATTGTAACATAAATCATGAATGATGTTGTATTGATGGGTGCCAATTCTACAAAAGTATAATAACATTGTATTGCATTAAATAATACTGGTACTTAGCTGAGTGACCGTGACAGGTCTATTAAGATTATCTAACCAATGGTTAGTCAAGTGCTGTAGGTCATTTTGATAATCTGCAATCAACAGTTGGAAAATATGTTGGTAATTTTGGTAAATAAACCAAATGAACCCTTATGCAATAACGAGACAAGTAAATTGCTGAGTGGTAGAGAAGTCAATATAAAAGAAAGTCGTGAAAAGAGGAATAGCAAATATCAGCTCAAAATTTATAGGAGACTGAAAAAACTCTGCCCTCAAAGAAATCTACTACAAGCTGAAACCAAAGATTACACCACTGGTACACAAAAATATACTTTGCTAGAGAAACTTGAAAGACTAGGTTTTTTCCACTACAGTGTGTATATAGTTTTATGAAGTATTTTAAATCTTTGACATAATACATGTCACATTTGAGAATTAGCTGCAAGGGTCTTAATTTTAGCTTCCTTGGAATATAAAAGTACAAAAAGATTTCTTGCGTGGAGACATCACAATACAGGTTGTGTAAAGACCAGGGAGTTTTATTCAGACCAAACACTGATGGCATTGTGGATTGAAAGGCAACCCAGTAATAATAGCCTAGCTAGTTAAAAAGCAGTTGCAAAAAATGCAAAAAGTGAATGGCCCTATAAGATCTGCTACCACCTGTAATGGTTCTAGGAAAATGCCACATTTTGGAAAAAAAAGGTTAAAGGCAGCATCAAGGGAAGTTAAAAAAAGATTTAAAAAACTTGGGTAAGATAATCAATTTGATAATCTTACATCTACCTGTACAAAGGGAATTCTGTTCCACTTATGCATGCAGCATTAACAGATATCAAAAGTGCATCATGATTAAGAATATTCAAGTCCACAAGTAGAGGCAATATCTTAATCCTCAAGTAAGTGGCAGGATACACATATTGTGCATCTAACACAGTGGTGTTATGATTAAAAAAAATCAGTGTTTTCTCTTAATTGAAAAGATATCCAATGGTTTGATCAAAACCTTTCTATTCTTCTTCTATAGAGACAACTGCAATGCATGGATTGGAGGTAATGACAACTATGCTGTCCACATTTGATGAATTTGAATGTTTTGTAAGTTTTATTCCATTTACATTAACAAGAGGATATAAAAGGTTAGTTTTAGATACAGCAAAAAGAGTTCCAGCTATAAATCAAATAATTGGGGAGAAAGTGGACACCCCTGACTGGTTGTCTTGTAATTGCCACCCCATCTGAGATTCGCCCTATAAATATATTTTGGTTGATAGACCCAGATAAAGTGATATAGATCCTGCTTAATTGTGTATATCAATCTCCAAACTTTTTTAATGTAAGGCATAG
This sequence comes from Pleurodeles waltl, assembly GCF_031143425.1. Classification (NCBI taxonomy): domain Eukaryota; kingdom Metazoa; phylum Chordata; class Amphibia; order Caudata; family Salamandridae; genus Pleurodeles; species Pleurodeles waltl. The sequence goes on along the minus strand of NC_090446.1, from coordinate 20,610,944 downwards.
AACAGTAGAGCTGGGAATGTGTTAGTGGCAGGAGTAGAGGCTAGGGCAATGTAAAAGACTAGGGCTTTTCACTGTGCAAGAAGATGGCAGTGTTCTAAGGAGCTTCAAGGTCCACCATCTGAACTTGTCACTCATGTTTCATACTGGGGCTCCACTGCAGCCAGAAACAGATGCCTGATGTCATGACATGACAGTGGGGGTGCACTAAACGCACAGCAGACCATGTGGGCTGGTGCTGAGAGTGCTGTGGGAGGTGGTGGCTCCAGCAGCCAGCATGAGCCACCACTGATGGCCAGGCCTGACATCTGTGCCCCTGCCTTCCGTGTGAGGAAACCCTAATGAGGGATTGCAACTGGAGCCGACAGATACATCAGCAATCAGATCAAGTGTGTTGTGCTAGCTGGGAGGCCTGTGTTGCCCTCTGTCTGTTACGCTTACCTGCCCTATGCTCTCCCAAGCAACAGGCATGATCCTTGTCAGGTTGAATCATAAAAGACACTAAATTAGCCAGTGATTTAACCCTCTGAGTCTTGCTGTATCGCACAAAAGAGGCAACATGTAAAGTATTGAGGCAGGACACAAAAAGCAATAAGGTGAAAACACAACACAAGAAAAAACTCACAACACTATAGAAACATCAAGTAAATTCCAGTGAATTATTTGACACCAAAATTACAAAAATCCAATTAGTGGTACCAGACTTATGTTTTTTAAAAGTTTAGGGTAAAAACTAGTACCTAAAAGATCAAAGTGCCAATTGTGGACATCTAGTCGTACAAAATAGGTCAAAGTGAAAAAAGATGGGCGACCGCAGTGGTACGTGACTCAGATACAAGAGGTAGACTGGGTCTGGTTGGCCCTTACCTTTGGACCTAGAAGAAATTTCAACAAAAATATTCTGAGAAGGTAGAAGTTCAGCAGGCCAAAGTTGCAGGTGGTGTTGAGGAGGAGGCATTGTCGTAAGGATTTCCATGTTAGGACTTAGGGCCTGTTTTAGAGTTTGGCAGAGGGTTTACTCCATCACAACGGTGACGGATATCCAATTCGCCAAAATATAAATCCCATAGGATATAATGGGATTTATATTTCAGTGAACTCTAAATCAGGCCCTTAGTCTTTTTTGGAAGTTAATTATCTCCAGTGGGCATAGGCTGGAGGCTATAGCTGACAAGGTCTTCATTAGGCCAGAAACCCCTTCTGTTACAGAAAGGAAAGTAGTAAGAGCTGCCTTAAAGTCAGGCTGACTGTCAATAATCCTTGGGCTGGTAGATGACCAGGTTGATCCTGGTCTTCTCTCGGTTCATAAAGCAGTTTTTAGCTAAACATTTTCTAAGAACCAAATTTCGGGTTTTGGCTATCCGTTTTGGCTTCATGCAGCACAGCAGTCCTTCCAGGCACAGCAAAGCAGTCCTCTGAAGTGTACAGATGGCCACAGCAGCAGGCAGTCATCTCTCAGTTTCAGAAAGTGAACTAAAGAGAGGGTCTGAGGGTCCTATTTTTTATACCTGGTACTTTCTTTGATGAAGGAGATGTTTCTAGAGAATTCCCTTTGAACAGTTTCCTGTCTCCTTTTGAACAATGAAGTGGTGGGAAGTGCTTTGTGTGAAGGTAGGTCATAGCCTATTGATTTGCAATAAGAGTTGTCCCCAGCTCTGCCCCCCATCCTACCAGTGATGGCCCATCCAGACACACATAATTCCCTAATCTATTTTGTAGCTTTCTGGGAGGAGTAAACAATGTCCAACTGTCAACAACACCAAGTCATGTGATCAGATCCGGAACAGGCTGCAGGCACATATTTATGCCTCATTTTTCACATTCTCTGGCAGAACACATCCCTCCCTCAGTAATTAATTATGCAAAATTTCTGGTAATTGGGGATTTCAATTACTGGGCTAACGAGGAAACAGGTAGGCATGTATCCTTGGAATTAACTGATTTTCTAAGCAGCCTGAATTTCAAACAGCATTTGACCTCTCCTAACAATATAAAGGGCCACACAATAGACCAGGTATGGACCACCAATCTTTCGGTGGTTGTCCTTATGGTCATGCCCTGTGCTGGTAAGATCACTTTTAATCAAATTTACTCTTGTTGATTTGTCTCTTTCTGAACCTCTGCTAGTACAGGAACACTAGCTAGAAAGTGGGTCCACATCAATATTGACTCTTTTTACAATTCATTAGCAAAGCCCTTACCTGAGAAACATGCCAATATTAATCAACATAATGAAAACATCACAGCCTGACTAACAGAAGCCATTAATATACATGTTCCACTTCGGAAAGTCAGGTTAGCTAGACAACATGATGCGCTAAAAAGGGTTTCGGAAGATTTAAATCTTGCTAAACTTAGACTTCACTAAATGAAAATGGCAAAGTAACTATTCACCTGGTAAATGGGAAGTCTATCTGTCTCAGCTTAAACAATATAAAAAATCCATCATACAAGCTATATCTGTTTTTTTTCTGGAAAAATTATGTATTTAACAAATAACTGAAAGGATATTTTTGGAATCATGTCTGGACTATCAAATCCTGACAAAAGTGACTGCAAGGATTCCTTTCACTCAATCATTTTTTGATGCACTTAATTAATTAACCCCGGGCAAACACTCACCATTGATAAGAATCCAAATTTGCTGTCTGAGCTACCCACTATCATGAAGGCACTCTCTCTACCCTACATATGGCCTCTAAATACCTCCTTGCCAACATTATCTATAACATATTGCACCCATCTTCAGTTAGAAAAAAAAAAAAAAAGATTTCTTGCTCCTACATTCTAGGGCATATTTCATCTAAACACTGTGACAATTTCTGGCAACTGCACCTGTCTGTCTTTCTTTCTTGGGCTGTTCTCCATCCATAATGATAACACTGTGTGCGAATTATACTAGAAACACCCAAAATGCAATGTATACAGGTTCCACAGCACAGCCCTGTGACTGAATCAAAATGATTCTGCCCTCTCTGGTGTGGCCATAACTGTATGGACCATGCATTAACTTCTGACTGCCATATTTTGCCCTGCTGGCCTAAATTTACAAAACCGTGCAGTGGTGATCCAAAAGAGCCATAGGGCTTAAAAGAGAACTGCCCAGAAAATCATCACCTGGCAGAAAAAGACGCAGCTTTTTTCACTTCATTAGGTAAAACTAATGTGTATGTTCTCTCTGGAGCTTTTTGTCAGTTTATCTATTTCCCAAAACCCACTTCCTCTATCCATAAGATTAAGGTTAGAGATGTGATGGTTGAAATGATTTACTGCTAAATCAAATCAAAAACATTTCTAGAGTGTGTGGCTACTCATTTGGGTGTCCTGGCACTATCAGGTCGGTGTGACAAAAGCATCTACAGGGGAAAATTAAAACACTACATTAAAAAGCCAGGTCTCCAAATGATGTCTGTTGGAAAATGGGTTATTGGTAGGGCAGGTAGGTACCTACACCTAGCAACAAGCCACAAACCTCCACAAAAGTACAGTTAGGTCTCAGTAAATTAATCCCAGCTCTACCCTTGGTAGCTTGGCATCGAGCGTCAAGGCTTAACTTAGGAGACAAAGTGTAAAGCATTCAAATATCAAAAAACAGTAATTAAATAAAACACAGGAAACAGTTTAAAAATCCAAAACCAATTTATAAAAATAGCTTATATTTTTATCTTTAAAATGACACAAAAACGATTAAAATCGGTTCAGGGGAACCGGAGATATGAATTTTTAAAATATTATTATTTTCTAGCGCTCAGAAACGAAAAGCGCCAATCGGGTCATCTGGTTGCACCAGGACCGGGGCAAAGTCAAACTTTCAGGCCGACCGCGATGGAGCCCTGCTCGGCTACAAGTCGCGGGAGGCCTCGGTTAAAAAGTTACCTTCTGACTTAGTCTCTTTTTCGATGTTTTTCTTCCCCGGGACGAACCTGCCAGTTGGATCCGACCTCCTGGAGCCCTTGTCCGGATACGCGAAGTCGGTTTCCTCGGTGGTGATTTTTACCTTCGGACTTAGTCGTTTTTTTCGAGATGAAAATCCTTCGACCGGGGTAAACCTGGATCTTGATCCGACGTCCGTGGAGCCCTTCTCGGATACGATGGCTGGAAGGTCCCGGTCAACTTTTTACGTTCGGACTTAGTCTTTTTTTCGGATGTTTTTCTTGACCGGGACGAACCACGAAGTCAGGCCGGGTCGCGGTTGAGGCAAGCCGGCTAGAATTTCCGCGTCGAGTCGGTCACTTTATGGAGCTTTTTTCTAAAATTTCTCCAATCTTTTCCAAACTTCTGGGGCTTCACCCAGATGTTCTTTTAAGGTTCTTTTGGGGTCCACAGCTCACCCCAAGGGTCCAGAAGTTCTGTGATGGTCCTTGGGAAGTGCGGACTTCAACTCCCAGAGTGCACCTGGCGCAAACTCCTTTTTGGCCACTGGGCAGTGGTCAGCTGGTCACTTTTTCAGGAGTTGGTGCAGGGGACTCTGGTTAGCAATTTTTCACCTGTAGCAAACAGGGAGTCCCTCCTTGAACCAGTGGAAGCCAGGCAAAGTCCTTCTTGTGGTGAAGCCCAAGTGTGCAGCTGGTGCAGTCTTTCTGAGTGCAGGGTCCAGGTGCAGGCCAGGGGTCCAGCAGGGCAGTCCTTCTTCTCCTTGTAGTTCTTTCTTCTTGAAATTTGGTGGGGATCTGAGGCGTGGGTGCAGGTCTGCCAGTTTTATCCTTGCTCCTGGGTGAAAAGCAGGGGGGCCCTGGTCCTCCAATCAGGGACAGGGTCGTCCCCCTGTGATGACCACTTCCTGGGAAGTGTGGCAAAAATCCATCCCAGAAGGCAATAGTCTCTAAAAATCCAAAATGGATGAATCTGATTTTTAGAGGAGAGATCTGGCTGAGCCCACCCACTGGTGTGGCTAAAAATCATAAACACACCCCTCTCCTGCCCTCTCCTAATCTAATCAAGGGGGCACCTAGCTGTCTGGGGTTGCAGGATGTGGGGGTGTTGCTGGGTGCTCCAGATGTCCTTCTCTGCCTTTGAAGACCAGTTTGGCAGCCCTCCCCCTTCCTGCTTCCCCATCTGCTGAGGGGAGATTCTCTCCCCCAAGCACATTCCTTTGTGTAAAGCCAGGCCACTTCACACCTCATAAAAGTGGCCTGGCAGAAGCTGCTGCAGGCTGGCCAATCAGAGCACAGCAGCAAAAACAATGCAGAGCTGAAATTGGCAACTTTTTAGGTAAAGTCTAAACTTTTTACCTGCACTAGTTATATTAAATCCAACAACTGGAAGTTGTGGGATTTATTATAACAATCAATTTGATACCAAATTCTTGGTATGTAACATTTAAGGAGACTTTAAAATTTAAAATAAAGTCTGCCCATTCTAGCCTATGAAGGCCATTTACTTCAATGAGGGAAAAACGAATTTGGCTGTTTTTACCTCACCAGGGCTTATAAATCTATTTTTATAAAGTCCCTGCTTATAGTTACATGGCACCCAGCCCTAGGGGCACATAGGGCACACCTTAGGGGTGACTTATATGTAAAAATAAGGTAGTTTATAACTTTGGAAGTAACTTTAATTCCAAAGTCGAATTTGCATATAACTTTAATTTAAAAGCAGCCAGCAAGGCAGGCTTGCTTTTAAAATGACACTGGGCACCTCAGCAATGCACCTAGGTGTGCACCACCTATGCTGTGGTCCCTAAACCTACATGCCCTACCATATACTAGGGACTTATAGGTAGGTTAACTTAGCCAATTTATAATTAGCCTAATTTGCATATCCATTTTACACAGAGCACTGGCCCTGGGACTGGTAAGCAGTACCCAGGGCACAGCCAAGAGTCAGTAACCACCAGTACCTATCCAGAAAGAGTGGGGGTGATCAGGCAAAAAAAAAGGACTTTCCTACACTGCCCCCCCCCAGATGAAAGGTGATGGGTACTAACCTACACCCTGGTAGTCCTCATCAGCTAAGTGGAAAAACCTGGAAAGGCCATCTGCATTGGCATGAGCAGTCCCAGGTCTGTGCTCCACTGTGAAGTCCATCCCCTGTAGGGAAATGGACCACCTTAACAGTTTTGGGTTCTCCCCCCTCATCTGCATCAACCATCTGAGAGGTCTGTGGTCAGTTTGTACACGGAAGTGAGTGCCAAACAAGTAAGGCCTCAACTTCTTCAGGGACCAAACCACAGCAAAGGCCTCCCTCTCAATGGCACTCCATTTCTTCTCTCTGGGGAGTAGTCGCCTGCTGATGAAGGCAACTGGGTGATCATGGCCCTCTTCATTAACTTGTGCTAACACTGCCCCAATCCCTTCCTCTGAAGCATCTGTTTGCACTACAAACTCCTTGCTATAGTCAGGGGCCAGTAACACTGGTGCTGAACACATAGCCTGTTTTAGGGTGTCAAAAGCTTTTTGACACTCTGGGGTCCAAATGACCTTCTTGGGTTGTTTCTTGGAGGTAAGCTCAGTCAGAGGGGCCACTATGGTCCCAAAATTCTGAACAAACCTCCTGTAATACCCAGTCAGGCCAAGAAAGGCCCTGACCTGAGTCTGGGTTTTTGGAGCCTCCCAATCCAGGATAGTCTGGATCTTGGGCTGGAGAGGTTGTACATGGCCTCCACCAACAAGGTGGCCCAGGTACACAACAGAACTTTGCCCTATCTGGCACTTGCTTGCCTTGATAGTCAGGCCTGCTTGAAGCAGGGCCTGAAGCACTTCCTTCAGGTGGACCAGGTGGTCCCTCCAGGTGGAACTAAATACAGCTATATCATCTAGATAAGCTGCACTAAAAGATTCCAACCCAGATAGGACTCTATTCACCAACCGTTGGAAGGTGGCAGGAGCATTTTTCATCCCAAAGGGCATCACCTTGAACTGAAAGTGGCCCTCTGGTGTGGAAAATGCTGACCTCTCCTTGGCTCTTGGACTTAAGGCAATCTGCCAATATCCTGAGGTCAGATCAAATGTGCTCAGGAATTTGGCAGCCCCCAACCTGTCAATGAGCTCATCAGCTCTAGGTATGGGGTGAGCATCAGTCCTAGTGACTGCATTTAGACCTCTGTAGTCCACACAGAATCTTAATTCTTTCTTCCCACCTTGGGGACTAGCTTTGGGCACCAGTACCACTGGACTGGACCAAGGACTATCAGAGTGCTCAATTACCTTCAGATCCAACATCTTAGCCACTTCAGCTTTGATGTTGGCCTTGACCTGGTCAGACAGCCTGTACAGCTTGTTCTTGACAGGCAAGCTGTCACCAGTGTCAACATCATGGACACACCAATTGGTGAGTCCAGGGGTCAGGGAGAACAGACTAGCAAACTGTCCCAAGACTTGCTTACAGTCTTGTTGTTGCTGATCTGTCAGTTTGGGAGAGAGTACCACTCCCTCCACTGACCCATCTTTTTCCTTTGAGGACAGGAGGTCTGGCAGAGGTTCACCCTCCTCCTCCTTCCCTTCATCAGTGACCATCAGCATGGTCATGTCTGCCCTGTCCTGGTGGGGTTTCATCCTATTAACATGCAGGATCCTGTGAGGATTCCTGGGGGTGCCAAGGTCCACCAAGTAGGTGACCTCACCTTTTTTCTCTAGGATTGGATAGGGCCCAGTCCATTTGGCCTGTAGTGCCCTAGGAGCCATGGGCTCCAAAACCCACACCAGCTGTCCTGGGTGATACTCAGGCATGGTAGCCTTTTGATCATGCCAGAGCTTCATGAGCTCCTGACTGGCCTCCAGGTTCCTGCTTGCCTTCTTCATATACTCAGCCATGCGAGACCGCAGGCCTAGTACATAATCCAGCACATTCTCCTTGGCTTCCTTGAGAGGCTTTTCCCAAGACTCTCTCACCAAGCACAATGGGCCTCTTACAGGGTGCCCAAACAGTAACTCAAAGGGGCTGAATCCAACCCCCTTCTGTGGCACTTCCCTGTAGGCAAACAGCAGGCATGGGAGGAGGACATCCCATCTCCTCCTGAGTTTGTCAGACAAACCCATGATCATGCCCTTCAGGGTCTTATTGAATCTTTCCACTAGACCATTGGTCTGTGGATGGTAGGGTGTGCTGAACTTATAAGTAACACCACACTCCTCCCACATGGCTTTCAGATAGGCTGACATAAAGTTTGTGCCCCTATCTGAGACCACCTCCTTTGGGAATCCCACTCTGGTGAACACACCAAGTAGGGCCCTAGCCACTGTGGGTGCAGTGATTGTCCGGAGGGGTATTGCCTCAGGGTACCTGGTGGCATGGTCCACTACCACCACAATGTACCTGTTACCTGAAGCAGTTGGTGGGTCTAGGGGACCAACAATGTCAATCCCCACCCTCTCAAAGGGAGTCCCAACCACTGGCAGTGGAATTAAGGGAGCCTTTGGCTTGCCCCCTGTCTTGCCACTGGCTTGACAGGTGACACAGGAGCTGCAAAACTCCCTAACTTTTTCTGACATTTCTGGCCAAAAAAAATGGTTGACCAGCCTGTTCCAGGTCTTGGTCTGTCCCAAATGACCAGCTAAGGGGATATCATGGCTTAAGGTAAGGAGGAATTCTCTATACTTTTGGGGGACCACTACTCTCCTAGTAGCCCCTTCTTTGAGGGTCCTAGCCTCAGTGTAGAGAACTCCATCCTCCCAGTAAACCTTGTGGGTACCACTGGTATCCCCTTGTTCTTGCCTGGCAGCAGTCTGTCTCAGGCCCTCAAGAGTGGGACACTCTCTTTGTCCCTGGCACAAATCTTCTCTGGTGGGCCCACCTGCCCCTTGCAGTTCTGCCAAGTCAGGCAGAGTTTGCAGGGAGGGTGTCCCTCCCTCAGAGTTCAGATCCTCCCCCTCAGGGTTGGATTCTTCCTGACCCTCTGTACTTGTTGGGGCTGGTAAGCCAGACCCAGTGCCCTTTCTCTTCTTCTTGGAGGCTTGGCCCATTGTTCCAGGGTCCAAGTGTCCAGCATTTCCCTGTTGTGCTGCCTGTGACCTGGTCACAGCACACACCCATTCAGGGAGATCCAGCATCTTTGCATGGACCCTTCTCTCCACTTCTGACCATTCAGATGCTTCAAGATCATTTCCCAGTAGACACTCTACTGGGAGGGCAGGAGCTACAGCTACTTTTTTAGGGCCAGTCACACCTCCCCATTCCAGACTCACCATAGCCATGGGATGGAGTTTGGTTCTGCTATCTGCATAAGTCACCTGGTGGAAGACACCAGGTAAGACCTGCTCTGGAGAAACCAGCTTTTCTGTGACCATTGTCACACTGGCTCCTGTATCTCTCAGAGCTTCCACTTCAGTCCCATTGACTTTAGGCCTCTGCCTATACCTCTGCATGATGGGAGGTAAGGTGGCCATAGTTGCAATGTCCACCCCACCCACGGATACTAAGGTGACTTCAGTGTACCCTGATTCCACCCCTGGGCCAACTTCCACCCCCAACCCTACACTAGCAATCCCCTGGGATTGCCCACCAGTGGGGGGCTTCTTGGTGCAGATAGCATCTCCTCTTTTATGTCCTGGCTGAAAACAGTCAAAACACTTGCCGGCCTTAGCAAGCTCCTGAAACCTTCCTGCTTTAGCAGGATCAAAATTCTTTCCCTGATACCCTTTCCCTTTAGAAGTGAATTGGCTCGGGGCTCCCCCTCCCTGAGAAGTTTTTGGGGACTCTTGTGAGGACTCTTTGGGTTTTTTGTCATCTTTCCCCTGGTTCTTCCCCTGAGAAGAACCATGTCCTCCCTTTTTCTGATCACCCCCTGGGGGTCTCTGGTTAACTCTAGTTCTTAACCAGTCATCTGCTGCCTCCCCCAGCTCTCTGGGGTTGGTCAACCTAGAGTCTACTAGATACTGGCGGAGCCTCTCTTGGACACAATTAGTTAGAAGGTGCTCCCTCATAATCAAATTGTACAGCCCCTCAAAGGTACTTACCCTGTTGCCCTGTATCCAGCCCTCCAGTGCTTTCACTGAAATGTCCACAAAGTCCACCCAGGACTGGGTGCTTGTCTTTTGGGTGTCCCTAAACTTAAGCCTATACTGCTCTGGGGTTAGACCAAACTTTTTAGTCAAGCATCTCTTCATACTGGGGTATGAGTCTGCATCCTCCCCACTCATGGTTAGGAGCCTATCCCTCCCAGAGTTGGGAACTAACTCCCAAAGGAGTGAACCCCAGTACTGAGGCTTGACTTTCCTCATCTGGAGGGCCCTCTCAAAGGCCCCCAGCCACTTATCAATGTCATCCCCCTCTACATAGGCAGGAACCACCCCTTTGGGTAATCTGGGGGCAAAACCCCCACCCAGGGACACCTCAGTTTCTTTCTCGCTGCTTCCATCTTTTTTTTCTTTGCTTGCCCACTTCTTTTTTTCTAGGGCAAGCTTATCTGCCTCCAAAGCTATGTAGGCTAGCTGGGCTTCCAGCTCTCTCTCCCTGATGGATGGGTTCTCTCCTCCTGAAAGGACCCCCTTCCTACCACTAGCTTTAGGTCTCCCCCTAGTGACTGTGTCCAGTGAGGACCGTTCCTCCTCTTCCTCACTTGGGGTCTGATGCCTTCCCTCCCCTGAATGGTTAGAGTTAGCATCTTCCTCTTTTTCTTCCTCCTCTGGAGCTTCCTCTGTCTCTACCTCTTGGGCCTCAGCCCATGCTGTCAGGGATTTAATTAGGATTTCCTTCCTGAGATTAGTGGTTGCAGGCAACCCTCTCTCAACACACAACCCCCTAAGCTGGACTACTGTCAGTGTAGGTAGGCTAGCCAGATCAAGCTCCATGGTTCCCTAGTTTTGTGTCAACAAAAACTTTTTGCAAAAATTGGAAACAAGAATTTAGAAAAATTACAAAAATTCAATAATTGAAATTAATCCAAATTAATTTAAAAAAAAAAAAATTAAAATTAAAAATTAAAAACAATTTTTGCACTAGGACAATTTAAAGGATTTTTAATTTGTTTTATCTAAAACTGTAACGTGATATTGAACACAAGTACAGGATCCCGTCGCTGCTTCCAATTATGTTGGAAAATGGGTTATTGGTAGGGCAGGTAGGTACCTACACCTAGCAACAAGCCACAAACCTCCACAAAAGTACAGTTAGGTCTCAGTAAATTAATCCCAGCTCTACCCTTGGTAGCTTGGCATCGAGCGTCAAGGCTTAACTTAGGAGACAAAGTGTAAAGCATTCAAATATCAAAAAACAGTAATTAAATAAAACACAGGAAACAGTTTAAAAATCCAAAACCAATTTATAAAAATAGCTTATATTTTTATCTTTAAAATGACACAAAAACGATTAAAATCGGTTCAGGGGAACCGGAGATATGAATTTTTAAAATATTATTATTTTCTAGCGCTCAGAAACGAAAAGCGCCAATCGGGTCATCTGGTTGCACCAGGACCGGGGCAAAGTCAAACTTTCAGGCCGACCGCGATGGAGCCCTGCTCGGCTACAAGTCGCGGGAGGCCTCGGTTAAAAAGTTACCTTCTGACTTAGTCTCTTTTTCGATGTTTTTCTTCCCCGGGACGAACCTGCCAGTTGGATCCGACCTCCTGGAGCCCTTGTCCGGATACGCGAAGTCGGTTTCCTCGGTGGTGATTTTTACCTTCGGACTTAGTCGTTTTTTTCGAGATGAAAATCCTTCGACCGGGGTAAACCTGGATCTTGATCCGACGTCCGTGGAGCCCTTCTCGGATACGATGGCTGGAAGGTCCCGGTCAACTTTTTACGTTCGGACTTAGTCTTTTTTTCGGATGTTTTTCTTGACCGGGACGAACCACGAAGTCAGGCCGGGTCGCGGTTGAGGCAAGCCGGCTAGAATTTCCGCGTCGAGTCGGTCACTTTATGGAGCTTTTTTCTAAAATTTCTCCAATCTTTTCCAAACTTCTGGGGCTTCACCCAGATGTTCTTTTAAGGTTCTTTTGGGGTCCACAGCTCACCCCAAGGGTCCAGAAGTTCTGTGATGGTCCTTGGGAAGTGCGGACTTCAACTCCCAGAGTGCACCTGGCGCAAACTCCTTTTTGGCCACTGGGCAGTGGTCAGCTGGTCACTTTTTCAGGAGTTGGTGCAGGGGACTCTGGTTAGCAATTTTTCACCTGTAGCAAACAGGGAGTCCCTCCTTGAACCAGTGGAAGCCAGGCAAAGTCCTTCTTGTGGTGAAGCCCAAGTGTGCAGCTGGTGCAGTCTTTCTGAGTGCAGGGTCCAGGTGCAGGCCAGGGGTCCAGCAGGGCAGTCCTTCTTCTCCTTGTAGTTCTTTCTTCTTGAAATTTGGTGGGGATCTGAGGCGTGGGTGCAGGTCTGCCAGTTTTATCCTTGCTCCTGGGTGAAAAGCAGGGGGGCCCTGGTCCTCCAATCAGGGACAGGGTCGTCCCCCTGTGATGACCACTTCCTGGGAAGTGTGGCAAAAATCCATCCCAGAAGGCAATAGTCTCTAAAAATCCAAAATGGATGAATCTGATTTTTAGAGGAGAGATCTGGCTGAGCCCACCCACTGGTGTGGCTAAAAATCATAAACACACCCCTCTCCTGCCCTCTCCTAATCTAATCAAGGGGGCACCTAGCTGTCTGGGGTTGCAGGATGTGGGGGTGTTGCTGGGTGCTCCAGATGTCCTTCTCTGCCTTTGAAGACCAGTTTGGCAGCCCTCCCCCTTCCTGCTTCCCCATCTGCTGAGGGGAGATTCTCTCCCCCAAGCACATTCCTTTGTGTAAAGCCAGGCCACTTCACACCTCATAAAAGTGGCCTGGCAGAAGCTGCTGCAGGCTGGCCAATCAGAGCACAGCAGCAAAAACAATGCAGAGCTGAAATTGGCAACTTTTTAGGTAAAGTCTAAACTTTTTACCTGCACTAGTTATATTAAATCCAACAACTGGAAGTTGTGGGATTTATTATAACAATCAATTTGATACCAAATTCTTGGTATGTAACATTTAAGGAGACTTTAAAATTTAAAATAAAGTCTGCCCATTCTAGCCTATGAAGGCCATTTACTTCAATGAGGGAAAAACGAATTTGGCTGTTTTTACCTCACCAGGGCTTATAAATCTATTTTTATAAAGTCCCTGCTTATAGTTACATGGCACCCAGCCCTAGGGGCACATAGGGCACACCTTAGGGGTGACTTATATGTAAAAATAAGGTAGTTTATAACTTTGGAAGTAACTTTAATTCCAAAGTCGAATTTGCATATAACTTTAATTTAAAAGCAGCCAGCAAGGCAGGCTTGCTTTTAAAATGACACTGGGCACCTCAGCAATGCACCTAGGTGTGCACCACCTATGCTGTGGTCCCTAAACCTACATGCCCTACCATATACTAGGGACTTATAGGTAGGTTAACTTAGCCAATTTATAATTAGCCTAATTTGCATATCCATTTTACACAGAGCACTGGCCCTGGGACTGGTAAGCAGTACCCAGGGCACAGCCAAGAGTCAGTAACCACCAGTACCTATCCAGAAAGAGTGGGGGTGATCAGGCAAAAAAAAAGGACTTTCCTACAATGTCTAAAAGACTCGGGATCCTTAATGATTCTGCAAGACAAAGGGAAGAGAGTTCCAACCTTTGGTAGCCATAGAAGAAAAGGAAGAATCACCCTTTTGTTCTTTGTAAAGAATCCAGAGAGCATTAAGTCCTTTTAGGCTGGTAGTGTCGTAGCCTCTTGGACAAATAGTTAGGTCCCTGTCTATAAAAAGCTTTATGGGCTAAGGTCTGTACCTTAAATTTCACTCTTGCCTTGACCGGTAGCCAATGCCAATGCAAATCTTTATGATGGGCATTCACTGAGCTACTGCTAGTAATCTGCTAGTAATCTTGATTAAAACCGAGCAGCCGCCTTCCGCACCACCTGTAATCTTTTTCACAAGTACTCCGGGAGGCCCCAGTAAAGAGTATTAGCATAGTGCAGCCGGAAAGCTATCAAAGAATGGCTCATGAATCATCATCCTTTGATAAGAATTGGAAAGCATATATGGGAACTTCCACGTCATCCTGAGGAGGCCAAAACATGTCCCAGACATGCTCTTGACCTGTGATTTAAAGGTGAGATTGTTATCAATTTTTACTCCTAAATTCTGAACTACAGTAGAAGGAGTTGGAGGAGAAGGTGATGACATGAGCCAGATATCACCTGCCCATCACGGAGTGGGGGGACCAAAAATCAAAACTTCCATCTTGCTAATGTTACATTGGAGATTGTGCTGAGGCATCTAATTAAACACTACAGAAAGACACAACTTGAATCTAGCCCGGGCAATTGAAACATCACCCTCCCACGTTAACATTAACTGTATGTCATCTGCTATAGACATGGAGAACAAGATCTATTTTCATATTTAATTTCCAGCTTTTCATTGATTTACACCAAAAGAGATAGTCAACATTGAGCTGTAAAGTATGAGTAGTCTATGAATTTACTTATGGGAATGTATATACATTCAAATATCTCCTGACAGATTGCTATGAGATGTATTAATGCAAAGATTTTATGAGACATCAGAAATCAGTCTTTTAAAACTATTTTATTAATTGGCAGGGGCAAGAGTTGAAAGCAGAGGATGAATTCCTTCACCAGACCTTCCTTTTGTTCTCTAAGTCAATCCAGGTGTGGTGAGGCAGGATAAATCTTTCCCTACCATCATGTGAAGCACTTAGGAGCCTAGCAACTTAGGGGCAGAGTTAAGAGCCCCCTGTGCTACATTATCGCCACATTAGCGTAATATTTTTACGTGAATGTGGCGATATTATGGCATAAACACAGCACCAGATTTACAAAGTGGCACAATGCGTGCATTGCGCCACTATAAAACCCCTTGTGCCACATTATCCCTACACCAGGCATAATGTATGCAAAGGGGGCCTTCCCCCATTAGGGGGACCGAAACAATGGTGCAAAGAAATCTAAGAGATTTCTTTGCGTCATTGTTTTCAGCATTTCTAACCCCTGCTCAGAGCAGGAGTTAAAAAGGTGCCACAACATTTTTTTGCATTGAGCCCCAATGTACTGTTGTTGCTAACCCTGAACAGTACATCAATAGCCTAAATAATTCTGACGCTATTGCCCCCTACCTTACGCCATGGTGTGCCATATTTGAAATACGGTGCAAACATGGTGGCGGTTTGGGGCACTAAGGGGTGCAAGGAAAGTGGGGTTGCACTGAGTGCAGCACCACTTTTCATAAATCTGCCCCTTAGTGTTGTTTCCCATAGCCACAATAACTACCCCTCCCCCAGCAGATAGAGGTGGCATCCAGGTCAAGCCTAAAGGTCTGTTTGTGAGGTGGCCATGCCGTCCCTAAAAGTTTCAATTCTGGGATAGAGCTGGGCACTAAGAGATATTTGACACCAAGATCACAGAGGGTGCCCCATCTGTTTTCCTTTTTTCTGTAGTGAGCAGCATTAATCTTTACCATAGACAGATTGGTTTTGAGTGTCCACTTTGTGTCTTCTAGCACATTCCCTGGCATGGATGTTTTTGATGGTGCAACCAACCAGTAGGAGAGCCGAATATTTTCATGCTTTTATCTCTGTGGAAGAAAAGGAGCTCACAATTGTGAGACGTGACTAAAGGCATTTCCAGACCCGGCATAATGTTAGGGCATCCCCTGATTCCAGCAAAGACAGAAAGCCCAAGACTAACTTTCCTAGGCATCAGACTGGACACATCACATGACCTGTCCAGGCTGTCCCAGGGCAAAGAAGAAGCTTTAGTTGCTCATGTTAATGCACCTTTGGCACAGGAGAATACGTTTTTTTTTTTCACATAGGCAGAAAACCAATGTCCTCTTCCAGTGCAGATCATGTAGACAGGCATTACTCCATATTGTCATTTAGGATTGGGGCATGACCAGAGCATTTAAGGGGGATCTTTCACTAGCAGCTATCAAAACATTACAGAGATGAGAATCAGGTTGATACAAATATGTATGTTATTCTCCTGAGTATCTGTCAAGTCATCCGTGCTGAAAAACTGTCAGAATTGTCTTAACAATAAGAAAACATATTTTGGAGATGAATGGTTAATCAGTTCTGGTAAAGACTTCAGAAATGTCTGGAAATTTCAAAAAATAGAACTTCATATGAATTTGGTGTGTAAAAAAGGAGCTTTTCATGTGGTTTGTTTGGGTTACTTATTAAAATGGTTGCCAAATGTTACTGCATCTTGTCATGGTCAAGGATGTGGGTTACTGGCCACTCCATGCAGAAAGCAGCGCCACATGTGAAGGGAATGAGCTGTAAGGAGGGCTTTAATAATGCTAGGACCACGCAGTTAGGTTTCCCTCGCATGCTCTGGGCTAGTCTTAAAACTTAAAAACAGACCATGACAAAGTTTATACAAGGAGACAGAACAGTCAAATGTGCTGCTGGTGCTTCTCTGGGTTGGGGGAGGGATGAACTGATGTCAATTGGAAGGGGGTATCTACTACCTACTATAAGAGAGTCAGTGCGGATGGTAAACATTAGTAGAATATTAGGGTACTCTTACAAAGGACATGCAAATTTCACCACTCGGAAGTTTACAGTGAGGAAGGAATTTTGTTTATTTGCACACAACCTTTCATCCCTCAAACCAGTGGATATATTTACCATGATGGAGTGAGCCTCCTCAAAGTGACCATTGATACATTACTGTTAAACTTACAGGAGCCTTGCAAGAGTACCTGGAAGTGGCAGGATGTAAGTGAGCTCTGAACTTTGGCAAACACAGAATCTAGGGAACCCCGTGGGCAGCAGCAAGAGTCCCCACTGAGGCTTTGCAGAGTAGAAGGGTGAGCCAAAGGACATTAGTGTAGACAACACCCCTAATAAGATGTACAGAAGAGAGTTCAAGTCAGCACTCAGAAAGCCCCAATGCCAGGGTCCCAGGATGAAAGTGACTGTGCCCTCAGTAATGATTTGCACTGGTAAAATCTTGATGAACTGCGGGCCTGGCATATGGCATGTGATTGTTCCACCTTTTGCAGGAGAATTGTTTCTTGGACCACAGATGTGGTGGAAACCCCAAAAAGAAAACATCAGATGTAACTCTTCTTGGAGGGTTATGTAACTCCAATAGGCAGCAGCTCAGGTCACCTTGTAAGTTAACCCATTTCTGTGTTCAATAAACCTTCAACTTAATTTTAATTCCAGTAACAAACATGGGTAGTCTCACTCAGTTCAGTAAAAATGTTAAAGATTCTGGATCTATGCTGAGGAACTCCACGGACAGTTTAAGGCAGCATGGTCTGTAGACTCTGCTAATCTCCTATCAGTTGTGGCCCCTGAGAATCTGGAGATTGACACTTTGGACTCCCAAAAACATTAACATATTTGACACCTCTACATCAACCCTGAACTGACCTACAAATGAGTAGTAGGTCAACCCACATTACTGTCAGCTACTTTCAGGCCGACATGCTTAACGGTATAAGGATTATCACATGCATTTCTATTTTTTATAAATGTTGTGCTGTTTTACTACTTCTTTAAAAAAGTTTTTTATTTTACCATACCCTTTCCCTAAATTATTTCTTCAACAATGTGTTCCATCGTTCCATGTGTCTTTTATTGAGTGAATCACTGTTATGGATACTGACATAAAATATTTTGGATTTCTTGACAGAGCCTACCCCTTATTCTTTAAAGTCTGAGGCTTTTTGACTGTTCAGATCAGGCCTTGCCCGACTATGCCCTACCATAGTTGTGTCTTTGACCACATGTCTAATGTTGATTCATTGTTTCTGCATGATCTATTGAATGACTTACTTGGTGGGAGCCGCATACTGCACCACAGATCCTCATGGTCACCAATCATGCTTTACACCTACTTTCGGAAACAGCTGAAACATACTTATTCATTATGAGTGGCCCTGCGATTGAAGCAATATTTATCACACCTGATAAATAACAATAACTTGGTGGTGCAATGATGTCTCAAGCTATAAGGGGTATATTTATGAAATTTTGGAACAGGACATCACAGCAAGTCATCTTGTTGCGCTGCTCTGTGTCAAAGGGAAAGGAAAGGAATGAGTCATATCTATGGCATATGGCACATCCCTGTCCTTTTCCATTGCGCTGGTACGACTTTGGCAGCCTAGGGCCAATGCAGGCACCCTTTCACGATGGTGCAAGGGTGTCTGTGTTGCATGTTGGAATGTTTTGTGGAGGAAGGGAAACCTTTCTGCACAAAAGCAATCCCAGCACACATAGAATGAGAAAAAAAGAGGAGAAATAGTGTTATTCCTTCTCGTTGCTCTTCACCTGGGGAGACATGGGGGTTATTACAACTTTGGAGGAGGTGTTAATCCGTCCCAAAAGTGACGGTAAAGTGACGGATATACCACCAGCCGTATTACGAGTCCATTATATCCTATGGAACTCGTAATACGGCTGGTGGTATATCCGTCACATTTGGGATGGATTAACACCTCCTCCAAAGTTGTAATAACCCCCATAAGGTTTTGGTGCATCACCAGGTTTACAAGGTCTTGTAAATGTGGGGATGTGTCAAAATCCATGGGCGGTAACACCCATCGCAAAGCCCATGACATTCCTTCCTAGCGCAGAGTAAGGCAACTCAGCGATTTGCGCTGCATTGCCTTACTCCATATTTATGAAGCCATTCAAAGCCATGCAAAGTGGGTTTGTGTGGCTTCATAAATATGATAAATTGGTTTGCGCCTCCATTGCATCACATAAAGTGACACAACTCTGTCCGCAAGAGCTTTTTTAATATGGGCCTAAGTTTCTTCCAAGCAATGGGGAATAACCTGCTGACTTTTGGTGATTTTCTCACTAAGTCCTTGTGCCTCAGAAATCATAGTGTATTTATTTTCATTGTGAAGTGAGCTGTGAAAATTATGAGGGTGAGTACTTCATGCGCTTTGTCAGAATTACTTCAAAACATAATATGAATCATGAGGAGTCACTGCACATATTGGAATGTATTGGACCCTTGCTTTAAGGGGCATATACCCCTCTGCAGGAAGCAGTGTACATTCTCACAGTTTACACAGTCCTTGCCCTCGAACTGGCTGAGGGAGGCCCTCCTCATAAGACCACCTTAGCGCCTTTCTTTGTTCACTTTAGTAAAGAGGAGTTAGAAAAAAAAGAATAACTTTTAATGATTCACTAACTTTTAATTACTTTGGCTTTGCACCTGTGCAGTTTCTGTGCTGTATTCATCTGTATTCATCTTTGGGGATTATGTCTCAAGGTGCCACGTGGTTATGGCATACTACCTTATATAAGGCTTCTCCTGAAGAGGGAACTTTGGAAGCTTTCTTCATTGAGATGTATCTTCCACATACCTGTACCTGTACCTGCCTCATTTAGTGAATGTACAGCCTCCTGTGCCTCCCAGTGTACAACTAAGGTTGTTTCCCACTTCTCTGGGGATGCAGAACATGAATTCTACTGAAGTCAGTCTGTGTACCCTGCTTCCAACATCTCCTTTCAAAGAACACAGCTGTGAGAGCCACTTCATTGGACGTGTGGCTACTGCTTTAAAAAAAATACCCTGCTTCTTCCCTCCAAGGTAAGTCACCCAGTTTCATAGCACATAATGCAAGAGTCTCCAAATAGCCAGATTTACATACAATGAATATGAATGAAACTTGTTTACAAATGGGTTTAGAATACAATTTGACATAGACCAATGTTGGATACCCCTTACATAAACCATCTAGACAAGACATTGTGGACAGTATTTAAACTTTTTTAGCGCCGCATTTGCGTCACTTTTTGACGCAAAAGCGGTGCAAACTTGCAAAATACAATTGTATTTTGTAAGTTTGCGCCGTTTTTGCAACAAAAAGCGGCGCAAATGCGGCTCTAAAAAAGTATAAATATGGGCCTGTGTCTCTTGACCCAGTTGTTTGTCCTAAGGCTTTGATGACAAAGGAAGACCTACAGACTCTTCCCATTACCTGCAACATTCATGCTGTGCCTCGCTCTGGAGTGACCAGAGCAGTCATAGACAGCGGAGCTGTGAGCAGGGAGGACATGAGGCAAGTGTGGATTCACTGTGAGTGTCATGAGAGAAGCAAGGTATGGGCAGGGATTTCACAATCAGCACAGGTTTCACAAGCAACAGGAGTGCACTGATGGGTCAAAGTGTGGGAGGAAGTGAGATGAGAGAAGGCAAGTGAGATGAGAGAAGGCAAGGATGGGTCAAAGGGAGGGAGGAAGTGAGGCGGGAGAAAGCACTGACGGGTCCAAGTGTGGGAATAAGTGAGACAGGAGAAAGCACTGACGGATCCAAGTGTAGGAATAAGTGAAACAAGGGAAGGCACTGATGGGTCCAAGTGTGGGAGGATGTGAGACAGGAAAAGGCACAGATAGGTCAAAGTGTGGGAGGAAGTGAGGCAGGAGAAGGTGCTGGTGGGTCAAACTTTAGAAGACAGTGAGGAAACCACCAAGGAGAAAGAGAGAATGCCTTGTGTGCAGCTTAGCCTGTCACTTAAAGTGATGAGTGTAGACTTGTGGTTCCAGTGGCAGGTCACTCTCTACAAGTTTGCAGTACTTAATTTGTACGTAGCACTCATTTTTGGGGGACTTGCACTTAATTTCCATCATCAGACATTGAGAGGGAGAAAGACATAAAAGAAAGAAAGACAGATGAAGAAAGAGATAGGGCAGGATTCACAGGGGATAAAAGCTTCCAGAGTGAGATAGACAGGAAGTGAAGGGTGGGGTAAGAGATAGGATGCAGTTGGAAAATATGAGCAGGCAGCCTCTCCATTCGGCAACCCAAGCTTCCACAGTGGTGGCTCCCAAAATATTTTGGGGGATTTATTCATTTATGTATTTAGAAATTAAGCACTGTTTCTGAATTCCTAGTAAATGACTTGAATTTGCATTCTGTGCACTAGCAACTATGGTGAGAGGATACACAGAGCAACCCAAAATGTTACCCACAGCCGCGTGCACTGCGATAACTAACTGCTCCTATTACCTAAATTGATAAGTCTACCTTTGGCATTATGGATTTGTTTTCTTATTTGATATGAAGCATTTTTGTGTGCACGGTTTCGGAGATCTGACCTTAGTGGTATGCAGGAGAAGTTATGTCAACATGATTTTTTATCAAACAACTTGCGGCAAAGGTGAACATCTGGTACCAGCCGTTGCCAAGTACCACTGTCAGGTATGAGAAAAGATCATTCATTTGGTCTTGGCACTCATGTTTGCTCTTTCCCTCCATCCTCATCACTTCAACTGGGGAGGGGTGTTAGAGGCATGGCAAGGGCCATCATTCAAATTGGGGGCATTAGAGGGTGGGGTGATTCTCAGCAATGTCTTCAGCATTGCAGGCATTGGTTAGGGAGATTTACAGGTTATTTGCTGAGTGGTCCTGGAACAATTTTGTAGAGTGGAGCGCAGAACAAAAATTTTACCTTATTAAATGCGTAGGGGACATGTGACAGACAGTCTTTGAAAACACAACAAAAGCTGCCAGAAGAAAAACATCTGAGGGGCTCTTCTAGTTTTCATTCTCCATCTAAACTCTCTCAACTTTTATGGTGGTGCCAGCAGCACCGCCCGTACCCCTAGATCCAGTAGCACTGCCTTTGTACTGCGGTTGATTAATTTTAATATGTGTCACATCATTGTCACCCTGAGGTCTCATCCTAGACCCCTGGGTTGCAGGAGAAAGGGTCAGTCCATGAGCAGCAAGTGTGCAATTGTGCGCATGCTCAACTAATTGTCTCTCTGAAATGGAAGCAAACACGTCCCTCACATTTTTCATGCAACAACCCTTGTGTCCATCAACACCGTCAGATCTAAGAGAATGTGTGATACAGACAAGGGGCGGTGACTGGGCAGCGTGTGCAGTGTGGGCACGCTAACGTCATCTCGTTTCTAAAACTACATTTGCTTGGCTTTGAGCAAAACTTTGTGCTCAAGATGTTATTCTTTTACAAATTAAGCACTGGTTGTAGGTATGTATGTGCTCCAGATCTTATACTTTTACAAATTAAACATGTATGTATGAGTATTTCAATAGCACAAACTTAGCCAAAAAGCAGTGAAGCACTGTGTAGAATCAAAGAAAACCATAGGAGAGGTTGCTGCATTGTAGACTGCTGCTACATTTTGATGTAGTGTTCTTTGAAGAGGCGTGTCTTCAACTCTTCGATATTGCAGCAGCATTGAGGTTTCCCTAATGGGTATGAAAATGTTGTTCAAGATCCTGGGTGCATAGATGGAAAAAGTCTGTTCCCTTGGTTTGTCTTTTTACACCCTTAATCTGCACTCTATGGTTTACTCGCTGCATATGTGCCGACAAACACCCAAGGTGGTGGATAATGGGCTGCTGACTGAATTAGCGTTGTAAATAATGCAGCTGGTTTTGGAGATGGTGTGGAGAGGGAGTAGTTGGTGCTGTATCGGGATGGGGTGATGTGATCATGTTGCTTCAGGCCATGGATGAGACATGTTGTGGCATGTAGGATGTCCTTAGCAGTACCAGCTTGAAGTTTGGAAAGCCACAGAGCAAGGCGCTACCACTAGAGTTGTGAGGAAATCCATGTTTGTCTTGTGTTCCTCATTTCTGACACTGGACAGTCGGTATGGATCGCTGCAAGAAGACTGCTTTGTTGATTATGCTTGAGACACATGTACTAGTTTAAAAGGCCATTCATGTCTGTTTATTAAATTTACCCTCTAGGTGCAAATGTCTTGAGATGTTGTTCAAAATGCAGATTTAATTATTGAGTTATGGAATATGTTTTCCAAATGTTATCTTATTATGAACCATGTTCTTTTAGGAGTGCATATTTTTTGCAGCCAGGCGTAGCACTTATTTTCAATGCATGAAATAAATGAAATTCAAATTTACCACACAAAGTAAGATTTAGCTTTTTATTGTCATCATAATTTTATTCCATTTTGTGAGCCATATACATGTATATAACCCATGGGCCATCAGCATCTCCAGGCAGGTGTAGCAATCAGGGGTAGAGAATATCTGGGGTATTTAAATGTGCATCCATTGTACTCTCAACATAGCTAACAAAGGGATATATAGAGTGTTTTCAATCACAATGAGATAGGTCTGTGACGGTAACCCTCAAATGTGAGTCAGTGTGTCTATTCCTCCATGCACAAAGAAATCAATGACATCACCCTGATTAGTCCATACACAGCTAAACTATTAATGGTTTCATAGAACTTTAACCTATATGACTTTTACCTATAACCTGATGTGATGTCACACACATTTTCTGCAGACAATCTTACTGTTTTATCTCAAGATCTGTGATTCCCGTAAATCTGCTAACATTGCAAATCCAGTCCAAAAATCTTTGCTCAGAAATCACATGAAATCATAATACATTTCATTAAGAATAATGTAAACTGCCTTGCCAAACATTGCAATGAGTTGCAAATTTCAACTTAAATGCATGTGAAACGTGAAACACAAAAGCACCATTCACATAACAACACAATTGCATACCTGAAGGAGCTCCACTGGTTCCCCAAACACAAAAGAGCACTTCAAACCCATCATCCACACTTTCAAAGCACTGTGTAACAATGCCCAGCATACCTTAACAATTGCATCTGTTTTCACAATCCTTCCAGGCACCCTCATCTGGACATCTACTTATAACATCCAATGCATATGGAAAACCAGATCTGTTAGTCAAACCTTTAGCAACATCATCCTTAAAGCGTGGAATGTCCTGCTGCTACACATAAGAGCCTCATACCTCTTGAATTCCTCAAGAAGCTGAAAACTGGGCTTTTCAATTAGTCCTACTTGCCCCGAGCATTGATTAGACATAACATTACACAAAACATATCATATGCTGCAGAACAATTAACTCACTAAAAACTGCATGCCACAGGAAAATACAGTTCCACCATCACAATCGGCATAACGCATGCAGAACAACTCTCTTCACCTATTTAGACTCGCATAGTACAACTCCAACTACCATAAAAGGACTCATACGCTAGGATAACGCACGATTCCAGAACCCCAATTCTGACAATATTTGCATTGCAAATGTCATTACGATTTTATGTCAAATTTACCCAGTTTGCCTGAGGCCATCCTCTGCTCCCAAAATCTTCAGCCCTTTGCTCTAATAAATTATCAAAAGGCTTATTAGAAGCATGGGGGTCATGTGAGTCCCAAAAGACGAGGGTCCAAGGCAAAGAAAAGATATCTACACAAGTCAAGATAAAAAGTAAAAACCATTAAAGTTTTTTTGAAGTTAAGAATCATTACAGAAAGTAAAATGGTAATTGGTTAGTTCATTCAAATCAGCATCAATAAATATCATAAGAAAAGAGAAAATGTCTAAGTATAATATTGTCAAGAGGACCGACACAAAGGGCCTCATTACAACCCTGGCGGTCGGTGTTAAAGCGGCGGTAATAGGGCCAACATGCCGGAGGTAAAAAAAATGGGATCAGGACACGGCGGAAACCGCCATCACAGACAGCCACTTTAACACTCCGATCGCCACAGCGGTAGCAACCAACACCATGGAAGTCACCGCCAACAGCCAGGTTGAAGACAATGTACCGTCCACCCGATTACAACCCGCCAATATGCCAGCTTTCCCAGGGTGGTACCAACGCCATCAAAAGCACAGTGGAAACAGTGTTTGGAAGGGAAACCACTCACCGCTCAACACTCAACGAAGAACCAGGACGCCATGGAGCCCGAGCTGCAGATCCTGCTGATGCTGGCCTACCTCCTCATCTACCAGGACCACAAAGACTGCAGCGACGACCACAGTGAGTACTGCACATAGTACACAGGGGAGGGAGGAGGGAAAGAGAGTAACACACACACGCAACACCCCCACTGTCACCCAGAACACCATACACACAAACAGATCCAATAACATTACAGATACATCCCGTAATCCTCTGGAAGAACGCAAGGACAAAATTAATTGAGTCAAACCAATGATATTTCAGAAATAGGCAGAGATACTATAGAATTTGAAAAACAGTATTTACACAAATATACAAAATGTACAGAAGTCCGTACATTGTCCTTCACAAATGTTCGTGGGCCACTGGGCCAAAAATCATGGACCAAGCCCACACTTGAGAGAACACTGCAGGGGCATCAGGTTGAAAACACACAGGCACCTCCGAGAGATGGGGTGGGGGGCACCTCAGCCGGAAGATGGTACAACGCCACTGCTCCTCAAGGGGACTCCACGCCTACAACAATGTCCTGGGGAGTACAAAGCCACGTACTCTCAAGTCTCTCAAGTGGGTGGTTTGCCCACTGCTTGGTCTTGGGGAGTGCAAGACCACAGTCTCTCTACTGGGTGGTTTGCCCACTGCTTGGTCCTTGGGAGTACAAAGCCACAGTCTCTCTAGTGGGTGGTTTGCCCACTGCTTGGTCCTGGGGAGTGCAAAGCCACAGGCTCTCTAGTGGGTAGGTTGCCCATTGCCTGGTCCTGGGGAGTGCAAAGCCACAGTCTCTCTAGTGAGTGGGTTGCCCACTGCTTGGTCCTGGGGAGTGCAAAGCCACAGTCTCACAAGTGGATGCCTTCTTCCACAGGTTCTGGAGGGGGCCTTGTGCCCAGAGTGCTTCATCCTGCCAAGGATAGGGTGAGTGGATGCCTTTCTCCACTGGTTCTGGATGGGGATTGGAGCCCAGAGTGCTTCATCCTGCCAAGGATGGGGTGAGTGGGTGCCTTTCTCCACTGGTTCTGGACAGGGCTTGGTGCCAGGAGTGCTTCTTCCTGCCAAGAATAGGGTGTGTGGATGCCTTTCTCAACTGGGTGTCTGAGGCACGAGATTTGCAGGGAACATGTAGCATGATAGTTCATTGATGCAGGGCTAGACTCCATCCTGCAACGGCTAAGGCTGCTAAGTGGTGGTAGTGCCAGAGCTGGTGGGGGTGCTGCCAGTGGTGGTGGTGGGCTCCAGCTTGTCTCCTGCAGCCTCGGACGGCCACCCACTGGGGCTGCTGGTGCTGGTAGTGGTCCTAATGTCAGCGGTGCAGGTGGCGGTGCTTGCGGCAGTGCTTGTGGCAGGGATGCTGGTGGTGCTGGCCGTGGTGCAGGTGCCGGTGCTGCCAGTGGTGGAGGGAGGCTCCAGCCCTTCTCCTGCAGCCTCGGACGGTTGCCCACTGGGGATGCTGCTGCTGACAGAAGTGGTGGCAGCGGCGGTGCAGGTGGTGGTGCAGGTGGTGGTGCAGGTGGCAGTACTTGCGGCAGGGTTGCTGGCAGTGCTGCACGCGTTGCAGGTGGCGGAGCTGGCGATTCTGCTGGTGGCCACCAGGGCTTCACCTGCATCCTCCATCGGCTGAAGTGCCTTACTGTCGGTCTTGCTCTTGGCTCTGTCAGCTGGAGGTTTGGAGGAGGCCTTGCTGGGTGGGTCGTGCTCCTTGCTGTATGCTGGCCCCTTCTTCACCTTGGCAGGTGGTAGAATGGTTTGATCCTTTGCAGGGGTTGGTGGTACACTGGCGTTCCTGATGGGTACCCCCTTTGAGCCTCTGGGAGTTGCAGGTTCCACATTGGACGGCGACTTGGTGTCCGAGGTGCTGGGCTGGGTTCTGGACACCCTGGCCCGAGGGGACAGACTAGGGGAGGGGGAGGGATAGGAAACAGGTCAAAGTTTGCCAGGAAAAGTTTTTTAGACACACTGGGGCGGGAAGATGGAAAGGGTTTGGGAGTGAAGGAAGAGGGAGTGGTTGCAGGAGGTATCTTTCTGCTGAGTTTGGGTGAGGGTGCATGGGCTGGATGCTGTTGTGAGGTGGGTGGTTGTTGGGTGGGTGGGTGCTTGCATTTGTGTACTTTGGGAGGAGGGGCCACAGACACACTGGGAGAGGACACAGGGGATGTGTGCATGGTTGTGGGAGTGGTGACTGCCAGTGAGGGGTGTGTTGTGATGGGCGTGTTGGTGATGGAGGTAGTGGATGAGGATGTAGTGCATACAGGTGTGAGTGGAGATGAAACTGGGATGGAGGTGGATGAAGAGGAGGAGGGGGACACAGTGGAAGCAGTGGATGTTGTTGTGTCTGCATGGGTATGGTGTTTTTGTGAGTGTCTGTGAGATGAAGTGTGGTGCTTATGTTTGCCTGAGCCACCTTTGTGTGGTGATTTGGGTGAATGCTGGTCTGAAGGTGTGCCTGGGATAGGCTGGGATTGAGGGGATTGGGTCTGGGTAGAGGATGTTGGAGGGGGAGGCTAGACACAAGGACAAGTGCTGCCATCAGTGCTGAGGCCAGAGCCTGAAATGCTCTCTGATGAGCCACCACATCAGAGTGAATGCCCTCCAGGTATGCATTTGTTTGTTGCAAATGCCTCTTAACACCCTGGATGGCATTCAGATTGGTTGACTGCCCAACAGTGAGGGATCTCAGGAGGTCAATAGCCTCCTCACTGAGGGCAGCATGGCTGACTGGGGCAGGGCCTGAGGTGCCTGGGGCGAAGGAGATGCCCACCCTCCTGTGTGAGTGGGCATGGGAAACATGCTGAGGTGCTGTGGGTAGGGCGGTGCTGGTAAGGGGGGTGGCAGCTATACCTGTTGCTGGGATAGGCACAGAGGTGTCCGCCACCACTAGGGAGCTTCTATCGGAGGAGTCGCTGTCTGTGGTCTCCCCTTCTGTCCCTGCTGTGGTGCTCCCCTCGCCCTCCGTCCCACTGGTGCCCTCACCCTCGGTGGATTCGGCCTTCATGCCCATGTGGGATGCAGCTCCCTCCGTTGCCGGTGCCTCTGCTCCTCCTCCAGATGATGCTAATGCACACAAGGACAGGGTGACAAAACAAAAAGGAGGGGAGAAACAGAAGATACACTTGGTCAATGCCAGCAACAACACAGTTGGCGTACACAACACACAGGGAGCTGCCCTATGCACTAGGCCATGCGCTACCAGTTACTAAGACAGTCACCAGCCCACAGGGTTCAATTCCTAACGCCATTAGCTGTACACCTGAAACCCACAGGACCCTGCCCAGGAGTAGATGGCTGCCTATATATTGGGTAGGAGTGATTTTAAGCCTGCCCAACAAGGGACCAACCCTGTCATGTTTGCCCTGGCCTAGGGGCACCCACAGACCACATCCCCACCCAGGTACCTCCTAACGCGTGCAGTCAGTTTTCAGATTCTGTACTCACCCCCTTGTGGCTGCTGTGAGGCCTTCAAGCGCCCATCCATCTCCGGATAGGCCACCGCCAGGATGAAGAACATAAGGGGGGGTCTTGGTGCAATGGGCATCCCTTCCTCGCTGGGCCTCTGCCGAATTTTTTGCCCAGCAGCACAGGTCTTCCCACCTCTTGCGGCAGTGGTGCTCCGCCTGTCAAAGACCCCTAGGGTCTGCACCTCCTTGGCAACAGCACGGCAAATACCTTTTTTCTGGTGGGCACTGACCTGCATGAAAAAGACAGCAGAAAAGGAAATTATTCACCCATCGGGACCATCATACTCATTGCCCAACAGATCCCTCCCATCACCTGACGCACATACATTGACCACCTTACATTCTGCACTCTGGCCAGGGCCCCTCTGCCCCCCCTACATGTGGCTTAGGCACACAGCAGTCAATACATTCATGACCCATGCATCATGCTCCCAGTGTACTCACCTGTTTGTCTGGAGGACAGTAGAGTAATGTTTACTGGGTAGGACCCCATCCACCAGTTTCTCCAACTCCTCCGCATTGAAGGCAAGGGCCCTTTCCCCAGACACATGAGCCATAGTCGCTTCCAGACACAGGTCACAGCAACACTTGCAGTGTAGGTCCTCACCTGTTGAAGGCCAGGTAGCAAGTGAGTGAATAGATAGAAAAGGGTGGAGACGTCCGCGGCGGTGCGTACTGTCACCGCTGGTGTACATCGCCACTGGCTCCAGGAACCCATAGGGCCCAATGATAACCAATGCGAATTTGTTCGTCAGTCATCGACCGCCTACTGCAACGGTGCACAACACCAGTGCAATTACCTAATTTCCACTTGTCCCTCCTCACAGGTCAGGCAGCTGCCATTTCAGGGGGGCACAGGGCATGGCACCTAACTGCGTCACAGCAGACATTGGCACATCCACGGACTCTCAAGTTCACATACTGTTTCTATAACGTCAACAAATCATCATTAGTGCTATATAAGTGTGAATATGACCATCTGCTCACCGTTCTCTTCCATAGGCTTCAACCGCTGAGCCAGAAACTGAGATGGCGGCATCGTCTGGTGTATTGACCCCTGGTGGACCCAGCAACTACAGAGGACAGACACAATTTTTTTACCTACAGAATTGATTGTGTCACAATCCAAGAACTGTGTGCCCAATTGGAGCCAGACCTACTATCTGCTATCCACCAACCCACAGGTATCCCCCCTCTAGTGCAGGTCCTGTCAGTGTTCCATTTCCGTCCAAGTGGTTCCTTCCAAACAACAGTGGCCATGGCATCAGGCATGTCTCAGCCCATGTTCTCTAACGTGTTGACCAGAGTGTTGTCTGCCCTGCTGAAACACATGCGCAGCTATATCGTGTTCCCCCAGGTGGAAGATTTGGCCACAGTGAAAGCTGACTTTTATGCCCTGGACATATCCCCAACATCATTGGTGCAATTGATGGGACACATGTGGCATTCACTCAATGAATGTGCAGATGGTGTGTTTGGCGGGCCAGTGCATCTCCCATGTGAATGCCAAATATCCTGGCTCTGTGCATGATGCCTATATCTTGAGGAATAGCAGCATCCCATATGTGATGGGCCAACTCCAGAGGCACCGGGTGTGGCTAATAGGTGAGCCAAAGGTCCCCACACAGTATGAGTAGGTGTCTGGGTATGAGATTGTCCCTAATGGTTAGTGTGTGTCTAACAGTTGTCCCTCAATGTTTTCAGGTGACTCTGGTTACCCCAACCTCGCATGGCTACTGACCCCAGTGAGGAATCCCAGGACAAGGACAGAGGAACGTTACAATGAGGCACGTAGCCGTACAAGGAGGATTCTAGAAAGAACCTTCGGGCTCCTGAAGGCCAGGTTCTGGTGCCTCCATCTGACAGGTGGCTCCCTGTACTACTCATCCAAGAAGGTGTGCCATATCTTCGTGCATGTTGCATGTTTCACAATCTGGCCTTGAGATGCCAGGTGCCTTTTCTGCAGGAGGATGTGCCTGGAGATGGTCTTGTGGCAGTGGTGGAGCCTGTGGACAGAGAGGAAGAGGAGGCAGAGGAAGAAGATGTTGACAACAGAACCAATGTTATTTGGCTGTACTTCCAGTGACACACAGGTAAGACACTAACTTCACTTAACATTTCAGTTATCTGTTGGACATTGTACAAGGCAGACTGTTTCCCTATGTCTATGGCCACTGACTGTATCCTTTGGCATCTCCATTTCCAGATCTCTGTGCTCCACTCTGGCTCCTGCTATGTGTATTGCTACCCACAAAAGGTCATCCTAAAGTATTATTCACTGTACTTTTGAATTGCAATGCTTTGATTATGTTGTACTAATACATATTTGAATTATTTGACAGACTCCACATTGGTATTTGTTCCAAGGGTGTTTATTTAAGTTCTCATAAGTAGAGGGGGTGGTGCAAGGGGCTGGGCTGATGGTGGAAGGAAGTTCAGGGTACAGTCCAGTCTCTTGGTATCACAGGTGTATTGTCCAATGGGGCATAGGAAGGGGAGTAATGGCAGTTCAAGGTGGACTGGGTGACAGAGTGGGACAGAAGGGTGACAATCAGAAGAGTCCTATTTCCTGGCGGGGGTCTTGGCAATGTTCTCTGTCTTCTGCCTGGATTGCAGGGACCGTTTGAGGGGTGGTTCTCCTTCTGCAGGGGGTGGGTGCTGGTGGCCTGTTGGTCCTGTGGCGGTGCCTCCTGTCCACTAGCGCCGGCAGAGGTGGTATGCTGTTCATCGGTGTGGCTAGTGTCAGGGGCACGTTGCTGTACCATTGCCTCCCTCATGGTCTTGCCCATGTCTGCCAGCACCCCTGCAATGGTGACCAGGATGGTGTATATTTTTGTTAGGTCATCCCTGATCCCCAGGTACTGTCCTTACTGCTGCCGCTGGGTCTCCTGCAGCTAAGCCAGTATCTGGCCCATCGTCTCCTGGGAATGGTGGTATGCTCCTAGGATGTTGGAGAGTGCCTTGTGGAGAGTGTGTTCCCTGGGCCTGTCCTCCCCCTGTCGCACAGCAGTCCTCCCAGCTTCCCTGTTGTCCTGTGCCTCTGTCCCCTGAACCGTGTGCCCACTGCCACTGACCCCAGGTCCCTGATTTTCTTGGATTTGTGGGATTGCCTGGGGTCCCGGTAGTGGTGGACACAATACTGACTGACGTGTCCTGAGGACAGTGGCATGGGCCTGCTAGGTGGGTGCTGTGCTGGTGTTTCCTGAGGAGGGAGGCTCTGTGGTAGGTTGGGACTGTGGCATGGGGGCCCAGGTGTGCAGAGCTGCTGTCGTCACTTTGGGCCTCTTCTGTGGGGGGACTGGATGTAGCTGGTGACGTTGAGTAGGGGTCCTGTGGGAATGCAAATGCAGTGTTAGTGTAGCTGCGTGGGCCATATTGTGCATGGGTGTGTTTCCCTCTATGATTGTGATTTCCCTGCCAGTCCTCTGTACTTCTACCTGGTGTCTTGCTACCACGGAACGCACCTTCCCCCGTAGGTCGTTCCACCTCTTCCTGATGTCATCCCTGGTTCTTGGGTGCTGTCCCACGGCGTTTACCCTGTCCACTATTCTCCGCCATAGCTCCATCTTCCTAGCTATGGACTTCTGCTGCACCTGCACTGATCTGAAAAGCTGTGGCTCTACCAGGATGATTTTCTCCACCATTACCTTTAGCTCCTCCTCAGAAAACCTTGAGTGTCTTTGGGGTGCCATCGATGTGGTGCGAGTGATATGTGTGAGAATGTGTGAGGTGATGTGTGGGGTGATGTGGTGTATGCTGTGATGTGCCTGGATGGTATATGGGTGATGGTGTTCTGTGCCTCTAATTGAGTGGGTGCTCCTGCCTTGTCTCTCTCTGTGCTATCTTTTTTTCACTGTGAAGGGTTGTGGGTAATGTGAGTGTGTGTTTTATAGTGGTGTGAGTGTGTGGTGTGTGTATATGTGTCAGGTGTGTATAGTTTGAATTGTCCAGTGTGGTGTAGTTTTGTAAATGTGTGTGTATTTTGGGCGCAGCGGTGTGTACCGCCAATGGTTTATCGCGTTTGAAAGACCGCTGCGGTGAATTGTGGCCCGTGATACTGTGGGCGTATTCCTGTTGGTGTAACGGTTTTGCTATTGCCAGTTTATCACTGACCTTTGGTCTGGCGGACTTGTGTGGGTGTCTGTATAGTAGTGGATTTCTCTGTGTGGGTCATAATACCCGTGGTGGAATATCGCCGCAGTCACGGTATGTTGGCAGCTGTCAGCCCAGCGGTAGGCGGCATTTACCGCCACAGTTTTAATGAAGGCCAAAGTCTGCGTATGGAAACAGCACAGAGAACTCTGGTGATCATAAACACAAAATATAATACTCTAACATGGAGATTGCTCAATATAGAAGCAAGAAAATGTCTAGCACACATCCCACAAAAAGCATTTTTCATAGGTTTTCAAATAGTGAAAGTAACACTCTTGAGTTGGTGGTAATAATGACAAAAAACAATAGATTTTCATAAACACCTAATACATGAACTATAAAATTGCCTGAGGTGCCTTCAGAATGCATAATTAATGCTAGCTGTTAGACTTGGCATCTGTGGCGTGGTTTCTCCTAAATGTTTGCCTTCAGACCTCCTGTTTTTGCTGACTTCATATTTGCTGGACTTAGGATTCTGTCCACCTTACCACTGCTCTTTCCCTAAAACGTGGTAGCATTGGCTTATCCTCAATTGAAAAATGTAATTTACTTATAAGTCCCTAGTAGAGTGCTCTACATGTGCCAAGGGCATGTAAATTAAATGCTACTAGTGGGCCCACAGTACTGGTTGTGCCATCCACTGAAGTAGCCCTTTAAATCTCTCTCAGGCCTGCCATTGCAGAGGCCTATGTATGTAGTTGTAAACTGCCATGTTGAACTGGCAACATAAACCTTTTGCCAGGCCCAAACTATCCTTTTTAATATATATAAGTCATACCTAAGGAACGCCCTAGACAGCTCCAAGCGTACAATGAGACATATTTAAAAAGTTGGACATGAACTTTTCAGTTTTACATGTCATGGTAGTGAAAACTCAAATTAGGTAACACTGGGATTACCTTAATACAACTTTTAAGGGTAGCGTACAATCTTTAAGTGATAGACGTTTAGAGTTTGGTGTATCTCAAATGATAATTTAAAATCACAACTTATGGTGAAGTCGGACTTTAACTTGCAATTCTGAAAATGCCACTTTTAGGAAGTTGGCATTTTCTTACTTTAGCCATTTGGTGCCTACTGCCTGTCTCTGATCACATGGGGTGCAAGCAGGGCTTTGTGCATTCCTCCTAGATAGCCATACCCAATGGGAGCTTAGGTGTGATCTGAAATGCATTGGTGAGCCATCCTGGGCAGGGTAGAACAGAACAGCTGGGCACTGCATCACATACACCTGAATAGGCTGTGTTATATCCACAAACAAAGGGCTGTAAAACCCACTGTATTGAATCTAGAACCATGGCAACAATGACCAGAATTGTGTGCACTTCAAATGCATGTCTTTTAAGTCTCCCCCACTTCAAAGGCCTAACTGGGTATACGTACTGGACCTCTGACATCACCAACTCAGTAGACTTCTGGACATGTGGATACTCTGCCAGGATGGAGGCCTGCTGTACTGCTGAAGGCCTACCACTCTGCTGATCTGGTGTTTGCTGGACTCCTGGTTTGCTCTGCTGACCTGTGCCAGTTGCCCTTTCTCTAACCCAGAACCCAGAGTGCCCTCAAGGACTAGTTGGTTGGCTGACCTCCTGATCTAAAGTCTTGGACATAACAGTCATCCAACCACCCTGCTCCTGCACCTAGATTCTGCCATCTATGAATCTGTTCTGCCAAATGGTACCAACCCAGACCTCAGGTATTTTCTTCTAACGGAACTAACACATCCTCAACTACTTGGGCAGAACTGATGCGTTGCTACTGTTGTGTGGGTGAAATGGACGCATCGCCTTCGGAACCGACACTTTGTGCCTGAGGTGCACAGATGCCCAGCCTCCTGGCTCCAGGCTAACTACGGGGTTATGCAGCTCTTTGTGTGGAGACAAGACACAGCTTATTCAATTGTAAGTGGGGCTGGACCCAGTTCCTCCCTCCCAACCTCCTGTCTAGGAGGAATATACAAAGCTCAACTATCACCCACACCCAGTCATGTGGCATATAGACAGGCTGCAGGCATCAAATGGCTAAGGCAAGAAAATGTCAACTTTCTAAAAGTGGCAATTGCAGAATTTCAAGTTCAAATCATAAGTTAGAATCTCAAATTGCGATTTTTAGAGACACCAAACATGAAGGGAATACCTGTACCATGAGGATTTGGGTGTACTATGTGATATGGCTGGGAGGTTTTATCGAGCAGTACATTCACTTATACAGTCTTGGTTCCAGTAAGGTTCATCAACTAAACCTTAAACTCAACCCTGAGTAGCTGTGGCTGCGAGCAGTATGGCTTAGCAAAGGAACAATGTGTAAAGTATTTAACAGTATTAAACAACAAAATAAGAAAGTCAGAGGAAACGTAAGAAACAAAACACCAATTTATAATGATAGATTTTATTTTTATGAATTTTAGAGACCTTAAGAATTTTAAAATCCATTAGAGGGTTCCAGAGATACAGATTTTAGAAGCAATAAATAACTTTTATATCATCTACAAACAGCACAGGCCAACAAAAAGTCTGGAAACTTTTGAAAATGTTGTAAAAGTTAGCTCAGCAACTGTGGCCCAAGTTGGGCGACCAAGTCCGGCAGGACAGAAATCTAGGGAGCCACAAATGATACATTGGGCAGTTACCTGGGCATCAGAGTGTTTTCAAAGCAAGATCCAATCTTCAGAGTATGGTTGCCATAAACATCAATGGAGTGGCCCTGATGCTGAGGGATGCAGGCAAAAAGATGCTCAAAGGATGCTTTGGCTGTGGTGCAGTCGACGAGGGTGCCTTTGTAGTGATTTCTGGTTGAAGTGGAGCAAAGTTGGCCACACAGGTTGAGGGTCCCTCGAAGGCCTCTACGTTGTAGTAGCCAGCCAGCCAATGCTGGGCTACTGGTCAGTCTGCACCGCAGTCTGGACAAAATCTATTGGTCAGGGCTAGTGTCACTTGGGTATAATTAATTTGGTCCTAGTTAGCAATCTCAGGATCAGCAGACCCAGGTGCAGGATTTGGACTCTTGGGTGCCTGGTGACTGGTAGTGGCAAAACATCTGTGACTACTAACTTTGCAACTTAGGCAACTTCAGCTCTTGTGTGCCTAGAGCTGGTTCCAGGAAATCAGCTGATTAAACCTTGGAGTCACTGCTGTGGTTGGATGTTGGGAATCAACTTTTGCCTGAGCCAGGAGGTATAGTCCACACTCTGCTAGCCCAAACTGCACCAGCTACAGTACTTCCGAGTGAGCAGGCTCTGATTGTGCAGGTCCAAGGGTAGCTGGGCAGTCCTTCTTTGGTCCTCTTTTCAATTGCACCATGATCTGAGGGTCAGAGTGTCTGGGGTGTCCTATTTAATCCAGGAAATATCCCCAAAGGGACCACACGGTCACTAGCCAAGGGGCTACTGGATCCCCCTCTAACCTAATGATGCCATTCCTGTGATGTGTTGCATCTGGCTATCCCAGGGGCACAGGCACAGGGGACCAGGGGTGGGATGGGAACCGTGGTCCAAGGTTCGGGACAGCCACACCAACTGACTGCCCAAAAAGCCCTCAACCAAGCCCTAGGTGTATACCAGCAGACCCAGGGCACAGTGGCCCAGACCCTCGCTACCGTGCAGGAGACCCAGAGGCTGCAGGGGTAATACCATCAGGAGGCCATGCAACAGTGGGAGGCCCACAATACCACAATGGTCACCATAGCAGGGGTGCTCAAGAACTTAACCATCATCATGCATGAGCCCACGACCCACCAGCAGGCCCCTTCCACTAGCCACATCCCATCAGAGGCCTCCACGTCAGTGGCAGCCAAAGGTATGGAGCCCCACTAACAGGACCCTCAGGGCTCCAGCACCCCTATCCCTGTAGCTGAGGAAGCCCCACAAAAGCAAGGATGTCCAACTAGACATCCAGCCGGACATGATGCCAAGACCACAAACACCGCCAGGAAGTGATCCTCTCCTGAACATTTTCCCATTTTCCCTTGTGTGTGACTGAGACACTCTGTCCACTGTCCACTCTCATGTCTCTGTTTTCCCACGGCCAGCATACTGGACCTGGACTACCCACAGCTGGACTCAATGGACTTTGATGATCTCAGCCGCCATGACCCCACTCATCATCCCTTGCACTTGTACCTCCCAAATAAACACCATTGCACACAGTTACTGCCTACCTTTTATTTGTCAAGAGTACAAATGGAACTGCCAATACAGGTGCAACTGCAAACCCGTCACCCAGTACATGCATGGGATGGTGTCAGAGGGGGGAGCAAAATGCTGGGAGGTTGCTGGAGATGTGTGTCAAGGGAGGTAACAGGTCATGGAGAGACCAGAGTGCACCACCACAATGTCCTGAAAGTAGAGCACAACAGGGACAAAATCACTGTAGGAGTCACAGATGCCAAGTCTACACAAATGCAGTGTACAAACAGGTATCCAAGGAAGATATGTCAGTCAGTTGGACAGAGGGTGAGAGGAGTGCCACAGGGGAGACAGGATCGATCACACTATCTTCTGATTCCGGCTACCTGGTGGTGGCAGACCCATCTGGGACCACCCCATCACCATCCTTGTCCATCATCCCCCTTACCAGAACCACCTTCCCTGTAGCTTTCCACCCAGTTGCCCATGCCCGCTCACCCAAGAGGGTGGCCATCTCCTTTGCTGCAGGTACCTCTGCCATTGCCCCAGTCAGGCCTGCTGCCCTCAATGAGGAGGTTATTGCCCTTCTGAGGTCCATCTCTGTGGGGCAGACAACTATTGTGAATGCCATCCAGGGACTGGCATCCCAGATGCAACAGACCAATGGGTTCCTGGAAGGCGTTCACATGCTTTGTCTGGCCTATAGAGATCGTTTCAGGCTCTGGCCTCCTCCTTGACGGCAGTCAGTGACCCTCCTTCTTCTGTCCCACCTCCAGCTACCTGTTCCCATACCCACATCCCTCTCCCCTCACCCATCCAAGGCACACCTACTGACCCACATGCATCCACATCAACAGACACGATACACAAGGACAGACATGAGCACCACAAACGCCACCACAGCCATGTACACACACAACAGACACAGGCAGCTATGACAATATCCACACCCTGCACCAACTCCACCACCACCTCCCCCCTCACAGTCAGTACACTACTCACATCTGCAGTCAGCACCACATCAGTCACTGATCCTGCCACATGTACAGTCACTGCCACTGTCACCATATTTCCGGACCCCCCATTCATGCACTCCATGCACCACTGGTGCAGACACCATGACTGTCAACACACCCACATGCAGCACATCCACCTTACCTTCAGACACCACCCCAACATACACTCACACGTCCCCCCTGCCATCTCCCTGCATCTCCTCCACACCTCCTTTCAGTACAATTAATCGCCCACACTCACCCGCCCAACAGTCGCCCAGCACACACATTTCTTCCACCCAGCCACCTGGACCCAAGGCACCTCCACGTACACACCTCACTACCATACCCACTACCTCCACTCCCAAACGTCCATACCTTGACCTCCCTTGTGTCCCCAAAAAAGTTTCCTCAGAGAGATTTCCCTGTTCCCCACCACTGCCCCAGTCCCTAATCCTCCCCAGTACCCTGCTTCCAAGGCCCCTGCCTTCCGCCTCTCAGTCCACCACTGCCCCTCAACATGCCCCTCCACCACTTACCACTTCCACCCCTGTCATGGCCACTGCTCCTCCTACCAAACCCAAGCCCATGCCCGCTCCCTCCTCTTCCAAGGCCAAGCCCACTCCCTCCAATTCCAAGGACAAGCCTGCTCCCTCCACTTCCAAGGTCAAGCCCTCTCCCTCCACTTCCAAGGACAAGCCCACTCCCTATATTTCCAAGGCCAAGCCCACTCCCTTCAATTCCAAGGACAAGTCCACTCCCTCCACTTCAAAGGCCATGCCCACTCCCTCCACTTCCACAGCCAAGCCCAAACTCCCCCTCCACCGGCTAAATCCCCACTCCAAGGGGAAGCAAAAGAATCCCCCACTCTAAGCCCAGACCAAAGGACCCCCCTCCAAGCCCAAACTCCCCCCGGCTAAACACCCCACCTCCAAGGGCAAGCACAAGGACCCCCCTCCAAGCCCAGACAAAAGGACCCCCCTCCAAGCTCAAAGACCCCGCCTGCCCCTCCACTGAGGTGCCTGCATACCCCATTGATGCCCCTGCCCTGTGCAGGCCTGTATTTTGCAGCCAGGATTCAAGTTGGCCCGTCACCTT
Organism: Pleurodeles waltl; assembly: GCF_031143425.1. Taxonomy (NCBI): domain Eukaryota; kingdom Metazoa; phylum Chordata; class Amphibia; order Caudata; family Salamandridae; genus Pleurodeles; species Pleurodeles waltl. The sequence continues at coordinate 20,572,524 of NC_090446.1, read as the reverse complement.
GTGCCTAGTGTATGCGGGGCACTGTGGGACTTTTGGACTGGCCCTTGAGCATGTGTGTTCCTAGCTCTATTCAAGAATTACATTTTTATAATAAATAAGCGGCACAACACCATTGGGGTCGATGGTACCTACCTAGATCTGGCTTTCCTTCAACATGTATGTGTGGTGGTTGTGGGTATTTAGCATGTATTCATGTGTGTTATATGTGTGTGTACTAACATCGTTCCCTCCAGTGTATGCTAGGCTGGTGTACTTACGGTTGGTATCTTGGTCGTCGTTGCTGGTCCAGGAGTTGCATGGCCAGGCAGTGCACTGGGAGGAGTTGCAATTCCCGTGCCATGGTGCCTACGGAGGGCCTGTATTGCTGAAGGGGGGTGTTCACTTTCACATTCTTTGTTTCTGCCAGGCTTTTGGTAGCAGTGGATCTGCCCCGGAAATCCTGGGGGTGTGCAACCTCGTAATGTGGTCGTGGGATACTGCCTGACCACCAGCCTGTAGATGGCTGCCGCTAGCTGCACCAGCCCCTCCCCTGTGGCAGGCCGAAAGGTAACTTGGCTGTGTTCTGCAGGTGCCTTCCCAGTGCTTGTGGTATCCGTGCCGGTGTGGCCGCCAACTAAACCGCGGCAGTCCGCTGACCGCCATACTCATAATGAGGGCCATAGTTTGCATGGGGTTAAAACGATGGCACTGAGGTCTGGACAGCAGGCCTTAGTGCACTCTCAGAGTTGAAAAAACAGCAGTACCAATCCAAAAATGTGAAGGTAAACATGCAAAAAGAAGCATTTCCTTGCATGTTTCTATTTGGAAATTACACCTATAGCATGTGAAAAGGTCATTCCAATGTTCTCCTATGGGAGAGGTAGGCCTTGCAGTAGTGAAAAATGAATCTAAGTGTTTTTCACTACTAGGACATGTAAAATTTAAAAGTACATGTCCATCTTTTTAAATTCATTACACCCTGCACTCTGACCTGCACAAGGCTAACCTAGAGGTGACTATGTATTAAAAATGAAGGTTTGGGTCTGGCAAAAGGTTTATTTTGCCAGGTCTAAATGGCAGTTTAAAACTGCACACATCCTCTGCCATGAGAGGCCTGAGACATGTTAAAGGGCTAATTACCTGGGTGGCACAATCAGTGCTGTAGGTCCACTGGTAGCATTTAATTTACAGGCCCTGCACACATGTGGTGCCACTTTAATACGGACGTACAAGTAAATTAAATATGCTAAATGGGTATAAGTCAATTCTATCATGTTTTAAGCAAAGAGAACTAAAGGAAATCAAAATATGCAACAGGGATAAATCTATGCTAAGTATCTAATCAAAAAACTAAATTTTGTACTGAATAGTAATTTATTTATTACAAATAAATCAATTTAATGATAGTGTCGACAAATCACCTATGCACCTAACAAAATCATACACACATAAGCTATATACAAGTCAAAGACAAACTTAACAGCCAAACAAGCACCGTAGAACATAAAATAAAATACAAGCTGCTTAACCATGGACAGGCAAGCAGTCATGAATCCAGGTAGAGACAGTTGTAGGAGGAAAGAATCCTGTTCCAGTGCAGGGAGTCCAAAACTGAAATGAAAGCCCGATCCACTCTCCAAATTATTCAATCCAAATGTTTCAAAAGTTCCAACAGTCACTCCATAGAACAGTATAGTCGACGCGTTTCGGCCTAAGAAACTACGGCCTCCTCAGGACAATGACGACAGTGCCTATATATATAACACAATCATATTACCAAACCAAGAACCTATAATCCAAACATACTAGAGTACCACCAGGTGTGTGGACCACACCTGTTCACCAACTACACCTCGAATGTGCATAAATCAGCCATAAAAAAATAAGAATGTGAAATCACACGCATTAAAAAAGTTATCTATACAAATGGTCAAGCTACAACCAACCCTTGTATCTGTTTTGTTAATAAGAACCCTTGTATGTGTTTTGTTAATAAAAAAGGGGGAAAGTCAGTCCCAGAGGTATACCACCCAGGAGTTACAAATATATATACCACATATAACACTAAAACAGAAAAAGCACATGTACTGCTACAAACATTAATCAAAACAATAAGCATCGTACTTCAAATATAAATAAAAACAAAGAAAAAGTAACAGAAAGCCGCGTAGCTCAAGGGACTAACCTTAGCTAGGAAGGTTCATTGCAGGTGCACACGATTATTAGATGGGACCGGACTATTACTGTAAAAAGACAATAATAACATGCGCCTAAAAGAAGAAGACGGCACCCAAGCCTGTAAAACGTTGGCGTGTAGAAATGCACGGCGCCTACCTTTATCGCCCAGAAAAACAGGACATCTGTGCCCAAAAATGAAAAAATCATCATGAAGCACGCCGGAACGGCGTGCATTTAAATGAACCGCAGCTCGGGCCGTCACCTAAGCTACGCGTCCACAATTAACAAAGAAAAGAGGACTTAACGTGTTGGATGTATAACATCGTAAATGTGGCGGCCTTATTGAAGTATGCAGAAAATGTATACATAACTCAAGACATCAGCAAGGAGCAAAATTGCTAAATGTCAATTATATTACTGCCGACTTAACTAAGAAACATTTCAGTTACAATGCATGTAATCAAATTAATAAAAATAAAAAGCGATAACATATTAACTACGACCACCTAACACAATTGTTTTTTTCTTTTTTTTTAAACGGACTGTACAAACATAACACAATTGTGAGTTTATAATAACTAAAAACTCATTGATGCCACCTCGGCCGCCCTTATTGTTGATAGAGCTTCTCCCATCCATCTCTAACATGAGAGGATATATTAATTTAATTATCCTATATCTTATGCAGACCACAACATTTAACAAACAATTAACTTGAAACAAGGCTGGTATACAACTATGGGGCTGACTTGATCTAACCCATTTCCCATCTCAGAAAATGTCAAATTGGAACCACTCTGGAGCTCTTTGTTAAGATTTAATTAAAGCCCACATCTCAGATAAATCGTTTAGTCCGTGTCTAGCTGTCCCTAATCTTTCTATCAGACGAGCTTCCATTTTATCTAGAACGGAAGTTAGTAGGGTATCTGTTTTTGTTTTATCCACTACATATAAGATAGACCATTTGATGTCCTCTGGACGGTGGACTTGTTCAATGTAGTGGTCAACCAAAGGGGATCCTCGTACTGTACATCTGATTCTGGACATGTGTTGAAGTATACATGTTTTAGCCGGTTGTATCGTCTGGCCAATGTAGGTGAGTGATCATGTGCAAATGATGCAATATATCACATGGCGTGTGTTACAGTTAGAAAAACACCGTTGATGGTGTATTTTGCCATTCAACTGCACCTGTGTACTTTTTTCTGTATATTGGCACGCCAGACACGTCGTGCATGGAAAGTGGCCAATGATAGGAGGTAAAGCTAGCATACTTCTCAAATCAATTTTCTTCCTACTGCTCGAAGTAAATGGAGCATGTACTAGAGAGTCAGAGATGTTACGACCACTTTTGAAGGCAAAGAGGGGTTTATCTAGACCTAAAGGAAGGAGCAACTTCCAATTTTTTTCAATGATGGCTCTGACCCGATTCGTTTAGGGTTATATGTTAGTACGCAGGTCAAAGGACAAACCTTATTTTGTAACCTGGGTACTAGCACGTGTTTGCGTTATATTTTTTAGTTATGACTGAACCCTGTATAGTCAGCTATACTGAGGCCCAAATAAACACACTGTTAGGCAATCCCTCTTTATTGAGTGGTGATCAACTCATTCCCGTTCCCACAAATGTTGATAAAATTGAACATCTAAAACAGCTTAAGAATAAAAATATTAGAACACAGTTGCATGCACAAGTACTTCTTGAGCACCTAGAAAATAATTCAATTCCCGCAGGCTTGCAGGTAAAGAATATTCCAGTAATCTTTGTGTTAGATAAACCATACTTATTGCAATTTAGTGGGGTAGAGACGAAATGCTCTCGTGATTGGTTAGCGCTCTCTATTGAGACTGCGTTAAGAATCAGTGAAACAGAATTGAAAGAAATTGAATTGCTGGAACTTGAGCTCTCTCCAGACCAGACAATTCAAGATGTAAAACAACTATTAGAGTCAGCTAATAAAATCATTGCTGATTTCAAGATTCGGACTGTCAATCAAAAAACATCTAAAGTGGCGCGGGATATTAAGAATTTTAAAATCGAGGAAATTTATCCATTCTTAAAAGAACATTTCTACAAATATAACAATCCCAGCAACTTGAATTTACAATTTCAATCTCGTTCACGTAGGAGATTTATCACCTTTTCTGATACTTCTTCGGATTCAGAGATAGAACACTCATCTGAATCTTTTTCTGGCCCCACACACCCTACCACTCAACCTTTTTTCAACAGAGGTGGACACAGAGGCAGAGGGGGTGGGACGAGAGTCAGATTCCAAAACCAAGATCAGAATAGAGATCGGTATATCCCACAAGGAGAATTCCGTACCAGGAAAAGAACATACAGAAGATAACTAACGGAGCTCCAGATATGATACCTGTTTATAATTTGTCTACTCATGCTCTTTCAGACAATGAGCAAGAGGTACTAAATAAAGGTCTGTCCTTTGTTCCTACTAAACTTCAAGACCCAGTAGACACTAAAACCGAAGTTTTAAAATGTTTGCGTAAAGTAAGGTTACGGTCTTTCTTTCAAGATAACATAGATGATATGCCTTCTAATGCAGCTAATGTGAATGGGCTACATATAAAATCTACTTTTTGCCCTGACACTACCCAGATGCCTCGTGAAGTACTAATTTTGAAGACGTGGTCCTTCATGAAATTGACTTACTTAACAACACTAAAATATCATTTAAGTCTAATTGCTCCAAGGAAGATAATAATGCTATTCTTTCGCTGTCATTAAATGAGAACATTATCATTAAACCAGCAGATAAAGGTGGCGGCATAGTGATATTAGACAAAGATAAATATAGCATGGAGATACATCGCCAACTCAACAACAGGGACCACTATCGCCCGATTATAGAAGATCCCACACCCAGATTGACAGCCACTATTACTACCCTCGCTGACGAAGCACTTAGAGAGGGATGGATATGCAAGAAAGAATATGACTTTCTAAATCAGAAACAATCACGCATTCCCCCCATCTATATTCTCCCAAAGAAACATAAAAATGCCTCCAACCCTCCGGGGAGACCAATTATTGCTGCCTGTGGCTCCTTACTGGAACCTTTGGCTCAGTATGTGGATTTCTTCCTTAAGCCATTAGGTATAATACAAAAGCATATGTGCGTAACTCTATGCATATGATCAATAAACTTGAAGGTAATCCCTTCAATGAAAGAACACAAATGTTAGTGACTTTAGACATAGAGGCACTTTACACTAATATTCCACAAAATGAGGCACTACAAATAATGAAGGTATATTTAGACCAAAGACCTCTTCCCCACAAGGTCCCTTCTTCATTCCTGCTTGCCTTGGCTACGTTGTGTCTAAAAAACAATGTCTTTTCATTCGATAATGAGATGTATCTGCAAGTTAAGGGCGTAGCGATGGGGTGCAACTTTGCCCCAGAAATTGCTAATCTTGTGATGTCATTTTTTGAAGACAAATGGATTTTCGATCGAAATAATCCTTTTCATAACCATATAAAAACATGGTTAAGATATATTGATGACATTCTTGTCATCTGGGAAGGTGACCATGAAGCCCTTTCTCAGTTTCATGACTGGATTAATCATCTAACACCTGACCTTAGGTTCACGATGTCTTCTGACCCTAAACGAATCAATTTTCTGGACCTATGGATCCAATACTGTGAAGATCACATTTCGGTGAGTTTATACAAAAAACCTACCTATAGAAACACCTTACTTCATTTTTCAAGTAATCACCCTCGTTCGCTTAAGGAAAATTTACCTTACGGTCAATTTCTCCGCATTCAACGTAATTGTACCACCAAGGAAGATTATTTTCAAAATGCAGAAGCTTTGACTTCTAGATTGCTGAACAGAGGTTAGCCCAAGAAAATTGTTAAAGGTGCATGTAAACGAGCATGGTATACTCCACGCAAACACCTGCTAGTACCCAGGTTACAAAATAAGGTTTGTCCTTTGACCTGCGTACTAACATATAACCCTAATGCGAATCGGGCCAGAGCCATCATTGAAAAAAATTGGAAGTTGCTCCTTCCTTTAGGTCTAGATAAACCCCTCTTTGCCTTCAAAAGAGGTCGTAACATCTATGACTCTCTAGTACATGCTCCATTTACTTCGAGCAGTAGGAAGAAAATTGATTTGAGAAGTATGCTAGCTTTACCTCCTATCATTGTCCACTTTCCATGCACGACGTGTCTGGCGTGCCAATATACAGAAAAAAGTACACAGCTGCAGTTGAATGGCAAAATACACCATCAACGGTGTTTTTCTAACTGTAACACATGCCATGTGATATATTGCATCACTTGCCCATGTTCACTCACCTACATTGGCCAGACGGTACAACCGGCTAAAACACGTATACTTCAACACATGTCCAGAATCAGATGTACAGTACGAGGAGCCCCTTTGGTTGACCACTACATTGAACAAGACCACCGTCCAGAGGACATCAAATGGTCTATCTTATATGTAGTGGATAAAACAAAAACAGATACCCTACTAACTTCCGTTCTAGATAAAATGGAAGCTCGCCTGATAGAAAGATTTGGGACAGCTAGACACGGACTAAACGATTTATCTGAGATGTGGGCTTTAATTAAATCTTAATGAAGCGCTCCAGAGTGGTTCCAATTTGACATTTTTTGAGATGGGAAATGGGTTAGATCAAGTCAGCCCCATAGTTGTATACCAGCCTTGTTTCAAGTTAATTGTTTTTTAAATGTTGTGGTCTGCATAAGATATAGGATAATTAAATTAATATATCCTCTCATGTTAGAGACGGATGGGAGAAGCTCTATCAACAATAAGGGCGGGCGAGGTGGCATTGATGACTTGTTAGTTATTATAAACTCACAATTGTGTTATGTTTGTACAGTCCGTTTAAAAAAAAAAAAAACAATTGTGTTAGGTAGTCGTAGTTAATATGTTATCGCTTTTTATTTGTATTAATTTGATTACATGCATTGTAACTGAAATGTTTCTTAGTTAAGTCGGCAGTAATATAATCGACATTTAGCAATTTTGCTCCTTGCTGATGTCTTGAGTTATGTATACCTTTTCTGCATACTTCAATATGGCCGCCACATTTACGATGTTATAAATCCAACACGTTAAGTCCTCTTTTCTTTGTTAATTGTGGAGTCGTAGCTTAGGTGATGACCCGAGCTACAGTTCATTTAAATGCACGCCGTTCCGGCGTGCTGCATGATGATTTCTTCATTTTTGGGCACAGATGTCCAGTTTTTCTGGGCGATAAAGGTAGGCGCCACGCATTTCTACGCACCAACGTTTTACAGGCTTGGGTGCCGTCTTCTTCTTTTAAGCGCATGTTATTATTTTCTTTTTGCAGTAATAGTCCGGTCACTTCTAATAATTGTGTGCGCCTGCAATGAACCTTCCTAGCTAAGGTTAGTCCCTTGAGCTACGCGGCTTTCTGTTACTTTTGCTTTGTTTTTAATTATATTTGAAGTACGATCCTTACTGTTTTGATTAATGTTTGTAGCAGTACATGTGCTTTTTCTGTTTTAGTGTTATATGTGATATATATATTTGTAACTCCTCGGTGGTATACCTCTGGGACTGGCTTTCCCCCTTTTTTTATTAACAAAACAGATACAAGGGTTGGTTGTAGCTTGACTATTTGTATAGATAACTTTTTTAATGCGTGTGATTTTACATTCTTATTTTTTAATGGCTGATTTATGCACATACGAGGTGTAGTTGGTGAACAGGTGTGGTCCACACACCTGGTGTTACTCTAGTATGTTTGGATTATAGGTTCTTGGTTTGGTAATATGATTGTGTTATATATATAGGCACTGTCATCATTGTCCTGAGGAGGCCGCAGTTTCTTAGGCCGAAACGCGTCGACTAGACTGTTCTAAGGAGTGACTGTTGGAACTTTTGAAACATTTGGATTGAATAATTTGGAGAGTGGATCAGACTTTCATTCCAGTGTTGGACTCCCTGCACTGGAACAGGATTCTTTCCTCCTACAACTGTCACTACCTGGATTATTGACTGCTTGCCTGTCCATGGTTAAGCAGCTTGTATTTTATTTTATGTTCTACAGTGCTTGTTTGGATGTTAAGTTTGTCTTTGACTTGTATATAGCTTATGTGTGTATCATTTTGTTAGGTGCATAGGTGATTTGTCGACACTATCATTAAATTGATTTATTTGTAATAAAGAAATTACTATTCAGTAAAAAATTGAGTTTTTTGCTTAGATATTTAGCATAGATTTATCCCTGTTGGATATTTTGATTTCCTTTATTGCTATTGTCCCAATTCCAGTGGGGTTATAGGGACCTCCCCTCCCTTTGCTGGTATTCTCTTTAAGCAGAGAGCACAGCACTTTAGCACAGGTTAGCAGTGGTAAGGTGTGCAGACTCCTAAGGCCAGCAAAAATGTAGTCAGCAAAAACAAGAGGTCTGAAGAAAAAGTGTTGGGGTAAAACCACCCACGGATGCTAGGTCTAACAGATGGGAAGAGGGTTATGGTAATTTAGTGGTAGAGGAACTGGAGTTATGGAAAATGGTAATGGATGTCACATCACGCACGTCTCTTCTAATATAACATACATATTTATGGACATTACTTTAAGTCAGTGGTTCATTCCATCTCATTGCATCATACTACATATTTAACTACAGTGCTTTTCAACAGATGTTCCATCACATATGTTCTGCTTACAAGTCTGGCTTTTTATTTTGAACCTCTAACATTTTCAAAAGAAGCTTTTTTTTTTTTTTAGGGAAATAAAGATGGCAGGTTGACACCGCTACTGTGATCTATCTGCACCTAGCTGTCTTACTCTCCCCCCCTGTCTCCGCTGCTGCTCACCTCTGTAACAGTCCATAATCAGCCCGTAGCAGATGTCTTTTGCCGATGTGAGGATAGTTTTGAATGTGGCAACTACTCTGGAGGGTGCTCCGAGATAGCCTTGCTCTCCGCAGTCAGCTCAAAGCTCATTGCAGGGAGGGCACCCACTCTTAAAGTCAGCTGCCTGGCTCTGAAGCTACGGCAATAGGATACTGTTGCCAGCATGCTGCAGGCACACTCGGAGGATGCGCATGTCTCTGGGAAAGGCTCAACAGTTGTTGGATTGTTACTGAACTCAGCTCAAGCAGGCGGGTAGGGCTTGCAGTGACTCTCTTCATCGGTTTCCCTGCCCCTTGCATCAATCAGCAAAAATGTGTCCGCTGTTCTCTCTTCTGCAGTAACACCCGCACCAGCTATCCTGCAACAAAGTAACTGCATGAAATTCTTGTGTGGTTTATCCTGGCTTATATGCCTTTCAAGCAGATACGGAATAGGTCCAAGGCTTGTTGAATGACCCTCACCCAGCACAATGGAAGAGGTCTGGTAGGGGGTACCAAAGAGTTTGTTGAGGCTACTGAGGCTGAGGCAGAGGCAGAGGAAGTTGGTCTGGAAGAGTTTTCAACAATCTCTGCAAATCCATCTCTTATCAACGCTGTACCACAACAAATGACAGAGTCTGGATACCTAAGCTGCAACTACTCTAGTCACCATAGCCAGTTTCGGGGGTAAGAAACCCCCTGACAATGGGCATGTTCCAGTGAGCATTGTTAATACAGAGGTGGCCATACAGAGTCCTGGTATCACACCTAACGCGGCTGAGGAATCCCATGGGAAACAATTGGATCAGAAAAGTTGGGGAAAATGAGAGTCAGCTGGTGGCTGTCCAATCTGAGATCGAGGATCTAGAAATAACCTGAAGGTTTTTGGAATACCTGAAGGAAGGAAAGGGGACGATCCACAGCAGTTTATTGTCAGGTTGTATATGAGGGTGTTCCAGGATCTGGCTGATTGTGATATGGATTTGTGCACATTGACTCCCGTTGGTTTGGGGCTCTACCAATATTAACCAAGCACATCCTTGCCTATTCCTGATATGTGTGGGTAACTTTCTACTGAGGCAAGTGATCTCCTTGAAAGCTTGATCTACTGCACCAGTAGCCATTGACTCAATGTCGTTATTGTATGATCAGATTTTTATAAACTCATGATGGATCAGCAGTAGAAGCTGCATAAGATGATTGATCAATTGAAAGCAGAGGGGAAACAGGTTTTCCTTCAAGTACCTGCTGGACTTAAGCTTATCAAGGATGGACAGACACAATTCTACTATACTGAGCTTGATACTGCACACGTTCTAATTCAATGGCAGGGGTCAACTACTCCTGTTTGACTTTGAATACTATTATCCATCTTAGTTTCAGCTTAATACCAATTCTTGTGTCTAGCTGCTGCTTGTTTCACTTCCTTTTGTTTCTTTCAGTGGTGGTGAGTGGAGGGGTGTGGGGGGAAGGGCAACAGGGTTGCGAACTCACAAGTGCTGTCCTTCCAGCTGACAGCTTAGGGGAGGGATGATCTCTTTCTCTAGATACGGGAGGAGGTCTCCTGGGAGTGTGGGTGGGCTTGGTTTTTCAGAAATTCTGTGTTTGTTTAGGTATTCTGTTTTGAGGGGTGGGTGTTAGGTGTGGTGGATAAGTGGGGGGGGGGAAATATGAATATGAATACTTCCATGCTGCTAAGCTGTGTTGACAATTGACAATGGCAGTCACCAGTTGTTGAGTCTCGGACACAAGATAGCTATGCTGTGTGATAACAATTTGCTGTAATGGATGGGTTGAAAATTATGTGTTGGAAATTAGCTGGCCTCAATCTCCCTAACAAGCATCAATTAGTATGGAAGGAGGTCTCGCAGTATAAGCCACAAATACTTTACGTAACTGAGACTGATCTAGCATATGAGGAATGTCTACTATTGAAACAATTGGGCTACAATACTTTCATCAGTACTTCCCAGTCTGTCTCTATTTGGGGGGTTGCTATTTTGTCAGCTACGCACGCTGTGGTTAAAGATCTCAAAACTGCTGGGGATCCAAGGGGGAAGTATTGCACAGTTTGTTATGTATGGCTGAAAATATGTCCTGTGCACAATCTATGGCCCAAATTCTGATGATTCATGGCTGTTTGACTATCTATGTTTAATACTGTTTGATTGGACAGGGGACCTTATATTGATGGGGGATTTCAATGACATAATTAACAATAATATAGAAACCACTAATTGCTACACTCATCACCAAATGGCTAAGATAAGGGCATCCATCCTAGAACTCGCCAGACTGCATGGTCTCACTGATGTCTGGAATATCCTACTTGGCCGGGGTACACTTCCTACTCCTCCCTCATAAGCAATATTCCAAGATTGATATAGTTTTTGCTTGGCCATGGCTTGTTCAGGGTGCCAAGATGGAGGTTTGTCCCAAGATTACTCCTGATAGCAATCCAGTGCTGCTCACACTTCTGGCAGCTGCTGGCATAAGAGAAAGTCATCATTTCACATTCCCCCACCACAATATTTACAACCCTGCTTATAGAACCCATATGTCCAGACTCCTTAGGATGTTTCTAACAGTTAATGCTAGGGCCACCTGCCAGTGGGTTGTGTGGGATGCCATGAAGGCATTTGTATGTGGATGTACTCTGCAGTTTATTTTAAACAAAAATAAGTCAGAACAGGAGGGGGTAATTTAACAGCACCAGCAAATAAGGGAATTGGAGATTCTGCATTACTAAGCAATTTTATTCAAAGATCTGGGGCGACCGGCTCTTTGAATATATCTAGTTGCAAGTCAGTGTCTTTTAAATCGGGGACTTAGGGAAAAGATTGCCACTGACTAACAAAAGAATAAGGCTCTTCAATATGAGTATGGGCAGAATGTTGGCTGAATATTATCCCATCAGATTTCAGAGAAACAATAAAGGTGCGTTACTCAAAGCATCAAAGGTAATGATGGAGTTCTTCACACCAGCGCACAGGCTATTGCACAGCAATTCACTCTTTTTTATCTGGATCTATACAGTCAGCCTCATCCATTAAATCTGACTGATCCTGTAGGACATCTGCGGGAATGCTGTTTACCATGCTTGGAAGGGAGCCAGGTGTTGGCCTTACAAGGGGATATTTCGGTCTCTGAAGTAGAGGTCCCTATTAAGGCTTTGCCATCTGGAAAGGCAGCAGGGTAGGACACTATACTGCTTGAATTTTAGAAAGTTTCACTGATTTACTTCTACCATAATTTATGCACTTGATAGGTCACATTAATTAGGGGTGAGAGGTGCCAGCCTCCTGGAACCTTACCAATATTTCCTTGATTAATTCCGATGCAAAAATATTCACAAAAATATTAGCAATTCAGCTAGCTCCATTAATCCAGGATTTGGCCTCATCACAACAGCATGCTTTTGTACCCGACATGGACACCACTAGTCCAATTGGTGCATTTGAAGTAGCTGAAAGGATAGTTAAAAGGATCAGCATGCTTTTACTAGATGCAGAGAAGGGCTTTGACCAGGTTAATTGCGACTGCTTATGGGCTACAATGGGTCTCCTCGGCATTGGTGGGAGAGTCACTGAGTGGGTACAATCTCTCAACAAGAAACCTATGGCCCAATTGATCTATGGTGAGATTTCTTTGCCTACATTTTGGATCTTGAGGGGGTCCCGCTCTCTCCTCATTAATTTGCATTGAGCCCTACTTGAAGACTCCCTTATTTAATCAAGGGATACAGCTAGGAGCATCTAATGGCTCTGAACTTTAAGCTGCAGCTTATGCTGATGCTATGGCCATCTTTACCTCAGACCCACTGGCTGCTATTATCCCAATCTCCAGTGAGGTCAATAAGTTCAGCAGCATTCCTGGGTAAAAATTAAACTTAACCAAAACACACATACTATTCGGCTTCCAGCTGATAAGCCCGATCCCCCAGACAGTCGTAAAGGCTACTTATCTGGGAGTCAGGGTGATCCCTCCAGCAACATCCGGCTCACAAATGTGTCTCTTTTAGAGTCAGTCACTGATAAACTTTGCTAATGGAATCGGCTTCCTATTAGTATATTTGGCCACTGTAGCATTTTTAAAATAAATGTCTTTCCTGAATTCTTATATTTATTTTGAGCTATTCCACTCGGGGTCCTAGGTTCTTTTTTCATGCACCTTGAGGGGGCTTTGGTAGCATAATATGGAGTTATAGATGAACCAGGTGTGCCATTTGCTTCCTGAAACTCTTGTATAAACAGGGTGGGTTCCTGCTTCCTGATTTCAAGCTTTACTTCTGGGCAGCTTTTGCTTGCCGCATATGAAATGTGCCTACTTGCATGACCATGACCAGTCTATTTCGGGATATTGATTGGCTTTGGGGGCAGTTGCGAGGTTTTTCTCACCGAGACTCTCCGATCCTAATTACTATAGGCAGGCTTGGTTTAATTAATTAAAAATATTATTTCCATTTGGCGGGAAATATGTTCTAACTATTAATTCAATGCTCTGCATAGATATATGCGACTCTAGGGAAACGCAGCATTTCCCACTATCTTTCACAAGACTGTTGCAAGGTGTGAACAAGGACCAGGGTTACCAATGTTAGACAACCATATGACAGTAGTGTGTTTTCCTCGTTTACCTCTCTGTGGACTTCTTAGGAATTCCCTCACCAATTGTTTGCTAAATTTTTGCAGCTGTGGGTTTACTTTTTACGTGGAAGTAAGGATAAGATATCTCTAGAGGATTTTAATATTCTTACTTATTTATACAGGGCACCTGGCAAGCCGTCAATTAGTGCACTGTATCATATCAGAGGTTTTTATAATATCAATGACAGCTTACTGTTAACTTAAAAATGGAGTAGGCTGCTCAATTCAGAGACTGGTTAAGGTGAGATCTTGGGTATTATGGAGGTCAATGAATGAATCAATCAATCAGAATTTATAAAGTACATCAACTCATCTGTGAGGGCCTCAAGGCTCTGGTGCTGCTAGCTTCTTCATGGTGCTCTGTTCACTCAAACAGACATATTCTGAGTCCTTTTTCTGAATTCCCAGAGAGATGTGGTGTTCCTAAGGTACAGGGAAGGGTCGTTCCTGACTTTGGCTGACAGGTGAGAGAAGGAGTGACCTCTGCTGTTGGATCGTCAAGTCTGGGAGTGTCTGCAAAGAAATGGGAGGCAATGTCATGGTTTCTGGCGGGTCTGATCTGGACTCTGGTTGGGACACCCCTTGAGGTCACCGAATATCCTAAAGAGGTAGTGTACTGGGGCAGACGAGCAGCTAAAGGCATACACGGAAAGGACAGCTATGGACAGACACAGGAAACAGGAAAGTAAAAGCAGAGCAACCCTTGTGTGAACAAATAGGAAACGGATTACTAGTGGACAAACACGCTGGGGTTGTACACAGAGTAAGGCGCAGAACATCCCACAGTGGCAGGGAATCTCAATGCCTCTGTGCAGTTTGCTCTTACAGATAGTCACCCTGCCAGCCCCATAGAAAGGAGGCAGCAGAAGTGATTCTGTCTCTGGACCCTAGAGCACAAACAAGGATAGTACTTACATACACAGGACACGCTCTTGTAGGTCCAGCTGGAAACACAGTGGTGATTCCTGAAAAAACAGCAATTGCACACTGTCACTGTTAGGCACGAAAGACAACATATAACACTAGACAAGGATGGGGGCTGGAATTGCCTCCTGGAAACCAGGAGCCAACCCCAGTACACATTAGGACACGTATACACTGCTGAAGACCGATAGAACACTTACCAGACACAAAGAACCCAGAAGAAACAGAAACAGAAGGGAACAAACAAAGAGGCAGAGGCAAGAACTACGAACAGGCTCAGGCTGAAGCACAGGCGGGACTAGGACTTGAAAACAGGGCGCAAACTTCTGGCTGGGGCAAACAGAGACAGGACTGGGAAACTGAGAACAGGCTCTGGCTGGAACAGGCAAGGACAGGACTGGAATACAGGGAGTAGGAAATGAGCAGTAAACAGGACTGGGAAACAGAGAACAGGCTCTGGCTGGAACAGGCAAGGACAGGACTGGAATACAGGGAGTAGGAAATGAGCAGTAAACAGGACTGGGAAACAGAGAGAAGGTTCAGGCTGAAACAAGGCAGGAGCAGGGCAGAGAAACAGGGAGCAGGCTTTGGAAGAAACAAACAGATACAAGGCTAAGAGATAGGAAGCAGAGTCTGGCTGGAACAATCAGGAGAAGGGCAGAGAAACAGGAAACAGGATCAAGCTGGAACAGAACAGGAACAAAACTGGAACACCATCCGACAAAGGGTCTGTAACACAAAGGAATCAAAGTCCGATGCACGACGGGGAGCTTGAGGAAATGGCTGCTTATAAGCAGTTCCCAGCTGGGCTGCACAGGAGAGGTCACAGGTGTGTGTAGTTTCGGACACTTGCAAGACCTGGAGGAGAGGATCCAGTGAAAAGGAGCAACTGGACTTCTCCAATAGAAGACAATGGGAAACAGAATCCGGGTTTTCCTGACTACCAAGCTGTGCATTATGGGATTTGCAGTCCCAAGAAGCAAATGTAGTCCTACACAAGTGTACCATGGAGAATAGAGAAACAAACAGGAGTCAGCAAGGGACTCTAGATAGGTGTTCAAGGTGATTCCCAGGCTTCTGACAGTCCCCTTACAGCGCCCCCTGGAAATGGGACGACCGAGTTGTAACAGTATACCCCCTCCCACCAGTCTGCTCAAGAAGAGAAGGCGATCCTTTGGCTGAAAAAAGTTGAAGAGGAAAAGCCACAGCAAGAAAATCCAACACCAACCTTGGTTGATAAGTTTACAGTCCTGCCACAGATGAATCATCCAATGAGCAAAGCATGTATTAATACCCATATGGGCTCCGATGTCTTTCCTCTTTATTGTTTGAGTGATACGGGAGGAGTGCATGGAGTTGGTTTCTGGTGAAGTGGATTCAGGAGCAAGGAGATCTGGAATTGCATCATGGGCGGTATTCTTTAGGACTTTAGTTTCCTGTTCAGTACTGTCTTCTTTGGAGGAGATAATTGGCGTATTAGTAACTGTAAGGTCTGTAACTCCTTCCGACAAGCAGGATATGTCTGTTTCTGCAGCATTATTTGTATTGATTGTGGTCTGAGGCTTGCAAAGCATAGAGACTTGGGAGACATGGGTAACTGGTGTTCTCAAGGTAAACATGAAAAAGTCAGAATTATCTTTCATCTTGGATGACTTTGGAGTATCAAATTCAGGAGCAACAGGAGTTTTCATGTCTTTAGAAACTGGATTGACATCTGAGAATGTAGAAGTTCCACAAACTAATTCTTTAGGGTGATCTTCAGACAAGACTGGGATTTCTTCATTGCAAGTGCTCTGTGGTGTGTTCCTGGTATCATAAATGGTTTCTTTGCAAGGTGTTTCTACTACAGGTAGTTCATCTTCAACTCTGTTAACATTGAAAGGTTGTTCTTTGGAAAGAAATAGAACTGGAGCCTCTTCAGAAATCACCTTTACACTGTTACCTACATTTTCAGCTCTAGCCTTTGAATTAATGATGGTTTCTTGCAATAAGACACTAAGAACAGTACTTATCATTAGATCTTCGAATACAAGATTCAAATTCAAGTCTTTAGTTTCAGTGGGAAATATTACATCTTTCAGTACTTGAGCTTCGTTTTCAGATTGCTGGTTTTTAGGAGTCTTTAGTTTCAGGGACACAACAGGTGACATTGGTGTGGCTGGTTTCACATCAAGATCAGATACCGGTAGCTCAGAGATCTTGTCTTCACTAATCGTGGAGCTGGAAACAGGATACACATTGGCAGGGATCAGCAGGTCAGGATCAGTGGTTGAGGCTGCAACTGTGTCCAGTTCTAGGAGAAGGCTTTCATTTCTTATGACAGGCTGTTCAGTTTCAGATTGCTTGCTTTCTTCCTTGTCTGAATTCTCCACGGTTTGCTTTGACACAGAAGAGATTTTTAAACTTTCTGAGAAGTCCATTACATTCTTAGTAATTGCGGGTATTTCTTCATGGTCAGAAAAATCCATTAGTTCACTTGAAACAGGAACTGTCTCTTTATTGTCTGAAAATTCTATGATATTGTTTGAAAGGGCAGGAGTATCCCCACAATCTGAAAATTCTGGTGTGTGCGCCATTTGAACAGCACTATCTGCAGGTTTGTTCACAGCAAAGCAGGAACCACTGTCATCACTAGATTCAGATTCTTCAACACTGTTGCACAACTTGCCATTAATCTCCAGTAAAGTCATATCTTGGTTTCTTAAGGTGCAGCTGTTGGAGTCTGCATCAGAACTCTCTTCTTCCTTTGGCTTTATTTGTTCTGCTACAGGGGCTGAGACACTTCCTTCTGAAGACTCTGATCCATCCTTTGAATCAATAGGTGTCAAATCTCTCAGAGATGTCAGAGATTCAATCAACGGTACAGGAATTTTCACTGGAAAACCACAGGCTGAGAGAGAGTCTGAAGAAGAGGCTGATATATTTATAACTGGAGCAGTCTTTTGACATTCATTCATAGCAGAGAAAATCTGCTCTATAGTAGCCTTTGGAGAAGCACATGAGGTAGCATACTGTTCTTTAAGCCAAAGCTGGTGATCATTTTCTTTTTTCAGGTTTTCAAATTGCCTTGCAGTAGTTTCCATCAGCTGCTCTGTTACTTTGTCTACCTTACAGATAAACAGAATGTCTGGTTCTGACAACAGTGAAATATGCATTGATGAAAAGAGCCCACATGCACAATTTCTTGTGTAGGTTACAACGTATTCATCATAGAAGTCCAATATCTGCCTTTTAATCTGCCAAAACTGCTCTTTTAGTGTGTGTATGTCCATATTGTTATCAAACCCACTCAGAATAGAAAAGGGTTTAGCAGAGATTTTAGGGATTGAGACTGGTGTATTCTCATCCTGTTTAGGAAGAGCACAAGCCTTTTGAGTTGAACTGAGGAATCCCACAGTCTTTACTGATCCATTTGATACAGGTTCTAGCCTGCTGACTTGAAAGCTCTGAGGGACTGAAAGGTCTTTATAAGAGTCAGCACTGCTCTTTGAATTGTGAGAAACTGGCATAGATGGGCTGAAGCACTCAACAGAAAACAAGGGAATCCCTAGTGTGGCTTCTTGAACAGTGGCAGGATTCTTTGTTTTGACAGAGTCCTGGAAGTGAATTTGGGATGCACTAGCATGAGGCAAGGAATTAACCAGGTTTTCTTGAGAGTAAATGTCTTGTGCAGAAGTAGCAAAAGCACTTTCACTGTTAGGAACATTCTCCCCTGTTTGAGGTAATAGAACCTCCAAAAACTCATTATTACTTTGTAATTCTTCTACAGACAGGGATTGGGGGTCATAATCACAGATATTATAATAGTTGAACATTGATGGATCAGCAAGCCACGCAATGTAGTACTGCATTTGCAATCTTTGATTTCTTTAACAAGTCTATCCTTTAAACTAAGGCCTTTTTTAGAGGTCTTCAGAGAATGTCTAGGTTTAGAAAGGGGTGTCTTAACATGATAGGAAAGCCCTATAGGTTTGTGTGTGCCTTTACTGCCAGGGGAGCTTGAAATGTTTGGTTCGTGCATTCTGTCACGGTTTCTGGCGGGTCTGATCAGGACTCTGGTTGGGACACCCCTTGAGGTCACCGAATATCCTAAAGAGGTAGTGTACTGGGGCAGACGAGCAGCTAAAGGCATACACGGAAAGGACAGCTATGGACAGACACAGGAAACAGGAAAGTAAAAGCAGAGCAACCCTTGTGTGAACAAATAGGAAACGGATTACTAGTGGACAAACACGCTGGGGTTGTACACAGAGTAAGGCGCAGAACATCCCACAGTGACAGGGAATCTCAATGCCTCTGTGCAGTTTGCTCTTACAGATAGTCACCCTGCCAGCCCCATAGAAAGGAGGCAGCAGAAGTGATTCTGTCTCTGGACCCTAGAGCACAAACAAGGATAGTACTTACATACACAGGACACGCTCTTGTAGGTCCAGCTGGAAACACAGTGGCGATTCCTGAGAAAACAGCAATTGCACACTGTCACTGTTAGGCACGAAAGACAACATATAACACTAGACAAGGATGGGGGCTGGAATTGCCTCCTGGAAACCAGGAGCCAACCCCAGTACACAGGAGGACACACATACACTGGTGAAGACCGATAGAACACTTACCAGGCACAAAGAACCAAGAAGAAACCGAAACAGAAGGGAACAAACAAAGAGGCAGAGGCAAGAACTAGGAACAGGCTCAGGCTGAAGCACAGGCGGGACTAGGACTTGAAAACAGGGCGCAAACTTCTGGCTGGGGCAAACAGAGACAGGACTGGGAAACTGAGAACAGGCTCTGGCTGGAACAGGCAAGGACAGGACTGGAATACAGGGAGTAGGAAATGAGCAGTAAACAGGACTGGGAAACAGAGAACAGGCTCTGGCTGGAACAGGCAAGGACAGGACTGGAATACAGGGAGTAGGAAATGAGCAGTAAACAGGACTGGGAAACAGAGAGAAGGTTCAGGCTGAAACAAGGCAGGAGCAGGGCAGAGAAACAGGGAGCAGGCTTTGGAAGAAACAAACAGATACAAGGCTAAGAGATAGGAAGCAGACTCTGGCTGGAACAATCAGGAGCAGGGCAGAGAAACAGGAAACAGGATCAAGCTGGAACAGAACAGGAACAAAACTGGAACACCATCCGACAAAGGGTCTGTAACACAAAGGAATCAAAGTCCGATGCACGACGGGGAGCTTTAGGAAATGGCTGCTTATAAGCAGTTCCCAGCTGGGCTGCACAGGAGAGGTCACAGGTGTGTGTAGTTTCGGACACTTGCAAGACCTGGAGGAGAGGATCCAGTGAAAAGGAGCAACTGGACTTCTCCAATAGAAGACAATGGGAAACAGAATCCGGGTTTTCCTGACTACCAAGCTGTGCATTATGGGATTTGCAGTCCCAAGAAGCAAATGTAGTCCTACACAAGTGTACCATGGAGAAAAGAGAAACAAACAGGAGTCAGCAAGGGACTCTAGATAGGTGTGTTCAAGGTGATTCCCAGGCTTCTGACAGTCCCCTTACAGCGCCCCCTGGAAATGGGACGACCGAGTCGTAACAGGCAAGTTACAGGTGCCTGGTCTGTTGGTGCAAGGACATTCATTTGTTGATGTATGCTGGTCCTTCGTTGTGCAGAGCTTTGTATGCGTGGGTCAGCATCTTGAACTGGTATCTCTTCTAGATCGGGAACCAGTAGAGCTTCTTGAGGTGTGGGGTGATGTGAGTCCATCTGGGGAGGTAAAGGATGAGTCTTGCCACTGAGTTTTGTATTGTCTGTAGTCTCTTCAGAAGGCGTGCAGTAATCCATACATAAAGAGTGTTACCATAGTCCAGCCTGCTGGTAATGAGGGCTTGAGTGACGGTACTTCTGATGTCAATTCGGAGCCATCAGAATATCTTACGGAGCATGCATTGGGTGTGGAAGCAAGCAGACAAGACTGTGTTTACTTGTTTCTGCATATATAACTTCCTGTTCAAAATGATGCTGAGGTTGCTGGCATCCTCTGTTGAGGTGGGGGAAGTGCTGAGTTCAGCAGGCCACCAAGTGTCACTCCATGGCAAGGCATTGTTCCCAAAGAAGAGGACTTCAGTCTTGTCGATGTTGAGATCCGGACAGTTGTGCTTCATCCAGCAGATGACGTTCACCATACATTTCTGGAAGTTTGTTCTTGTGGTGGAGGTTGATGGAACGGTCTTCTGACAGCAAGAGTGTGAGCTGGATGTTGATTATTGATTGCTCTGTCCACTCTGTATCTTTGAAGCTAGAGAAGTTTAGGACTATTTGTATGTTATAGTATACTCCCAAAATGATCTCAAAATGGTCCTTATGTCAAGATTTGGAAAAGACATGTTGTCCTAAGTGGGGATTCAATTCATTTTCAAGCAATAACAGTTGCTATGGCACTAGGTATGTACAGCACAAAATGCATGTACATCATTGGCATATTTCTAGTATGCTTTGCTAGGACTTCATGTGCCAGAAACCGTTGCACCGCCACCTACACTTCTGTGTAAATATAACATAAAAAGATTATGATCAGAATGACATTCTCTACAAAAGGAATACATAACAAATTGACAGTCAATAGTTTGGCTATAGGCAATATAGAATTTTTTTTCAAAATACAGCATTTTGGGCCAGATGTAGGAAAATCCTGCATTGCGACTCGCAAACTGCGAGTCGCAATGCAGGATTCAGGATGGTGTCCCTGACACCATCTGCGAGTCGCCCAGGGGTCGCAAAGGCCTACCTCATTAATAATAATGAGGTGGGTTGCAATTTGCGACCCCCTTGCGACTCACAGCACTCACAGGGATGGTGGCCTGCTGGAGACAGCAGACCACCATGTCTGTGACTGCTTTTAATTAAAGCAGTTTTTTTTTTTTTTGTAATGCAGCCCGTTTTCCTTAAAGGAAAATGAGATGCATGAAAAAAATGAAAAAATGAAACGTATCACTGCTCTGAAAAAATGTTTTCAATGACACTGGTGGTAAGTGCAATGGCTTTGCGACCGCGTTCGCGGTCACAATGCAATCCTGCATTGCGCTGCGGAACACCCCTTCCCATATGTGACTCGCAGTCCCATTTTGTGACAGGTTACCGACTCGCAAAATGGGAATAGGGCATCGCGATATGGGTTTTGTGCGCCGCAAACAGCGAAAATCGCTGTTTGCGACACGTAAAACCCTTGCTACATCTGGCCCTTTGTCACATAATGAAAAACAAATAATTTTGTTGAAACAATAGCTTTACAACACATCGAAATAAAAGAGAATAACAATTGAAAGGGAAGTACAAAAATAAATGTAACTAAGTGGAAGAAAATAGATGTCCTAAAATATCGCACAATCTGGTAAATCTCTTTCCATCACCTATTAAAAAGGTCAAATTATATCCTCTAAAAGCTACTGTCACTGCACCATCTGCAGCTAACACACAAACAATGCCAACTAACATACCTAACATGTAACGAGCCCTGTCACCTATGTCCAACTGTTATTACTAATGTGAAATGAATTTGTTGCATCTTTCAACTCAATGACACTGTCTAATGCAACCCTGTTGCCATAGTTCATTTGCCATTAATCACACAGTTCTTCCAAATATGTGTTGTAATTAGCAAAACGCTCAAACAATAAATTTACTGAAGAACTTTTTTAACATTTTCCTTGAAACTTTAGGAATATATTATTGGAATAGAGAAGAAATCCCTAGACAACCTAGCAGTGGGACACACAAATGTGAACTCAGAGAAACTGACACAGGAAATGGGAAACACAACACAGGTCCTGTCAGACATACATCAACTGGGAAGAAGTTGCATAGATAGAGAGGCAAGGAGACAGAAATATATATATACAGTGAAAAGTAAAAGTGTCATATGCACCAAAGGAACAATAGACTGATGAGGTGATTTGTGAATGATGCAGACAATATAGATGTATTAACAGGCCAGCAAAGATATGAGGATAGTCAGTCGTAAACACGTAACAACAGGAATGACAGAGATAAAAATGGAAGCACAGAATAAACTAAAATAAATGTACACATTTGGAAATGATAGAATTTCAGGCACTTGAAAAATAAAGAGAAAGAAGCCAGCATACTTTAGTCATTAGAATACTCCACATCCTTGAAAGGCATCATTTGGGGAAGTAACAGTGTTATAGGGACAAAGAAATGGTACACAGCACCATTCAAGTACACACCTGCGAACAGAGCACATACTCATTGCTATTTTATGATGAGCTAGTATTTTAGAGCAAATGTTTCTACAGTCAAGTTACCATCATTAAATATTGGCTCATCAGTGTTGGGCCTTTAGTTATCTCTTTATCCTTTCCAGTTGTTGGACCATTCTGGTTCAAAAGCCAGGAAGTCTCAGATAGAATACACTCTTCCTCTACACCCAACATCCATGTCCTATTCATTGAAATAGACTGGAGAGGGAGAACCTCTACATCATCAGGGAACATGCATCATTTACGAAAAAGCTGACAAGTCAAGAAAACAAGTAATCCTTAAAAAAATATAAAATAAAATGCAACAGACAGAAGAAAGGTCAGGGATAGCAAAATATGAAGCCAGAGGGAAGAAATACCACCAGTCACAGAAAGCAGTTTTGTACCCACAAGAAGAAGTACCACCTGGTGAGCATGATTAATGCTACCAGGTGTACCTTCTTTTTATGTGATAATCTCGGGCTGGAGCCTTTGCTAATTTTATTTATATACATTTTATTCTCTCATAACGAAATATTGTGGATAGTATTGGTACAATAGAATACAATATTTAGTATACAGTATTGAATATTTAGTGCACAGAATAGAATACACAATGTTAAAGATTATAAAGCAGTTGATACATTTTTCTCCATAAAAAGCAGAGACAGTCATTTTAGGCACACATACATTCTGCAATGAACTTTATTCTTATTTTAGAGACAGATGATAAAACCCGCTAAATTTGTTATGCAACAGAAAATATTTGTTGTTGGTATGTTTGAAAGAAAATCATGTATTTTGAACATTTGCTAAGGGTATAATAAGGATCTTTGCTTAAAACCACAAACAGAAAATGACAAGCCAACCTTGCTAGACGAAAATATTATTCACATTTCTGGTGTGCTTTATTTCAGCTTCTCTTCAAATCCCAAATGGAAGGAGAAAATCTGACTTCATCGGAACAGTTTCTGATAGTAGGGTTCTCGGATCTTCCACTGCTGCAAGTTCCACTTTTTGTAACATTTACACTATTTTATATCATGACTTTGATTGGAAACATTTTTATTATGTCAATTATATACTCCAGCTCAAACCTGCACACGCCCATGTACTTTTTCCTCTTGAATGTGGCTTTCGTTGACATCACTTACATTTCAGTCACTTTCCCACATATGCTGACACACTTCTTTCACAAAGGTACACTCACTTCTCTCACCGAATGTCTTCTACAGATATATTTCTTTGTCCTCCTGGTGGCAACAGAATTCTTCATTCTCACAGTTATGGCCTTTGATCGATATGTGGCCATCTGTTATCCCTTACATTACATGAGTATCATGAACAAAAATACGTGCCTACAGCTGGCCACTGGAAGTTGGCTTGGTGGTATCTTGATCCCTCTACCACACACTGTACTAATGTCGGGGCTCTCCTACTGCCAGTCCCACATCATCAACCACTTCTTCTGTGATTTCACTGCCTTGATGAAGCTATCTTGCACCAGCATCCAAATTATCGAGACAATGACCTATATTATAGGATGTACTTTTGTAATGTTACCCTTAATTATTGTCTTCACATCTTATGTCAAGATTGTCTCATCGATACTGAACATGACGTCTACGAAGGGGAGGTGGAAGACCTTCTCAACTTGTGGTTCACACCTCACAATGGTTATTTTATTCTTTGGTTCTGTTTGTTTTTCATACATGAGACCAATATCAAAAATATCAATAAAAGAGAACAAGATATTGTCTTTACTGTACACAGCTGTTCCTCCACTGTGCAACCCCATCATATACACCCTGAAGAACAAAGGATTTGCAAATAGCCTCAGGAAGACAAAAAAACTATTTTGACTACAGGACAAAAACAACCCACAGTTTTTGCAAGTCATTTAAACTTTAAGGTCAGAATGTACCTGTGGATGGAGTCTTGTCCAACCAAAAAATGTAAAACTGATTGCCCGGTGATTAAGTGCTCAGTCATAACACTACTGTTGCCCGTTGCTCTGCTGTTACTACCCCTGGTCTCAGGAGCCAGAAAGGGAGTTGTACACTAAAGTAAACAGGGTTGACTGGGGCTTGTTTAATTACTTTAGTTTCACCTCCATGTCTTTCCTCTAATAATTCAGCAACAAATGAGAGTATGGGAGGGGAACAAGAGAACAATGCTGAGAGGTCAAAGAGTGTGTGATATTGCTTTGGATACATTAGTTCACATGCGCTTTCTCTGTACTCAGATGATGTCTCCTATACTTGAGGGTGCCTCAGCGTAGTCTACCAGGAGTCATGGAAACTATTGGACAAATGTGGGCTGCACTCAGTGTTGAAAGTAAATTGGTAAACATCCTAGTTTATCCCAATCGTTCCCATGTGCGATACAGCTGACCCACTACATATAGATTCCCCTTTTAATTTGGTGCTGAAAACATTGGGTACTTAGGGGTGCAAATCCATCACAGAGCTGGGCATCTACAAAAGTGAAACTTTAGAAAAACGTTATCTGTAATTAGATCGTCCATACCCTTTTGGACCACACTTCCCCTCTCACCCATGATATGTGTGCCCATTGCTAAAATGTTAGTTCTCCAATGATTCCTGTACCACTTTATGGCCATCTCAACTGTCTTAAGCCCTTCGCTGCCAGGCCTTTTCCCCCTCCTGTGCCAGGCCTTTTTTTTGCCTATTTGGGCCAGTTCGCGCTTAGGCCCTCATAACTTTTTGTCCACATAAGCTAACCAAGCCAAATTTGTGTCCTTTTTTTCCAATATCTTAGGGATTCTAGAGGTACCCAGACTTTGTGGGTTTCCCTGAAGGAGGCCAAGAAATTAGCCAAAATACAGTGAAAATTTCGTTTTTTTCAAACAAATGTGAAAAAGTGGCTGCAGAAGAAGGCTTGTGGTTTTTCCCCTGAAAATGGCATCAACAAAAGGTTTGCGGTGCTAAACTCACCAGCTTCCTAGCTTTCAGGAACAGGCAGACTTGAATCAGAAAACCCAATTGTTCAACACAAATTTGTCATTTTACTGGGACATACCCCATTTTTACAATCAATTTTTTGTGCTTTCAGCCTCCTTCCAGTCAGTGACAGAAATGGGCATGAAACCAATGCTGGATCCCAGAAACCTAAACATTTCTGAAAAGTAGACAAAATTCTGAATTCAGAAAGGAGTCATTTGTGTAGATCCTACAAGGGTTTCCTACAGAACATAACAACTAAAAAGAAAAATATTGAAATTGAGGTGAAAAAAACATCAATTTCTCTCTACGTTTTACTCTGTAACTTTTTCCTACAATGTCAGATTATCGAAAGCAATATACCGTTACGTCTGCTGGACTCCTCTCGTTGCGGGGATTAATAGGGCCTGTAGGTTCATCAAGAACCCTAGGTACCCAGAGCCAATAAATGAGCTGCACCCTGCAGTGCGTTTTCATTCTATACCGGGTATACAGCAATTCATTTGCTGAAATATAAAGAGTAAAAAATAGCTATCAAGAAAACCTTTGCATTTCTGAAAAGGGCACAAGATAAGGTGTTGAGGAGCAGTGGTTATTTGCACATCTCTGAATTCTGGGGTGACCATACTAGCATGTGAATTACTGGGCATTTCTCAAATGGATGTCTTTTTTACACACTCTCCTATATTTGGAAGGAAAAAATGTAGAGAAAGACAAGGGGCAATAACACTTGTTTTGCTAATCTATGTTTCCCCAAGCCTCCCGATAAAAATGATACCTCACTTGTGTGGGTAGGCCTAGCGCCCACGACAGGAAACGCCCCAAAACACAACGTGGACACATCCCATTTTTGAAAGAAAACAGATTTTGGCCTCTAGCTCAGCCGGCACCTAGGGAAACCTACCAAACCTGTGCATTTTTGAAAACTAGAGACGTAGGGGAATCCAAGATGGGGTGACTTGTGGGGCTCTGACCAGGTTCTGTTACCCAGAATCCTTTGCAAACCTCAAAATTTGGCTTAAAAAAACACATGTTCCTCACATTTCTGTGGCAGAAAGTTCTGGAATCTGAGAGGAGGCACAAATTTCCTTCCACCCAGCGTTCCCCCAAGTCTCCCGATAAAAATGATACCTCACTTGTGTGGGTAGGCCTAGCGCCCGCAACAGGAAATGCCCCAAAACGCAACGTGGACACATCCCATTTTTTGAAAGAAAACAGAGGTGTTTTTTGCAAAGTGCCTACCTGTAGATTTTGGCCTCTATCTCAGCCGGCACCTAGGGAAACCTACCAAACCTGTGCATTTTTGAAAACTAGAGACCTAGGGGAATCCAGATGGGGTAACTCGTGGGGCTCTGACCAGGTTCTGTTACCCAGAATCCTTTGGAAACCTCAAAATTTGGCTAAAAACACACATGTTCCTCACATTTCTGTGGCAGAAAGTTCTGGAATCTGAGAGGAGGCACAAATTTCCTTCCACCCAGCGTTCCCCCAAGTCTCCCAATAAAAATGATACCTCACTTGTGTGGGTAGGCCTAGCGCCTGCGACAGGAAATGCCCCAAAGCACAACGTGGACACATCCCATTTTTTGACTGAAAACAGAGCTGTTTTTTTGCAAAGTGCCGACCTGTAGATTTTGGCCTCTAGCTCAGCTGGCACCTAGGGAAACCTACCAAACCTGTGCATTTCTGAAAACTAGAGACCTAGGGGAATCCAAAATTGTGGTGACTTGTGGGGCTCTGACCAGGTTCTGTTACCCAGAATCCTTTCCAAACCTCAAAATTTGGCTAAAAAAACACATGTTCCTCACATTTCTGTGGCAGAAAGTTCTAGAATCTGAGAGGAGGCACAAATTTCCTTCCACCCAGCGTTCCCCCAAGTCTCCCGATAAAAATGATACCTCACTTGTGTGGGTAGGCCTAGCGCCCACGAAAGGAAATGGCCCAAAACACAACGTGGACACATCACATTTTTTCATAGAAAACAGTGCCTACCTGTGGATTTTGGCCTGTAGCTCAGCCGGCACCTGGGGAAACCTAGCAAAGCAGCGCTTTTTTGAAAACTAGAAACCCAGGGGAATCCAGATGGGGTGACTTGTGGGGCTCTGACCAGGTTTTGTTACCCAGAATCCTTTGCAAACCTCAAAATGTTGCTAAAAAAACACATTTTCCTCACATTTTGGTGACAGAAAGTTCTGGAATCTGAGTGGAGCCACAAATTTCCTTCCACCCAGCGTTCCCCTAAGTCTCTCAATAAAAATGGTACCTCACTTCTGTGGGTAGGCCTAGCGCCCACGAAAGGAAATGGCCCAAAACACAACGTGGACACAACATATTTTTTCACTGAAAACAGAGGTGTTTTTTGCAAAGTACCTACCTGTGGATTTTGGCCTCTAGCTCAGCCGGCCCGGGGGGGGGGCAGAAATGCCCTAAAATAAATTTGACCCCCCCCAAACCCCCCCTGCCCGGGAGCGACCCTAGCCTACGGGGTCACTCCCCCTGTGTGACATTGGCGCCAAAAAACAAATCCCCGGTGCCTAGTGGTTTCTGCCCCCTTGGGGGCAGATTGACCTAAAATCGCCCAATCTGCCCCCAAGGGGGGCAGAAATGGTCTAAATACAATTTGCCCCCCAGGGGAGCGACCCTTGCCTAATGGGTCGCTCCCCACCTCTAAAAAAAAAAATAAAAAAAAAACAAAAAAATGCCCTGCCGTCTAGAGGGTTTCTGCCCCCAGGGGGGGGCAGAAATGGCCTAAAATAATTTTCCCCTTCCAGGGAGCGACCCTTGCCTAGGGGGTCGCTCCCCTTGCGTGAAATTCACGCAAAGAAAAAACTCCCTGGTGTCTAGTGGTTTCTGCCCCCCTTGGGGGCAGATTGGCCTCATCAAAATAGGCTAATCTGCCCCCAAGGGGGGCAGAAATGGTCTAAAATAATTCCCCCCCCCCCCCCGGGAGCGACCCTTGCCCAAGGGGTCGCTCCCTTATGTCAATTTCTGAAAACAAATAAAAAATCCCTGGTGGATCATTTCTCTTTCAATCCGCGATGGGGGAGGCCCCTGTGACAAATCTTCCCCTTCCATCCCCGCCTTGGGGGGGGGGGGCGGTGGGTGCACAGGGGGGGCGCGCTAGCGCTCCCCCAAATTCCCATGCTTTGGACAAGGTGACCTCGTCCAAGGCACACGGGAACGGTAGCCTTGGACGAGGTCACCTCGTCCAAGGCACAGAACCGGTTAAAAAAGGTGTTCTTTATGGAGATAAATAACCTTCTATATGCTTAAACTGACCAGCTAGGAGAAAATGCTGGCCATATCTTAGATGATGAGGCCCTTGAGTGGAATGGGAGTGCTTAATCTGGAGGTGTGTTACTGTGCATTGCAATTATTGTGGCCAATGAGATGGATTTTGGAAGCAGGCAATCAATGGAGTTTAAAGATCGGACCCAGTCTGGGAGAAGGGGGAGTTGAGGGCATACAGCTGGGGAAAATGAAGGGATTGAAGTGATACACCAGAACCATTTGTGTGGCATTGTTGGCATCATAATATTGGTAGATTGTGAGGTGAGACAATTTATACGCCAGAAATATCACTGGGACACTATAGTAGTAGCTGTGCACTCTATCAAACACTTCATTCATTCATTCAAATAACATTATAGTGTTTACCGGTCTTCAAGTACTAGTGTACACTATGATAAGAAACCATGTAGAAAGGCTGGGATTCAAGTTGTGGGAGTTTGTTTCAGGGTGGGTCACTGTGTTTCTTTCAGAATGTAAGGAATTAAACTGGTTGTTGGAAATAGGGTTAGACGTGGAGGAGCCGTTAATCACTACTCAAGCAACAACCAAATTTCTGTCAGGGTGAGACACAGGCAAATCCCAAATTAACATGTGCTCAACACTAAGGTAGCTTGGCACAAAAGCAGTAAGGCTTCACTTAGAGCCATTGTGTAAAGAATTTGTGAAGCACTCCTAAATAGGTAAAATGTAATAAATTATTCAAGATCAAAATGACAAAACTCCAACTAGTAAAACCGGAAATATGCACTTTTAAGATTTAAGTATAAGTAGTGTCCAGAAGCACCAACGGTGGTTATCTGGTCGCACCAGACTGGGACAGAGTCACAAGTTCAGGCCAACCATGATGGAGTGCCAGCCAGATACATGGACCAAGTTAGGCACGCTGAACAAAGTACCTTAAATCCTGCCTGTGGAGCTTTGCGTGATCCTGTGTCAAGAAGGTGCTGCACAGTGGCAGTTTCAGGAGCCCTGGGGCTGTGATGTGACTTCTTGCTTTATCGTTCAGGATGCCGTCGATATGGTGCTTGTAATGCAAAGTTCTGTATCGAAGATGTGTTGTGCACCGCTGGTCCAGAAGAAGCTTCGGGCAGAGTCATCACTGGGAATGCCTTTGACAAAGGGTTTGTGATGCAAAGCCATACATTGAGGATACATTGCATAATGGTGTTTCCGAGGAGACTGCGAGCTGTGAGTTGAGGCCTGGTGAGGGGATGTGCCACACTGTGGCGGTTCCGATGTGGCTGCAAGGAGATGCATCACACCGCATTGGTTCTGCTCATAGGACCGCAGCTGGGCTAACAGAGCACTGTCAGGCCCACTGGTGGCACCACTTGGGGGGAAGGAATACACAGCACACAGGGTCCAGATGCTGGGTACAGGGTGGTTGGTGCCTTTTTTGTCCTTGAAGCTCTGATCAGGCTCTGGTCAGGAGGATAGTCAACTAGCCCCACCACTTTGGTGGGCTTGGGTTCAAGCTGCAGGTCCAGTCCTTTTCACTTAGGCAGCAGGGCAGCAGTGTAGGTGTTCCTCTTACATAGCAGCACAGCAGTTCTTTCACACGTCCAGAAGTGTACAGAGGAGTTGGGTCTGAGGGTCCACTATTTATACCTGGTGCCCCCCTTGAAGTAGGAAAAGGTTCTGGATGTTTCCACCATCAGAGCTGTTTGGAATTTCCTGCCTCACTGTCCTGACTCCAGCTTATTTGGGGGTACAAAAGACTAGTGTCAATACCTTTGTGAGTGTGTTGGGCAGAACCTCTGTAAAGTGCAAGTGTTGCAGGTGACAGCTCCTCTCTCTCATCGAGTCAGATATGGCTCATCCTGCCAACATCTTTCCCCCTCCCTTTGTCTCCCTGTCTGGGAGCAATAGACAAAGACCAATTGCCAGTTATATTGAGTTATGTGACCCAGGATACAGGCTGCAGGCACCAAATAGTGGGGACAAGAAAAAGCCAACTTTCTAAAAGTAAAAAGAACAGATGATGGACAGAGTGCTGGACAATGCAGACATTCACCCCAGTCACAAAGATCTGGGTTTAATCCATTGTTTCTTTGCTCACCGCGCCAACCCCAGTTTGCACCCAGCCATATGCAAATCAGTCTTGACCCTGTTCCCCATGGGAACAGTCCACACCGAACTGCTAAGCCAGGTCCTCCCTGTAAGGTAAATAAGCTTCCTAGGACTGGTTTAAGGGTATCACCCTTCATCAGCCAGGCTAGCTTGAATCTAGTGCTGCAGTGAGCACGAGACCAAAGTCTGGACATGCCCTTCCCACTTAGGGTGACAACCGCAAAAAGAACAGATGAGGGATGGAATGCTGAACAATGTGGACAGACAAAGATCTGGGTTTAATCCATTGTGTTCTGCTCACCACACAACCCCAGTTTGGACTCTGCCATATGCAAATCAGTCTTTCTAAAAGTGGCATTTTCAGAGTTGTGACTTAAAAACTGATTTTACCATTAAAGAGAGTTTTAAATTACAATTCTTTAGACACCAAACTCAATATTCAGATCTGCTCCCTATTGAAAGCTTCAACTTTTTCAATGAAATAAGTTAATTCAATGTTACGCTATAGGAGAGGCAGGCCTTGCAATTGTGCAATAGTGAAAAACAAGGTTAATAGTTTTTCACTACCAGGACATGTAAAAGTTGAAAGTACATGTCAAGCTTGTTCAATACGCTGCACCCTTCCTATAGGCTGTTGAGGGCATAATTAATGGTTGACCCATATGTATCAATAAGGAAGGTTTAGGCCTGGAAAAAGATTTAATGTGCCAGGTTAAGAAGGCAGTTTTCTCTTTAATATTCCATGACCTGCATTCTACAGGTCAGCTTTGAAATACATTCAAGCTATGCGTTCCAAAGCAGCAGCAGACATCTTCACTGCTGATTTCAAGGGTAAATTAATAATTGGAAAAAAGACAGTGAGCCCAATAGCAGTGAGTGGGGTTCTACTGAGCCCTCGTAAGAAGTTTATAGTAGTAATATATTTAATTAGAACATTAAACTATGGGTGGTCACCCATGGCACTAATTGGGACTACATTTTTGGTGAAAAAGCACATTGTGCAGAGACCAATGGATGAAGTAGGCTGTTGCAATTTACTCTTATGGTTGCAACCAAAATTTGAATGTCACTTAAACAGACCAATGGATAAAGAGACCTTTAAAAAAAAAACAGTCTGGCAAGACAGCAAAAGTCGTCTCCAAGGCCAGACCTAAATACACTTTTCGTTAGCACCTTGGACAGTGGTCAAGTTATTCAGTAAAGATTTTAGCAACCTTCTCAGGGGAAAAATGTATCAGATCTCATTATTGTTAGCCTTCGGACTCTGCACATTTTGCTTGTGCCCTCTCCTTTAAATACAGTTGAATTGGCTTTTACACAATTGTCATATTTAATGTATTTGTAGGTCCCTAGTAAAGGGGTGGTACCTGTCCCAGGGCCTGTACATTAGAAGCTACTAGAGGACCTCCAGTACTTACTGTACCACCCACTTAAATAGTCCTTTAAACATATCTCATGCCTTCCATTGCAGCCTGAGTGTGTACACGACATGGCGCCACCAACATTCGGTCAGGTTCTAATTTTCTGGTCCTCCGGAGTATATCTGTCACATTATATACAATGATGCCTCAATACTGTATACGGAGACGTCCATGATACTGAGGATTTCCAATTTACCTACGTAGGCTATCCTATTTGGGGCTGGAGGTTGTTCATACTTGAACTTTAAAAGGAAAAACCGTACTTGGTGTACCTTCTCTGAACATTTCTTCGATCTAGTATGGCAAATCCACAGCAGATAGCAATAGCAGTTAATATGAGACAACCTCTGACTGCACACTTACTAGCAAATGGCCTAACAGCCCAGGGAGGTCCAGTCACATTTGTGGTGGACGCCCATCCAGCTTATAGAACAGAACTCTACTATTCTTGGGTCACATTTCCAGCAGTTGATGGGAACACAAATAAATGTGATCACTATACACATTCAAACGCACCTAGACAATACAGGGCATATGCATATTTAGAAGTACCATGTCGTGAGGGCTCTCATTATTCTAATGGGACTCCTGGATTTTGAGTGGCAGAATCGCCCACTGTGTGGGAGACTAAGTCTGACCCACTGCGGGTGACACCTGTTGCTCCAATCCAGGTTTTGCTCCGGCTGACTAGCAGTGCCTCATCTCTACCCAAGGATAGGGATGACTGGGCAGCCGAGCGCATGACATACTTGGTTTCTCAGGGAAGCCGTGGTCACTCAGGTCTCATCCGTTTCTCTCAGTTACCTTTAGTCTTATGTATAAATGGCAAACAGAGGCAGCATATGTTTTAATAATGACTTCATTAAAACAACTGCATCTTAGATAGCAAAGCATGAGCTGCAATACCCAGGATGACACAGCATAACAATATTAAAATTATGACTAGAAGAGTGAAGCATAAAAATAATGCTATCATATTGTCACTAAGGTCAATAGACTAACTCCTACCTAGACTATGATAGAGCACAGCATGTTAAGATCTAATTCTGCCCTTCAGGTTCCCCTGGGAAGACATCATCCCCCATACCTGAGTTTTATTTTTTTTTGTTCAAAATATCGATTTCTTAGAAGGAAACAAGGAAATCAATATTTACAAAAAAACAAAAACAGAACATATTGTCATCTTTTTCTTTGTTACACATATCCTACCATTTTCGCCTCGTATCGCTGAAACACATTTTTGCTATATGTTCCAAAGCAGTGCCTGCCATCTTGCACACTGCTCTCAAGGGACATAGAACATTTTTAAAAACTAGCAATGTGACAAGCAAATTTCATTTCCTAGAACCTGAAAGGTGTGTTTTTTTAAAATTGATTTCTATTTATTTGTTCAACACCAGTGCACATATGTCCTTCAGTGTCTTGGATATATAAAACTGAAGACCATTGATCTGTTAGACATCTGTGTGGCTGAAAAGGTGCCACTGTTAGGGAAGGACTGATATTTCCTAGATGCTGTGCATGTCTCTTATTATAAGTACCCTAGTAAAGGGCTGTAGGTTCATCAAAGCATTGCATCTTCTGGGTCGCTGCCTGAAGGTGACAAGATTTTATGAGTGAGCTGTTTAAGACTGGTCACATCAAGGTCATTCCATGAAGACATTAAAGCAGCATCTTATGAGTTTCCAGAATAATTCAGTGAAGTGTGACCTGAGATTTACTGATTCTCTTATGAATCATGAAACTTTACAGTTCACATGTTCTTAGCCAACTCGTTGCACAAATTCTATGATTCATTAGCAAGGCTACCAAGTCTACAAGAAGGACTGCCACACTTCCAAAGCCTTCTGCATAATCCTTTTTTTATTTAATGTTTTAGAACTTGAGCATCTAAGCTCTGAAAGCCAATACTGCACAGCCAGTTAGGTCACACGGACAGCACATGGTTCTCCCTGATATAATGAACATCAACGTTTTTTATTCTTTTTTATTCTTTATTTAGGTCGGAACTTGATAAGTCTGCCTTCTCTGATAAAGAATTCCCTCAGCTGCCAATGACAGGATTTTGTGGTTGCTAAGTTCACTTTGCAGTGCAGTATGATAGGGTTGGTATATATTCATTATTTTACATCTAATTGGTTTTAACACGCAGAAATCCAAATCCAAATGTAACACTTAGGAGAAAATGTATGTTTATTCAAGTTTAAATTGACATTAGCTAAAATAGGCCTGCATCTACTAGTTAAGCTGAATGTCTAATGTTGTTTAATACTGTGTTTAAGTTTCCTACTTTTTCATGAAAAGAAATGTTTTCTTTTTGCTGTAATCAATGCGGAATGTCATAAGGAGCATTAAATTTGGGAAGACACCTTGCCGGGTACAGCCTGGTCCCTGTATCTCACTTTGTTGAAAATAATGTGTAGGAGGTGTGGGTGCAGCGTTATGGAAGTTACAATATAATAAGCTCTGCACAACACTGGAATTGGGTTTAGCGGTGGTTGCTTTATTGCCTTAAGTATTTCAGTCTCTTTTGTTTTCCCCTGAGCTCTGAATAGTCCTTCCATTTTCTTTTCCTTGGCTCCTTCCTCTGTTTCCTTTCTTTGTTTTCCTGTCTCCTCTTCTTATTTTCTTCTGTGTTCTAAGCCATTGTTCTGTCTTTCTTTTAGGGGTTCCTTCCTTGAAGAGACGCTTCCCCGATGTTCAAGCAGGACCAGAGGAGTCAGCAGGATGACAGCCGGGGGAGGTATCAAAGAAAAGAAAAGGAAGGTAAGTGGTGTGTCCTGGGACTTCTGAGTTAGGGTTAAAAGGTAGTGCAGCGTGGTGGGTGGTGGTACAGGGGAACCTTCTTTTATATGTGCCCAAACTATCACCAAAACGGTCAGTGAGTCTAGATATCTGTCCACTGAACCTATTGAATGGTTTCAGTAAGACTGTTAACTTCACAGTCTTCTCATGTGCAGCTTAGTAGAGCAGTCTGAATATCTGCTATATGAACAACAAAAAACAAAAGAAAATAATTCTACACTCCCAATTCAACTCATTAAGATTGTGTTGTTTATGAACAGATCTTTCCACTGTCAGCCCCCATGCTATCCGCTGCCTCTTCCCTGCCGAGTAACGGGTTGCAGTGCACTCGAATGCAGGACGGTACCTGCGATAGCCACGTCCCTCCAGACACAGGGTGGGAAAATGCTCTGGGTTGCTGTAGTGCACTCCGCACTGCTGATTCTGGCATTCTGATGTCTTCTCCGGTGTCCTCGGCTGTCCGTCCCTCTCTTTCAATCTCTTTCGTGAATCCTTCTTCGCTCCGACCGGTGGACACCGCACGCACCGGAAATCCTTTGTTTGTGGCTTTGAGAACCCGGATTTCTGGGTTCGGACTGGCCTCCGTCGACTTTCTTCGCTCCACAGTGCCTCCGGGGCACTATGTGATCGGGCTGGGGTCAGCCTCAGTAACCTGGGATCTCGCCTCCTGGTTACATAATGCAAGTTTGAAGGACACTGAGCTGTATTGTGGAAGGTCCTGATGTGATGTCCAGCATATAATTGTATCACATCCCTTTGACCGGATACTTTCATGGACACTGTGTGTAGGTGTATCAGGAATTAGAACTGTGTTATTTAATCTGTTCAATGTAGATTAGAAACAGACTGGGTTTCAATGAAGTAACAAGCACAGAAGGAGCTCTAGGGTACTCTATGAAAGAACCAACCTTCTTTTGACCTTTTCTACTGGCTCCTCCTCCTTTTTTCTTATGTGACTTTTGATTTGGTTTGAACAACATATTACTTTGTATTCAATATTGTTTTACCAAGGCACACCACAATAGTCCTTAAGGTCCATTCCTTAGTGCGCTGTATCAATCAAAGTTCAAAATAAACATATGTATATTGTTGGAAAATGGGTTATTGGTAAGGGCAGGTAAGTACCTACACTTAGCAATAGGCCACTAACCTCCACTTAGACCCAGTTAGGTCTCAGTAAATTAAACCCAGCTCAACCCTTGGTAGCTTGGCAATGAGTGACAAGACTTAACTTAGGAGACAAAGCCTAAAGCATTCAAATGTCACAAAACAGTAATTAAGTAAAACACAGGAAACAGTTTAAAAATCCAGAATCAACATATAAAAACAAGAAATATTTTTAGATCGAAAACTACACCAAAACAAATAAAATCAGATAAGGGGAACCGGAGATATGAATTTTTAAAGAATTAATGCTTTCTAGCGCATAGAAACAAAAAGTGCCAATCTAGTCATCTGGTCGCACCTCAACCGGGGCAAAGTCAAAGTTTAAGGCCGACCGCGATGGAGCCCGGCTCGGCTACAGCCCGCTGGAAGCCTCGGTCAAAAGTTTACCTTAGGGCTTAGTTGTTTTTCTGGAGATTTTTTTCAGCAGGACGAACCTGCCAGTCCAATGTGACCTCCTGGAACTCTTCCTCGGATACGCGTCCCGGGAGCCCTCAGTGGAGATTTTTACCTTCGGACTTAGTCGTTTTTTCGAGGCGAAAATCCTTCGACCAGGGCAAACCTGAATCTTGATCGGACGTCCTTGGAGCCCTCTTCGGATACACTGCTTGGGAGGTCCCAGTCAACTTCCTACGTTCGGACTTCGTCACTTTTTTGGAAATTGTCTTCACCGGGACGAACCTGCAAGTCAGACTGGGTCGCGGTTGAGGCAAGCCAGCTAGAGTTGCCGTGGCGGGTAGGCCCCTCAATGGAGCTTCTTTCCAAAAGTTCTCCAAACTTCTCAAACTTCTGGATCTTCTTCCAGATGTTATTTTAAGGTTCTTTTGAGGTCCGCAGTTCACCCCAAGGTTTCCAGAAGCTCTGAGATGCTCCTTGAGGGTGCGGACTGCAACTCCCAGAATTCACCTGGCACAAACTCCTTTGTGGCCACTGGACAGTAGTCAGCTGGTTGGTTTCTTCAGGAGTTGGTTCAGGGGACTCTGGTTAGTAAGTTTTCACCTGTAGCAAACAGGGAGTCCCTCCTTGAACCAGTTGAAGCCAAGCAAAGTCCTTCTTGTGGTGAAGCCCACGTGTACAGCTGGTTCAGTCCTCCAGAGTGCAGTGTCCAGGTGCAGGCCAGGGGTCAAGCAGGGCAGTCCTTCTTCTTCAGTAGTTCTTCCTGGTTGGAATCTGATAGGGTTGACCACTTCCTGGGAAGTGTGTCAAAAATCAATCACAGAGAGCAACATTCCTCAAAAATCCATCATGGCTGAAAGTGATTTTTGGAGGTTACATCTGGCTGCGCACACCCACTGGTGTGGCTAAAAATCCTGAACACACCCCTCTCCTGCCCTCTCCTAATCTAATCAAGGGGGCATCTAATTGTCTGGGTTTGCAGGATGTGAGGGTGTTGCTGGGTTGCTCTAAATGTCCTTCCCTGCCTTTGAAGACCAGTTTGGCAGCCCTCCCCCTTCCTGCTTCCCCATCTGCTGAGGGGAGATCTCCTCCCCCGGGGACATCTCTTTGTGTTGAGCCAGGCCACTTCACACCACATCAAGGCAGCCTAGCCAGGATGCCAGATGCTGGCCAATCAGAGCAAAGCAGCACTACAGGGCTGAAGTTGGCATTTGTTCAGGTGAAGTTTGAAACTCTTTACCTGAACAAGTTATATTAAATCCCACAACTGGAAGTTGTGGGATTTATTATTACAATTAATTTGCTCCAAATGTCCTTCCCTGCCTTTGAAGACCAGTTTGGCAGCCCTCCCCCCTTCCTGCTTCCCCATCTGCTGAGGGGAGATCTCCTCCCCCGGGCACATCTCTTTGTGTTGAGCCAGGCCACTTCACACCTCATCAAGGCAGCCTAGCCAGGATGCCAGAGGCTGGCCAATCAGAGAAAAGCAGCACTGCAGGGCTGAAGTTGGCATTTTTTTCTGGTAAAGTTTGAAACTCTTTACCTGAACAAGTGATATTAAATCCCACAACTGGAAGTTGTGGGATTTATTATTACAATTCATTTGATACCAAACTTGTGGTATCCGTTACTTAAGGGGATTTTAAAAATTTAAATAATATCTCCCCATTCTAGCCTATGGAGGCCATTCACTACAATGAGGGAAAACGAATTTGGCTGTTTGACCTCACCAGGGCTTATAAAACTATTTTTATAAGGTCCCTGCTTATAGTTACATGGCACCTAGCTATAGGGGCACAAAGGGCACACCTTAGGGGTGACTTATATGTAAAAATAAGGTAGTTTAAGACTTTGGAACTACTTTTAATTCTAAAATCGAATTTGCATGTAACTTTAATTTAAAAGCAGCCAGCAAGGCAAGCCTGCCTTTAAAATTACACTTAGCACCTCAGCAGTACACCTATGGGGCACTACCTATGCTGGGGTCTCTAAACCTCCATGCCCTACCGTATACTAGGGACTTATAAGTAGGTTAATTTTGCCAATTATAATTGGCCTAATTTGCATATCCACTTTACACAGAGCACAGGCCCTGGGACTTGTTAGCAGTACCCAGGGCACAGCCAAGAGTCAGTAACCACCAGTACCTGTCCAAAATGTTTGGGGGTGACTAAGGCAACAAAGAGGACTTTCCTACATATATGGTGGAAGTTTTATTCATCCAAATGCATCACGAATCCAATGAAACAACAGCCAACACGTTTTTCATGAACAAGACTTTCTCAAGGCTTTAAGCTGGACATGCAAAAAACAAAAAAGGAATACAATCAAATATCTGGAAGATAAACAGGGAATCTAGTAGTCGCAAGGATCCAAATCAAGACTCGTGTACATATACTGTTATCATAGGACCACAATGTAACTGTGGGGGGAAGGTGTTCCACCCTCTGCAGTACTATCTGCGACGGATGGACATTGTGTTTCCCAATTTCCCATATCTATATATAGGAGGTGCGAACCTGTAGCATAGCCACTTTGTTTTGTACATAGCATATTACTTTATGCATTCATTGATGGTTTTGCCTTTTGTAATCCATTAACCTTTATTAGAACATTGTGAGGCTAAGAGCTCCATGGAGCAGCAGCGGCCCATATAAGCCAGGATAGGCCCAATGCTCTCAACATTTCAGTGTCCCAATGGTCTCTGCCTTTCTCTTCAGCTTCCTTCTCCAAACTACATGGATTGAGCAGGGGAAAGTAAATGTCAGAGGCCGTGCAGCAGGACACACCAGCCTTTACCCTTCCCTCCTTCTGCAGCTCAGTGTCTCTGGGGCTTTGCAGGTGGGGAGGGGTAAACTCTGCTCAGCTCCTGGGTCTCTCTGGCTTAAATCAAGGGGCTGATTTCTGGCTGCCTTCTTTCATAGCTCTTCCTCTTAATGATCAGAAGTTATGATTTTCATAGCAGCCATTGATGCTTAACTACTGAAACTATCACAAATGGTATCAGGTGCTACAGCACTTTCTAGAGGGCTTTATTGTCCAGTTTACCTGTGACAGCTGTCGCATCACTGTCAATTTTTGTTATAGTGTCTATTGATACTCTGGGATCTACTCTGCTCTCTCAGGCCAGCTGTGGCCGTGCTCTTATATGGACATGCTCTCCCCTGGCTCTGAGGTTGTAGAATGCATATGTCGAAACTGATTTGGAGTCAGTGCTGACCGGAAACCAGACGTAGCAACAACAAAACATTTCATGCTATGCTTAGAGTACCCTGCACAAGCACATCAAACAACTCTGACACCGTGCTGAGGCACTGCCGACAGCTGGAAGTTCTACAGTTAATACTGTTTTTCAAATAATTTAAGAAAATGGTATATTTTTATGGCACACTTTCAAAATCTGCTTAGCTTTAAGTTTGACATAAAAACAATTTTAGCTGTCTCACCAACTTCATGTTAAGTAAAGTCATAATAAAAAGAAACGCACACACACATACAAATAATACATGGGAGACTGGATTCCTGGTGCAAATGATTCTCGCTAATTTTCCTATTTACATTGTGCCCTCTTCAGTAGCCTGTAATAAAGAATTGCATAACTGTTACAAGTTATTACAGATGAGTTCTGACATCACAATACGCCACCTGGGCCAGCATCCAGGGTGAAAGGCAGCCGCAGAGCAAAAGCTAAAATTTAAACAAAGAATACAGGCATCTGTCTTTACTTAAAAACCAGAAAGGGATCACCCTGCCTCACACTCCAGCATGCAGTCAGCCCCAGTGTATCATGATAAATGCAGTACAAGTTTGTTTTTTATCTATAAAGTAAACTAAACTTTTTCACCTTAGTAGGTGCAGCAAGTGCTGTACATCTCTCGACACGTGTTTCTGGGTTCAGCCCTTCATCAGCAGAGAGCAGCTTTGTCTGTGGGGTTGCTGGAAATGCTGTCAAAAGTCCTCTCAGGTTTGTGTACCACTCACCGGCACACAGGTGCTTCGTCAGCTCGTTTTTACTTCATCTGATATGTTTTTCTAGAATAAAGAGTGAACAGCAGATAGGAGATATTTATGTTATCATTTTTATTTATTGTATGTCATAGGACAGAAAAATCAATCCCTGCATTTTTGTACAAAGTCCGAGCCACACCATTTTATTAATCTGAAGACTTTAACTTGAGGTCTAATATATTTTTTTAAAAGTGACCAACTCATATTGATGCGTTTAATTTCACATCTCAGGTTCTGCTTTTTTTCTTCATGTCTGCAATGAAAATGAAAAAGGAAGACAGCACAGATGTAAGGAATTTGTAAGCAGGGTGAAGATGCGAATACATATTATAACATATAAAATACCCTATGTGATATGTTAAAAGAGCATTATACATCACCTCAGAGTTGCATCACCTTACAAAAGAACGCAGCGTTTGGCGTCATTTCTCTGTATGATCTCTAATTAAATAGCAGAGGTATAGGTAAGCAAACGATATAGAGATAGTGCACCACTGCGCAAAGTCAATAGAGTCCAGTAACACAACGTTGTCTTGTAACCATCTTCATTTTTTTATTATTGCTTTTTGTTGCATCAACAAACAGTCAGCCAACGCGTTTCGTCCTGACCAAAAGGACTTCATCAGGGCTTATATTTGTATAGTCTTTAAATTAATTGTCTTTTCATATTATTGAACTAGTAAATATCCAATACTAGCCCATTATTACCCATAACATCCGGGATGAGCCATGTCCATCCCAATCAAAAACTAGGTAAGCACTCTTCAACCATTGACTTGGTAAAGTGCTATTAAAGTGATAAACAGAATGGACCAATGCGTAGTTCTCTTCAGTCACTGTCTTTCTTAGTTGTGAGTGACAGCTTTTTTTTTTAGCACATGTGCAAATCGACCTAAAGAATAGTCTACTTCAGTGCCAGGGTTGGTGGGAAAATGATGATTCTCAAAGGTTTACTCCATAGTGAATTGTGATTTTATTTAAGAGAAGGAGGGTGGTAGTATGCATAAACCTTTATGAAATACTTCTGAGCAGCAACATTTCAAATAGCCAAGTATAG
Source organism: Pleurodeles waltl (assembly GCF_031143425.1). Taxonomy (NCBI): domain Eukaryota; kingdom Metazoa; phylum Chordata; class Amphibia; order Caudata; family Salamandridae; genus Pleurodeles; species Pleurodeles waltl. Next base: position 20,530,547 of record NC_090446.1, on the reverse strand, counting down.
AACACCACCTGAACACACAATACAGAATAGAACACCAACAGTTCATATAGGGTCCATATCCACCATTTCCTTCCTCTTGTGGCTGCTGATTCATCCATAACATTTCATAAACAGCTTCACTTTAAAACATCTTTAATCCTCTCTCCGGATATAACACCGGTTCTCTGAAAATAAATAACCCCAAACTCTGTAATTGATTCTTGTAAAAACTTTAATAACAATGTATTCCATATACTTTAAATGTGCATACATATGTCATAACTCCAATCATTCACAACACCACCCTTTTCCACAATCATGCCCACTTTAAGGGTGGGAGGGAGGGATAATGCTAGCCTGCTTATATTTTATAAAATCATGATTCTCTATGCAGTAAACCTCTGCCACATCACAGACCACCTGAGAAACCTGCACTGGCTCCCAGTCAATAAGCGAGTCACATTCAAACTCCTCACCCATGTTCACAAAGCACTGCACAACACCGGACCAGAATACCTCAACAGACTGCTGTCCTTCTACACCCCGACCGGCATCTCCGCTCCAAGACCTCGTCCTCGCAACTGTTGCAAGCGTCTGCAGAACAACAACCAGCGGTAGATCATCCTGTATCTCTCTCTTGAAACTCTGAATGGAATAAACTCCTGCTTTTAACTCTGAACAATTGATACGATCCTGCCTCTCCTCTAGACTCCATTTCAAACCTTCTTCCAATCAAGCACCCCATTCTAAATTGCTTGCATCTGATTTCAAAACAAAATCTGGGGTTGTACCATAAATTGCTCAACTATTACAAGATTCTAAGTTCTCCATCCACCAACCTAGCTCTCTCCGAGCTTCTTGACTCATTACCAATTTGTCCCCATACCAAAGACCCTGTGACAAACCTGAAATTTTTAAGAATTTGCAGAGCTCTCTACTGAAAGGGTCCCTTAAAACGTACGTGAATTAAAAAAATAAAAGCCCCATCACTCAAGACAGCTCTCTCAAACTTACTTCATCTTTCTTCAATAGATGTCCTACTATAGCCTTAGAACCCGCCGTAGCGGGCTCTACCGGCTATTAAAGGCCCGCTCCCCGCGTTAAATGCCTGAGCCGAAGGCGAGGGCATTTAACAAGGGAGAGGGACTTTAATAGCTGGTAGAGCCCGCTACGGCGGGTTCTAAGGCTATTAGAACATTCTGCCACACAGGGCAGAATGTTCCATTAAAAAACTAAATGTTCACGGAGCACGAGGGGATTAAAATCCCCTCGGGCTCGGTGAGGCTTTGTTCACAGCTGTTGCTGTGAACAAAGCGAACATTGGAATGTTGGCGCTGCGGGCTTTTACCAGCCAGTAAAAGCCCGCAGCACTCCATTGTTTTCAATGGAGCCTCCAGCATTCCAATGTTCTAATTCCCTTTATTTTAGACAAATCTTGTTATGGGGTAACTGAAGCTGACAATTAACTGCGTCATTAGTGAAACCCATGAATTCTATCTTCAGTGAAGGAATCACGATTGACTTTTCCTGATTTATTAAAAAACCCAGAGACTCCAACAACTCCTTTGTCATCTGCCAATGTCCAAATATACTATCATTCATACTCCTCACTCTCTCAAGAAACTCACATCCTGTATCATTACCTTGGAAAAACACCAACGGGCTGATGAAAGACAAAATGGAAGACATTTGAATGGACATAACTGCTTCTCCTGTCTGAAAGGTAGGAAAACCTGATTCTGAAGCAATCAGAAACAAAAAATATGCATCAGTCAGATCCATTTTTACCTTTCAACAGATTAATCCCTTCCATCTTGAAATGTCTATACGTCACAAAATAATTCATATCTTACAAGTTTATCACAGGTCTCCAACCTTTCTCCTTTTTTTCAATAGAAACAGGGCACGCACAAATCCAATCTGATCTTCCTTCACTTTCGCTGCTGCACTGTCTTCTAAAATCTGATCTACCTCATCTGCTATAATCTGCTTTAGCTGTTTGAATTGCAATTCCCTTGGAATTTTACTTTCAATTGGTTTTGAATAGAACTCTTTTATGTATCCTGAAATTGCACCAATCACCCAAGGATCGTTTGTAATTGTTTTCCACTATTGAACAAAACATTACGATTTTCCTCCCACCTTTCCATGAGTAAAACCACAAACAGTCCTCATACTCACCTTGTCTTGACAAATTAACTTGTGCTCTTCCTCTTGCAGACCTAGGTCTGTGTTCTCTTCTGCTTTGGGGACAAAAAATGACTTGATCCCTGACTTTCCCTTCCTCATTTGTCATTACAGGGGATCTTATCGAAGGCATGGCCAAAGGGTTGCCCTTTCCTTCCAGCCCTTCCATATAAACTTCCTCTACCAAATACTTTGGCACAGAACTATGTACATTATATAAAGGCCTGGACTTACTTTCCAAGGTATTTTACTAATCCTTCCATAAAAAGAAAACCTTTTACTTCCTCACTAGTATCCTTCTTAACCACATCCCCTAGCTTTGAACTAATATACAACAACACAGCATTACATCCCTCTGAAATTAGGCTAGCATTGGTCTTTCCAAGGAAACAAATTACTATCTGTGTCCATCCTGTTAATACATCCAAATCAATATCACTACCCTTTACATACAATTCTCCATCAAATCGCAATTTGTTACTGTAGGAAGTTGGCTCTGTATGTGCTATTTCAAAGTAAGGAATAGCATGCACAGAGTCCAAGGGTTCCCCTTAGAGGTAAGATAGTGGCAAAAAGAGATAATACTAATGCTCTATTTTGTGGTAGTGTGGTCGAGCAGTAGGCTTATCAAAGGAGTAGTGTTAAGCATTTGTTGTACATACCCACAGGCAATAAATGAGGAACACACACTCAGAGACAAATCCAGCCAATAGGTTTTGTTATAGAAAAATATATTTTCTTAGTTTATTTTAAGAACCACAGGTTCAAATTCTACATGTAATATCTCATTTGAAAGGTATTGCAGGTAAGTACTTTAGGAACTTTGAATAATTACAGTAGCATTTATACTTTTCACATAAAACACAAATAGCTGTTTTAAAAGTGGACACTGCAATTTTCACAGTTCCTGGGGGAGGTAAAGTATTGTTATTTTTAGCAGGTAAGTAAATCACTTACAGGTCTCAGTTTTGGGTCCAAGGTAGCCCACCGTTGGGGGTTCAGAACAACCCCAAAGTTACCACACCAGCAGCTCAGGGCCGGTCAGGTGCAGAGGTCAAAGAGGTGCCCAAAACACATAGGCTTCAATGGAGAGAAGGGGGTGCCCCGGTTCCAGTCTGCCAGCAGGTATGTACCCGCTTCTTTGGAGGCAGACCAGGGGGGTTTTGCAGGGTACCGGGGGACACACGAGTCAGCACAAAAAGTACACCCTCAGCAGCGCGGGGGCGGCCGGGTGCAGTGTGTAAACACGCGTCGGGTTTCCAATAGTTTCCTATGGGAGACCAAGGGATCTCTTAAGCGGTGCAGGCAGGCAAGGGGGGGGGCTCCTCGGGGTAGCCACCACCTTAGCAAGGGAGAGGGCCTCCTGGGGGTCACTCCTGCACAGAAGTTCCGTTCCTTCAGGTGCTGGGGGCTGCGGGTGCAGGGTCTTTTCCAGCCGTCGGGAAATTAGAGTCAGGCAGTCGCGGTCAGGGGGAGCCTCGGGATTCCCTCTGCAGGCGTCGCTGTGGGGGCTCAGGGGGGACAACTTTGGTTACTCACGGTCTTGGAGTCGCCGGAGGGTCCTCCCTGAGGTGTTGGTTCTCCACCAGTCGAGTCGGGGTCGCCGGGTGCAGTGTTGCAAGTCTCACGCTTCTTGCGGGGATTTGCAGGGGTCTTTAAATCTGCTTCTTGAAACAAAGTTGCAGTTCTTTTGGAGCAGTGCCGCTGTCCTCAGGAGTTTCTTGTCTTTTCTTGAAGCAGGGCAGTCCTCTGAGGATTCAGGGGTCGCTGGTCCTTGGGAAAGCGTCGCTGGAGCAGGTTTCTTTGGAAGGCAGGAGACAGGCCGGTAAGACTGGGGCCAAAGCAGTTGTTGTCTTCTTCTGCAGGGTTTTTCAGCTCAGCAGTCCTCTTCTTCAGGTAAGTTGCAGGAATCTAAAGTTTTAGGTTCAGGGAAGCCCTTAAATACTACATTTAAGGGCGTGTTTAGGTCTGGGGGGTTAGTAGCCAATGGCTACTAGCCCTGAGGGTGGGTACACCCTCTTTGTGCCTCCTCCCAAGGGGAGGGGGTCACATCCCTAATCCTATTGGGGGAATCCTCCATCTGAAAGATGGAGGATTTCTCAAAGTTAGAGTCACTTCAGCTCAGGACACCTTAGGGGCTGTCCTGACTGGCCAGTGACTCCTCCTTGTTGTTCTCATTATTTCCTCCGGCCTTGCCGCCAAAAGTGGGGGCCGTGGCCGGAGGGGGCGGGCAACTCCACTAGCTGGAGTGTCCTGCGGTGCTGGAACAAAGGGGTGAGCCTTTGAGGCTCACCGCCAGGTGTTACAGCTCCTGCCTGGGGGAGGTGTTAGCATCTCCACCCAGTGCAGGCTTTGTTACTGGCCTCAGAGTGACAAAGGCACTCTCCCCATGGGGCCAGCAACATGTCTCTAGTGTGGCAGGCTGCTGGAACCAGTCAGCCTACACAGATAGTTGGATACAGTTTCAGGGGGCACCTCTAAGGTGCCCTCTGGGGTGTGTTTTACAATAAAATGTACACTGGCATCAGTGTGCATTTATTGTGCTGAGAAGTTTGATACCAAACTTCCCAGTTTTCAGTGTAGCCATTATGGTGCTGTGGAGTTCGTGTTTGACAAACTCCCAGACCATATACTCTTATGGCTACCCTGCACTTACAATGTCTAAGGTTTGGCTTAGACACTGTAGGGGCACAGTGCTCATGCACTGGTGCCCTCACCTATGGTATAGTGCACCCTGCCTTAGGGCTGTAAGGCCTGCTAGAGGGGTGGCTTATCTATACTTGCATAGGCAGTGAGAGGTTGGCATGGCACCCTGAGGGGAGTGCCTTGTCGACTTACTCATTTTGTTCTCACCAGCACACACAAGCTGGCAAGCAGTGTGTCTGTGCTGAGTGAGGGGTCTCCAGGGTGGCATAACAGATGCTGCAGCCCTTAGAGACCTTCCCTGGCATCAGGGCCCTTGGTACCAGAGGTACCAGTTACAAGGGAGTTACTTGGATGCCAGGGTGTGCCAATTGTGGATACAAAAGTACAGGTTAGGGAAAGAACACTGGTGCTGGGGCCTGGTTATCAGGCCTCAGCACACTTTCAATTCAAAACATAGCATCAGCAAAGGCAAAAAGTCAGGGGGTAACCATGCCAATGAGGCATTTCCTTAGAGTTACCAAAGGTCCCAAAACACCTAGTAATTTATCTTTGAATTGCTTCACTGGTCTTTCAAGTCCCTCTCTAGGATGTCTTCCCAACTTAAAAAGGTATGTAATTAAGTCAGGATCCAAATCAGTTGCAGCCGTCTCCTTAACACCAATCACTAGGCAAGTACATTCTGCCCACATTGTATTCCTTTCCTCTTTCTCTCAAGTTTTTTTCTTATTCAATGTTTAATATACTCAGCTTCATCGGCCACCAGTCTGAACGCCTAGGAGGCCTAAATAACTTCTCCCCCTATGATCCCTGATCTCTTATCTCCCAACAAGTTTAAAACTCTAACTTCCTGTAAACCTATCTCTGAACCATCATCACATGTCAAATCCAAGACATGTTCCTCCAAATCCCTTTGTGCATCTTGTTGATGCTCAACCTGATGCAGTAGATTCTCATTTGCAGGGTTAGCGAACCCTCTTTGCGTGCCTGTGGGACACGTCTCCCTGATGAGTCGTTAAGGTCCTCCAGCTCCCCCAGGCTCTGTCAAACCTAAAACACCCTGTTCCTTCCATGTTTCCTGTTTTCCAAACATTTCCCACCTGGGCCCCTATTTATCCTACCTTCATCCTGAAACTAACCAAAATTCCTCATCATCCGCAACAGTTCATTTACCTTCCTTCACTATAATCCTCACTGTCCCCTGAAAGGTATTTTTTAAACCTTCACATACCACTTTTTTAATGATCCCTGCTAGTTCCTCCTGTGTCAATATATGACCTCCTTCAGCCATCCTTGCAGACCTTATTTTACCGTGTCTTTTAAGAGTTTCAAATAAATTATTTGTTTATTTCCATAAAGTATTCTTTATTCCTCATGTTTCCTTTCATAGCACTTGAGGAACTAATTACACCTTGAAATGCGTCACACAGAAATCACTGAGGCTTTAAATGATGTGTGTCAGTTACAAAGCCGTTCCTCAGCAACCGCCACTAATATGCCCAACTTCCTATCAATTCAACATGTAAATGGCCATGTTGCTGAAGCAAGCACCAATTTATTTTTTTAAAAGCATGATGCAACATTACGACATCGCGCGTTGCCAAAATCAAAAATGGCGGAATCTGCCCATAGTTATTGAGCACGAGCGCGCCAAAACGCGCGAAGCAGCTCAAAGACAAATGTGCAAGCCGTCTGAAAAGCACGAGGCAATTAACTGGAAATCTTTTCCCCAAAATAGCAATTTGGATTTAACCTTAAACCAAAGTTAAGATAAAACCTGTTTAGTTTTAGTTTTAGTTTTAGTAAGATCTAAATGTAGACCTGATAAACGTGGTAATCCTAATTCTCCCACTCACATTCCCTGCCCCAAAAATTAGGCTTTCGGCAGGTCATAACAAACATCCTACAATTTTGAAATCTCATCATAAATCAACCCCAGTACTTGTCTGTTCAGAGGCAGCACACTAAAGAGGAAGGAAATGGTGGAACTTGAGTTTATACGGACTGTCAGTGTTCCATTCTGGATTGAGTGTTTAAATTGTGTTCTGTTCCTGGATCTTTGAAATGTTGGTTCTCAAAAGTTGTAAATAAAGGCTGTCTTGCCATAAAGGCTCTGCTTTTATGCAATGTTTTCTATGTGGATGGCAGGATGTTTACTGCTTCTACCCTTTCAATGTCTATGGTATACACTTGCAAAAATTAATTAAAAAAATGCAGTTTTATCAAGGTCAGACCTATTGGCTTTGCTAATTCTTATTGCCATACTGGAGAAACTGCAGGGAAGGCGGTGCCCCTAGAGCCTTTGATGTGTTAGTTGGACTATTACAGCTTTCCAAAGAACTGAAGACTGAGCTCTATTTTATAGATCTTGCATTAGTGGTGGCCAAGAAGTGCATAATGATGGGGTGGAAGTTGGACACTATGCCTCAGTGTAAGTCATCGCTAATAGATGTACCAAAGTGGATGCTGGGGCCTTCAGTGCCCTACACACTGTCAAAAGGCGGGGGCTGTAGAAATCAGTGGGCAGCTTGGAGGGGTTCCAATTGGCCAACCCTGATAATCTTACAGAGCAGTGTGATAAGATAATAATAAGGCCGGCCAGAACTGGAAGTGTAGTTTGTAACCTGTGACTGAGGTGGTAGGAAGTACAGGAGGGTACAATGATTAGCTTCTAATTTTAGATGGACACACAATTTTGAGTAAATGTGTAACAAAATTAAAGTTGGCCCCAAAATATAGGCGGTCATTCCAACCTCGGCTGTAAAAGGCGCTTACCGCCGTGCAGAAGACCGCCATAACACCGCCGCGGTAAACCGCCACGTCATTCTGACCCACAACAGGCAAACCGCCAAAATACCGACATCCACAAAAGTCCGCCACACCAAAGGCCAGGGAGAAACTGGCGATGACCAAACCTCCACCGTCACGCCAACAGAAATACGCCCATGCCATTACGACCCACGAATCCACGCGGTGGTCTTTCAACCGCGGTATTCCATTGGCGGTACACACCGCCGCGCTCAAAATACACACACATATACAAAACACAGCCACATTGGACAATTACAAATACACACACCTGATACACATACAAACAACACTCCCACACACCCAATTAAATTTAAAACACACACCCACATCACCCACAAACCCCCACTCCTAGAGATTCGTGAACACGCATAGAGAACAGAGATCCGAGCACCCAGACGCGCAATTCACTGTCACCCAGCAATATTCCCACGCACTTCAAACAACACACCAATACACATCACCACACTTAGCACCACACAACCCACCCCACATATTCCCCACGCCACCCCATGGCACCGCAAAGACACCCCAGGCTTTCTGATGCTGAACTCAGGGTCATGGTGGAGGAAATAGTACGGGTAGAGCCACAGCTCTTGGGGACAGAGGTGCAGCACACCACCATTGCCAGGAAGATGGAGCTATGGAGCAGAATAGTGGACAGGGTCAACGCAGTGGGACAGCACCCAAGAAATCGGGACGACATCAGGAAGCGGTGGAACGACCTACGGGGGAAGGTGCGTTCCATGGTATCCAGGCACAACATCGCGGTGCAGCGGACTGGCGCCGGACCCCCACCTCCTCCCCCAGAATTTACAACATGGGAGGAGCAGGTCTTGGCGATCCTGCATCCTGAGGGCCTCGCAGGAGTAGGCGGAGGAATGGACTCTGGTAAGTCAAATCTTAACTACTTCATCCCCCCCACCCCACCAGCATGCCAACTCATACCCCCACCCTCACTCCCACCCCCATCACACCTCCTCCTTGCAAATTTCTCACCATCACAACCCACCCATCCCAACACCAAGCCCTGCATGCGACCACAAACCATGGACACCCATCACCTAAGCATGCCCACTGCACATACCCATCCCCCCCCCAAACCACCGTCACAACAGCCCCCACAAGGGAATGCCAGCACTGAGGTACACGGGCACCCACCCATTACACGCTATGGCACACACAGAAACAATAACCATACTTTTATACCCCTGCAGGACCCGAACGCCACGTCACCGCGCAGGAGGGTCCACAAATGTCCATTCCACCCCCAGAAGAGGCCCACAGTGATGACAGCAGCTCTGTCTCCCTGGACCTAGATGACCAGCCCGGCCCATCGGGGACCTCGGGACAGTCGGTTCCCCTCAGACAGCCACAGGCCACAGCAGACCTTCCCCCCTCTGGGAACACCAGCACAGCACCCACCCAGCGGGCCCATACCTCTGTCCCCAGGACACGTCAAGCAGCAGTGTGTCCACCACTACAGGGCACCCAGGTTAACCCACCACCCCAACAACAACAGGGACCTGGGAGCAGTAGTATTGGGCACACGGACCAGGGGACAGAGGCCCAGGGAAACAGGGGAACTGGGAGGGCTGCTGTGCGACGGGGGGGACAGGCCAAGGGAACCCACTCTCCACGAGGCCCTATCCTCCATCATGGGAGCATACCACCACTCCCAGGAGACGATGGCGACGGTCCTGGGCAGGTTTCAGGAGATCCAGCTTCTGCAGGAGGAACAGTATATTGGGTTCAGGGAGGAACTAAGAAACATCAGTTCCGCCATGGGCACCATCGTAGTGGCTCTGAATCAGGTAGTCACCACATTGCGGGACCATGTGGCACCACAAAGGGCCCCTGTCACTAGCATGGACCAAGAACAGCCTACCACCTCCCGGCGCTAGTGGACAGGAGGCCCGACACAAGACCAACAGGCCACCAGAACCCCACCCCTGCAGAAGGAGAACCACCCCGCAAGCGGGCCCTGAGATCCAGGAAGAAGACAGAGTAAGATGCCAAGACCCCCGCCAGGAAAGGATACCTCCCTGATTGTCATCCCACTGTCCCACATTGTCACCCTGTCCAACCTTAAACTGCCCCTGCTCCACTTTCCACAGGCATATGGACAATGCACCTGTGAGACTGATAATCTGGACTCTGCCATGGACATTCCTCCACCATCACCCATCACCGAATTGCAACCACTTACCAATTTAGAGCACTTTAATAAACACACTTATTGCACAAAACAATCTGGAGTCTGGCTGTAATTTTGAACAAATGTATTAGACTTAACCGTGCCAAAATGTTCATTTACATTGTGATGACAACATACCACTGTCACACAGCTGTAGTCCATGGGGAAACAAAGCAGATGTCACGCAGTGGGGCCCACATCTCTGAAATCGGAAGGGAAAGTCACAACTCAGTTACCATACACTGGGGGAAAAGGTCAGACAGTAGTGAGGTAGTAGTCTTTAAGTAAATGTAATATGCCGGTGTGGATTCTTACCTGTGTGTCATTGAAAATACTGCTGTATTACTGTGTTCCTGTTGTCTATGTCGTCCTCTTCGCCTTCCTCCTCTTCACTCTCCACAGGCTCCACAGCTGCTACAACACCACCATCTGGACCATCCACCTGCAGAAAAGGCACCTGGCGTCGCAAAGCCAGGTTGTGATGCATACAGCAGGCCACGATGATCTGGCACACCTTCTTTGGTGAGTACATTAGGGATCCACCTGTCATATGGAGGCACCTAAACCTGGCCTTCAGGAGGCCGAAGGTCCACTCGATCACCCTCCTAGTACGCCCATGGGCCTCATTGTACCATTCCTCTGCCCTTGTCCTGGGATTCCTCACTGGGGTCAGTAGCCAGGACAGGTTGGGGTAACCAGAGTCACCAATTAGCCACACACGGTGCCTCTGGAGTTGACCCATCATGTAAGGGATGCTGCTATTCCGCATGATGTATGCGTCATGCACTGACCAAGGGAACTTGGCATTAACATGGGAGATGTACTGGTCAGCCAAACAGACCATCTGGACATTCATGGAATGATAACTTTTCCTGTTCCTGTACACCTTTTCACTCCAGCTGGGGGGGACCAAAGCAACATGTGTCCCATCAATGGCACCAATGATGTTGGGAATATGCCCAAGGGCATAGAAATCACCCTTCACTGTAGGCAAATCCCCCACCTCAGGGAAAACGATGTAGCTCCGCATGTATTTCAGCAGGGCAGACAACACTCTGGACAACACCTTTGAAAACATAGGCTGAGACAACCCTGATGAAATGGCCACTGTTGTTTGAAATGACCCACTTGCTAAGAAATGGAGTACTGACAGAACCTGCACTAGAGGGAGGATCCCTGTGGGTTGGCGGATTGGTGACATCAGGTCTGGCTCCAGCTGGGCACACAGTTCCTGTATAGTGGCTCGGTCAAGCCTGTATGTCAGTATGACATGTCTTTCTTCCATTGTCGACAGGTCCACCAGTGGTCTGTACACGGGAAGATTCCTCCATCTCCTCGCATGTCCCAGCGGACGGTGCCTATGAAGGACAACAGCGAGCACAGAGTCAATCAACCCACAGGTACGTTCCCACAGCTTGCACATAACACGATTCCCAATGCATTGTATGGCTTGTATGAGTGTCGATGCAAGGCCTAGGTATGTGTGACGCAGTAGAAATTAAGCCATGTGGGCCCTTGAAATGGCGGCTGCCTGACCTGTGAAGTGCGACAATGCTTTGTGGCCAATGCCTGTGTTGAGTGGGGTGGATGAAAGATGGTGAGGAGGGGAGCGATTGAGGCATGCATCAAACGACAGATGAGAGCATGTGCCACATGGCAAGGCTGGGGATGGGGGGCCACTCTCATCGAGCATGCAGAAGGTGATGATTATTCTTCTCTCCCTGTACAAGTCACATAGGTCAGCGCCCACCAGAAAATCGACATTTGGCGTGCCATCGCCAAGGACATCCGGACCCTGGGGGTCCACCACAGACGGGGCACCCACTGCCGGAAGAGATGGGAGGACATCTGCCGCTGGAGCAGGAAGACGGCGGAGGCTCAGCTGGGGATGGCCTCCCAACGTGGGAGGGGTGCCAGTCGTACTTTGACCCCCCTGATGTCCCGGATCCTGGCGGTGGCCTACCCCGATTTGGATGGGCGCGTGAGGACAACACAGCAGACACAAGGGGGTGAGTACAAACTCATTCTGCTGACTTTGCGCGCAGTGGAGGTGTCTGGGTGGGGGAGGAGGGCTGTGGGTATCCCTAGGCCAGGGCGATTTCTGTAGGCTAGGCCCCTCCATAAGGCATGGCCCTGTGCCCCCGCCCCCCACCTCTGTAGGGTGCCAAGTACAGGTATCCATGGCACTGTGTCATCTATGCGTGCAGTTGTCGTCCATAGGCTTGTAGGCCATGTCCCACGGATTGAGAAGTGGACCCCAAGTGCGCGGCGTAGTGCAGGGGGCTTCTGTGTCTGTCCTCTCCGCCAACGGTGTCGCCAATGCATGCACTCAACATGTCTTTATTTCCCCCCCCCTTTATTGTGGTCTTCCTGTTCATGTGTGCATTAGCATCATCAGGCGGAGGAGAAGTGGCATCGGAGCACGAGGGAGCTGCATCCCACATGGCCCTGGAGGGCCATGCAACGGAGTCCGAATACACCAGTGGGACGGAGGGCGAGGGGAGCTCCACAGCGGGGACTCGTGCAGACATTAGTGACAGCGACTCGTCCTCTGAAGGGAGCTCCCTTGTGGTGGCGGCAACATCTGTGCCCCCCGCAACAACAGGTACAGCCGCCACCCAGCGCACCAGCACCGCCCTCCCAGAAGCCCCTCAGCATTTGCCCCGTGCCCGCTCACCCAGGAAGGTGGGCATCTCCTTCGCCCCAGGCACCTCAGGCCCTGCCCCAGTCACCCCTGCTGCCCTCAGTGAGGAGGTCATTGACCTCCTGAGGACGCTCATTGTTGGGCAGTCTACCCTTTTGAATGCCATCCAGGGTGTAGAAAGGGAGGTGCACCAGAGTAATGCATACCTGGAGGGCATTCATTCTGGTCAGGCTGCCCATCAGCGATCGTTCAACACTCTGGCCTCAGCACTGATTGCAGCAATTGTCCCTGTCTCTAGCCTCCCCCCTCCAACTTTCTCCACCCATACCCTATCACCTGTACCTCTGCCTATCCCAGACACACCATCAGACCAGCCTGCACACACCTCAACACCCAAGGGAAGCTCATCCAGACATAAGCACCACACATCACACAAGCATTCACACAAGCAACATCCACATACAGACATACCAAAACCCACTGCCTCCACTGTGACCCCCTCCTCCTCGTCTCCCTCCTCCCTCCCTGTGATGTGTCCACTCACACCTGCATGCACAACATCTTCAACCACTACATTCATAACCAGCACACCCACCAGAACACCCCGCACACGTGCAGTCACCACCCCCACTACCATTCACACGTCCCCTGTGTCCTCTCCCAGTGTGTCTGTCACCCCCTCTTCCAAGCTACACAAACGCAGGCAGCCACCCACCCAACAGCCATCCACCTCACGACAGCATCCAGCCCAAGCACCTGCACCCAAAGACACCAGACTGAAAACTCCTACAACCACATCCTCTTCTTCCACTCCCATACCCACTACACCTACCCGTCCCTCTCTTCCTAAATTGATTTTCCTTTCCAAACTTGACCTCTTTCCTACAACTCCCCCACCCCGTCCATCTCATAGGACTCCAGGCAGCACCTCAGCCACCACAAAATCGGGACCTGTAAAGACAGTTTGCCAGGGACTGTGGAGTCCCCCACCCTCCAGGGCAGCCAGTTCAGTCAGGAGCCAAGGCACGGCCAGCCCACCCCCGGTAAAGCATCCGAAGATTGCCAGTGGCCGGCGCGAGAGGCCTAAGACACCAGGGACCAGAATTCCTACCATGGCTCCGGCAGGAAGTGTGGTGCCACCTGGCACACCGCCAAAGGTGGTGAAGGGCCACAGGCGAACAGGGAAGGGTGGGAAGGGCAGCACGCCTGACAAGTCCGCCAGCAGGCCAGCTGGCCAGGAGGGCCCCGCCAGCCCCATCCCAGGTGGGCAGGAGGACACCCACAGGCCCGGAAGTGCAGCCCAGGAGGGCCCCGCAAGCCACACGACTGATGGGCAGGAAGGCACCGCCAGCCACAGGTCAGGTGGCGAATGACCTCCATGCCATGGCCGGATCCGCTGACCTGGACACTCATCTCAAGCACCGCTGCACTGGGCCCTTCATTTCAAGCACCGCTGAACTGGGCACCGCCGTCTCAAGCACCGCTGAACTGGGCACCGCCGTCTCAGGCACCGCTGAACTGGGCACCGCCGTCTCAAGCACCGCTGAACTGGGCACCGCCGTCTCAAGCACCGCTGAACTGGGCCCTTCATCTCAAGCACCGCTGAACTGGGCCCTTCATCTCAAGCACCGCTGCACTGGGCCCTTCATCTCAAGCACCGCTGCACTGGGCACCGCCGTCTCAAGCACCGCTGAACTGGGCACCGCCGTCTCAAGCACCGCTGCACTGGGCCCTTCATCTCAAGCACCGCTGAACTGGGCACCGCCGTCTCAAGCACTGCTGAACTGGGCCCTTCATCTCAAGCACCGCTGAACTGGGCCCTTCATCTCAAGCACCGCTGCACTGGGCCCTTCATCTCAAGCACCGCTGCACTGGGCACTGCCGTCTCAAGCACCGCTGAACTGGGCCCTTCATCTCAAGCACCGCTGCACTGGGCCCTTCATCTCAAGCACCGCTGAACTGGGCACCGCCATCTCAAGCACCGCTGAACTGGGCCCTTCATCTCAAGCACCGCTGAACTGGGCACCGCCGTCTCAAGCACCGCTGAACTGGGCCCTTTATCTCAAGCACCGCTGCACTGGGCCCTTCATCTCAAGCACCGCTAGCCCATTGGCGGAAGGGGCAGGCCCGCATCTGTGTCGGGCAGGGCTGCACGCAGCACTCTGGGCACCAGTCCCCCTCCAGTACCAATGGGGACTGTTATCCACTTGTGAGACTGTGGCTTTGCACTCCCCAGGATGGGACAGTGGGCAAACCACCCACTGTAGAGACTTGAGAGACTGTGGCTTTGCACTCCCCAGGATGGTACAGTGGGCAACCCACCCACTGTAGAGACTTGAGAGACTGTGGCGTTGCACTCCCCAGGATTGAACAGTGGCCATGGAGGCCCCTCGTGGATCTGGTGTTGTGGACTCATCTGGCTGAGGTGCCCCCTCTTCCCTTCCCCCTGAGGTGCCTGTAGTTTTCCTATCTGATGCCCCTGCAGTGTTCTCTCCGTTGGAGTCAGGTATCCTGTGTGGGCTTTGCCCATGTGATTTGGGCCCAGTGGTCCACGAACAATGGCTTCAACAAATATCGAACTTGACAATTTATGTATATAATAGTTTTAGATGTGTGATATATTTTTAAGCCAGTTATACAATATATTCCAATGTTTATAATCCTTTCCTTTTGTCTTTGCATTCTTCCGGGGGGATTGGGGGGTGTAACTGTGATGTATTGCTATGCATTGATATGTGTGTTGTAGTGGGTGAGGGTGGGGGTGGGTGTGTCGCGTATGTGTGTCCCCGTAATTTTTTCCCTCCCCCCTCCCCTGTGTCATAGGTGCAGTACTCACCGTTGTCTTCTGCGCCGGCGTTCGTGCTCCTGGTAGAGGAGCAGGAAGACAATCGCTGGGAGGATGTGGAGTTCGGGTTCCATGCTGTCCAGATTCCTCGTGGGGTTTATGGAGGTGAGCGTTTTCCATTCGAAATGGCTGTTTCCGCCGTGTTTTTATCGGCGGGGCTACCGCCCCGGAAAAGGTGGTGGATTGGTAGGTTGTGATACAGTGGGCGGTACATTGTCTCCCGCCTGTCTGTTGGCGGTGACCGCCGCGCTGTTTGTTTGTACCGCCGTGGTGGGTGGTGTGGTCATGTGGCGGTCTCTGTTGGCGGTTTCCGCCAGGGTCGGAATTCCATTTTTTTTACCGCCAGCCTGTTGGCGGTTTCGCCGCCGCTTTAACACCGACCGCCAGGGTTGGAATGACCCCCATAGTTTGAATAACGTAATGTTTTTTTAGACAATTGTTTGGTAATAAACAGATAGGACTTCTTTTGGATTTTGGTAAGCACACATTGTTGAGTAAATATGTAACAAAATGAAAGTTGGCCACTCAATGTAGTTCGATTAAGGTAATGTTTCTTTGTACAAGTGTCTGGTATTAAACAGACAGGACTTCTCTTGCATTCTGCTGCCATGGTTGGGGGGGTTAGATTCAATTTGGTTATTGTTCATTTATTCTTTTTATATGCTCATTGTGTCAAATGCCTTTGGTACCATTAAGATGAAAATATGTGTGCTTGTAAATTTGAAATAAGACCAGCAAAGTCAAATGTTATATATTTATCTACAAGACTATTGGAATGTAATAAAGAGCATTTTTTTAAAAACGCAAGGATTAGTTTTATATATTCTGAAAAGAAGTGTAGTATGTTCTAGCAATTTCTGACATCCAAGTTGCAGTAATTTTAAAGTAAACATTAACAGAATAAAGTACAAGTAATCCCTGACACTATCCAATAGGTAATACTGGAATGTGACAGATTTCCCTCAGGACGTCTACCATGCTGTGTAAACTTCGTAGGGATGGGTGACATATTCCACCAGTGGAAATGGTGGACTTTTGCAGCTCATCACGGAGTTCTGGCCAAATACTGCCAATCGCCGCATGGCTGGACTTTTTCTTGTGTGCGGTTCCAGGATGATAAATTGGTGAGCCAGATTTGGCATCCCCTAGTGTGATTTCCGATCACTAAGAGGACATTCATGAGATTTTTCTAATATAGGTGATCACGAAGGTACGCTGTCAGAAGGCTGCCGCTTGAGTAGAAAATCTATTCTTGCAGCAGCAAAATGAACTCAATAATCTGGTCCCTCTGGCAGGCCATGTAGTGCTGGTAATGCTGATGTTTCAGGGAGAACATGCTCTCTATGTTAAATCACAGCGCAAGCAGCACGAGATGCCTGTTTCCACCTGTTGGGGGAACTCCACTGAATATCGCAGAGTTTTTATGTAGCTGTGCAGCATGCCACCGAGTCAAATTCCACAAGTTAGTGGTTTTGGCCATACACTGTACGTCAACTAAAGCCCACTGCTCCCTTGCACAAACTCCTACTCTAAGTTTCTCTTGCCAGCAGTGAATGCGCCCTCAAAATCTGTAAACTCTTCGTTAAATGTGTGTTAAACAGCATATGTGACAGCAATAACACTGGTAACTTCGCCCGCACATCAATCATAGTCTGCCTCTGATTGATTGGCAGCTCTGGGTGGCCCCTTTAACATTCTCTGCAGTGGTTAAGTCACTGCTATAGTGGGATGTCAGTGTGAGCTTAATCCAGCAATATCCTTTTGCTGCTATAGTCTGAGGTCAGCACTGCTTGGTCTTTTCTGTAGAAATACAGAAGTGCGAGCTAACTCCAGCAGTGTCCTGTCACTGCTTTAATGTGACTTCAGTGTGAGCTTTCTCCAGCAGTGTCCTGTCAGTGCTTTAATGTGACATCAGTGCGAGCTTAGCAGTGTCCTGTCACTGCTTTAATGTGACTTCAGTGCGAGCTAACTCCAGCAGTGTCCTGTCACTGCTTTAATGTGACATCAGTGCGAGCTAACTCCAGCAGTGTCCTGTCACTGCTTTAATGTGACATCAGTGCGAGCTAACTCCAGCAGTGTCCTGTCACTGCTTTAATGTGACTTCAGTGTGAGCTTTCTCCAGCAGTGTCCTGTCAGTGCTTTAATGTGACATCAGTGCGAGCTAACTCCAGCAGTGTCCTGTCACTGCTTTAATGTGACTTCAGTGTGAGCTTTCTCCAGCAGTGTCCTGTCAGTGCTTTAATGTCACTTCAGTGTGAGCTTTCTCCAGTAGTGCTCTGTCTCCTCTGTAGAAATACACAAGTGTAAGCTTACCCAAGCAGTAACCTGTTGCTGCTATAGTGGGACGTCAAAGTGAGCTTATTCTAGCAGTGTCCTGTCACTGCTATAGTGTGACGTCAAAGTGAGCTTTCTACAGCAGTGCTCTGTCTCTTTGTTGAAATGCACAAGTGTGAGCTTGCCTCAGCAGTGTCCTGTCTCTGATATAGTGTGACATCAGTGTGAGCTTATTCCAGCAGTGTCCTGTCACTGCCATAATGTGACATCAAGGTGAGCTTTCTACAGCAGTGCTCTGTCTCTTTGTTGAAATGCACAAGTGTGAGCTTGCCTCAACAGTGTCCTGTCTCTGCTATAGTGTGACGTCAGTGTGAGCTTATTCCAGCAGTGTCCTGTCACTGCCATAATGTGACATCAAGGTGAGCTTTCTATAGCAGTGCTCTGTCTTTTTGTTGAAATGCACAAGTGTGAGCATACCTCACCAGTGTCCTGTCTCTGCTATAGAGCGACATTATTGTGAGCTTTCTCCAATAGTGCTATGTCTCTTCTCTAGAAATAGACAAGTGTGAACTTACTCCAGCAGTGTCCTCTGATTACTATAGTAGGAAGTCAGTGTGAGTTTACTCCTGCAGTGACCTGTCACTGCTGTAGTGGACATCAGTGTGAGCTTCTTCCAGCACCTCCCCTTCTTGTGAAGAAATACATGTGTAAGCTCATCCCTGGATAAAGGGAAACTGCATTGTTTAATTAGTCACTGCCAGGAAAGTTTTTGATCGGCGTTCACCAAAACATTTTTCTTTTAATAAACAAAAAAAATATGATGCTCATATACAAACAATTACATACTTTCAGGGGGTTTCTGTCAGCCCTGTCTGTCCTTTATTAGTCTCCTGTGGTGTCACTCACAGTTTGCTTCTGCCCATCACAACATATGGCATGGGGCACAAAGTAACCCACTTCAGCCATTGACTTTCCCTGCTGTAGTGCTGTGAGCAGGTGGTTTCTGGTGCAGGGGCACCAGAACTTATTTTTGAGGATCAGCACTTATTCTTCAGCCTCAAGCATTTCCTGCAAGCAAATGACACATATGGGAAAGAAACAAGGGAAAAACAAGAAAGCGTCACAAAGGGAGAAAGCAGAAAGCTGCAAAAGTAAGCTGAAGGGGCAGGGAGTGGCTGTAAATGAATTAAAGAGGCCTAAAATGGCTTCAGGATTATGCTGCCTCAGTATTCCATGCTCACATATTTAATTGTAGCAGCCGCGCATGTTTCAGAGGAGAGCTTTGGGCCCCAGCACATTTGTATTTTCAAAATACACACTGCCTGACTTTGGGTAACGGCATAAGTAGTCCCCTTCAGTATCAGGGCAACAGCTGTATTGTGTCCTTTTACATAAGAATAATAATTTTTTGTTTTGTTTCAGATTCGCCACTAGGATGTATTCATTTCCTTTTTCCAAATGCAGCTGTTTCTTAATCTTCTGTCCTAGAAAATGGTGCTTGATGTGGTGCATGCGAAGACCTCAAACATTTCCAACTTACTTGCATGATCACCTTTTATCCTACATTGGAGCAGCAGAATCTCATAGCTATGCACACTTCACTTCAAGGAATTCTCACACTTGCCATTTAGGGGATTGATTGTGTGACTGTAATTGTTCATTCACCACCGGCTGATCACTGCTCATGCTGAGATGTGGAGCTAGCATGACACACACTTGGCTGTCTCCACTCATGTTGTTGCCAAGCCTCCACCCCTTTAAATGCCTGGTTCAGAGCTGGGGATTGACAGATTACAGGAAATTACAGAGCCATGACAGCAAGTTCAACCATGTTCTCATGTGACCTGAGTTTGTCAAGCAGTGGTGTGAGATGAACATGCCTTGATTATTTATTGAGCTTTAATTACCTGTTTGTGAGTGAGGTGAGTTTAGGCGCAAACTCTTTACTTTTATACTTAAAAAAGGGTTGGTAAGGGTCAAGCTGTAAAAAAATACCACATTGTTTCAATGTACCATATTTGTTATTTGGAAAAGTGAAACCAGTCTTTCACTGGCAGGAGGGACTGCCAACCCAATGTGCCAGCGTGCCTGCCTCACATCCAGCCTGAGCCTCGTTATTCTCTGTGTACACCACAACATTGCAGCCTCCAGCAGTTCCTCTGCCTCAGCCGCTGAGGCGAGGCCTTATTTTAGCTCTTGATTGCTCAAACTTGGTTTACAATACTGTGATCTGCTGTTGCAAGGCTGTCCAGCTCTTCAGAGAAGGCTGGATGAAAACTCTCTGAAGAATGATGTTTCTGCGGCTCCCAAGACTTGAGGTGTGAGCTTACACTGGCATCTAGTGACTATTATAAGAACTGCAGTTTGTTGAAACAATCTGCTAAACTTTACTGCTGAACGATAACGTGTGCAGAATCAAAGGTTTTGTAGTGACCGCAGTGCGACAGCCTAGGTTTGGCAGTGCACAGGGGCACCATGGTGAACAGTCTAGGAACTACTGATTAAGTGGTTGAAGAAGAGGAGCATTAAACCATGACTCTGTGAGTTAGAGGTGTGATTAAGAGAGTGAGATTATTTTACTTGTTTTCAAGGTTTTACTCCTAGACTTTGGTTTTTGTAGTGAGGTGGTCAGCAAGAGAGTTGCAGAGTTCCTGGAAGGGAGTCGCTATTGAGTTGAAAAGTTCAGGGTTCTAGAATTCACTAATCATTTTTTCTAGCTCCCTTAATGGTCAAGTGACTTCTGAGGCACAATATGAGTAATGAAATTGTTTTGCTTTTTAGATGGTATTTAACAGAAATTACCTTGTTGTTGGTTGGGGAAGTGAAAGGCGCAACCCTGATAGAATGAAACACAAACAGTCCCTAAGTAAACCTGCGCTTAACCCTCTGTCACACAAAATCAGTCAAGTTTAAGTTAGAGGCAATGTGTAAAGTACTTATGCAGCAAACAAACAGCAAAAAGTGAAAATACAATAAAAGAAAAACCCCACACAAATTTTGAAAAGTAGAGTACAATGTAATAAAGTGTTTAACACCAAATGACAAAAATGAAATCAGTAGAACCAGAGTTATTCAATTTCAAAGATTTAAGTTAAGTTTAGCACCTAAAAGCACAAAGCACCTCTAGGAAAGTACCATATTCCTTAGCGTGTTACCCCCATTTTTACCTGTACGTCATTATGTTTTTGCCTGTCTCACTGGGATCCTGGTAGCCAGGACCCCAGTGCTGATAGTTTTTGGCCTAATGTGTCTGTCTGAGTAGTGCTTAACTGTGTCGCTGAGGCTCTGCTAATCAGAACCTCAGTGATTATGCTCACTCTGCTTTTAAATGTGTCACTGTAGGCTAGTGACTTTATTTACCAATTTCAATTGGCACACTGGACCCCCTTATAAGTCCCTAGTATATGGTACCTAGGTACCCATGGCATTGGGGTTCCAGGAGATCCATTTGGGCTGAAGAATTTCTCTTGCCACCCATAGGGAGCTCAGACAAATCCTTGCACAGGCCTGCCATTGCAGCCTGCGTGAAATAACGCACATATTATTTCACAACAATTTTCACTGCACTTAAATAACTCATAAGTCACCTGTATGTCTAACCTTCACATGCTGAAGGTAGGTCCAAAGTTACTAAGTGGGAGGAGACCCTTGCACTAACAAAGGTGCCCCCACATAGATCAGGGCCATTTCCCCGGACTTTTTTGAGTGCAGGGACACCATTACACGCGTGCACTACATATAGGTCAACATCTATATGTAGCTTCACAATGGTAACTCCGAATATGGTCATGTAACATGTCTAAGGTCATGGAATTGTCCCCCCCCAATTCCAAATCAGGTATTGGGGAGCCAATTCCATGCATCCTGGCAGCTCCACCATGGACCCCCAGTACTGTCAAACCAGCTCTCTGAGGCTTGCACTGCAGCTACAGCTGCTGCCACCTCACAGACAGGGTTCCGCCCTCCTGGGGTCTGTGCAGCCCAGTCCAAGGAAAGGAAGGCAGAACAAAGCATTCCCTCTGAGAGCAAGGTGTTACACCCTCTCCCTTTGGAAATAGGTGTTACAGGCTGGGGAGGGGTAGCCTCCACCAATCTCTGGAAATGCTTTGAAGGGCACAGATGGTGCCCTCCTTGCATAAGCCAGTCTATACCAGTTCAGGGACCCCTTATCCCCTGTTCTGGTGCAAAACTGGACAAAGGAAAAGGGAGTGACCACTCCCCTGTCCATCACCACCCCAGGGGTGGTGCCCAGAGCTCCTCCAGTGTGTACCGGACTTCAGCCATCTTGCTTTGCAAGGTGTGGGGGCACTCTGAAGGCTGCTGAGTGGCCAGTGCCAGCAGATGACGCCAAAGACCTCTCCTGATAGGTCCATACGTGATAAGGTAGCCAATCCTCCTCTCAGGACTATTAAGGGTCTCTCCTGCGGGTTCTCTTCAGATTCTGCTTGCAAGTTTCCTTCAGGAATCCTCTGCAACAACTTCAGCATCCTCTGACCTCGGATCAACCGCAGCCTGCTCCAAGAAAGGCTGTAACTGTAACAAAGTATCCAGAAGAGATACTTTTCTTCAGCAACCTCAGCTCCAAGTCAGCAACTGCAACAGTTTCCATGGTGTGCATGCTCTGAGGACTCTGTGGCTTCATCCTGCACCAGAAGGACTAAAGAAATCTCCTGTGGTGTGACAGAGTCACTCCCCTGCTCCGGCAGGCACCTTCCAAGACAATGGCTGGTACCCTTGGACTCCTCTCACAGTGTTGAGTGTGCTCCTAAGGACACAGAGGGTGGACATCATCAACGTAGACTGTCCTGAGGTCCTGCTGATGCAATTTGGAGGAGGTAAGACCTTGCCTTCCCAGAGAGCGAAAGTACCCCTTTGTACTGTGTCTTCTTCACCTCCTGAGGCCTCTGTGCACTATTTGCAAAATTCCTTCATGCACAGCCTGGCCCAGGTCCCCAGCACTCCATCCTGTGATGCTCAACTCGCTGAGTTGTTCTCTGGCGGCGTCGGACCTTCCTTTGTTGTGCTGCATCAACTGCATTTTGCACCTCCTTGTGCTGGCTGGCATCCTGAGGGGTCTCTAAAGTGCTGAGAGTCCACTCTTCCTCCTCACTCAGAGTTGAGGCCCCCAGATCCCTCCTTGATGCAAAACGCACTTTTGTCATAGCCAAGGCTTGTTGGCAACTTCCAACACGAAATCACATCTGCAACGATCTTAACATCATGGGAAATCCTTTGCATTATGCAGGATCCTGCTGGCATCTTCCTAGAGTGCATTTCTGCAGTCTTTGACTAACTGTTGACTCGTCTTTTGACCCTCTTCTGGGTTGGCAGGGGCTCCTGTCCTTCCTAAACTTCTTTTGACTTCTGTACTTGGCCCCCTTCCTTTGCAGGTCTTCAGGTCCCGGAATCCAGTAGTTGTTCTTTGCAGACTTGGTTGGCTGCTGCAAAATCCCAATCACGGGTTGTAGTGTGTTCTAAGGAAACTTGCAGTACTTTACTCCTGCTTTTCTGGGCTTTGGGGTGGGTTAATTTACTAACCTTTACTGTATTCTTACTCGCCCAGTGATTTTACACACACTACACTTGTCTAGGGGGGAATTTGTGATTCACATTCCACTTTCTTAGTATATGGTTTGTGTTGCTCCAGACCTATTTTCTCCCATTGCAATCTATAGCATTTCTTATAGTTTGCATTGTTCTATGATTATTTACTTGTCTAATTTTGGTGTCTAGTGTATATATTATGTATAATACTTGCCTACAAAAGGAGTATTGTCTCTAAGATATTTGTGGTACTGTGTCACCCAAATTATTACCTTTATTTTTGGTAACACTGAGTATTGTCTTTACTTGTGTCTAAATACTGTGTAACTATAAGTGGTATTGAATGAGCTTTGCATGTCTCCTAGTTCAGCCTAAGCTGCTCTGCTATAGCTACCTCTATCAGCCTAAGCTGCTAGAACACTACTATATTTCACTAATAAGGGATAACTGGACCTGGTATAAGGTGTAATTACCCAAGGTACCCTCTACAAACCAGGCCAGCCTCCTACAGCACCACTTGCGGTTATCTGGTCATGTGAGACGGGCTGGAAGTCTCAAATTCAGGTGGACTGCAATCAAGTGTGGGCCAGATTCTGGGAACAGGTTAATCCCATTGAAAAATTTATCTTCTAAAGACCAGCATGAAGAGTTCTGCTCATGGTGAGTGGTCGCAAGAGAAAATAGTTGCTGTAACACAAAGAGCAAGAATGGCTTTGCAGACTTTCGTCACTATAGCACGATGATATTGTAGGACATTGCAGATGGTCATTGCTAGAGCTTTGCATTGGCGGTCACCACAGGTTGTCGATGCTGTAGCACGAAGTGCAGATCTTCCATCAATGGTCTTCGCTGGTGAACTTAGTCGTGTAAGGAGTCCGGTTCACCAAAGCTATGCTTTGACAGTCAGCATGAGTGGAAAGATCTTAGTGAGCAAAGGCCCATTCTTAGGCAAAAAAACCGAAAAAGTCAGGATTCCTCCCTTTATTTAAGAAGGAGCTCAACGGTTTCCACACTAAGGGTCCAGGACCTGAGGGGCAACTCTTGGGGATCAGGAACACACTTCAGAAGAAGTCAGCAGGGCTCAGACAGGTAGACTTGAAGGTCCAGGCAGTTCCAGTGCAATAGGACCCTTAGTGTGGAAACAGTTGAGCTCCTTCTTAAATAAAGGGAGTTGCAGGAGGATCTCTAGAACTTGTTGTGTCCCTGTAGCTGAGGATTGGAGGTCATTCATTTGACGCTTGGAGTCACTTCAGCCTGGGATGAAGTGTGTAGATGCAGTTTTCTTCTCAGGTAGTAGAGCAGGCCTAACGCAGTGGGGTTGTCTTATGACAGCAGGGCAGTCTTTCTTCTGTGGTGTCTACAGGTCTAGGAGTATACGGAGAGTGGGTTTGAAGGTCCCGTTTATTTATACCTGTACTTGCTTTGAAATGGGAGAAGCTTCTGAAGTTCCTCCCCTCCAGATGTGCTTGAAATTTCCTGCCTCCCTGTCCTGGCCTAGTCTGTCTGCAGTCACAGTAGGCTAGTATTACGTTCTGTGTGTGTGAACTGAGGCAGTGTTTTGAAGGACAAGTAGGGCTGTGCACAGCTTCGCTGCCCAACACCAAGTCATAGGGCCAAGAAAACAGACTGCAGATGCCCAATGGTTTATGACAGGAAAATGCCAACTTTCTAAAAGTGGCATTTCAGAATTATGACTCAGTCTTAACCTTCAAAAAGGGGTTTCAATTATAATTCATCAGACACAAACATGCAATTCCTACCTGCACTAAGCCAAAAGTTATCACTTATTACATTTAATAAAGTAAGCCAATGTGTTCCTGTGGGAGAAAAAAAGAATAGTGAAAAAATAAGTTCTTCACTACTAGGACAATTTAAATACACTGCATCCTACTCTGCCCTTGAGATGACATATGTATTAAAAGGGAAGAGTTCGGACTGGAAAAAAAGTTTATTTTGCCATGTTAAAAAGACAGTTTGACATTCCACACACAGGCTGCAATTGCAGACCTGGGACATGCTCTATAAAATGCTACTTAAGTGATTGGCACAATCAGTGCTTCAGACTAACTAGTAGCAGGTAATTTATGGGCCAGGAGTACCTGTAATACCATTTTACCAGAGACTAATAAGTAAATTAAATGTGACAATTAGTTATTAGCCAATTTTATCATGTTTAAAGGAGAGAGCACAGGCACTTTAGCACTGGTTAGCAACCAAGACCAACAAAAACAAATTCAGTAAAAAAAGAAGGATTGAAGGCAAAAGGTTTGGAGGTGACTCACTCTAACAGAAGCCTTGAGCAGGGTTGAGGAAATTTCAGTTCAAAATGGTAAGTTTAACTGTACCAGGAAAGTGGGCTTATTACAGCATTGGTGTTCGTGTAGCTTAACAGGAGATCAGCCAACTAACTATTGTTGTCCACATCTTGGTCCTGGGTACAAGTGAGAGAAGTTTCTTCCTATTGGGTTCCCTTCACAGGTCTCAACAACAGGTGCAGTCCCTCTTCTGTCTTCCTAAGGACCAATAGTGTTCTGAAGAGAGTGCTCAGGGTGCCATATTAATGCCTGGCACTAAGCTGTGGGCTTGGTGACTCCTGGCACCTCCCTTATCATCATTTGAGAAAAGGTTCTCATGGGTAACCCTATGTTTGTGGCAGTTCCTGTGCTCTTCTGCAAACAATCTCTCAGTGCCCCTCTATACCTAAAATAAACATGGCAGAACCTTTCTTTCCTTGTCCAGAGTGCCTGTGCCCACCCCAGAGGTGTGGCCAGGGAAACCAGTAACCCATCCTCTGTGATCATTCAAAACTGGTTCTTGAGGCAGCTTCACTGGTACCTGGCTGGCTAGAAGGGAGCATGACCAGGTGTTAGCTACATACCACGGTGACAAGGTAAGCCTCTTGATGTTAATTACGTTTCCGTTCACAATGCAGATGGTCATTCTGCCAGAGGAACAGGACAACTCACCACACCAAGACTCTGGTAACAATAGATGCATTAGCAGGCATGTAAACCTACATTTTCAAAGTTGGGTGTCTGCATTTCCTGGCATTTCTGCAATGCGGACGCCAATCTGCCTTCCAGGTTCCACTTGTCTGCTGTACACAGGCGATTAAGTTGTACAGATAGCTAGAGAATTCCTCTTTGTTTGTTTGAAGTCTTTTTGAGCATCCTACCATACAATTCTACTTTCCCCCAGCAGTGTCAAAAGCCAGACCGACAGGATAGAGATGGTGGTCAGGAGCTGTGATATAAGAGGCCAATAGTGTTCCATGTAAGGCATTAGTTTATGGTGTTTGTCCATCAACTTGGTGTTGTTTTGTTTTAAGTGTCTTCACTCCATGTGTTTGAAGAGTAAAATAGATATAAATTGTTTGGTTCCTTCTTCAGCAAAATGTATCACTTAGGTGTAGGTAGTCCCTTTGAATAGTTGTTATAATTCATTTTTGCTCTTCAGTTCTCTTTTCCACAAAAGAGGGATCCATCAGGACATCTTGAGCTAGATTAAACTGAGTGTACAGCTACAGTTTATGCTCCTACACTTGGCACCTCCAGCACAGCCCAATACTCTTTGAATTCACAGCACAGAAACACAGAGCAGGTAGTGATTCCCCACTCTGACCTTCTGTGACCTGTCAGCATGCTATCCTGTTTTAGGTTTAAATAAAAAAATAACTGATAAAACCCAACAGAAACGGAAACAGCCCTCATCAGTGTAAACATGTCAACACTGATAAACACCTGAAAACAACCACAAACTAAACTGTAGTTGAAAGAAAAGAAAGTTAGATGGGAAGAGGTATTTTTATTTAGTTCTGAAGGGGGCGAACCCAATGGAACTTTGTTACACAGGTAGCAGCAAGAAAGATTGGTCTAAAATTATTCTGCTTGAGTTTAGCTGTTTAGGCATATTCCTAAAATATATTTTTCCTTCCTTTTGATCCTTCCAGTGTTACGCTTTTCGATTAAAGGTACATGTTTTAGGCCTGCATAGAGTCTAGGAATATTAAACTCATAATTGATCTTGTGGCAATGTTTAATTATTTCACTGATTTCTGAAAAGGCTGGCTCATAAGACACAGAATTGGTAAAACTTTGATACATCAGCCCCTTTTCTAGCAAGTTAGCACTGATAGCAGGTCAATTAATAAACACCACAGGTTAAACATTCATTGCAAGGAGTAGTGAAACCTGTGTGAAGAGTGCCATCACAATGCTCATGCAATAGCAGTGAAAACATGACTTAAGACTTTCCACATACCATCAAAATTCATAGCTGCATGGTGTCCCATTATTGTGTGTGATACCTTCGGCTTATCATGGCTTTTTACTCAACTACACTTTACTGGTATGGTCATTTGCCTCCTAGTTACAATGCTAACAGAAAAACTTCTAGTCTCAGGATACAACGTGATTTCTGTGAAAAGGTAAGAACTGACTTAAATTGAGACATATGCCATGGAGGACATTTGAAAGCTATGAATGTCCACACAGCAGCCGCACCATCTTAACATTGTCAGGCAAAGAGTGAAGAACATGCTTAAAGTTTCAGGTGCCTTACAATGTAGGGCTACAAATTATTCCAGTGTAATTCAAAATTTTAAAGATTTCACAAGGGAATATGCTGTTGGCAGGATTGTCCACCACTACAATGTCATAATATTCAGAAAGGATTTCGTGAATGACCCCCAAATGTCCACAGTTTTGTAACACATTTGAATATAGCACTGTTACATTTTAAATTCATAACTAATCTTGTAAACCAGACAGAGTACTAGGTGTGTGTATGAGGTAATGAGATGATTAGAGATGTTCATGAGAGTGAGTGAAAGTGCAATACAAAGATGTTCTAAGCTTGAAACAGTCTACCATAAGTCCAGTGGACCCATTGCCAATGGTAAGACACTACAGGGGTCATTATGACATTAGCGGTATTCTTCGCTAAATTATGGAAACTGCAGGATTTCCACCACAATCAGGGTGGAAATCCGGCAGTAGCCATGCTGGCAAATGGTGGTGTCCTTGTGCTGCTACCACCAGCACCGCCTTGTCAATAGGACGCCGCCAGCCATATATAAGACCATTAGTACGGTCTGGCGGTGTCCTGCTGGCGGGGTGCTGCCAGCAGTAGCAGCGCCCCTTCCCGTTACCTGCCGTACGACCTTCTCCCTGGACCAGTTAAGGTGATCATTCTGACAGGGGACGGAGGGCGTTGTGTGTGAGTGTGTGGTGTCTGCCTGTGTGTATGAATGTGTGTGTGTGTGTGAATGTTGTGGTGTATGCATGGTTGTATGGGTGTGAGTGAATGCATGTATGAATGTTGAAGTGAGTGCATGTCTACATGTCAGTGTGTATGAATGTGATTATGCATGTTTGGATGTCTGTGTGTATATGTACCTGAATGCTAGTGAGTGAATGGAAGTGTAGGTGAATGGATGTATGCATGGTGCCTTTGGGTGTCTGTGTATATGTATGCGGGGAGGGAGGTGGGGCGCTGTGACTGTAGAGGGGGTGGGGGAGGGGGTGGTGTGAGTGTGTATGGCTATGTGCGTGTATGACTGTGGAAGGTGGGGCAGTTGTGTGGTGGGTGCACGTCTGCGTGAGTCTGAATGGATGTCGTGAGTGTGAGTGTGTGTGTCTACGAGAGCGTGCTGCATGGGGGTGGGGGTGTGTAAATGGATCGGAGGGGGTGGGGGTAAGTGTGAATGGACTGGAGGGAGTGGGGGTATGTGTGAATATATCGGAGCGGGTGGGGGTGGGAGTGTGTGTGAATGAATCGGAGGGGAGGGGGTGTGTTTGGATCAAGGGTGGGAGGATGAGTTTGGGTGGGGGTAAGGTGCTTGCTGGGGGGAGAAGCCATCTACCGGTGACAGGGAAGGAATTCCCTGTCACCGGTAGGCCCTAACATCATGGTTTTCGTGACATTGCTACTGCCTCGGAAACCATGGCAGTAGGATAGCTCATAATACCGCCGGCTGTACTCTGTGGGCCGCCAGGCCGGAGATTAACATCTCCAGCCCAGCGATTCATACCACCAAGGCATTATGAGTGGTGACGTGGCAGGGCGGCAGTGGCCAACCTGCCACACTCATAATGTGGCGGTCTTCACCGCCAGTCTGTTGGCGGCGATACAGTCACATTAACCCTGGCTGTCAAAAGACTGCCAGGCTCAAAATGGGGGTCTATATACCCTGCATTATGATTGAGCTGGGTTTCTACACCTTATTCTCTTAGTGAATTCATCAAACAGTATCCCTCGCTGGTTGTACAGATCTTTTGTTGTCGACCCATCTTAGTTATGGTGAAACCAATACAGTTCACAGAAACAAAAGAGCAGATAGTGTTCAAATCTTAAGAGTTTCATTACCAATTTAATTCAAATTAGAAATTAAATCAATCAGCAAAATTGCATAAGTAGATATATATTCAAATGACTATGTAGTTTGAACTCATATGTAATCAAAATAGAATAACCAAAATGGTATTGTACACAGTAAACAAAATATCATCCAAGAAGATTCCATAAAAAACTTCCCTGTTCTAAATATAAATTTGAAAGTGATAAGGGGAAACTCTATGAGGAAGGTGTCAGCATTAAATTAACCAAACGAGGTTTAAAGGAAAGTGTCTCGGTATTCGGGCATGAAACTTAACACTCTGGGCATGGGTAATCAGTAGAGTTGAGAAGAAGTCTTCTCTCAGTGAAAGTCAGAATTCTGTCAGGTCTGCTGATCTTATGCACAATTAAAGCATGAAAAGAAATTCGGGAAGGCTTCTTTTTATCGCTTTCTACACAGTACAGCAATCAAAGACAGTGTTCCCGGGAAGCAGGTAGATTGTCTATCTTTCGGAGGAATCATCTGGATGACCTTGGATATAACACCAATCATGTCTAGCTACTACAGGAGGATTTCTCCTATTGTCCCAATCTCCATATCTGCAGGCAATTTTTAATTAAAAAGATTAGTGTCCCCTAGTCTATAACTGAAAAATAAGTCTATTCTAACTTAACAAGTACATTGACCAACACCTGCAGAGAAAAGAAAAAGTGGAAACTGGCAAAGCATTTAATTAAACAAAATTTATGTTAATAAGAACTGGTTACACATCAGAGATTGTTAGTTAAAAACGGCTTCAAATGAATACATTTAGCTTAACATATAAAGTGACTGTATTTAAGGAAGTTATACCTTATTCCATTTAGTGTAGATACATTGATTAGAGCTCAACTAAATATACACATTCCTCTCTATAAAGTAATATATACCCACTTATTTCAAGTAATTTACCTTTGCATACAGAGTTATGTCATTAAACACACATGCAGTACATATAAAAGGGTGGGAGATAAATAATGCTGCTCCAATTACTACTCCTGTAAGTTAAATATGTGCTTTAAAATAAGCACTTCAAAATAACAAAAGGCCTTGTAAACACTGGAATACACAGTTATACTGTGAGTTAGGCAGCTGAATAAAGACTGATAAGCAGTGATTTCAAAAGGTTTTGAAAACGCTCAAGAAACACCACTGAAATACACAAAAAAATAAACATTGAAAAAAGGACAGCCTATCCATGGAAGAGGGCCTGAATGGCAAAATGTAAGATCTGTTGTAGAAACTGGGCTTCTGTTTGGCAGAGGTATGCTCCTCCCTGTTGAAGCAGAACTACAATTCTTGTCAGGGTAAGTCATAAACACACTTTAAACTAACATGTGCTCACCCACTGGTAAACTGGCACAGAGCAGTCAGGCTTAACTTAAGAGACTTAAGATGCTGTTTGTGAAACCCCTCAAACAGTCATACAGTTGTAGGAGGCTGGACTGGCTTGTAGTGAGTACCAAGGGGTACTTGCACCTTGCACCAGGCCCAGTTATCCCTTATTAGTGTATAGGGTGTCTAGCAGCTTAGGCTGATAGATAATGGTAGCTTAGCAGAGCAGCTTAGGCTGAACTAGGAGACGTGTGAAGCTACTACAGTACCACTTAGTGTCATATGCACAATATCATAAGAAAACACAATACACAGTTATACTAAAAATAAAGGTACTTTATTTTTATGACAATATGCCAAAGTATCTTAGAGTGTACCCTCAGTGAGAGGATAGGAAATATACACAAGATATATATACACAATAGCAAAAATATGCAGTATAGTCTTAGAAAACAGTGCAAACAATGTATAGTTACAATAGGATGCAATGGGGAAACATAGGGATAGGGGCAACACAAACCATATACTCCAAAAGTGGAATGCGAACCACGAATGGACCCCAAACCTATGTGACCTTGTAGAGGGTCGCTGGGACTATTAGAAAATAGTGAGAGTTAGAAAAATAACCCTCCCCAAGACCCTGAAAAGTGAGTGCAAAGTGCACTAAAGTTCCCCTAAGGACAAAGAAGTCGTGTTAGAGGAATAATGCAGGAAAGACACAAACCAGCAATGCAACAACTGCGGGTACCTGTGGAACAAGGGGACCAAGTCCAAAAGTCACAAGCAAGTCCGAGATGGGCAGATGCCCAGGAAATGCCACCTGCGGGTGCAAAGAAGCTTCTACTGGACAGAAGAAGCTGAGGTTTCTGCAGGAACGAAAAGGGCTAGAGACTTTTCCTTTGGTGGACGGATCCCACTCGCCGTGGAGAGTTGTGCAGAAGTGTTTTCCCGCCAAAAGAACGCCAACAAGCCTTGCTAGCTGCAAATTGTGCAGTTAGCGTTTTTGGACGCTGCTGAGGCCCAGGAGGGACCAGGAGGTCGCAAATTAGACCAGCAGAGAGAGGGGACGTCGAGCAAGACAAGGAGCCCTCTCTGAAGCCGGTAGCACCCAGAGAAGTGCCAGGAACAGGCACTACGAGGATGCGTGAAACGTTGCTCGCCGAAGTTGCACAAAGGAGTCCCACGTCGCCGGAGACCAACTTAGAAAGTCGTGCAATGCAGGTTAGAGTGCCGTGGACCCAGGCTTGGCTGTGCACAAAGGATTTCCGCCGGAAGTGCACAGGGGCCGGAGTAGCTGCAAAAGTCGCAGTTCCCAGCAATGCAGCCCAGTGAGGTGAGGCAAGGACTTACCTCCACCAAACTTGGACTGAAGAGTCACTGGACTGTGGGGGTCACTTGGACAGAGTCGCTGGATTCGAGGGACCTCGCTCGTCGTGCTGAGAGGAGACCCAAGGGACCGGTAATGCAGCTTTTTGGTGCCTGCGGTTGCAGGGGGAAGATTCAATCGACCCACGGGAGATTTCTTCGGAGCTTCTGGTGCAGAGAGGAGGCAGACTACCCCCACAGCATGCACAAGCAGGAAAACAGTCGAGAAGGCGGCAGGATCAGCGTTACAGAGTTGCAGTAGTCGTCTTTGCTACTATGTTGCAGGTTTGCAGGCTTCCAGCGCGGTCAGCAGTCGATTCCTTGGCAGAAGGTGAAGAGAGAGATGCAGAGGAACTCGGATGAGCTCTTGCATTCGTTATCTAAAGTTTCCCCAGAGACAGAGACCCTAAATAGCCAGAAAAGAGGGTTTGGCTACTTAGGAGAGAGGATAGGCTACTAACACCTGAAGGAGCCTATCACAAGGAGTCTCTGACGTCACCTGGTGGCACTGGCCACTCAGAGCAGTCCAGTGTGCCAGCAGCACCTCTGTTTCCAAGATGGCAGAGGTCTGGAGCACACTGGAGGAACTCTGGACACCTCCCAGGGGAGGTGCAGGTCAGGGGAGTGGTCACTCCCCTTTCCTTTGTCCAGTTTCGTGCCAGAGCAGGGCTAAGGGGTCCCCTGAACCGGTGTAGACTGGCTTATGCAGAATTGGGCACCTCTGTGCCCAACAAAGCATTTCCAGAGGCTGGGGGAGGCTACTCCTCCCCTGCCTTCACACCATTTTCCAAAGGGAGAGGGTGTCACACCCTCTCTCAGAGGAAGTTCTTTGTTCTGCCATCCTGGGCCAGGCCTGGCTGGACCCCAGGAGGGCAGATGCCTGTCTGAGGGGTTGGCAGCAGCAGCAGCTGCAGTGAAACCCCAGGAAGGGCAGTTTGGCAGTACCAGGGTCTGTGCTACAGACCACTGGGATCATGGGATTGTGCCAACTATGTCAGGATGGCATAGAGGAGGCAATTCCATGATCATAGACATGTTACATGGCCATATTCGGAGTTACCATTGTGAAGCTACATATAGGTAGTGACCTATATGTAGTGCACGCGTGTAATGGTGTCCCCGCACTCACAAAGTTCAGGGAATTGGCTCTGAACAATGTGGGGGCACCTTGGCTAGTGCCAGGGTGCCCACACACTAAGTAACTTTGCACCCAACCTTTACCAGGTAAAGGTTAGACATATAGGTGACTTATAAGTTACTTAAGTGCAGTGTAAAATGGCTGTGAAATAACGTGGACGTCATTTCACTCAGGCTGCAGTGGCAGGCCTGTGTAAGAATTGTCAGAGCTCCTTATGGGTGGCAAAAGAAATGCTGCAGCCCATAGGGATCTCCTGGAACCCCAATACCCTGGGTACCTCAGTACCATATACTAGGGAATTATAAGGGTGTTCCAGTAAGCCAATGTAAATTGGTAAAATTGGTCACTAGCCTGTTAATGACAATTTAGAAAGAAATGAGAGAGCATAACCACTGAGGTTCTGGTTAGCAGAGCCTCAGTGAGACAGTTAGGCACCACACAGGGAACACATACATATAGGCCACAAACTTATGAGCACTGGGGTCCTGACTAGCAGGGTCCCAGTGACACATAACAAACATACTGAAAACATAGGGCTTTCACTATGAGCACTGGGCCCTGGCTGGCAGGATCCCAGTGAGACAGTGAAAACACCCTGACATACACTCACAAACAGGCCAAAAGTGGGGGTAACAAGGCTAGAAAGAGGCTACTTTCTCACACAACCCCCCCCCCAAACGAAGGACAATAAGGCTAACCTTGGCCAGTTGAGACTTTATTGTCTAAGTGGTGATAAGTAGAGAGTAGCTCTGCAATAGACTGGTTACTCCCTTTATCATCCACTCTATGGTTACTTCCCTGTGGGGATGTAAACCACCCTGTTTGAAGTTTTTTAGCTAAGCAACAATGTGAAGATGTATTTTCTGAGTTTCTATCAGTAAGTTTTAGTTTAGAGCAGTGGGAATTGTCAACTGAACCTATTTGTAGTGATGGAAATGCCAGACAGGGATGCTGTCTCAGAAAAGCCATAGCTGGGCAAAAACTTTGTCCATATGGCTGGAAGAGAGAACAGGGATTCTGTTTCTCTTGGGTTGGAGCAGGGCAGGGATGCTGTCCTATGAGCTCCACACTAGGGCAGGGATGCTGTCCTAAGTGTTGTGAGGCAGTGCAGGGTTTCTGCACTAAAGTTTCTCTGGGAGGGTTGGAGGGATGCTCCATGTTAACTAAAATGGTGCTCTTTTTGTCACCAATGTTAGTTATCCCACAGAGAGGTACTTCTACCTCAGGGAGTACAGCTTTGCCAGCTGATGATTCCCTTGGAACAGGTGCCACCCCAGGAGAGGTTTCTCCCACCACAGGAATGGTATCCTGAATGGTAGGGTGGTTAGGGTATACTGTGATACCCTTTTTACCTGTTGATGGAGAGAGATCCTGAGTTTTCAGGCCTTCTCTCCTTTGCTTTTTCATTTCAGTAGAAATGAGAGGGAACAATTCCTCTGGGATGCCCAGCATGGCTGCATGGGCATAAAACTCTACATCAGCCCAACCTGAGGCCTATAGGTCATTACCTAAGAGACAGTCTACAGGTAAGCTAGGTGATACCACCACCTGCTTAGGGCCAGTAACTCCACCCCAACTAAACTGAATTATAGCTAAGGGAAGAAACTTAGTGGAGTTATGGACATCAATAATCTTATACTGTTGTCCAATGATGTGTTGATCAGGGTGCACTAGGTTTTCAGTCACCAAAGTGATACTGGCACCTGTGTCCCTGTAGGCCAAGGCCTCAACACCATTTATTGAAACTGTCTGCCTGTACTTATCCATTGTAAGGGGACAAGCAGCCAGTGTGGCAAGGCCAATGCCACTAGGTGTGACAGAAACTGTCTTGGGACTGACTACCCCAGTTTCTACTATGGACCCATAAGTGAACCCAACTACACCCTTAACTTGACTGTTGCCAGCAGTCCCACCACTAGTACCACTACTGCTAGGGGCACTAGAGCTTGATGTATTAGTGGTGGTAGGCTCAGGGGGTTTACCTGGACAGGACTTATCCCCTGGCCTATGGCCTCTGTTTTTACACACAAAGCACCAAGGCTTTTTAATGTGTGCAGGTTGGGAAGAAGAGGAAGAATTTGTTTTATCCCCACCCTCTGAAGAGTGTTTAAGATTTGAAGTGGGATCTTTGGTTTTACCCTTATCCCCATGCTTATCTTGAGATTTTTCACCATCTTTCTTCTTATTGCCATCTTTGTCACCCCCTGTATGAACTTTTCTGTTCACCCTTGTTCTGACCCATTTGTCTGCCTTCTTTCCCAATTCTTGGGGAGAGGTCAGATCAGAGTCTACCAGGTACTGGTGCAACAAATCAGACACACAATTATTAAGAATATGCTCTCTTAGGATCAAGTTATACAGGCTGTCATAATCAGTAACTTTACTGCCATGTAACCACCCCTCCAAGGCCTTCACTGAATGGTCAATGAAATCAACCCAGTCTTGTGAAGACTCCTTTTTGGTCTCTCTGAACTTTATCCTGTATTGTTCAGTGGTTAAGCCATAACCATCCAGGAGTGCATTCTTAAGAACTGTAAAATTATTGGCATCACTTTCTTTCACAGTAAGGAGTCTATCCCTACCCTTTCCACTAAATGATAGCCATAGGATAGCAGCCCACTGCCTTTGAGGGACATCCTGTACAACACTGGCCCTCTCAAGTGCAGCAAACCACTTGTTAATGTCATCCCCCTCCTTGTAAGGGGGAACTATCTTGTGCAGATTCCTGGAATCATGCTCTTTTACAGGATGACTATGGGGAATACTGCTGCTGCCACCATGGGTTTCTAAACCCAGTTTCTGTCTCTCCTTCTCTACTTCTAAAGTCTGTCTATCCAAATCCAGCTGTTGCTTCTTGAGCTTCAGTCTGGTTTGTTCCACTCTCAATCTATTGAGCTCCCTTTCTAACAATCTGTCATCAGGGTGGGTGGGAGGGAAATGCCTTGAAACAGAAGTATGGTGAGAATGGACAGAAGGAGACCTGTCCCTTACAGAAGCCACCCTAACAGCTTGGCTAACAGAAACATCACTACCAGTATGGTGCGAATAAATGCTTTTGCTATGATGTGAGACAACAGTATTTATATGGTGTGGCTCATCATCATTACCAACTATGCTAGACTGTCTAGTAATGGGCAGGCTAGGAAGTTTCTTTCCTGAATCTTTTCCTGGGGGAGTCCCTGGATCAGATTGAGAACCATTAGCTACTTTTTCAACAGATGGGGCACTTATGGCCTTATCCTGTACTCTAAGCATGTTAATTAACAGTTCTAAGGAAGGATTCTTCCCTACACTCAAACCTCTCTCTATGCAGAGACTCCTTGCTCCTTTCCAGCTAAGGTGATCATATGCAAGTTTGGACAGATCAACATTTTGGCCTGTGCCAGACATTTTTAGAGAGAGTTAAAGTGATAGTAAAAGATAAAAAGTTTGTCAGAGCTTTTAGAAAAACAGAGAAAAAAAAACTTTTTAAACTTTTTAGAACTTTTTAGAACTTTTTAGAAAGTTAGAAGTACTTTTCAGCACTTAGAAAAGAGTGAAAAGAGGAAATGCAAAACTTTTTGGCTATGTGTATATACACTGACCTTGTTTTGTATATTTTTCTCTTATGAAAAGTACAATGACAAGAGTGGTAAGTAGTCTCAAAGCACTTATCCCACCGCTGCACAACCAATGTAGGAGGCTGGACTGGCTTGTAGTGAGTACCAAGGGGTACTTGCACCTTGCACCAGGCCCAGTTATCCGTTATTAGTGTATAGGGTGTCTAGCAGCTTAGGCTGATAGATAATGGTAGCTTAGCAGAGCAGCTTAGGCTGAACTAGGAGACGTGTGAAGCTACTACAGTACCACTTAGTGTCATATGCACAATATCATAAGAAAACACAATACACAGTTATACTAAAAATAAAGGTACTTTATTTTTATGACAATATGCCAAAGTATCTTAGAGTGTACCCTCAGTGAGAGGATAGGAAATATACACAAGATATATATACACAATAGCAAAAATATGCAGTATAGTCTTAGAAAACAGTGCAAACAATGTATAGTTACAATAGGATGCAATGGGGAAACATAGGGATAGGGGCAACACAAACCATATACTCCAAAAGTGGAATGCGAACCACGAATGGACCCCAAACCTATGTGACCTTGTAGAGGGTCGCTGGGACTATTAGAAAATAGTGAGAGTTAGAAAAATAACCCTCCCCAAGACCCTGAAAAGTGAGTGCAAAGTGCACTAAAGTTCCCCTAAGGACAAAGAAGTCGTGTTAGAGGAATAATGCAGGAAAGACACAAACCAGCAATGCAACAACTGTGGATTTCCAATCTAGGGTACCTGTGGAACAAGGGGACCAAGTCCAAAAGTCACAAGCAAGTCGGAGATGGGCAGATGCCCAGGAAATGCCAGCTGCGGGTGCAAAGAAGCTTCTACTGGACAGAAGAAGCTGAGGTTTCTGCAGGAACGAAAAGGGCTAGAGACTTTCCCTTTGGTGGACGGATCCCTCTCGCCGTGGAGAGTTGTGCAGAAGTGTTTTCCCGCCGAAAAAACGCCAACAAGCCTTGCTAGCTGCACATCGTGCGGTTAGCGTTTTTGGACGCTTCTGAGGCCCAGGAGGGACCAGGAGGTCGCAATTTGGACCAGCAGAGAGAGGGGACGTCGAGCAAGAAAAGGAGCCCTCTCTGAAGCCAGTAGCACCCAGAGAAGTGCCAGGAACAGGCACTACGAGGATGCGTGAAACGGTGCTCGCCGAAGTTGCACAAAGGAGTCCCACGTCGCCGGAGACCAACTTAGAAAGTCGTGCAATGCAGGTTAGAGTGCCGTGGACCCAGGCTTGGCTGTGCACAAAGGATTTCCGCCGGAAGTGCACAGGGGCCGGAGTAGCTGCAAAAGTCGCGGTTCCCAGCAATGCAGCCCAGCGAGGTGAGGCAAGGACTTACCTCCACCAAACTTGGACTGAAGAGTCACTGGACTGTGGGGGTCACTTGGACAGAGTCGCTGGATTCGAGGGACCTCGCTCGTCATGCTGAGAGGAGACCCAAGGGACCGGTAATGCAGCTTTTTGGTGCCTGCGGTTGCAGGGGGAAGATTCAGTCGACCCACAGGAGATTTCTTCGGAGCTTCTGGTGCAGAGAGGAGGCAGACTACCCCCACAGCATGCACAAGCAGGAAAACAGTTGAGAAGGCGGCAGGATCAGCGTTACAGAGTTGCAGTAGTCGTCTTTGCTACTATGTTGCAGGTTTGCAGGCTTCCAGCGCGGTCAGCAGTCGATTCCTTGGCAGAAGGTGAAGAGAGAGATGCAGAGGAACTCGGATGAGCTCTTGCATTCGTTATCTAAAGTTTCCCCAGAGACAGAGACCCTAAATAGCCAGAAAAGAGGGTTTGGCTACTTAGGAGAGAGGATAGGCTACTAACACCTGAAGGAGCCTATCACAAGGAGTCTCTGACGTCACCTGGTGGCACTGGCCACTCAGAGCAGTCCAGTGTGCCAGCAGCACCTCTGTTTCCAAGATGGCAGAGGTCTGGAGCACACTGGAGGAGCTCTGGACACCTCCCAGGGGAGGTGCAGGTCAGGGGAGTGGTCACTCCCCTTTCCTTTGTCCAGTTTCGTGCCAGAGCAGGGCTAAGGGGTCCCCTGAACCGGTGTAGACTGGCTTATGCAGAATTGGGCACCTCTGTGCCCAACAAAGCATTTCCAGAGGCTGGGGGAGGCTACTCCTCCCCTGCCTTCACACCATTTTCCAAAGGGAGAGGGTGTCACACCCTCTCTCAGAGGAAGTTCTTTGTTCTGCCATCCTGGGCCAGGCCTGGCTGGACCCCAGGAGGGCAGATGCCTGTCTGAGGGGTTGGCAGCAGTAGCAGCTGCAGTGAAACCCCAGGAAGGGCAGTTTGGCAGTACCAGGGTCTGTGCTACAGACCACTGGGATCATGGGATTGTGCCAACTATGTCAGGATGGCATAGAGGGGGCAATTCCATGATCATAGACATGTTACATGGCCATATTCGGAGTTACCATTGTGAAGCTACATATAGGTAGTGACCTATATGTAGTGCACGCGTGTAATGGTGTCCCCGCACTCACAAAGTTCAGGGAATTGGCTCTGAACAATGTGGGGGCACCTTGGCTAGTGCCAGGGTGCCCACACACTAAGTAACTTTGCACCCAACCTTTACCAGGTAAAGGTTAGACATATAGGTGACTTATAAGTTACTTAAGTGCAGTGTAAAATGGCTGTGAAATAACGTGGACGTTATTTCACTCAGGCTGCAGTGGCAGGCCTGTGTAAGAATTGTCAGAGCTCCTTATGGGTGGCAAAAGAAATGCTGCAGCCCATAGGGATCTCCTGGAACCCCAATACCCTGGGTACCTCAGTACCATATACTAGGGAATTATAAGGGTGTTCCAGTAAGCCAATGTAAATTGGTAAAATTGGTCACTAGCCTGTTAGTGACAATTTAGAAAGAAATGAGAGAGCATAACCACTGAGGTTCTGGTTAGCAGAGCCTCAGTGAGACAGTTAGGCACCACACAGGGAACACATACATATAGGCCACAAACTTATGAGCACTGGGGTCCTGACTAGCAGGGTCCCAGTGACACATAACAAACATACTGAAAACATAGGGCTTTCACTATGAGCACTGGGCCCTGGCTGGCAGGATCCCAGTGAGACAGTGAAAACACCCTGACATACACTCACAAACAGGCCAAAAGTGGGGGTAACAAGGCTAGAAAGAGGCTACTTTCTCACAACAGTGAAAAGACATCACAAAAGAAACCACACATAGTTAGAAAAACAGAACATAATTTAACGAACAGATCAAGACCAAACAACAAAAATCGATTATGATTCTATAAAGAATAAACCTAGTTGTAGTGCTTAGAAGCATAAAGTGCCAGCGGGGCCTATCTGGTCGCGCTAGCCCGGGTCAGATCTGATAATTCAGGTTGACCACGATGGGTGGTGGATTGGATACAGAGACCAGCCTTGGCCAGTTGAAACAGTACCTTGGTTTGGATGTGTGTCAACGTCGAGAACAAGATTTGAGGAACTAAGGAAGAGGTGCTCTAGCCTCAACCCTAAAGTTGTGGGTGATGCATTGGCTCTGAGCCGTGCAAAGTCTGATATGTGTCTGGAGTGGACTCAATGCGTTGTGCAGTCAGCAAAGCAGTGTTCCTGTTCCTCGCAGCATCAGCGATGCATTGG
Source organism: Pleurodeles waltl (assembly GCF_031143425.1). Taxonomy (NCBI): domain Eukaryota; kingdom Metazoa; phylum Chordata; class Amphibia; order Caudata; family Salamandridae; genus Pleurodeles; species Pleurodeles waltl. The sequence goes on along the minus strand of NC_090446.1, from coordinate 20,490,001 downwards.
CGTAGATTGAGTCACACCAGTTCTGTGTGGTATAATGGCGTTAATGCATGGATTTTGTACTGGATTGGCAACACTTGGTAGGGAAAAACTCTCAAATGGCAGAGTCCACGTGTTCTAGGTAATGAGTTGAAAGTCTTTTGTGTCCCTGAGACTTCAGAAGGGCAGAAAGAAAACCGGCAAGCCCTTGTAGTCACTCTGGTTCTGGATTCAAGTGTTGTGGGTCTAGGCCTTCTCACTCAGGCAAGGAAGACAGCAGGTCAGAAAAGCAAGAACGTAGTTTTTCCAGAGCAGCAGTCCATCAAAGTAGCATTCTTTATAACAGTACAGCAATCCTTCTTTCTTGCAGAGTATCCACAGATCCAGAAGTGTACTGAAGTGGTGGTGTTTGAAATCCAGTATTTATAGTTTAGTGCCCTGGTTGTGGAAGGTGGAAGAAACTTTGAAACAGAGGCTTTAAAGTGCAGGGTATCCCCTCCCTCCTGTACCCTGGTTCCAAGCTGGCTGGCGTGATAATACAGGGTTGTTAGGCATATTGTAAGGAGACAGTGCAAATCCTATTCAGCTACAAGTGAAGCAGTGTCTATGTCAATGCAATTATTGGCCTATCAGCGCTCATCAAGTCACATCACACCCCCATTGTGTGTGGCTGTCTAAAGGGAATGCACAATCCCAGTTATCACCCCACCTCAGACGTGTATTGGAAATAGACTGCAGACACACAGGGTTGAGAGGAAGAAAATGCCAAGTTTCTAAAAGTAAGTAAATACAAATGATGGACATTTCTAAAAGTGGATTTTTCTAAATTGTAATTATTAGAAATGAGGTCTCTGGTTGGCAGCAGGTTTTCACTCCGTCCAAGCAGGGACCCTCACTCTGGTCAGGGTAAAGGAGAAACACACCTGATTAACCCCCCCTAAACCCCCATGGTAGCTTGGCATGAGCAGAAAGACTTAACTCAGAAGCAATGTGTAAAGTATTTGTACCTACACACAGAGTACTACAGTGAAAACACTACAAAATGGACACCACACCAGTTTAGAAAAATAGGGAATATTTATATAAATCAAACAAGATTAAAACAACAAAAATCCAACATACACATATATGAATTTTAAAAAGAAGAGTCTTAATCCATAGAAAACAGTGATAAGGCTGTTGTTACACAAAGTACCTGGTTTGCATCAAAAATAAAGTTGCACAGGAGATCGTGCATCAGTAAAGTCAGCAATGCGTTGATTCCTGACTCGCAAGTGAGGCGGTTGGTTGTTTCCTTCTCCGGTTGGGTCTGTGATGCGTAGTTTTTTTCCCTCGCAAAAGAGTGCTGCGTCCATTTCCAGACAGGCACCTCGAGTCCAGACAGGCTCTGTGTAGATTTTTCACACCCAGAGATATTGTGATTGAAATCTGGTCGCAAGGTGTCAGAAAACCACATTGAGTGGGTTTTGCGTCGTTATCAGCAGCCGCAAGCGGGTTTTGTGCATCGTTTCTCCAGCCTCAATGCATCAATCTCCCAGGCACGATGCAGGTGGAGTGTCGATTTTAGCTTCAAAGCCAGCAGAGCATCGTTTATCAGCCGTTTTGCAGCTAGTGTGTCGAAAAGTTTACCGCATGGTGGTGTTTGCATGGATTTAAGTCCTTTTCCACCAGCTTCACCTTTCAAGATGGGGCACCACTTGTTAGGGCAGGAGTCTCACCAGAGAGTCCAGGTGCTGGCAGAGGAAGTCTTTGATGACCCTGAGACTTCAGCAACAGGAGGCAAGATCAGTTCAAGCCCTTGGAGATCCTTTTCAAGCAGGAATGCACAACAAAGTCCAGTCTTTTTCCCCTTTCACAGGTAGAAGTAGCAACTGCAGGATGGCCCAACAAAACATAGTCACAGGCAAGGGCAGCACTTCCCTTGTCAGAAGTTCCTCTTGAATCCTTGAAGACATCTTGAAGAAATCAGATTTTCAGGGGTTTTGGGTCCAATACTTATACCCCTTTCTGCCTTTGAATCTGGCAAACTTCAAAGGAATGTTTCTGTTTTTGACAGGATCCTGCCTTGCCCAGGCCTGGCTCCAGGCACATAGCAGGGGGTTGGAGACTACATTGTGTGAGGGCAGGCATAGCCCATTCAAGGTTAAGTGACAACTCCTCCCTCCACTCTAGCTCAGATGGCCCATCAGAATATGCAGGCTACATCACAGCTCCCTTTGTGTCACTGTGTGGAGGGAATTCACAACAGCCCAACTGTCAGTCTGACCCAGACAGGGAGTACACAAACCAACAGAGTCATAGAATGGTTGAAGCAAGAACATGTCTACTTTCTAAAAACAGCATTTTCAAACTAACAATCTAAAAAGCAACTTCACCAAAAGATGTATTTTAAAATTGTGAGTTCAGAGACACTAAATCCATATTTCCATTTGCTCCCAAAGGGAATCTGCACTTAAATATCATTTCAAGACAGCCCCCATGTTAACTTATGAGAGAGACAGGCCTTGCAACAGTGAAAGCTGCGTTTAGCAGTATTTCACTGTTAGGACATGTAAAACACATCACTACATGTCCCACCTTTTAACATACACTGCACCCTGCCCATGGGGCTACCTAGGGCCTACCTTAGGGGTACCGTACATGTAGTAAAATGGAAGGTTTAGCCCTGGCAAGTGGGTACACTTTCCAAGTCGAGTTGGCAGTGCAAGACTGCACCCACAGACACTGCAGTGGCAGGTCTGAGACATGTTTGCAGGGCTTCTAATGTGGGTGGCACAACCAGTGCTGCAGGCCCGCTAGTAGCATTTGATTTACAGGCCGTAGGCACCTCTAGTGTACTTTACTAGGGACTTACTAGTAAATCAAAGACACCAATCAGGAATAAGCCAATCACCAATACAATTTACACAGAGCGCATATGCACCTTAGCACTGGTTAGCAGTGGTAAAGTGCTCAGAGTCCTAAAGCCAACAAAAACTGGTCAGAAATATTAGGAGGAAGGAGGCAAATGATTGGGAATGGCCATGCAAAAAGGGCCAGGTCCAACAGTAATAATAAATGCAAATTTAGCATTAAAGAGGGTTTATTATTACAATTCCATAGGTAATACACATGAGAGATCTCCCCTTTCTCAATCAGGAATTACAGCCTATTAAATGTAATAAGGATTCCTCAATAAGGATGGGAGGGGTAGGCCTCACAGTAGTGAAAAACAAACTTGAGAGTTTTTCACTACAAGGGCTTTTCAAACTTAAAATAATATGTCCTGCCTTTTAAATATGTAGCTCCCTTCCCTAGGGGATATATAGGTCTTACCTTAGGGTGACATATGTAAGAAAAGCTTGGCAAGGGGTTTTAAATGCCAAGTCGACATGCAGTGTAAACTGCACACACAGGTTCTACAATAGCAGGTCTGCGACAAGTTTTAAGGGCTACTCAAGTGAGAGGCAAAAGCAGTGCTGCAGGCCACTAGTAGCATTTAATTTACAGGCCCTGGACACATGTAGTGCACTTTACTAGGGACCTATAAGTACATTAAGCATGACAATTCGGTATATGCCAATAAAATACATTTTTGGAAAAAGAGCATAAGCACTTTAACACTAGTTAGCAGTGGTAAAATGCACAGCGTCCTAGGGCCAACAAAAACAAATTCAGCGAAAAGTGTAGGGAAAGAGGCAAAAGGTTTGGGAGTGACACTGCAGAAAAAGCCATTTCCAACACAATCCCCCTCTAGCCTATAGTCATGAGAGACTAATTACCTTGATTGACTTACCTGCTTAGGCGCTAGAATGTGGACCATGGGTCTCTCTTCTGTCCTGAGTCTCCTGATCTGTGAACCTTATTTTTGGCCCATTCCACCCCTTGGATCAGACTTCCGTCCCCAACGCAAGGAAAATTCTGTCCATAAGGACAGCAACCAACAGACATCATTAACAGGTGTCAGTGTGAAGAACCTGGCCTCAAGCCATCCAGGAGTCCCTGACCTCTGTTGATTCTTGGAGTAAGGGGGAATAGCCCCATGTGTATTGCACCCTTTTTCCACTCTACCTCCCACTAGTTCAGGGATGGTAGCCTGAAACTGGCCTTTCAACCCAGGGTCTGTACACTTAGACTGAACATGTGCCTGGTAAGCTAGGTCTTCCAGGGGGACACTCCCTCCTAAGGGTTACATACTGTCTATCTCATGGAAGAGTCTGCCTGGCACAGGTGCGCAGACCTCTCTTCCTGTAACAGAGTATAGAACACCCCATTCAGAAGTAGCCCGCCAGGATTAGTCTTGAGGTGCTCTGCTCTCAGAGCTGGCAACCCCTGATTCGCTGGACCTCCCACTGTGGACTGTTTCCTTCTCTTATACCTCCATCTGGGCCTCTGTACTCTCAACTGTGGAGTGGTATCCTCAGAAAATATAACTTGTAAGGTGCCTGTGGTGAATGACCCATCTAGCTCCCCTAATACTGTGGAGCTCCCTTCAGTGGATGTTGTGAGAACCTGGCCTGGTTTGTAATGGGTACCAGAGGTACTCACACCTTGTACCAGGCCCAGTGATCCACCTTAGTGAAATGTAGGCAGTGTCTAGCAGCGTAGGCTGTCTAGGAGTAGCTGTAGCAGAGCAGCCAAGGCTGAGCTAGGAGCCATGCAAAGATCTTGCAATACCACTATAGTCACACAGTACTTATACACAATAAAAGATAATACTCACTGTTACCAAAAATAAAGCTACTTTATTTTAGTGACACAAGGCCAAAAATATCGTATAGGCAATACTTCTACTAGAGGTAAGTATTATACACAATATATACACTAGTAACCAAAATCAGGAAAGTACACAGTCAGAATATAGTGCAAACAGTGAAAAACACAGTAGATTGCAATGGGCCCAGGGTAACACAAACCATATACTAAAATAGTGGAATGCGAATGTCAGATTTCCCCCTAGGCAAGTGTAGTGTGTAGAGGAGCGCTGGGAGTGTAAGAAAATATCAAAGGTAAGTAAAATACCCCACCCCAGAGCCCAGGAAAACAGGAGTAAAGTACAGCAAGTTTCCTCAGAACACACTAGAAGTCATGGTAAAGGATTATGCAAAAACTGAGCAAGACTGCAAGAAACCAATGATGGATTCCTGGGCCTGAAGACCTGTGGAGAGAGGAGACCAAGTCCAGAAAATTATGAGTCGAGGAAAACCAGGAGCCCCTGCCAACCTGGATGAAGGTGTAAAATGGGATTCTCCGGTTAGAAGAAAAGAACAGAAATGCACCAAAGAAGACAGCTGCAGGTTCTTGCTTGGTGCAAGAGATGTCCCATGTCAAGTTGTTTGATTCAGGCTGTTTTCACTTCTGGATTCTGCTACCAAGTCCTGGCTCACCCAAGAACGCATTTTGCGTCAAAGAGGTGCTGCCCAGGCCCAGGAGGGACCTGGGGGTCTTGACTCAGACTGAGGAGACACAGAGGGGTCTCAGCACTTCAGAGAGCCCTCAGAAGACCCGCCAGCAGCCACAGGAGTCCCAAGACATGCCGACAAAGGAGTTGGAAAGTGCGATTGTTGCAGCACTACATAAAGGGATCCTACGCCACTAAAGAAAAATTCAGTGAGCTGAGCATCGCAGGATAGAGTGCTGGGGACCTGAACTATGCTGTGCATGAAGAACTTTTAGAAGAAGTGCACAGAAGCTCAAAGAGCTGCAGAAGACACAGTGCACAAGGGTCTTGTCTGGCACAGGAAGGCAAGCTCTTACCTCCCCCAAATTTGGACAGTTGGACCTTTGAATAGTCAGGATCACTTCGGTCGACCACCTGTGTTCTAGGGATCATGCTCGTTGACGGGAGACGAGTCCCTGAGTACCGGCTGTTGTTGCAGAGAGGTGCCTGATGAAGCTGGGAAGTGACTCCGTCACTCCATGGGAGATTCAATCCTTCTGGTGCAGAGCAAAGACAAGCAGTCCTCAGAGCATGCACAATCTGGACACTGTTGCAGTTGCTGGCTGCAGCTGAAGTTGCAGGGTCACAGTCGTCTTTCTGGATACTTTGTTGCAGTTACAGTGGTTCCTGGAGCAGTGTGCGGTTGATCCGACAGTCAGAAGCTTAGCAGAGGATGCAGAGGAGTCCTGGTGGAGTCTTGCAAAACGAATTTGAGAAAACACCCAGAGGAGAGACCCTAAATAGCCCTGAGAGGGGGATTGACTACCTACCCAGGTTTGCACCTATCAGGAGGGGTCTCTGATGTCACATGCTGGCACTGGCCACTCAGATGCTCCCAGATGGTCCCCACACTTTGGAATCCAAGATGGCTGACACAAGGGACACTCTGGAGGAGCTCTGGGCACCACCCCTGGGGTGGTGATGGACAGGGATGTGGCCACTCCCCTTTCCTTTGTCCAGTTTCAGGCCAGAGCAGGGACTGGGTGTTCCTGAACTGGTGTAGACTGGCTTATGCAAGGAGGGGACCGTTTGTGTCCTTCAAAGCATTTCCAGAGGCTCAGGGAGGATACCCCTCCTGTGACACCTATTTCCGATGGGAGAGGGTGTAACACCCCTCTCCTAAAGGAAATACATTGTTCTGCCTTCCTGAGCTGCATAATCTCCAGTAGGGCAGAAACCTGTCTGTGAGTTGGCACCAGCTGGGGCTGCAGTGGAAACCTCAGAGAGCTGGTTGGCAGTACTGGGGGCCTCTGGTGGAGCCCCCAGGATGCATAGAATTTCCCCCTGATACCAGATTTGGATTGGGGGTTCAATTTCGCAGTCTTAGACATCTCACATGGCCATAATCGGAGTTACCATTGTGAAGCTGCATATATGTATTGACATATATGTAGTGCACACCTATAATGTTGTCCCCGCACTCACGAAGTTTGGGAAATTGGTCCTTGATAATGTGGGGGCACCTTTGCTAGTGCAAGGGTGCCCTCACACACAGTAACTTTGCACCTACCCTTAAGTAACTAAAGGTTAGACATATTGTTGACTTATAAGTTACCTGGTGCAATGAAAATGCTGTGAAATAGTGTGTGCGCTATTTCCCTCAGGCTTGTGTGAGCTCCTTATGGCTGGCAATAGAAATGCTGCAGCCCATAAGGATTTCCTGTAACCCCAATGCCCTGGGTGCATAGGTACCATATACTAGGGACTTATAAGGGGGTTCCAGTATCCCAATCTGAATTGGAATATGGAGTCACTAGACTATAGTGACAAGTTTGGTAAACAGAGAGAGTATAAGCACTGGAGTTCTGGTTAGCAGAACTCCAGTGATACAGTCAAGCATACTGACAACACATATAGGCCACAAACTATGAGCACTGAGGTCCTGACTAGCATGACCTCAGTGAGACAGTAAAAACACACTATCAAACACTGCCAAACAGGCCCAAAATGGGGGTAACCATGCTAGAAGAAAGGCACCTTCCTTGAGACGCTCTTTTGGTAAAGACCAGGACCTCCTGCTTGTGCCCCATCTGGGAGCACTGCAAGCTCTGGGGCTGGAAATAGGGCATCCTGGGCTTCGGCCTATCCAAACTCCCATCTATGCTTAGAAGGGAAATGGGACTCCTTCCCCCACAACACACTGGGACCTGACTGGGTCACTGCATACCTCCCACGCTCTCTCTCAAGCAGAATGTGAGCCAACCTCCTCAGGATCACTCCACCAATGCCTTCTCAGATACTCAGGTACTCATCCAGAGCTCCGCCTCCTTTGAAAGCTCCTTGGGGGTCAATTAACTTGCAATCAACCAGGTGTTGGCATAGCACTGGAAAACAGTGACTGAACATGTACTCTCTAGCAATCACATTGTATAGCCCTTCATATGTGTTTACCTCATTACCCTTCACTGAACAATCCAGTGCCTTGCAAAAGTAACCTACAACACCCTAAGGACTGGTGAGACAGTTTTCTGTCTCGTAATTTTAGCCTGTACTCTTCTGGGGGAATCCATACTTCTTGACAAGAATCCAAACATTAGCCTGCACCCCGTTCTCTAGGGTAATTAGGTTGCCCCTACCATCACTAGGTATATGCCTTCATATGACAGCTCCCCAATCCTCCTCAGGGATCCTGTGCACCTCTAGAGTAACCTCATATGCTATGGGTATGTGGATCCTTCCGTCACCACTGGACACTGTAGTTTTGCTGCCACCATTTCTGCTAGATTTTGACTGCTGCTTGGCCTTCACGTCCAGCTCCTTAAGACAAAGCTCATCAGCCATTCTCTTCTCCTTCATTGCCGGTCTCTTTTCCTCCAAGGATCTCTCCGCTTTTCTCTCTGCTGCAGCAAGTTGAGCCAGCTGTAGCCTCAGGTCCCTCTCAGCCTGTCTGTCATTCAGCTTCTTAGGAGACAGGGAGTGGGAGAGAGCACTGATATCTGCATTGGATCCAGTGGGCGACTCCTTCTTTGTGGGCCTCTCCTCTCCTCTAGAGCATTTGCCAAGTCATTGTTTTCCTCCTTCTCCTCATCCTTTTCAGGGCCTTCACCCTCTTGGGGCCCTGATTCTCAGGTCGGGTATCGGTAGGGTTCTGTGTCCTCCAGGTTGGCAAAGTAGTCTTTTTCAGACTCTTCCTGTGTTGCAACTTGCATTCTGCAGACTTCCTCCCAGGCTTTATGGGCTTTCTGATACTCAAAATTTGGATAACCTTTAGGGAGTTTCAGTCTGCTTACCTTGTACAGCTTCATCAGCTCAGCGATGCTGTAGTGCTCAATGGCGTTGCTATCCAACTCTATCCGTGACGGCCCCCTGGAAGGCACACTGCTCTCTGCCCCATCCAAGGCATACAGACTTCCTCTCTGGAGGCAGGGGGTTCCTTCCTGGAGCCAATGGCTCTCCTCCTCTGTTGCTGCCTTCCACCTCTTAACTTCCTCATAGGCTCGAAGGGCTATTTGTAGATCATCCTTGGAAGTTTTCTTGCACATTCAGCCCCTACTCCCTTACAGTGTACTCTTCTAGGCAACTGAGCTCCATGGGCATTCTATCAAGGTATCACAGGTGCAACAACAAAAAAAGTGCCAAGTTGATGAAGGTGAAGCAGAAGTCAAATTTAGAAAAATTACCAATTGAGAGAAAATATGAACAACTTGTAAAGGTCTTCTGTGTGGAATGGTAGTATACACCAAAATATTGTATGGCACTGCACATACACAAGTCTTATCCTTGCCGCTGATCATAAATGCTGGAAATGTGGTTTCTGATTGGTAGAATTATGCACCCTGTACAAGCAGAGACCACAATTCTAGTCAGGATAAGTCATAAACACACCCTAAATTAACTTGGATTCATCCCCTGGCAGCTTATCAGAGAGCAGTCAGGCTCAAGTTAAGAGGCAATGTGTAAAGTATTTGTCAACACTAACAGTGAAACAGTGAACACACCACACCTGGTTAAAAAAAATTAAAATAAAAAAATAAACAAAACAAGACCAAAGCAACAAAAACCGATATTGACATAAGAATTTAAAGAGAATAAACTTAGTTGTAGTACTTAGAAGCCTAACGCTCCAACTAGGGCTACCTGGTCACGCTAGACCAAGTCAAATTCAAAAAGTCAGGCCGATCGTGAAGGAGTCTGGGTCAGATACAGGGAAAAAACCTTTGCCTGCTGTAATAGTACCTTGGTTCGGAGTTGCGCCTATGTTGAGAACAAGCTGTGATGAGCACACGATGAAATACGTTCGCATCGATCCCGAACATGTAGGCGATGCGTCAACTCTGAGATGCGCAATGTCTGAGATGCATCAGGAATGGAGGCAATGCGTTGAGCAGTTGGCAATGCAGGGCACCAGAATATTGCAGGAGCAATGATGCTTTGACATCAATGGAGATGTGCTAGTTTTGAACGGTACAACAACTTTGATATGTGGATTTTAGACAGGAGCAGCACTTTCTACCCACTGGGAAGGGCCCAGGACATGTTTGGCACCATTTGGCAGTCAAGACTGTCAGTTGGCAAAGTCTCGGTGCTCTAGGTGATTAGTTGGAACCCCTTTGTATCCCTGAGATTTCAGAAGAACAGGAGGTAAGCCAGCTAGTCCTTGGAGTCACACCGGTTCTAGGTTTAAGAGCTGTGGGTCCAGTACTTCTCACCCAGGCAAGAAGGGCAGCAAGCAGATAAGTCGGCACAGCAAGAAATGTCCAGCAGTCCAGCAGAGTTGCAGTCCTTGCAGCAACACATCAGCCTTTTTCCTGGCACAGTAGCCCCAGGTCCAGAAGTGTATTGAATTGGTAGTCTTTGAGGTCCCAAATGTATTCTTTGGTGCCTTGGTTGTGGGAGGTGGGAAACGCTTCTAGACAGTTGATTTGAAGTATAGGGATTCCCCTTTCAACCCTGCCCTGGCTCCAAGCTGACTGGAGTGATAATACAGGGTTGTTAGGCCTATTGTGAGGAGACAGGGCATACCCTATTCGGGTGTAAGAGGGGCTGTGTTTAGCTCTGCCCCCCATTCAGGTCAGTTAAAGTCACACCTAAGCTCCCATTGTGTGAGGCTGTCTAAGGGGAATGCACAAACCTTTCTGTCACCTCATCCCAGACATGCACTGGAGACAGGCTACAGGCACACAGGTATAAAAGCAGAATAATGCCAACTTTCTAAAAGGTAGGCATTTTCAAAATTATAACAATAATTCTGACTTTGCCATTAAAGAGGGTTTATCCTTACAATTCTATAGGTACAAAACATGACAGACCTGCCCTTTCACAATCAGGAATTACAGCTTAGCAAATGTAATAAGTAATCCCCAATGTTATCCTAAGGGAGGGGTAGGCCACAGAGTAGTGAAACATGGATTTGAGAGTTTTTCACTATCAGGATATATAAAACTTAAAAGTATATGTCCTGTCTTTTAATTACTTAGCACCCTGTCCTATGGGCTACCTATGTCCTGCTTTAGGGGTAACAAATGTAAGAAAAGGGGAGTTTAAGGCTTGGCAATATGCCAAGTTAAAATGGCATTGTAACCTGTAAACACAGGCTATGCAATGGCAGGCCTAAGACATGTTTAAAGGGTTACAGTGCTGCAGGCTCACGTGGGCACACATATTGCACTTTACAAGGGATTTACAAGTAAATGAAATATGCTAATTGGGTATATGCCATTCAAACCATGTTTTAGAGAAGGGGAGCACAAGTAGTTTAGCAATGTTTGACAAACTTTAGCACTGGTAAAGTTCTCAGAATCCTAATCCAACAAAAATAAATTCAGCAAAAATTGTGGGGAAGAAGACAAAAAGTTTGGTGGTGACCCTTCATAGAGAGCCGTCTCCAACAATCTGCCTGTATAGATGGCACTGAATCCCCTTTGTCGGTCAAAGGCTGAATCCCTTTTGAGCGGGTGAAGACTTATCCAATGGCTCCAAGGTTGGCCTCGGGACCATGATCCTCTTCATTAATGCCATCCATGGAGCCTATACTCCTCTGTTGTTTATGCTGAATATGTATTTCCAGGCCCTGTACCTGCCCCTGTCAATTGGAAATGGCACAAAGGGAAAGGTGTTTCCCAGTTTGCATGATGCCAGACCATCCACAAGTTAGATGATACCCACTTTTGACTTTGCGGCTCCTAAATTTGTACGCTTGTTATCATCATTGTAAAAGGGCTGTATATGCATCTATTTCTGCAAAAACAAATTGCACTGGGAAGCAACAAATGAGTGCAATCAACTTCTAAGTCACTAGGGCAGCTTCAAAAGCTTAAACCTATTTATGTTTTCATCAAATTATGATATTTCCCATATTCGTCCTAACATTACAATGAAGGCACTTGATATCCTCTTTAAGTATTAAGAAGTTGTAACGTGAGGAAACAGTGACTGCTCCATTCACCGCTATAAGAGGGGCAGCTCTTTCGCTATGTTGAAGGAGCGTCGCCAGAAGCTGAAAAATCAAACAATCATTTTCTATCATGTTATTTTTCTGCTTCTGGCACAACAGTGCAAGGAGGGGCAGGGCTGGGACACGGGAGGGGGGTGGAGGGGAGAGTTCACCTAAGTGCACATGTGTGTTTTGCTGGCCAGGCTGGAGAAACAGCACAGACCCCAGGTTTGTGTCTGAGCGGCAATGACTGCTATGTTTAGCATGTAAGCAGCGTCAGGATTGCTGGGGAGCCTGTGCTGGTGTCCCAGCGAATGCTGGACACTACATGGAAGGAAGAGGAGTAACGAACGAGGCTGCATCGTTCCTGAAAGTACGTTTATTTTTGTTTTTATTTTTATTTTATCCCCTCATGCCTGCCCCTTCCCCGCCCCTCACCTTGTGATTTCCAGCCACCCACGCTGCACTATACATTTCTGGCAATCAGTGAATATATTTGTTTTGGTTGAACCAAGCATATGATTTAATAGGGATTATTAATGCGGTAACTGGACTCAGTGTGGAGTTCAGTTGCCTCTGGCCGGACAAAGGGCATTACAGGTAAATTAATCTCACTTTGGAGTCATAATGTAAACAGCCAGAATTACCACTGAATCTTCTTTCACATAGCATTTGCTTGGTTATGTGTTCTGTAAGTACAACAGTGTCTCTGCCTACCAATTATGGTTTGGCTGCTTAGTCAAGTAAACTATATGCATTGGTCCTAGAATACGTTTGTAATTGTCTGTTTAGAGCAGCTCTGGACACATGCTCTTTCAATTCATACTTACAAGTAATAGTATAATAGTAATAGTATAATTATGTACAGTGCATGCACTGTGGTAGTCTAAGAAATGAAAAAAACACACTTGTATATTTCACTTACACATATAAATTAGATGCAAGCTGCCTTTATGCTAATGGACACCTACACAAAAAGTTACATAATCCCAAAGTGAAAACGTCCATACGGGTGGGTTCAATCATTTTACCTACACTATCCAATCAGATACATATCTATTACACATTTTGGGGACAAGATCCATTTATTATAAAGTACAAATTGTACTAGAAAAGGCAAAAAGATTGTCTACTAGAAATATAAAATCAATGTAACTTCAAAAAATACAACACCTGATACATGTATATACGTCACATTTCCCCTTGTCTAGTGCATGTAATGTATATTTTAGGTAACTCTAATTTGTTCTAAATGTATAATGCATTTTTGTTTATTTTAATCACTGATCAATTTAATGGAAACACAGCAGCATTAACATTTACACAAATTACATGTTTAATTTTGTTGTTAGTGCCCATTATAATGATGAATGCTTGCATCTAAATTACCATGCCCATTACTAATGTTCATGACTAATGTATGCACTATACAAATATGTCATAAATGAAGCCTGTGTTTTTCACTGTTATAAATGAAATTAAGTTCATCTACCTCACATTTTCATAAATAATATTGTCATCAATCAACTACTTTTAATTGAAAAATGTCAGGACAAACTTTGTGAATAGAAAAGTTTTAATTTTTGAATAAGATCCATCTCTCAGAATCTTTCAGAATAAATAAAACATAAATGTCCAAAAACAGGAAGCACTTCATCAATGGTTTGGGTTTTGGCCCAATAACTTGCCTCTTAAATATACTGGGAAGGGACATCTCGTGAGCACAGAACAGGCACCTCAAAGATCCTCCATGGGAGGGGTGGGTTTGGTCCTCACAGGGGTCAAGGACAGATAATAAGTGACATTGGGGGCAGGAGAAGAGGTAAAAGGGGCAGGAGAGAATTGGGTTGAGGAGGTAGCGGGAGCTGGGGTGGGTAATGTGTGTGTGTCTGTCTGTTTTTCAGGTGCATGTGTGTCTGTTGTAGGTGGTGCATGTTTGGGTGTGTATTTCTTGGAGGGTGTTTGGTGTTCGGGTGAATGTGTGTGTTTGCGTTTGTTTGGGGTTGCCATGGGTGTGCTTTGTGTGTGTGTGTTTGTTTCAATGAGTGTGCTGTTGAGGTGGTTGGTGTGGTTGTGGTGCATGTGTCTGTATGTTTGCAAATGCCTGTGTGTCCGGTGTATGCGTGGATGTCTGTTGTTTTGTCTGTGTCTTGTATTCAGGTGACTGTGAGTGTCTGGCTTCATGGATGCTGTTTTGTGTGTAGGTGTGTGTGATCATGCTTATTTGGATGAGTGTTGATGAAGTAGATGTTGTGGTGACTGTGGGTGTGCTGTGGTTATGGGTGTGGTGGTTGTGAGTGTGATGGTGGGTGTGGTACTTGTGACTGAGGTGTTGGGTGTGGTGCTTGTGGCTGTGATAGTGGTGCTTGTGGGTGTGGTGGTGGTTCTTGTGGGTGTACTGGTTGTTGTAGTTTAAGTGGGTGTAGTGGTGGGTACAGTGGTTAAGATGGTAATTGTTGTGCCTGTGGGTGTAGTGTCAGAAGTGTGTTTATGTTGGATGGGTGTTTGTGTGTTTGTGGGTGTGTTTGGGGATGCTGCTTGTGTCTGCGGAGTGTGTGCCTGCAAGTATTGGGGAGGGAGGTGGGATTTGGGATAAGCAAGGGACCAGAGTTGGGGCACAGGATTGGCTGGTTGGGGTGAAGCAGTCAGTGCAGAGACTATTTTAGCAAGTCATCTCTTCATGCCAGACAGTGAACTATGAATGGCATCTAGGAATGCAACCAGGCATTGCGTTTGGCAACTAAGGCTCTAGATGCCTTTCTTAATCACAGTCTGGCCTACAGAGAGTCTGCATAAGAGGTCAATAGCCTTTTGACTGAGCATAGCCCGGATGACATGGACAGTGGGGAGGTGCTTGTGGTAAAGGAGACTTCAGCCCTTTTAGGGCGCATGTTTGGTCAAGTGGGTTGGAGCAAGAGGGAGGTTGGCAATGGAAATCTGGGTGGTGGACAAGAATGCAGATGATAAAGGTTCTGCAGGGTCCACCACCACTAGGGGCTGGTCACTTCTGGAGCCCTCCAAAAACCATGATGAGCTTGTGTCCTCTGTTCCAGTCCCTTCACCCTCTGTGTCCATTGGTGTCTGACATCTCGGCATCTGACACAGTGGTCAGCTGCATCCCTGCCGTCATGGCCAATTTCTCCTTCCCTGCCCCTGAAGTTGCTGAAAGAGAGATACAACATTGTTATTGTATCTGTGGAAATAAAACTGATGATGTTGTTTTACACAAAACATTTATTATTTTTCAATTTTCACCTGCTTCAAGGGTTTAAAAACTAGGTATAGTTTCCAATTTTCTCAGGCATCTAGGGGCTATTTGCCAGACCTATTTTCTCACAGTTTGTTTTTTTATTTAACACTGTTACTCCCTTTGAAAATTTTGTTAATTTGTGTTAGCCATTTTAACAATTCTCCAATATTTGTTTAACGCCTCTCAATCATATGGCTTGGTTGTTTTGAATAGTGAACTTTTGTCACAAAAATCAATATCTAGCAAAAAATCCTTTGTGCACTATACATTTTCCATCTGCAATGGTCTATTTCACTAACCTCTTTTTCTTTAATTTTGGTTTATCACCTGGACATAACAAAGGACATAAAAAAAAGTGGTTTCGGGGAATGTGTTACCCATTCACCAACGTGTACACATTCTTCTCTGTTTTTTTAAACAAATATGTGCCTACCAAATTCATGTTTGAAAAATACAGACTGGTCTACATGGACATATATGAAGGTGTAAGGCATCATTGCAATCACCACCTTGGAACTTAAATTGTTTTGCAAAGTACTTTTTGTGAAAACATATGTGTAACATGTTTTAATTTAAAAATGTTGCCATGGTTCACAAGTTTCTAGTCATTTTACCTCACATGCTCCCCATTGTTTGTCTATGATACCAACTCATTATTGTGATGTTTGGAACACCCTGTATCATAAGTTCCTTTTTTCACTATGTCAACTGTAATTGGGCCAACATAACCTCCTTCACAATTATGATGGAGCATCACACCTGGGACAATCATAAACTGTGGCCTGTTTGGTAAACTGACCCTTATATAATCAAAGACATTTGGTAGTGATCTATAAAATAGTGGCTTCAAGTTCAGAAACCCAATTTACAAAACACATCATCATACGCCTTGTGCTAAACTTACACCTTCCAGAACATGTGCACTGGACTTGTGTCAACATTTATGTGAATGCCAACAGAACAAAAAATTGTTTTTTAACAATAAGAACTCGAAAAAGAACTTACCCCCTTAATGCTGGTGTTGGACTCTGAACTGCCTATCAAGCTGAGGATAGGTCATGGCAAATATGCGGGCCATGGAGGGGACAAGGTGCGGTCCACATACTTTCCACAATGTGAGGACTGGCTGAGCTGGACTTCTGATGACTTCTTGGTCCAGTGTCATAGGCTCTCCTATCTCTTGCAAAAGTGAATGCTGCACGACTTAAAGACCACCAGGGTCCACACCTTCTTGGCGATGGCCTTCCATATGACCTTCTTCTGATGGGCATTAACCAATAAGGATAGGAAAAAAGTAACAAAGATAACTTTTTGTCAGATTTTGTTTGCTTTTGTTGATGTAACCCAATTTGGAAAAATCTTTCACAAGCATTTCTAAAATGTTAGAACAGGATATTATTAATATATAATGGTATACTTGAAACTACAAATTTGTAGTGGCCTGTTCAGTACCCTCATCACTTTTTATGTCCTTGTTTTACAAATCCAGGCCACTAATATCATGTAGTCAAGAGGTCTGAAACATTTCCTGTAGTGATAGTTACTCCTATTCTGTGCAAATCAATGTAAGCTACTGAAGTCTAAAAACACTTGCACATTGCTACTACAAACCCCTCCATGCCCAGATACATTGGCGTAATGCCTATTTTCCATAGAGCCAGATACTATGGTTAGAACCGTATACTATGACCACTGGCACTGTAAATGGGCTGCCATGTGTGTCAGTGAAAGTTCGGTACTTGGTGATACATGAACATGTGTGTATAGGAAATGGATTTATTTGTATAGGTGACTGAGAGCCTGGGTCATATGTTCTTGTGGCACAGGACATACATTTCCCCATATGTGGCACTGTCACATGTATAACACAATCAGCCATTCATTATTTTGAAGAGGGGATAAATGTAAAGGGTAGAAAATAAATCTACATACAAGTTCATAACATGAATAATTTTTTCTGCGCTTTACATTTCTCTCATTTCAACAAATGGCTGCATTTTTCACTTTTAACATTGGCACAGTGTCTACTTACCACTGGGAATAATGGGTATGCAGTTTGCAAAGGAAACACTTTAAAATATCGGTAAATTGAAATGAAAAGTTACCTTAGTCATCAAGGTAACTTTCATTTAAATTAACAGACTCTTAAAACATGTATAAACATCATTTTGTTCACAGCCAAAATGTTGAGTTGACCTCACTCCAATAGCAACATTTCACTCAGGAACTAAAAGTGAAAAATTAGCTTGTCCCTTAAAAAACAACACATTAGAACTATATTTTCCTCTTAAACATGTACTTGTTCCTCTAATGTCCCAGCAGCTAGTTTTACAGGGACAGGACCTTCCGTGGTCACCAATTCCATCTCAGAAGTTAGGGGCCCTGTCACCTGCTTTGCCTGATATTGTGGCTCTTAGGGGTTGGTAACAGCAGCAAAAGTGGAGGAAGGGTTGTTGGCTGCAATGTTAGGAGTGTAGTGTTAGGAGACAAGTGAGCTTTTTTTCGAGAGGCCACATACATCTACACAAAGTATGTGATTATTAACAGATACGGACACATCTATTGGCTATCATACGCTGCAGTCACATGTTAGCCTGCTGCTGTGTCAATCGCAGAGTTTATACCCACTATGCAGTCAACTTCAGCTGACAGCCACCTGATTGCAAATGTTCTGATGGTCAGTTCCACGCCATTTTAGAGTGTGAAACAATGCATTATTTGAATGTTAAGTGCGTCACCACCACTCCAAATGGCGACTACTTTGTTTAGATATACAAAATTCAAGCATTATTCATTCTTTTGAAATTAAGACAGTATAATGTAGTGTGTTACTGTGATTAAATGCAATAGTGGTGTTGTTAATTGTATACTTCCATTCAAAATGTGTAAATATTTATTTTAATTCCAACATCACTAAAAAAGTTGTATACAGTTGCAAAAACATATAGAATTAATCAAAGACATGAGATTTGTGTTGATTTTATTAGAACAGGTTGCACATTTATGTAATTATTATATATATTTTTTTAATGCAGACCAATGAACCCAGGGAGAGGAAGAAGATGACAGTCTCAAGTGTTTAGACCATTTCCAGACCTTGCCATCATGGAAGAATGGGATATCATCACAAAATTCAGTCTGAATAGGCAAACTATTTTGTGATCACCTGGAGCAAGATTTTCTGCCTCACAATAGAAATCCCACATCAATAACACCAATAGTGAAAATCATAGCGGCACTCCATTTCCTGGACACAGGAACATTCCAATACACGGTGGCGGTATCTGAGGGCATGTCATAACCAGCTTTCAGTGGTGTGCTACAAAACGTTCCTTCTTCACTGATAAGACATATAAACAGCTTCAATCAGTTTCCATGAAATGAGGATTTTGCCGATGTGAAGGGAGATTTGTATGCTTTGGGTGGCCTATCACATGCGTTTGGAGCAACTGATGGTGCACATATTGCCTTAATGCCACCACATGCCAGAGTACAGATCTACCACAGTCAGAAGAACTTCCATTCAACCAATGAGCAAGTTGTCTGCTTAACTGATTTGTACATCAAGTGTGCCCATTTCCCAGGATCAACACATGATTCCTTTCTACTACAGAACACCAGCATACCCCTGCAAATGTCACAATTTGGACTTAAGGAGGCCTGTCTTGTTGGTAAGTATACTCTGTCATTATAATTATTTGGTTAATTTCTGGTTTAAGGATCTACAATGAGATTATATATTTTGGCTCAATTTATGTTTTATTTTATATAGGAGGATCAGCTTATTCTAACCGACTATGGTAGCTAGTACCAATGAGGAATGTAACTATAGCAGGAGAAGTCTGCTTCAGTGAGGTCCATGGAAGAACATGGAGACCAGTGGAGTGCGTTTTTGAGCTCCTAAAGGTCAGATGTTGCGACTGGTGGAGCCATCCTCTACTCATCCAATAAGGTTTGCAAAATCATCGTGGCCTGCTGCATGATGCATAACATAGCCCAGAGACTGAACATTACGTACAATACAGAGGATGGAGACCATGATGAGCCACCAGGTGAGGATGTTTTAAAGCCAAATGAGGATGATGGTGGTGAAGATCAAGGAATTGACATATGCCAAGATATTACTGACAACTTCACCTGAGTTTAGGTATATCTTTACATAATGTTACATTCAATGTCTAAACAACTTGTAATATAATGAGGATAGCAGTCTGTGCTGGACATTTTTAGGTGTGGGTAGTTCAGGAAATTCTGTGGCAAAGTTGTTTGTTGATTCAAGTTTTGACACATTGACTACTGAGTCTATTTACATTGTTTTTCTCTGATTGATCTAAGTAAATGTACCTTCATAATTGATCATTTGTAAAGTGTCTATTTTATCATGCAAAGTAATTATTTTTTCTTGTTATTCTGTTTTAGGATCCTTCACCATGTCATCTTTATTTGGACTTTCAACATTTGTGACATTTGCAGTTATATACTGCTGTTGCAAAGTACAAAGAGAACATGGATTGATCCTGTGAGAGACAAGCACACTTTGGATGTACATATCTTGTACAAAGACAATTTGCACAGTGATTGAACAGAAGTGTTTGAGACTGCATTAGACTTGTTTCCTGTTGAACGTTGCCACCAGGGCAATATCTGCTGCTTAACTTGCTCTAACCACATGTGTACATCGACCCATTGCATACCCACCTCCCTTCATATTTGCAAAATCCTCATTTTATGTTATGTGTATGAAGTTGTTGAAGTGTCTCATCATTGTAGAAAGAATGTTTTGTAGCACAACACTTAAAGTTGGTTTTGATACTCCAGAAGATACTGCCACAGTGTATTGGAAGGATCCTGTGGCCACAAAATGTACCACTGCCATGATTTTGACTATCGTTGTTATTGATGTGGGATTCCTATTGAGAGGCAGGATGTCTGGCTCCAGCTGATGACATCAATCAATAATACTTTGCCTAATGGATCTGATTTTTCAGAGTATATCAGATTCTTCCTTGGTGTTGAGGTCTGGAACTGTGAAAGTAAAAGTGGCAAAGACTATTTGGGTTATATGTAACTTTTAATTGTTTCTAAAGTTTGACAAACAATTCTTCCTTACAAATGTATAAAATTAATACATTAAGAGTTGTGCTCTTTGTTATGTATTTACTTTTATGGAAATGGGAGAATCATTACCTACATATATATTTTTGCCAATAAATCTCTTTGATTATTTTGTTTTCAAATAATGATCGGAGGAAGAATTTAAAAAGAAAATACCCCAAGAAATACACAGTCTTCGACTTTGTGGTTTTAGCACAAACAAAATAAAACCAAATGAAAACCAAAAAAACTAAGGAAAAACCCAAAATAACAGTCAATCATTGTGAATGAAACTATTATTGTAGTGGCATAATTGTTTGAAGTACAGTTTAAAAAAAAAACAACTGTCCTCAAAAAGGTGAATCTGTCTAGAAAATAAACTACTGAGTGAATGGTAGTCACACACTGGAGGAAATTAGGTTCTGTATCTATTGCTGGTGGTGGTGGAGGTCTTGCCATCCTCTCCTGGTAGTCCGGATGAACATCCCTGTTAAAAATGACAGCCTTAGAGTGGTCATCCCCCAACTTTTTACCTGCCTCCCTCCACCTTTCTCACACTGTTTTTGCTGGTTTTAGGACTCTGCACACTTTACTACTTCTTACCAGTGCTAAAGTGTATGCTCTCTCTCTTAAACATCGTAACATTGGTTTATCCCCAATTGGCATATTTGATTTACTTATACGTTCCTAGTAAAGTGTACCACATTTGCCCAGGGCCTGTAAATTAAATGCTACTAGTGGGCCTGGAGCACTAATTGTGCCACCCACATAAGTGGCTCCTTAACCATGTCTCAGGCCTGCCATTGCAAGGCCTGTGTGTGCAGTTTCACTGCAACTTCAACTTGTCATTTAAAAGTACTTGCTAAGCCAGGTCACATTTAGAATGGCCCGAACGGTAATAGAAAGTCCTGTTTATTAGTGGGGATGGATTTTGTATTACTACTTTAGGAATGCCACTTTTAGCAAGTGAGCATTTCTCTGCACTTAAAAAACATATGTGCCTTACAGTCTGTATCCAATCAATGTCTCGGCTGGGCTGGTTGACAGCTACCTTGTGCATTTCACCCAGACATCCCCAAACAAAGGACACTCAGTCACACCTGCACTCATCCGTATATTGAGTGGGTCTTCATGGCCTGGAAGGGTGGAGGGCCTGACACATTTCAAAGCCCAATTGCCTGACCTCACACAGTGGACTACCAAACCCCCTACTGGGACCCTGGCAAACAGGATTGAAGTGAAAGTGAAACTTGTGCATTTTAAAACCACTCTTTGAAGTCTCCCAAACTTCAAAGGTATTTTTGGGTATATAAACTGGGCATCTAACCCCACCAAACTAGACATTTCTAGAACTGAACCTAAACTCTGTCAGAAGACCTGCCTGGCTGCCCAAAGGACTCTCTGGGCTGCTTTGCTGAGAAGGACAGCTGCCTGCTGTTGCCCTGCTGCCTGCTGGCCTCTGACTGTGCTGGAAGGACACTACCTTCCCCAAAAGTGCTCTCCAAGGGCTTGGATTGAGTTTGCCTCCCGTTCTGGGGTCTCAGAAAGAGCAAAGACCTCAAGTACTAGCTTTTCGCTAGTACACCGGCTTCAGCGACTCCGAACGACTTCAGCGATGCCAGCAACACAACGGATGCTGTCGATCTGTGGCCCTCCCTGCACGCAACAAATGCAGCCTGAAATGCAAATCCGATGTTGCCACGATTCCGCTGACGCCGCTCAGCATCCTTGTGACACTGCAAAGTCGACACATCACGTCCTGATGGAACGGATGGGTCGCAAGGAATCAATGCATTGTGGACGTCGCCGCATCATTTTCCCCTCCATCTGGATGAAACCAACGCCTCACCTCCACCTGCTTCACAGCATGGAACTGACGCCTCTCTCCTTGGACGTCATAAGGGACTGGCGTCACATTGACTCCAGTGACGCCTCTCTCCAACTCCAGGCAACGTCCTTGTTTTTTGTTTCCAAAAGGTACTGTACCTGGTGGTCCATGTGAATCTGTGACCGGCAAAGGTGGTGTTAGTTTGTTGGGAACGACTTCGTCAACAACGCCGTGATAGACCCAGTTGGAGCTATTGTGTTTTCTAAGTGCTTTAGTTGGATTTAATCTTTAAAAAATCATAACTTGGCTTGTGTACATTGGATTTTCATCCTTTCAACAGTAATTTATTCAGATAAATATTACCTATTTTTGTAAACCTATGTGGTGTATTTCTGTGGTGTTTTCACTGTGTTACTGTCTGATTTATTGTACAAATACTTAACATATTGCCTTCAAAGTTAAGCCTGACAGCTCAGTCCCAAGCTACCAGAGAGTGAGCACAGGATAATTTGGATTGTGTGTGACTTACCCTGACTAGGATTGTGGTTCCTACTTGGACAAGGGTGTATACCTCCATCAACTAGAGACCCCATTTCTAACATTGGTGATCAGTGGTGAGGATAGGACGTGTGTTTGAGCAGTACCGTCCAATAGCTACAGGTAAGCTACCTACCCACAGTTAAAGGTCAATTTTATTTGTTTCTTTGTGCTACAAATGTCCCTGCTTGACAATTTTCTAATCTAATCCTATACAAAATGTCTCTGGCTTAGTCCAGAAGTGGACCTGGCAAGCTTGACCTAGCCAAGCTGGAGGCATGCACTGTCAGACAGCTGAAAAAGTTCTGTAAGGGATGGGAGTATCTACCCGGGGAGCCTCCAGGAAAGAGGAGTACCAAAAGGTGCTGAGGGCCTGGGCAGAAGCATGTTCACAGGAGCATGTTGAGTTGGGGTGGTCAAGTGGTTGGCAACATTAGTGGGGGTAACACCCTTGAATTTGTGCCCCCTTAGAAATCTGGAGGAAGTGTCTCAAATCAAGGAACGGAGCGATGAGAGAGAATTCTGGCTGCAGTTGGCCAGATTGCAAATGGAGGCATAGGAAAGGAAGGCTGAGAGGGTCTTGGCAGAGAAGAAATGTTTGCTAGCTCATGAACTGAGTATAAAAGAGCTAGAGCTAAAGTCTAGGCAGTCTGAGTCCAGCAGTGAATGTGGCAGCATACAGACAGGACCTGCTGGAGACAGAAAGGTTTGTATGCCTAAGGATTTGGTGCCAAGGTATGTGATGGGAGATGACATTAATAAGTAGTTTTCTGCATATGAAGTTGCACTAAGGGGTCCTGCAGAGCAATGGGAGGCAGGCTTGTGGAAACACATGCCAATACTTGGGAGCGACACACTTCTCACATTAGAGGTTGGAGATCAGACCAAGTAGACCCCTATAAAGGCCATCTTACTTGCCAAATTTGGACTCACCTCTGAAAAGTATCGCCAAAGATTCAGGGACAGTAACAAGCTCCCCAACCAAACCCGGGTAGACTTTATTGATTTTTACAGCAAGGCACTGAATGGCTGGGTGCAGGGCAGTAAAGTAACTGATTACATGGGTTTGTACAGTTTGATCCTAAGAGAGCATATGCTCAGGATTTGCTTTACAGAGTTGCACCAGCACTTAGATGACAGTAAACTGACTGATTCCCGGAAGCTTGCCAAGGAGCACCAGAGTGTCCAAAAAGGTATCTGGGGGGGACACCCATAAAGGTGGTCACGGTCCTCAACAGAAGAAAGAGGGGGGAAAAAAACTTTAAAAAAGAGTTCTCAAAAGGCCCCCAAAATAATTCTCAAGGGAATAGTGGTAACCAGTCCCAGTCTGATTCTAAAAAGAAAGGGTTCTTTGACCATAAGACAGGGAGGTTTGTACCCCAATGTGGAGAGTGCTCCAAGTATGGTCACTCTAAGGGCGTCTCCAAATGTCCAAAGAGGGCACAGACTCCCACTGATGGTGAGACACCTGAGTTGGCTAGTGTAGCAGTCGGGGAGGAGGTAAACCCAGTTAGTTTTGGGGAACAGACAGAGGTAACCATAGTGTCCCTGTGGGATTCAGAAGTGCTGCAAAAAGCCCACATGCCTGCTAATACTTCCAACTATAGGCAGTGGGTCACCATTAATTGGCATAGGGCGGTGGATCAGCCTGAGACAGGAGCCTGCATGACTACTGTCAGGGGTCAGCTGGAGTCAGCACAGCAGGTCCTACCAAACACATTCCACCAAGTCATAGTCGCGGACAATCGCGAGAGTCACCTAACGGTAGCTCTGGTTGCCTTTGAATGGGGGGGTCTGTGGTACTCTGAAAGTAGCTGTGAGTCCTGGCATACCTGTAGATTGTCTGTTAGGCAATGATCTTGAGCACACTACCTCGAGGGAATTAGAGCTAAGGTCTCACTTGGATATGTTGGGTTTGCTTGAGTGGGTCTGTATGACCACAAGGTCCATGGCTGCGTGGGAGGGGAGTCAAGGGCATGTGGAACCTGGAAGAATGGCCCAGAGAGCAGCCAAGGAGAGAGGTAATGGGTGCGGGAAACCAGTGCCAGAAGTTTCAGCAGTGGTTGGCGGGGTCCCTGTGGAGGAGGCCCCTGAGCCAAACGGGGAGGACATTGCTGCCCTGGATGACCTACCTGAGCTTCCTTGCTGGCAAGTTGAGGGTGGGTCCACCAGGGAAGAATTTTGCAAAGCACAGGGAGAATGTCCCATTCTTGTGGGCTTGAGGCAACATGCCTTAGCCCAAGCAGCAGGTGAAGCCTCTGGGGATCACCTTATCTATTGGGAGGATGATCTCCTTTACAGTGAGCCTAAAGTACCAGAGGGTAGGGCAGCACGTGTGGTGGTGGTCTCCCAGTGTTACCAGACCTTCCTACGGGGCCTGCCTCATGACATTCGCCTGGTAGGACAGTTAGGGCAAGAGAAGGCCTTTGTCTGGCTTATCTCCCACTTTTATTGGCCCTGAAAGCGGACGGCCTCAGATGCATTCTGTAGGTCCTTTCCTACCTGCCAGGTCAGTGGAAGACAGGGGAAAGGCTAAAGGCCTCCCTGTTCCCACTCCACGTCATTGGTACCCATTTTGAAAGTGTGGGCATCGACATCATTGGTCCATTGGACCCCAAAACTGCCCTAGACAAAAGGATTATCCTGGTTTTGGTGGATCATGCCACCCGCTACCCAGACGCGATCCTTCTGAGGTCGCTGACCACACTAGTGGTGACCAGAACTCCAATGGGGATCCTAACCCATGTAACCTACAAGTTCACCACACCCTATCATTCTCAATCCAGTGATTTTGTGGAGAGATTCAACAAGACCTTGAAAGGCATGATCACAGGCCTCCCTTAGGCCATGAGGCGTAAGTGGGATGTCCTCTTGCCATACCTTTTCTTTGCCTGTAGAAAGGTACCCGAGAAGGGGGTAGGGTTCAGTCTCTTTGAGCTTATCTATGGGTGCCCTGTAAGGGGGACCCCTATTCATTGTCAAGGAGAGCTCCCAAGAACCACACTAGGATGTGGGCATCTACATGTTGGTCCCTTGCAACCAGATGCACCCACTTCTGGTAAAAGGACAAGAGCAACATCGAGGCCAGTCACGAGGTTATGACACACGGTACGACCAGAAGGCCACTATTGTAGAGTTTCAGCCTGGAGACAAAGTATGGGTGATGGAGCCAGTAGAGCCTAGAGATGTCCAGGACCACTGGACTGGCCCATATGAGATAAAGGAGTGCAAAGGGGTGGCCTTCTTACTTACTGGATCTCCAGTCCACTAGACTGAACCCTCACTTTGAGAGGATTGAAGTCAACATGCTTCTGGTGACAGATGAGGGTGTGGAGGAGTAAAGTGAACCTCTCCCTGACCTCCTCTCTGCCCAAGAAGTTGATGCGTGTAGGAGGCTGGCCTTGTGTGTGGTGGGTACGTATGGTACTTACACCTTACACAAGGTCCAGGTATCCCTTATTAGTGTAGTGTAGTCAGGGTCTAGAAGCCAGGCTCTCTAGAGGAAGCGGTGGATGAGCAGCCAAGGCTTATCTAGGAGACATGTAAAGCTCATGCAATATCCCTGTAGTCACATTTAGGGGGTCATTACAACCCTGGCGGAAGGCGGAGAACCGGCGGTAAGACTGCCAACAGGCTGGCGGCCTTACGCTGTGGAATTATGACCATGGCGGTTACCGCCATGGTCATCCGCCGTTTCTCTGTTTCGTCCGCCAGGGCGGAGACGACTGCCGGGCTGGAGACCTGGGTCTCTAGCCCTGCGGCCGTCACTATACCGCCGCCGGTATTTGGACCTGGCTTACCGCCGTGCATTTCCAGCGGTTTGAACCGCCATGAAATCCATGGCGGTAAGCACTATCAGTGGCACTGATAGGGGTCTCCAATGGCGGTCTTCTGCACGGCAGTCCCTCGGCGGTCTTCAAAAAAGACCGCCGAGGTCAAAATGACCACCTTAGTACTTATACACATGAAAGAAATCACTCAGCATTACAAAAATAAAATACTTTATTTTGGTGATAAAAATACCAAAAATACCAAAGAGGCTTTACTCCCTTAGGAGGTAAGTAATATACACAATATATACACTAGTATGCAGAAATAGACACAAAACTGTTAGAAAACAGTGAAAATAGTGAAATTCCCAATAGAGAGAAATAGCCCTGGGGTAGCACAAACCATATACTAAAAAAATTGAATGCAAAAGTCGGTCCCCCTCCTAGGTAAGTGGAGTGTGTAGAGGGGAGCTGGGAGTACTAGGAAGGCCCAAACATAAGTACTACAACCCAAACCAGCGACCAGGAAAGCAGGAATAAATTATTATAAATTTCCCAGAACACCCACTTAGATGAAAAGAAGAAGAATGCAAAACCCAGAAGAGACTGCAAGACACCAACAATGGATTCCTGGACCAGAGGACCTGTGGAAGAAGGAGACCAAGTCCAAGAAGCACAGCAAGTCTAGGAAGGGCAGGAGCCCCTTCCCACCAGGCTGAGGTGAGTTGATGGTGGAGAAGAAGAGTCAACACTGCACCCAAGAAGATGAAGTCAGGTTCCTGGAGGATGCAGGTGATGTCCCAGCCGAATGGAGGATTGCAATCGGGTTTGAGTCACCGGATTCTGCAAACAAGTTCTGGCTCACACAAAACTCACGCTTAGCGGAAAATGTTGATGCCGGGGACCAGGAAGGACCAGGTTGACTCCACGCAGGCCAGGGAGTCAGAGGGGTCTCTCAGCAACTCAGAGAGCCCACAGAAGCTCAAGCAGCACCCGCAGGAGTCCCACAGGACAGGGGCACGAATGTTGCAGAAGAGGCCCATGCAGCACTAAGAAAAAGGCTCCCATGCCACTGGAGAACCACTCAGGGAGCTGTGCATCACAGGATGGAATGCTGAGGGCTGGAGCCTCAGGATCCCTAAAGATCTTGGAGAAAGGTTGCCAATAAGCCTTGGCAGCTGCAAAGGATGCAGTGCATGGTGGTACTGCCCTAAGTGGGGAGGCAAGGGCTTACCTCCACCAAAGTTGGAAAGTTGGAACAGAGGACCATCGGGACCACTTCAGTCCACCATCTGTGATGCAGGATCCATGCAACTCAGCAGGAGAGGGGATCCATGCAGCCAGTCATTGATGCAGATGGTGCCTGCAGAAGCAGGGGAGTGACTCCTTCACAATAAGGGAGATTCCTTTTTTCTTCTTATGCAGGTTGAAGACAGGCTGTCCTCAGAGGATGCACAACCGGGAGAATGTTGCAGTTGCTGGAAGGAGCCATGGATTCAATGTTCCAGGAGGCATCTTGCTTCTTTGTTGCAGCTTGTCTGGTCCTAGGGTGTTCAGATGCAGTTTCTTTGGTCGGAAGTCAAAGTGGAGGTTGCAGAGGATTCCTGCTAGAGTCTTGCAATCTGAATCTGAGGAACCACCCAAGAGAGAGATCCTAAATAGCCCTGAAAGGGGGATTGGTCACCTTGCCAGATAAGCACCTATCAGGGGAGGGCTCAGATGTCACCTGCCTAGCCTGGTCACTCAGATGCTCCCAGAGTTCCCTACCAACCTTAGAAACAAGATGGCAGAACCCAGCGACCCTCTGGAGGAGGAGCTCTGAGCACCACTCCTGGGATGGTGATGGACAGGGGAGTGGTCACTCATCTTTCCTTTGTTCAGTCTCATGCCAGTGCAAGGACTGGGGGTCCCTGAACTGGTGTAGACTGGTTTATGCAAGGAGGGCACTAGATGTGCCCTTCAAAGCATTACCAATGGCTTGGGAAGGCTACCCCTCCCAACCCTGTAACACCTTTTTCCAAAGGTACAGGGTGTAACACCCCTCTCCTAAAGAAAATCCTATGTTCTGTCTTCATGGGCTGAGCTGTTCAAGCAACAGGAGGGCAGAAACCTGTCTGTGAGGTGACAGCAGCTGGGGCTGCCTGGAAAAACCTCAGAATGCTGGAATGGCAATTTTGGGGGTCCTCTAAGGAGCCCCCAGAGTGCATGGAATCATACAACCAATGCTTGCAAAAGCCTTGGGGTATGATTCCAACATGTTTGATACCAAACATGCCTATGTTCTGAGTTACCATTATGTAGCTGGACATAGGTATTGACCTATGTCCAGTACACGCATAAAATGGCGTCCCCACACTGACGAAGTCCGGGAAAATGGGCCTGGAGTTCATGGGGGCACCTCTGCTATTGTAGGGATGCAGTCAAACACAGTTACTTTTCACCCTGCCCTCTGGTCTGGAATGCCTGCCATAGGGGTGACTTATAAGTGACCTGGTGCAGTGTAAAATGGCAGTGAAAGGGTGCTTGCTCATTTTCATGCAGGCTGCAATGGCAGTCCTGTAGAACCCTTTGCTTGGGCTCCCTATGGGCGGCAAAATATATGCTGCAGCCTATAGGGATCCCCTGGAACCCCAATGCCCTGGGTACCTAGGTACCATATACAGGGGACTTAAAGTGTGGTACCAGTGTGCCAATTGTGGGATAAAATACAGTTTTGGGAGAGAGAGCATAATCACTGGGGTCCTGATTAGCAGGATCCCAGTGGACACAGTCAAACGTACTGACATCAGGTAGAAAATGGGGTTAACCAGACCAAGAAAGAGGGCACTTTCCTACCACCCCCCCAACAAAGGAAATGAAGGCCAACCTTTTGTGGATGAGACTTCATTGTCTAAGTGGAAATATCTGGAGATTCTATCTGCAATGGAGTTGTTACTCCCAGGTCTATGTTCCACTGTAAAGTCCATCCCCTGTAGGGAAATGGACCACCTCAACAATTTAGGGTTTTCTCCTTTCATTTGTTTAAGACATAAGGGAGGTGTGTGGTCTGTCCGAACAATGAAGTGAGTACCAAAGAGGTATGGTCTCAACTTCTTCAAGGCCCAGACCACAGCAAAGGTCTCCCTCTCTATGGCTGACCAGAGCTTTTCTCTGGTGGACAACCTTCTGCTAATGAAAGCTACAGGTTGATCCTGACCCTCGGAATTAAATCGTGAGAGTACTGCCCCCACCCCTAGCTCTGAAGCATCAGTTTGTACTATGAACTTCTTGTAGTAGTTAGGGCTTTTCAGAACAGGTGCTAAGCACATGGTATGTTTCAGTTCCTCACACACGTTTTGACAGCTTGCTGTCCATAGTATCTTTTTAGGCATTTTCTTGGATGTGAGGTCATTAAGAGGGGACACAATGGAGCCATAATTCCTAATGAACCTTCTGTAATACCCAGTCAATCCCTTCCTCTGACCTGAGTTTGAGTAGCAGGGGGAGCCCAATCCAAAATGGTTTGGATCTTCCCCTCTAATGGCTGAATCTGTTTCCTACCTACTAGGTGTACCAGATAAACCACCTTCCCCTACCCTATCTGGCACTTTGAAGCCTTGATAGTGAGACCTGCTTTCTGCAGAGCCTCCAAAACATTCCAGAGGTGGACAGCTATATCATCAAGATATGCTGCACTATAAGCTTCTAGACTTTGGAGGACTGTGTTACTTAGCCTCTGAAAAGTGGCGGGTGCATTCTTCAAACCAAAGGGTATTACTGTGAATTGGTAGTGCCCTCCAATGGTTGAGAATGCTGTTTTTGGTTTAGCATATTCTAACAACTTAATCTGCCAATCGCCAGCAGTAAGTACAAAAGTGCTAAGATACTTGCAGATGCAAGTGGGTGGTTTGCCCTCTGCTTGGCCCTGGGGAGTGAAAAGCCACAGTCTCTCTAGTGGGTAGTTTGCCCACTGCTTTGTCCTGGGGAGTGCAAGGCCTCATACTCTCAAGTGGGTGGTTTGCCCACTGCATGGTTCTGGGGAGTGCAAAGCCACAGTCTCTCTAGTGGGTGGTTTGCCCACTGCTTGGTCATGGGGAGTGCAAGGCCACAGTCTCTCAAGTGGGTGGTTTGCCCACTGCTTGGTCCTGGGGAGTACAAGGCCACAGTCTCTAAAGTGGGTGCCAGTTTTCCACTGGTTCTGGAGGGGGCTTTGTGCCCAGTGTGCTTCATCCTGGCAAGGAGGGGCTGAGTGGGTGGCTTCTTCCACTTGTTCTGGAGGGGGCTTTGTGCCCAGTGTGCTTCATCCTGGCTAGGAGGGGCTGAGTGGATATCTTCTTCCACCCGTTCTGGAGGGGGCTTTGGGCCCAGTGTGCTTCATCCTGGCAAGGAGGGGCTGAGTGGATGGCTTCCTACATTGGTTCTTGAGGGGGCTTTGTGCTTAGTGTGCTTCATTCTGCCAAGGAGTGGCTGAGTGGATGGCTTCTTTCACTGGTTCTGAAGGGGGCTTTGAGCCCTGTGATGCAGATGTTTTGGAGTGCAAGGTCACAGTCTCTCATCTGGGTGTCACAACAACAGCTTTGCAGGGGCCAGGACGCACTGCAGCCCATGTAGTCACCACTACACACTGCTGTCCAGCAGTAATGGCTGCTCACTGTATGCCAGTTGCGCTGCAGGTGGCAGTGCTGGCAGTTGTGGTGGTAGCCTCCAGGCCTTCACCTGCAGCCTCGGATGGCTGCCCACTGGGGCTGCTGTTGCTGGCAGTGGTGCTGCTTGCGGCGGGGCAGGTGGCGGTGCTGGCCACAGTGCAGGTGGAGGTGCTGGCCGCAGTGCAGGTGGCGGTGCTGGCCGCAGTGCAGGTGGCGATACTGGCAGTTGTGGTGATAGCGCCAGGCCTTCACCTGCAGCCTCGGACGGCTGCCCACTGGGGCTGCTGCTGCTGCTGGCAGTGGTGCTGCCTGCGGCGGTGCAGGTGGCGGTGCTGGGAGCGGTGCAGGTGGCGGTGCTGGGAGCGGTGCAGGTGGCGGTGCTGGGTGCGGTGCAAGTGGCGATACTGGCAGTTGTGTTGGTAGCCTGCAGGCCTTCACCTGGAGCCTCGGACGGCTGAAGTGCCATGGCTGGCGTTCTGTGCCCCTTCCTGCCCTTGGCAAATGATGGTGCCTTCTTGCTTCTGCCAGCTGGAGTCTTTGACTTTTGCTTGCTGGCTCATTGTGCCTCCTTCCCCTTGCTGGATGCTGTCCCCTTCTTGCCCTTGCCAGGTGGCAGACCCTTCTTGGCCTTGGCAGGTGTTGGAGGCACACTGGCTGGGCTGACGGGTGCCTCCTTGAAGCCTCTCACAGCTGCAGAAACCACAGTGGCCGTGGACTGGGTGGCTGAGGTGCTAGGCTGGGTTCTGGCCACCCTGGCCCTAGATGAAGGACGGGGGGTGGGGGAGGGGTAGAGAAAAGGTCAATGTTGGTGAGGAAATGCTTCTTATGGACACTGGGGCAGGAAGAGGGTGAAGGTTTGGGAGTGGAGGAAGAGGGAGTGGTTGTAGGAGGTGTCAGTCTGCTATGTTTGGATGCAGGTGCATTGGCTGGATGTTGTGAGGTGGATGCCTGTTGGGTGGGTGTGTGCTTGCGTTTGTGTACTTTGGGAGGAGGGGTCACAGACACAGTGGGAGAGGACACAGGGGACATGTGCATGGATGTGAGGGTGGTGACTGCCAGTGATGGGCGTGTAGTGATAGGCATGCTGGTGATGGAGGTAGTGGATGAGGATATAGTGCATGCAGGTATGAGTGGAGACGCTACTGGGACAGGGGTGGACGAGGAGGAGGAGGGGGCACAGTGGAGGCAGTGGGTGTTGGTGTGTCTGCATGGGGATGGTGCTTGTGTGAGTGCCTGTGAGATAAAGTATGGTGCTTATGTTTGCCTGAGCCACTTCTGTGTATTGGTTTGGGTGACTGCTGGTCTGAAGGTGTGCTTGGGATTGGCTGGGGTTGAGGGGATTGGGACTGGGCAGAGGAAGTTGGAGGGGGGAGGTTGGAGACAGGGACAATGGCTGCCATCAGTGTGGAGGCCAGAGCCTGGAATGCTCTCTGTTGGGCCGCCACTCCAGAGTGAATGCCCTCCAGGTATGCATTTGTTTGTTGAAAATGCCCTGCTACACCCTGGATGGCATTCAGTATGGTTGACTGCCCAACAGTGAGGGATCTCAGGAGGTCAATAGCCTCTTTACTGAGGGAAGCAGGGCTGACTGGGGAAGGGCCTAAGGTGCCTGGGGCGAAGGAGATGCCCACCCTCCTGGGTGATCGGGCCCGGGAAACACGCTAAGGGGCTGCGGTGCTGGTACGGGGGGATGTGGCTGTACCTGTTGTTGGGGTAGGCACAGAGGTGTCCGCCACCACCTGGGAGCTTCCATCAGGAGGAGGAGTCACTGTTGGTAGTGTCCCCTCCTGACTTCGTTGTGGTTCTCCCCTCGTCCTCCGTCCCACTGGTGCCCTCACCGTCAGAGGATTTGGCCTTCAGGCCCATGTGGGATGCAGCTCCCTCCATCGCCGGTGCCTTTGCTCCTCCACCAGATGATGCTAATGCACACAAGGACAGGGTGACAAAACAAAAAGGGGGGGGAGACAGAGGATTCACTTGGTCAATGCCAGCAACAACACCACTGTTGGCGTACACAACACAAAGGGATCAGCCCTATGCACTAGGCCATGCACTACCAGTTACAATGCTAGTCACCAGCACATGGGGTACAATGCCTAACGCCATTAGCTGCACTCCTGAAACCCACAGGACCCTGCCCAGCAGTAGATGCTCACTAACACTATTGGGGTTTGAGTGCTTCAGAGCCTGACCAACATGGGACCTACCTTGCCATGTTCTCCCCGGCATGGGGGCACCCACAGCCCACATCCCCCACCCAGGTAAAAACCTAATGCGTGCAAAGTCATGATTCTGAATCTGTACTCACCTCCTTGTGGCTGCTGTGATGCCTTCAAGCTCCCATCAAACTCCGGATAGGCCACCGCCAGGATGCCGAACATCAGGGGGGTCAGGGTACGATGGGCACCTCTTCCTCGTTGGGAGGCCAGCCGAGCTGGGCCTCCGCCGTCTTCCTTGGCCAGCGGTGCACGTCCTCCCACCGTTTGTGGCAGTGGGTGCTCCGCCTGTCAAAGACCCCCAGGGTCCGCACCTCCTTGGCAATAGCACGCCAAATACCCTTTTTCTGATGGGCGCTGACCTGCAGGAAAATATACATAAGAAAAGGTATTAGTCATACCGTCCAGCATGTTACACTCATGGCCCCCCATATATCTCCCATCCCCTCACACACAAACATTGACCACCAGACATGCAACACTCTGCCCAAGACCCTTCAGCCCCTCTCCTACACGAGGCTTACACACACAGCAATCCATACATTCATGGCCCACACATCATGCTCACAGTGTACTCACCTGTTTGTCTGGGGGACCATAGAGTAAAGTATACTGGGTAGGACCCCATCCACCAGTCTCTCCAACTCCTCCGAAGTGAAGGCGGGGGTCTCTTTCCCAAGACACTCGAGCCATTGTCGCTTCCAGACACAGGTCACAGCAGAACTTGTAGTGTAGGTCCTCTCCTGTTGAAGGTCAGGTAGCAAGTGAGTTAACAGATAGAAAATGGAAGTCACGTCCATGGAGGGAAGTACCGTCACCGCTGGCATACATCGCCATTGGCTCCTGGAACCCATAGGGCCCAATGATAACCAATGCAAAGTTGCGCGGCGGTTATCGACCGCCGACCACAACGGCGCACAACACCAGCAGAATTACCTCATTTCCACTTATCTCTCCTCACAGGTCAGGCAGCCACCATTTTAGTGGGGCACAGGCCATGGCACCTAACTGCGTCACAGCAAACATTGGCACATCAACTGACTCTCGAGTTCACATACTGTTCCTGTAAAGGAAGAAATGCATATTTATATTAACATATGTGTGAATATGACCCTCTACTCACCGTTTTTCACCCTAGAGTTTAACCACTGAAGATGAATAGGAGATGGAGACATCCTCCAGTGTACAGACCCCTGGTGGACCTGGCGACAATGGAGCACAGGCACATTATCCTGACCTACAGACTTGATAGGGCCACAATCCAAGAACTGTGTGCCCAATTGGAGCCAGACCTGATTTCAGCTATCCATCAGCCCACAGGTATCTCCCCTCTAGTGCGGGTCCTGTCAGTGCTCCTTTTCCTGGCAAGTGGTTCCTTCCAAGTAACAGTGGCCATGGCATCAGGAATGTCTCAGCCAATGTTCTCAAACGTGCTGACCAGAGTGCTGTCTGCCCTGCTGAAACACATGCGCAGCTACATCGTATTCCCCCAGGTGGAGGATTTGGCCACAATAAAGGCTGATATCATTGGTGCCATTGATGGTACACATATGGCATTTGCCCCCCCCCCCGGAGAAATGAACAAGTGTTCAGTAATACAAAAAGCTTTCACTCTCTGAATGTACAGATAGTGTGTTTGGCGGACCAGTACATATCCCATGTCAATGCCAAGTATCCTTGCTCTGTGCATGATGCCTTTATCTTGAGGAAAAGCAGCATTCCATATGTGATGTCTCAACTCCAGAGGCACCGGGTGTGGCTAATAGGTGAGCCCATGGTCCCTACCCAGTTGATGTAGGTATATGGGTGTGGGTTTGGCCCTAAGGGTAAGTGTGTGGCTAACAGGTATCCCTAGATATTTACAGGTGACTCTGGTTACCCCAACCTCTCATGGCTACTGACCTCAGTGAGGAATGCCAGGACAAGGGCAGAGGAAAGTTACAATGAGGCACATGGGCGAACAAGGAGGATCATTGAGAGAACCTTTGGCCTCCTGAAGGCCAGATTCCCTTGCTTCCATCTGACTGGTGGATCCCTGTACTACTCACCCAGGTACTGTCCCTCCTGCAGCTGTTGGGTCTCCTGCAACTTGGCCAGTATCTGGCCCATGGTCTCCTGGGAATGGTGGTATGCTCCCAGGATCCCTGCAAGTGCCTCGTGGAGAGTGGGTTCCCTGAGCCTGTCCTCCCCCTGTCGCACAGCAGTCCTCCCAGCTTCCCTGTTGTCCTGTGCCTCTGTCCCCTGAACCGTGTGCCCACTGGCACTGACCCCAGGTCCCTGATCGTCCTGTGTTTGTGGAGTTGCCTGGGGTCGTTGTAGTGGTAGAGACACTGCTCATTGACGTGTCCTGGGGACAAAGGATGGGCCCGCTGGGTGGGTGCTGTGCTGGTGATTCCTGAGGGGGAAGGCTCTGTGGTGGTTTGGGACTGTGGCAGGGTCACCGACTGTCCAGAGGTCCCTGATGGGCCAGGTTGGTCATCGTGATCCAGGTGTGCAGAGCTGCTGTCATCACTGTGGGCCTCTCCTATGGGGGGACTGGATGTGGCTGGCACCTCCTCTCCTGTGACGTTGATTGGGGGTCCTGTGGGGATATAATTGCAGTGTTATTGTATCTGAGTGTGCCGTCTTGTGCATGGATATGTTTCCCTCAATGGTTGTTATTAGCAAGGCAGCTTTGGCTTGTGTGAGTTGTGCTTGGTTTGGCAAAGTGATTGTCACTAGTGTGCAGGCTGTAGTGATGGGTGTCCATGCAGGTCTGTGATGGGGGTCCATGCATTGGTGTTGCATGCAGGGCTTGGTATTGGGATGGGTGGGTTGTGATGGAGTGGGGTATATGTGAGGTGGTGGAGTGATGAGGGTGAGGGTAGGGGTAGAGGTTTGTGATGGCATGCAGGTGGGGGGGTGAAAGTAGTAAAGATTTGACTTACCAGAGTCCAGTCCTCCTGCTACTACTGCCAGGCCCTCAGGATGCAGTATTGTCAATACTTGCTCCTCCCATGTTCTTAGTTGTGGGGGTCCACCGCCAGTACTCTGTACAGCTACCTGGTGTCTTGCAACCACGGAATGCACCTTCCCCCGTAGGTCGTCCCACCTCTTCCTGATGTCATCCCTTGTTCTGGGGTGCTGTCCCACGGCGTAGACCCTGTCCATGACTCTCCGCCATAGCTCCATCTTCATAGCAATTGACATCTTCTGCACCTGTGATCCGAATAGCTGTGGCTCTATCCGGATGATTTCCTCCACCATGACCCTTAGCTCCTCCTCAGAGAACCTGGGGTGTCTTTGTGGTGCCATGGGTGTAGTGTGAGTGGTATGTGTGAGGGTGTGTGGGGTGTTGTGTTGGGGTGTGTGCTGTGATGTGTGTGGGTGGTGTATGGTGATGGTGTTATGTGGCCCAGATTCAGTGGGTGCTCCTGGCTTGTCCCTCTCTCAGTTGGCAATAATTATGTTTGTTGTAAGGGGTTGTGGGTATTGTGGGTGTGTTGGATTGGGTTTGTGGGTGTGGTGTGTGTATGTTTGTTAGGTGAGTGTAGTTTGAATTGTCCAATGTGGTGCAGTTTTGTCAGTGTGTGTGTGTATTTTCAGTGCGGCGATGTGTAATGCCAATGGTTTACCACGGTTCAATGACCGCCACAGTGATTCAGGGGTCGAGATGCTGTGGGTGTATTTCTGTAGGCGTAACGGTGTGGGTTTTGGTACCGCCAGTTTATCGCTGACCTTTGGGATGGCAGCCTGGTGTGTGTGTCTGTATAGTGGTGGATTTTTCTGTGCGGGTCATAATACCTGTAGCGGTATAACGCCAAGGTCACGGTATGTTGGTGCCCATCAGCACGGCCGTAAGGGGCATTTACTGCCATGTTGTAATGAGCGCCTATGTATACCTTTAGGTATGGAGTGGTCTTTCCTGTTTAAAGTGCCAGGTGACAGAGTGATAAGGCAATTACAAGTGTTTATCCCACCGCTGCACCACCAATGTAGCTGGCATGGTGTGTGGTGGGTACCTGTGAGAAAATAGCCTCTTTCTAGCGTAGTTACCCCCATTTTTGGCCTGTTTGTGAGTGTTTGTCAATATGTCTGTACTGTCTCACTGGGATCCTGCTAGCTAGGACCCCAGTGCTCATAGTTTGTAACCCTATTTGTCAGTGTGTTTTGCCTGTCTCACTGGGATCCTGCTAGCCAGGACCCCAGTGCTCATAGTTTGTGGCCTATGTGTGTGTTGTCAGTAGTGCTTAACTGTGTCACTGAAGTTCTGTTAACCAGAGCTCCAGTCTCTTCACTTCCAAATTAGTCACAATAGCTTAGTGACTTCATATTCCAATGCCAATTGGCACAGTGGACCTCCTTTATAAGTCCCTAGTATATGGTACCTAGGTACCCAGGGTATTGGGGTTCCAGGTGATCCTTATGGGCTGCAGCATTTATTTTGCCACCCATGAGGAGCTCAGACAAACCTTTCATCAGGACTGCCACTGCAACCTG
Organism: Pleurodeles waltl; assembly: GCF_031143425.1. NCBI lineage: Eukaryota > Metazoa > Chordata > Amphibia > Caudata > Salamandridae > Pleurodeles > Pleurodeles waltl. Next base: position 20,452,434 of record NC_090446.1, on the reverse strand, counting down.
AGTGAAATAGTGCCCACATTATTTCACAGTGATTTTCACTGCACTTAAGTAACTTATAAGTCACCTATATGTTTAACCTTCATTTTCTGAAGGCTAGGAGAAAAGTTACTAAGTGTGAGGGCACCCTTGCACTATCAAAGGTGCCCCCAGTAAGGCCAGGGCCAAATCCCCGGACTGCGTGAGTGCGGGGATACCATTACACTTGTGCACTACATATATGTCAATACACATATGTAGCTTCACAATGGTAACTCCGAATATGGCCATGTGAGGTGTCTAAGATCATGGATTTGTCCCCCATTCAAAATCTGGTATTGGGGTCAATCCCATGCACCCTGGGGACCACACCATGGGTCCCCAGTACTGCCAAACCAGCTCTCTGAGGTTTCCACTGCAGCCCCAGCTGCTGCCACCTCACAGACAGGTTTCTGCCCTCCTGGGGCCTGAGCAGCTCAGTCCCAGGAAGGCAGAACAATGTATTTCCTTGTTACACCCTCTCCCTTTGGAAATAGGTGTTATAGGCTTGGGAGGGGAAGCCTCCCAGAGCCTCTGTAAGTGCTTTGAAGGGCACTGATGGTGCACTCCTTGCATAATCCAGTCTACACCGGTTCAGGGACCGCCAGCCCCTGCTCTGGCATGAAACTGGACAAAGGAACGCGGAGTGACCACTCCCCTGTCTATTACCACCCCAGGGGTGGTGCCCAGAGCTCCTCCACAGCGTCCCTGGGTTTTGCCATCTTGGATTCCTAGGTGTTGGGATACTCTGAGAGCATCTGATTGGCCAGTGCCAGCAGGTGATGTCAGAGATCCCTCCTGATAGGTCCCTACCTGGTTAGGTGACCAATCCCCATTTCAGGGCTATTTAGGGGCTTTCCTGTGGGTGTTTCCTCAGATGTGGCTTGCAAGTTTCCACCAGAAATCCTCTGCAACTCCTGCTTCATCCTCTGACCGACGGATCAACCGCAGACTGCTCCAGGAACTGCTGTAACTGCAACAATGTATCCAGGAAAGCTACTGTGACCCTACAACTTCAGCTCCAGCCAGCAACTGCAACAGTTTACAAGGTGTGCATGCTCTGGGGGCTCCCTGTCCTCACCCTGCACCAGAAGGACCGAAGAAATCTCCTGTGGAGGGATGGAGTCACTTCCCTGCTCCAGCAGGCACAATGCAAGATGATGACCAGTTCTCTGGGACTCCTCTCCTGATGACGAGCGTGCTCCCTGGCACACAGGTGGTGGATCCCTTCGACCCAGACTGTCCTAAGTTCCAGCAGTCCAAATTTGGTGGAGTTAAGAGCTTGCCTTCCTGGTGTGCAACAGTACCCCTGTGCACAGTGACATCTCTAGCTCCTGAGGCCTCTGTGCACTATTTGCAAGAATCCTTGTGCTGCACCAACCGCATTTTGCATCTTCTTTGTCCCCGTGTCCTGGGACTCCTGTGGGTGCTGCCTGGTCATCTGTGGGCTCGCTCCAGTGTTGGGAGCCCCCTCTGCATCCTCAGTCTGAGTTGAGGCCCCCAGGTCGCTCCTGGGTCCAGGCAGCGCCATTTTGATGCAAACCGCGACATTGCCGGAACCAAGGCTTGTTGGACGAATCCAGCGATGCAAACTGCCTGCATCCCACTTCACAATGTGGGATATCTCCTGCATCATGTAGAAACCTGCAGCCATCTTCTTTAGGGCTCTTCTGCAGACTTCTTCCAACCGGAGAATTCTCTTTTGCACCATCTTCTAGGTTGGCAGGGGCTCCTGTCCCTTCCTGGAATCTTCTGCAACTTCTGGACTTGGTCACCTCTCTTCACAGGTCTTCAGGTCCAGGAATTCACTGTTTGTTGCTTGCAGTCTTGCTTGGTTCTTGAAATAACTCTAATCACGACTTGTAGTGTGTACTGAGGAAACTTGCAGTACTTTACTCCTAGTTTCCTGTGCTCTAGTGTGGGGTACCTTACTTACCTTTGGTGTTTTCTTACACTCCCAGCACCCCTCTACACACCTTGGGGGCAAATTTGTGATTCACATTCCACTTTCTTAGTATATGGTTTGTGTTGCCACTAGGCTTATTGCTTTCAATTGCATTTTCTACTGTTTGCACTATTTTGTGACTATTTACTTACCTGATTTTGGTCTCTAGTGTATATATCGTGTATAATACTTAACTCCAGAAGGAGTATTGCCTCTAAGATATTTTTGGCATTGTGCCACTAAAATAAAGTACCTTTATTTTTAGTAACACTGAGTATTGTCTTTAATTGTGTATAAGTACTGTGTAACTATAGTGGTATTGCAGGAGCTTTGCAGGTCTCCTAGTTCAGCCTAAGCTGCTCTGCTACAGCTACCTCTTGTCAGCCTAAGCTGCTAGAACTCTGCCTACATTTCACTAATAAGGGATAACTGGACCTGGTATAAGGTGTAAGTACATAGGGTACCCACTACAAACCAGGCCAGCCTCCTACATTGGCTGTGCAGCGGTGGGATAAGCACTTGCAATTGCTTTACCACTTTGTTACTAGTACTTTTCACAAGAAAAGCGTACTCCAGTACTTGGAGCTATGCATAGTTGTACCTAGAAGCCACTTCTAACTTTCTAAAAAGTTTGTAAAACTTTCTTAAAGTTTCTGAAACATTTTTCTTTTCTATAAAAAGTTAGGCCTATTAGTTACTAACGTTTTACTCTTTCTCCTAAACTCTTTCTGTCATTATGTCTAGTGTAGAGGCTACCCCTAGAGCTATACAGAAAACTTATGAAAGTTTAACCTTAAATGTTTGAGGGGTCTCTGCATTGAAAGAAGTTTAGGAATTGTGAAGAACCCCAACAAATAATTTCTCTTGAATCTCCTCCTACAGGATGACCAGGAACACACACCTGGTCAAGTACAGTCAGAGGGGAAGGTAGAGGGAGATTCCAACCAGGCAGACTCAGGAGAGCATTCTGAAGATCATGGGGAGGGTCCTTCCACTGATCTTTCCATCAACAAACCTCCTAGTGTAGCTGGGATCAGGAAGGAGTCACACACCATTAGGGCTCTGCCAATTCTCATGACACTTCTGTTTCAGAGGTGTCAAACACATCTAACCCTGAGGACCACTCCCTAGATAGGGAACTCAGAAAGCTGAGGTTAGAGGAGGCCAGACTGAGACTACAGCAGCAACAGTTAGCCTTAGACAGGGAATCCCTGGCTGAGGAAATGGAAAGGCAGAGGTTGGGGTTAGTTCCCCATGGTGGCAGCAGCAGTAGGTTCAGGAACTCCAGTGTTAGGGAACATACATTTGATTCCAGAAATCTTCACAAGGTTGCTCTCCCTTACAAGGATGGGGATGACATTTATATGTGGTTTGCTGCACTTGAGAAGGCCTGTAAAATTCAGAGGGTCCCTCAAGCACAGTGGGCTGCTATCCTGTGGTTGTCTTTCACTGCCAAAGGGAGGGACATACTCTTTATTGTCAGGGAGGATGACTCAGACAACTATCACATTCACAAAAGTGCACTCTTTGATGGTACAGGCTTAACCATTGAACAATATAGAATCAAGTTCAGAAAGACCAGAAAGGAGTCTCCACAGATTGGATAGACTTTGTAGACTGTCAATGAAGGCCCTAGAAGGTTGGTAAATGGCAGTAAGGTGACTGACTATGAAAGCCTGTATAACCTAATTCTGAGAGAGCATATATTGAACAATTGTGTGTCTGATTTGTTGCAGCAGTATCTTGTGGACTCAGATCTGACCTCTTCCCAAGAATTGGGAAAGAAGGCAGACAAATGGGTCAGTATAAGGGTGAGCAGAAAAGCTCATACAGGGGGTGACAAGGACAGCAAAACAAAGATGGTGAAAAATCTCAGGTCAAGCATGGGGATAAAAGTAAACACAAAGATCCTTCTGCAGGTCCAAAACACTCCTCTGGAGGTGGGGATAAATCATCTTCTTCACCTTCTTCTCACTCTACACACACTAAAGGAAATCCTTGTTGGGGTTCTTCCCAATACCCTGGCTTCTCTCCAAGAAAAGACCCCTCAAAAGTTTAAATTTTAGATTCTCATAGGTAGATTTGATAACCTTAGGGGTGGCCTCAGAGAAAGACATAGTGATAGAAAGTTAGAGTAAAGTGAAAGGAAAGAACAGACCTTCTTTATCTAATTTTTCAGATTTCGAATCTGTTGGAAATGGCCTTTCTGCAGGGTCACCCCCAAACGTTTTGTCTTCCTCCTTCTATTTTTCTGACCTCATTTCTGCTGGCTTTAGGACTCTGCGCACTTCACCACTGCTAATCAGTGCTAATGTGCATATGCTCTCTCCCTAAAACATGGTGACATTGGCTCCTATCCAAATGGCTCATTTAATTTACTTGTAAGTCCCTAGTCAAGTGCACTACATGTGTCCCGAGCCTGTAAATTAAATGCTACTAGTGGGACGCAGCACTGGTTGTGCCACCCACATAAGTAGCCCCCTAACCATGTCTCAGGCCTGCCATAGCAGGGCCTGTGTGTGCAGTTTCACTGCCACTTCAACTTGGAATTAAAAATTAAATGCCAAGGCTTCAACTCCCCTTTTTTTACATATAGGTTACCCCTAAGGTAGGCCCTAGGTAGCTCATAGGGCAGGGTGCTAAGTAGGTAAAAGGCAGGACATGAACATGTGTGTTCTATATGTCCTGGTAGAGTAAAACTCCTAAATTAGTTGTTACACTGATGTGAGGCCTGCTCACTGGATAGCATTAGGGCTACCCTCATATGCTGTTTGAGTGGTAGATTCTGATCTGAAGGTAGTAACCAGGTCATATTTAGTATGGCCAGAATGGTAATAGTAAATCCTGCTTATAGGTGAAGTTGGATTTAATATTGCAATTCTAGAAATGACTCTTTTAGAAAGTGAGCATTTCTCTACACTCAAATTTTTCTGTGCCTTACAGCCTGTCTCCAATCCACGTCGAGCTGGGTTACTTGACAGCTCCCTTGTGTATTTCACTGAGACAACCCCAAACACAGGATGCTCAGTCACACTTTCACACATCTGTATAATGAATGGGTCCTCATGGGCTTGGAGGTTGGAGGGCCTGACACTTACATTTCAAAGGACAGTGGCCTGCCCTCACACAATGGACTGGCAAACCCCCTGCTGGAACCCTGGCAGACAGGATGGAACTGAAAGGGGACCTTGTGCACTTCTAAGCCACTCTTTGAAGTCTCTCCCACTTCAAAGGCACATTTGGGTATTTAAACGCATGGCCTGCATTGCGGAACTTCGACACACGGCCCACTGGATGGACGCATAGCCGACTTCCTGAGAAGAATCGATGCAATGCCTGCCGTGCAACAGAAATTTCCACGCATCGCCCACTGGATCAATGCAGCTCCTGTGACTTCGTCCTGTATGCCCAGGGTTCTCCGCATCGTCCGAGAGGCGTCCGAAAACCTCCTCCTCTCCCTTGTGGAGAATTTGAATGCAAACCAACTACTTTGTGCCTGCAAGAGACACTTGTTGCTTATTGAATCTTGATCATTTTGACCTCCATTTAACCAGATAAATATTTTATATTTTTCTAAACACTGTGTGGTGTATTTTTCTGGTGTTATACTGTGTTATTGTATGATTTATTGCACAAATACTTTACACATTACCTTCTAAGTTAAGCCTGACTGCTCAGTGCCAAGCTACCGGGGGGGGGGGGGGCACAGGTTAATTTGGATTGTGTGTGACTTACCATGACTAGAGAGAGGGTCCTTGCTTGAACAGGTGGTAACCTGACTGCCAACAAAAGACCCCATTTCTAACAGAATGCAAGTGAAAAGACTAGGTATATTTTTGTATACTCCAAGTATTAGAGTAAACTTTCCTGTGGAAAGCACCGGTGACAGAGTGATAAGGCAATTGCAAGTACTTATCCCACCGCTGCACCTCTAATGTAGGAGGCTGGCCTGATTTGTAGTGGGTACCAGTGTCTAGAAGCCAGGCTGTCTAGAGGTAGCTGTAGGTAGAGCAGCCAAGGCTGAACTAGGAGACATGCAAAGCTCTTGCAGTACCACTATAACCACACAGTACTCACACACATCAAAGACAATACTCAGTGTTACAAAAATAAAGTTACGTTATTTTAGTGACACAAAGTCAATACTTTGGAGCCTATACTCCCTTAGGAGGTAAGTACATTTCACAATATATACACTAGTAACCAAAAACAGGTAAGTAAATAGTCAGAAAACAGCGCAAACAGTGAAAAGCACAATAGGTTGCAGTGAGCCTGGGGGAACACAAACCATACACTAAAATAGTGGAAAGCGAAAGTTGTTTTCCCACCTAGACAAGTGTAGTGTGTAGACGGGTGCTAGGAGTGTAAGAAAACACTAAAGGTAAGTAAAATAACCCACCCCAGAGCCAAGGAAAGCAGGAGTAAAACAAAGCAAGTTTCATAAAACACACTAGAAGTCATGATAGAAGACAGTGCAAGAACCAGAAGAGACTGCAAGACACCAGTGATGGATTCCTGGACCTGAAGACCTGCAGAAGAAGGGGACCATATCCAAGAAAGCACTGAAGAGTTAATGGAGAACAGGAGCCCCTGCTAATCCGGATGAAGGTGCAAAAGAAGAACCACTGGTGAGAAGACAAAGTCAGAATTGAACCAAAGAAGAATGATGGGGGTTCCTGGTTGGTGCAGATGATGTCCCATGCTGGATGGATGAATGCAGTCTGGTTTGCGCCGCTGGATTTTGCCAACAAGCCTTGGTAAATGCAAAGTTTGCGGGTTGTAGGAAAATGGTGCTGTCCAGGACCAGGAAAGGACGAGGTCGACACTACCTAGGAGGGGGGCTCAGAGGGGGCCCCCAACAGTCCAGAGAGCCCTCAGAAGACCAGGAAGTGTGACTAGGAATCCCAAAGATGAGGACAAAGGTGGTGCAAGTGGAGGCCCATTCAGCCCACTAACAAAGGGTCCCACGCCACAGGAGAACATCACAGCAAGCTGAGCATCGCAGAAGGGAGTGCTGGGGACCTGAGCTTTGTTGTGCATGAATAACTTTGAGGAAGGTTCCACACAAGCTTTGGTAGCTGCAAAACACACATTACACAGGGGTTCTGTCCTGCATTGGAAGGCAAGCCCTTACCTCCACCAAAATTGGACAGCTGGACATCTGAACCGTGGGGACCACTTCAGTCTACCACCCATGTTGATGGATCCACGCACTTCGCCAGGAGAGGGGACCCAAGCAACCAGTCATGCTGCACAGAGGTGCCAGCTGAAGCAGGGAAGTGACTCCGTCACTCCACGGGAGATTCTTTTGGTTCTTCTGTTGCAGGCTGAAGATAGGATGCATGGCCTGGAAACTGTTGCAGTTGCTGGCAGGAGCTGGATCTACAATTTTGCAGAAGTCGTCTTGGCTTCTTTGTTGCAGTTTTACAGAGTTCTTGGAGACGACAGCGGTTGATCAGTGGGTAGAAGATGAAGTAAAGGATGCAGAGGATTCCTGCTGGAGTCTTGCAATCCGAATCTGAAGAACCACCCAGAGGATAGACCCTAAATAGCCCCGAAAGGGGGATTGGTCACCTAATCAGGTAAGCACCTATCAGTGGAAGGCTCTGATGTCACCTGCTGGCACTGGCCACTCAGATGCTCCCAGAGTGCCCTGCCAACTTGGAATCCAAGATGGCAAAACCCAGGGACACTCTGTAGGAGCTCTGAGCATCACCCTTTGGTGGTGATGGACAGGAGTGGTCACTCCCCTTTCCTTTGTCCAGTTTTGCTCCAAAGCAAGGACGTGGGGTTTCTGAACTAGTGTAGAATGGATAATGCGGGAGGGCACCATCTGTTCTCTTCAAAAGGGAGAGGGTGTAACACCCCTCTCCCAAAGGAAATCCTTTGTTTTTGCCTTTCTAGGCTTGAGCTCTACGAGCAGCAGGAGGGCAGAAACCTGTCTGAGGGGTGGCAGTAGCTGGGGCTGCCTGGAAGACCTCAAAAGGCTGTAATGACAATACAGAGGGTCCTCCGAGGAGCCCCCAGAGTGCATGGAATTGTACAACCAATGCTTGGAAAAGCCTTGGGGTATGATTCCAACATTGTTTATACCAAACATCTCCATATTCGGAGTTACCATTATGTAGCTAGACATAGGTAGTGACTTATGTCTAGTACACATTGAAAATGGAGTCCCCCCCACTCACGAAGTCCAGGAAAATGGTCCTGGACAATGTGGGGGCACCTCTGCTAGTGTAGGGGTGCCCTCCCACACAGGTACTCTGCACCTAGCCTTCAGGGCTGGAAGGCCTGACATATAGGTGACTTATAAGTGATCTGGTGCAGTGTAAATGGCAGTGAAAGGGTGCATGCACCATTTCACACAGACTGCAATGGCAGTCCTGTAGAAGCCTTTGCATGGGCTCCCTATGGGTGGCAAAAGAAATGCTGCAGCCCATAGACATCCCCTGGAACCCCAATGCCCCGGGTACCTTGGCACCTTATACTAGGGACTTATAAGGGGGGACCAGTGTGCCAATTTTGGATTAAATACTGGGTTACCAATATGCAGTGACAAGATTTAGAGGAGAGAGAGCATAACACACTGACATCAGGCAGAAATTGGGGGTAACATGCCAAAAAGAGGCTACTTTCCTACAGTAGCCTGCATTGTTGTAGGTTGTGTCAAATACAGCTACAAATTCAACTTAAAAAAACAAAAATAACCTTACTCAGTGTCCTGTTTTTGGGATACGCATTATCAAATGAAGGGAAGAGCCTAGCGCCACAATTCTTAGAAAAATGTGCACAGCTACAGCCCCCAAATACTATCAAAAAGCTCCAATCACTATTGGGATTTCTACATTTTGGCAGAACATACATTCCAGACTATGCAACACGCATTAAAAACTTATATGACTTGATACGTCCCGACTTTTCCAGTAAATTCTGGACAGTCAAACACACATGCATTCTCAGAGCATTGCAACAAGACGTGTTTGCAGCGCAGCACTTACACACAAGGGACAAAAAAACATTCTGGTCATCAGAGTAATTGCTGGTGCCATCGGTTTCACCTATGTAACATTTAGTGAGAGTGTCCCGATTGCATACAAATCACATTTGTACTTTACAGCAGAACAACGCGTTGCTCCCACTGAGAACATTCTCACTGCTGTTCAGATGGGTGTCATTAAAGAGAGACCACTGGCTCAGGGCAGATGCATTATTGTCGTATCTCTGATCCCAGCCCTCGAGGCTGTCACCAAAGCTAGAGTTCCAAACGCTAAAGCACTACATCCACAATGGATTCAATGGACAATGTCTCTGACGGCCACTGATGTTGACTATATTTTTGACCCAAAGTTACAAACACAAGAATTCTTGCAATATGAACTAGAATACCCAGTTCCAGCTAACACAATGCTTATTGATCAATATCAGAGAGTCAGGTACACCGATGGCTCAGCACAACCTGCTAAAGGCACAAAACGCCAATACTCCGCTGCTTGCACAGCTGTGAGCGCCTACATGAAGGGCAATAAATCCTACCCACAACATACCTTTACGCAAACCATAGGGGATTGCACAGCACTATTAGCAGAGCTAAAGGCTCTGGTGATAGCACTGGAACATGCGGATCCAGAACAGCTAACGCTAATTGTCTGTGATTCGTACTATTGTGTCCAGTCCTTCAATGAATACCTGCATTACTGGCACCAGAATGGGTTCTGAGATTCTAAAGGTAAGACCATCAAACATAGACTTCTGTGGGGGAAAGTAGCAGATCCGAAGGAAACGCTACCCAACTTCCTTGTACATACACTTGGACACCAGTGCATATACGTTGCTCGTAATACACTGGCTGATGAAGCAGCCAAATCAGCAGTAGCTACAGCTTCTGTTGCTGCAGTAACTCATTCTCAGACAAGGGTGGACAATGAAACATGGGCTGCCATGAAAACTACAGCTGACGGCATGCCTCTACCAAAAGCATATCCTGCTAAGTATTCCTACTGAATGGCAGGCTTGTTCGCAGCCATAGCAATAATACCAGGGTTGGGTAATCATATGATTCCCAAAAAGATCAAAGACCAGAGGTGAACAAAACACTGCATGAGAGAATTGCTTCTGCCTATGCTGGTGTAGCGGCTACAATATCATTGTTACAAGCTTGTTATTGGTGGCCAGGTCTATACAAACAGACCAAGCAGTATGTCCTTTCTCGTGATATTTTCCAACAAATAAAAGGGTGCACCGTCAAATGCCCACCGGAGACACCTCTCCTAATTTCAAACAAACCATTACAATGTGTACTTTGACCATTGTGGTCCCCTGACACCTGCCAGTGCATACAAATATATTCTAGTCGCTGTTGACTCTTGCTCCAGATTTATATGGGTGTGGCCACAGCGCTCGGCTGATGCTCAGACTGCTATTTAAGATTTGCAAGTCTTTATCGGCACATATGCAGTTGTGGCTTTCCACTTGGACCACAGCCGTGCTTTTACCTCAAGGGCATTTAGGGATGCCATTGCTTCGTTAGGGGTCCAACTCAATTACTCGTCTCCATTTCATCCCAAGGGAAATAGTGTTGTGGATCATCGAAACCGAGATTTAGAGCAATCCTTAACAGCCAGAGTATGCAGTATGGGTTGTAGTTGGCTTAATCACCTGTATGGAGTCCAGAGAGCACTTAATAATCTGCCTAGAAGGTCCCTTGGCAGTCATACTTCATACCAGTGCCTGTTTGGGACACAAATGTGTGTTCCAGATCTTGATGGTATTGGCGTGGAGGCGGCAGAAACACCTTTTGACATAAATGAATGTTTCAATGTCTTGCAGGAATTATAACAGTTCTGTGATGACAACGCTTCTGCTAGTGCTCCCTCCTTAAGAATTAGGGATGTGGCAATAACATCTACTTGCTGGATTCCAAAGGTTGGGGATCTAGTATGTGAAAAAATTGCTGTGAAAAAGTTTGATTATTCCTATCGTTCACCGGTTCTAGTTCTGGGAATACACAGTACCAAAACTATTATTCTACCCCTTTGCCTGGTTCTAAAGAAAATCATTTTGTCTCCATCGTCAATGTCAAGTTACATCATGTGGTTGATCCTGCACAGCAGACCAAGGGGACTCCTCAGTAGTACCGGAATCCCTCTCACTACTGAACAGGATTTCCTTCTACAAGTATTGAGTAACAACGTTGATACCTCTCCAAGCTTGGAGAGGGTGGAAAATGATCTTTCATTGGTTCCAATAGCATCTTTTACAACAAGTAACAACGGAAATGTTGTTTGATTCTACTCAAATTGTAAACAAACAGATGGTGTTTTGTACTACGAACCACTGCGGGAGACTTCTATAAGCTCTCGTCTTCCAAACACGGCTCCAGTTTTTGTAAGAACTGGTTCTGGATATTTTGCCAACATCAATGACACTTTGTCCGACTCATCTGCCTCTTCTGTATCTGAACTGTCAAAAACAAGTAAGCTGATAATTTGTCTTAAAACAAAATATTTTATTGTCCCATGGAACTATCTATGGCTTTCCTTGACTATATTGGCTTTCCTCCTTTGGACTGGCTTTGTCATCACTTTCTTCCTATTAATACATGGTCATTACCTTCCCCAATGATCTACAGTTGAACTGGTGGATGAGGTCTTGAAACCCCATTTTTCTTCTCACAAAGTCCGCAGAGACTTGTCTTTCGTGAACATTTCTGCTATACCAATTCCTGATGGGATTGTTTAGGATAAAGTCCCATTTGATATACATAGTCCAACAGGGGTCATTCAAATTCTATTTGTGTTTAAACTTTCCATGAATGATGTAATAATACCTGGAGTTGTTTCTTATGTTTGGGATGTAAAAACAGTTGATATAATGATGTCTGATCTGCAGTATTTTACTGTGTTTGAAAGTGAGGATGTTTGTCAATCCAAAGAAAATTATGAAGACATGTTCTGTTATAATTGTTATAGACACCATTTCATTCATAGAGCAAGTACCCCACAGACTATTTCAAATTACACACAATGGGAACATTGTTCGACTCCACCAAAGGGAAGTTCCAAAACAGATTCTGAAAAACGTGCCTACTTCTTTGGGCACGATGTAAAAAATGCTGAGTCATATCATTTCAAATTGCCGGTAATGGAAATTGTATATATTTTATTGACTGATACAAAATTCAATTATTCTTATTCCTTTGTTTCCTGGTTGGTTATAGAAGATTATGAATATTGGTTAAAGTCGATTGTCTTAAAAAGTGTGTGGGGAACAAAAAATCGGCAAATAAGGGGAAAGGAAGCTTTATTTAGAGCATGCCTGATACCTGTTCAAGTTATATTTTTAAATGAAACTGTACATTAGACAAGTTGTTTAGGCTTAGCAAAAATTAAGGAATAGAATGTGGCCAGTATTCCAGCTCACACAAGATTTTAGAAATGGCAAAAGTATAACAATGCAACGGAAGATCAGCTCGATGAATGGGACCAAATGGCACATTTAATACTTCACTTTCGCGTCCTGGTGGGTGGTTATTGTGGCCAATAGATACCAATGGGTGTCATAAACATTTTGTAAACTGCACAGGGGGCTTTAGAACAAGTAGGCCAGACCCTTGTTATGAGTCATCGGAACACTCGGGTATAGTAACAACATACAGTGTAGGGAAACTATGCCAGCAATGGTTGAAGAGTTTATCACAATATGCTGTTAAAGAAAACCTCGGTCTCCTGTCTAATGATACTGATTTACAGATTTTCCTGTTAGGCCCCAGAAAACAACACAGAAAGCGCTTCTTAAATGCAGTATATAATGACATATGTAAGCTTTCTTAACAAGCTTGCCGGGTAAAGGCAAATAGATCAGGAAAATTTACAGAAGGAATTTGTTGTTGTAGATAATGGGATTAACACCTTGGTCAACCGGTTATACACTCTAAACAACATAGTTTCTTCTGCAATAGACATAGTACAGAGTGACATGTCCTCTTTACACCACGGACAGAATCAACTAAGAGCCATTATGCAGTTAGGTTGGACAATACAAACACTGAAAGCAGGTCACGTTCCCTGGCAACATGTCAGCGCAAGGGACATATTTTCCACACTTAATTTAACGCGACAACAGCACCTAATGGCCAAGAAGGAATCAACTTATGTCACATTATATATTGAGAAATTAGAAAAGTTGCCTTTTCTTGTGGCTGAAATACCATCTGCTGAATGGTTAATCCATGGGGACATTAATCTGCCTATATCAACACTTTGATTCACATCTTGTTTGAAACATATTCTGGTAGGCAGATATGAAAGGCTAGGAGATAGTTATATACATGAGGTGTGGGAGCTTCCCTTCTCGTACAATGCCTCCATGGCATGAAAGAAGTCTTTCTTAGCTGGACTGAACGCAAGACTTCTGTCAACCATTTGATGGTTTGTAAACAACTGTCCTTGCACGGGCATTTAACGCTTCAGCAGCAAACTTGGCTTGTTATCTGAAGGGAGTCCCAGTCTTCTTGATTAGACCTGCGTTCTACGTGCTCTTGAATGGAAGCTATGTCCTTTACAAATAGTGAGAGCTGTTTTGGAAGGCGAGCAGGAATAGCTTAGGTCGTTTCGGTCTCCCAAATTGTCACATGCTTCGGGAATGTGCTTTTCCCTCCTCCACGACAGAGGAAAGTAGCTGAGATATGGCCCCTTATCGCTATTTCAAATGTGGATTTTGACAAGTTGAGCAGACTAAAGACTTTATTCTTTCAAAAACATGTGGCGCTTATATCTGCAGATGAGACCTATGCACTTCAGGTTGCAAGGTCATCTGCAGAGATACAGTCCCTTTTAAGTATTAATTTTCTGAGACACTTTGGTGAACTCGTAGGACTGATTTTTAACGCACCCAGTACTACTGGAATCGTGCATTTCTTTAAGGCTGTCAGTTCTTGGTTCATTCACACCTTCTCATACATATGTGGCTTAATACCTTCAGCCATACACTCAATATTTTCCAGTATTTTCAGGGGATTTCCGATTACTTTGACTATGATAGGTGACATTTTGCTGTTCCTATTTTTCTGTGCAATGGCTGTCCCTTTGCAACAAGGAGGACTGAAAGCCCTTCCAGCAGCACAACTGTGTCATGAACGCATGATGTAGTATTTTGGAGCACCACTCCTGGAGCAATTGGAGTGTGACTGGTCTCTGTCATTCAGACCGGTTTTGGATTGTGTGCAGCCCGTGTTTCGATGCCTTTGGTGCCCTTTCGAATATGCATTGAAAGTTTGTCTTTCTACGCAGCGCTTACTTTTATTGGACACTGATCTGTTGATGTTCTCGCTGAGGGCTCATTACCAGACATGCACATTGAGGGTGCATTTGCTACGGGAAGCTGTTTATGAGTTGCCCTTCATGGTTCATGCAGCTCTTAACACACTGATAGGCACACCACAGAATGCTACTGCCTCATCTGGAGCTTACGCTTTGAAACACAAATGCTCCTTTGTTTTCCTTGGCGATGATCTTCCTATTTTACCACCTGCCAAAGTGGAAAATTTTCTATCTCCAATTGTCCTGGATTCAATTGCCGACTTTAAAAATGACTTTGACTTTTGAATTCTGCTTTCTCTATTACACAAATAATATTTTAAATTGTCCTTCTAATCCATGCTCAAGTGTCTTTTAATTTGTCATTATTGACATTTCTGTAGCTTCATATTTTAGTTAAGCTTTTAACCGGCAAGCGGAGGGTGTTGTATAGCCATTTAAGCCAAAATCTTACACGTTATTTTAGCAAACTAGGCCTGACATTGTGCACTTTAACCCAGATGTATTTTATTCGGCTTCATTTTATGTTTATTAACATTAGTCACATTTGGGGTCTTGTTTTATTTTGTCTATCTAGTTGTTCTTCGTCTAGGACAACACTACTTCCTTAAATAAGACATTTCTCTCAATCTGTGCTTTTCTCAAGGCTACAGTAAGATAGGTTGCCGGCAAAAGTGGTACGCTTTGTCTCCAACATTCATAGAAACATACCCTCTCTTACGTGGGGTTCTTTTCTTGGAACATCAGCTGTTTCTAAGATGCAGTTATTTTAATAAAGCCTTACTGAACTATATTCTGCCTCTGATTGTCTTTGCATAAGTGAGACTAATATAATTGAGAGAAACGGATGGGATGTGAGAGACCACGATTCCCTAGGGAGTCATTTATGTCATGCGCCTAGTTGCCACAATCATCCCTGCTCTTGGATGGATATGAGGCACTTCTAGTTAGCCGGAAAAACCCAGACTCGGCCAATAGGTGTCACAGGGTGTGGGATTAGACTCAGTCCCCCGCAGTACAGGTGATTCTGCCGCCCGAATCCAGTAGTCTCATTATGATAATGAGAACCTACGTGACAAAAGTAGAGAAGTCTTGCAGTAGCATTTTGGATGAGCTGTATTTTGTGAATGATGAATGTGGGCGGCCAGGGTATAGGCATACTCAAGCTTGGAGATTACAAGTGTGAAGATAGATTGCAGTTTCTATTGTAATCTAAGGTATGGGAGGATGCAACATAGTAGAAGGCACTATGTTTGATGTTATCAACATGTGGTATCAAATATTGGTCTGAAGCCATGGATACCCATAGGTTTCTGACTCCTCTTGGTATTTTTGGAGGGGACTCATTTTCCTTTGGCCATATGATGGTAGGCTGTATTTTTTACCATTGTCTGCAGGTCATATTCTCTATCTTTGTTGTATTTTGCTTTAGATGAGTATTCATCATCCATGTATTTATGGCCCGGAGGCAGTAATCAAGTTTTAAATTGTAGAGGTCTTTCAGACCATCTATTTTTAAATGTTTTGGGATTCATCTGTGTAGTTATAAAAGGAGAAGTTGAATGATTTAATTAGGTTCAGTAAAGGAGTAGGTAAATGTTGGATATTGGATAAAATGGAACCCTGAGTAAAGCCACAGTGTTGTGTGTGAGGAGCTGATTTGAATGTTGGTACTAGCACAAGTTTATATTCACAGCTGAGAGGCCAATACTTCAATTGGCATTAGCTGCACCCCCTTCTTACCTTTCACACAATGGTATGTGAAGAAATAATTTGCTTTGTGAAACAGACTGCGCTGCTGTATGGTAACTTGATGTTCTTATGTTGTCTTTAAGGCATTAACTTTCATGTTGTTGCCTATTCCTGACACTTAAGTAGCTGTCACTACCAAACCTACTAGCCATTCAGATACAATGTCCAGTCAGGAAACTCCAAATTCTTGCTTTGATTAGACTAATGTCTGGGACAGTGTCAGGTAGTACTTACATTTGACTGTCACAGCTCCAGCCTACACTGGCCTGTTGTGAAATATAGCCTAGTGAGATAACGTATCTGCTCTAGAGATCTTTATTTTGTTTGCAGGAGCCAGATAGTTATTTTAGACCAATCCACCTATAGCTGAAGGCTGCACATAGCCTAACAAGCTGGTGTTAATCGGCAATTCCCCAATATAGCCTGCCATTTCACAAAATGCTGCCATTACACATTATCTTTTAAAAATGGGCTAATATCGCTGTAAGTCTGCCAGGGTCAAAATGCTGAGGATTCATCTCCTTGAACCAAATATTGTGGAAGCCATAATCAGGGCAACTGAGGCAGAAAGCAGTGGTATTGTAAGTGACCTCTCTAGACATCTCCACAGAACATCAACTAATATCTGTGTAGTATGAATCTCCTTTTTAAAATGTATTGGCACCTTTGAAATTCTGCTTTATCATAATCTAATTCATGGTCATAGCAAATCAATTGCTCTTGTGAGTTCCTGTGTAATAATACACTTAGGACCAGATGTACGACCCAGAGTTTTGCAACTCGCAATTTGCGACTCATCTGCGAGTTGCAAAACCATATCTACAACAATGTATCTCACACTGTTTGTGGTTCCCAATGGGGTCCCAAATGGCCTACCTCATCAATATTCATGACATAGGTCACAGTTTGCGACCCCATTGAGAATGGTCGCACTCACACGGATTGTGGCATGCTGGGCTCAGCAGACCGCCACGTCTGTGACTACTTTTAAATAAAGCAGTTGTTTTTTTTACTAAATGCATCCGGTTTTCATTAAAGGACAACTGGATGTATTTCAAAAACAAAAATGAAAAGTTTTCTTTTAATTCTTTCAGAGGAGGCAGTGGTCCGTCGGATCACTGCCTGCTCTGAAAAAATATTTTCACATGCATTCACAAAGGGGACAGGGTCCCACACGGGACCCCTTTCTGTTTGCGAAGGAGTTAGCAGCAATTTAAAATTGGTGCCACCTGCGATTGTTTTGTGACCGCATTCCACATTCACAGTCTCAAAACAATCATACATTGCACTGCAACACGCAATTAGGAAGGAATCACCCCTTCCTGATTGTGACTCGCAAACCCTATTTGCGATTCAGTAAAAAGTTTACTGAATCACAAAATTTTGTTTGTCCAACAGAAAATGTTTTTTTCTCATTGCAAACGGCTCAATTCTGCGACTACCTAATGTGCCTTGTTTTCAGAAATGTCTGGGCCTGCCAGGATTTCCTGGGTTCCGACAGAGCCCTGGGCTAAATACCATCTCTACCCATATATCCTGAAATGGTCAATTTTCACCACAAAATTGTAATGTTTCTTTGTGTCTCAGGTGGCTTTTGGAGCCTTTCTTTCCTCGGTTGACAGTCCAGTCACACAAGTGGAGTAGTATTGTTATCGGGGAAGAGTAGGAATGTGTGTTGTGAAGAGGTATGGATCCCTGCAGATTTCATTAGCGTGGTCTGCTTTCACTTTTGTACGACTGTGTTATGTCAGCGATCTTAGTTTAATGCATAAAATAGCAAAACAAAAAATCAAACCCAGGATTGGTGGGAAATCTTTTCTTTGCCTCATTACTTTTTTTTGTAAAATAAAATGTTTCTGGTGATTTTTAAGAGGAAAATTTGCTTTTCCAGTACTGTAGATTGAAGTCCACAACACCAAGAGGTAGTGTGGTGGACATCAACAAGGTGTCATCTTCTCTAAACCCACCAAACAAATGCAGCCGTATGCCCTGTCCTTTTCTTGAAAGCCTAGTGGCCTTTGGTCATTGGGTTGACAAATTAAATCGTGCCCAGCTCTGTTCTACCAATACAGCTCCAATGACCATGACCACGGTCAGTGGTGGAATGATTCTACTTGATGGCAGCTTCAACCAGCACCATTAATAAATATCACCTCAGGGGCATTACAGCTACATTGAATCTCATCTTCAGACAGTACCACAAGCCATCCAAGAACCAGAGAAAGGCCACACCTAACAACATCTCCTTTGTGGTGATCTTCACTTTTAAGCTTTTGAATTAGGGACTCAGGGGGAACGTTTCAGTCAACAACTATATTTTGTTAATCAACTAATTTTTAATTATTAAATAGCTGTTAATAAAGAGGTTTCTTTAAATCACCTGGGATCTGCAGCAGTGCAATTACTGTGCTGTGTCCATCTCAGGGGATGATGTCTCCAGCGTTAATGAGGTAATGCAAAACTTGCTTATATAAGATCACAACCGAGAGGAACACTGAAGCTAATTCCTCCTTGCTGTGAGCCTCACACATGTGGCATGTATTCCATGTACCTCTGACTCTGTGCGCTAAAGAAGGCTTGGGTATCCGCACTCCATCTGCACAACTTAAATCTCCCAGCCAACTTCAGGGCAGGACTGGAAAAGTATCAGCTCTGGCAAAAATATTCAGAGCATCCCACACTGCTGGAGGATGTGACTGAAATAAAGCTATGGGGGCATGGAAGGGTCAGAAGGTCACTCTGCTCTGAAAGCAGCCTGTAGCCTGCAGCCAACCAATGAAATGGTAGAGTGACAAAATAGCCAGTCCGGCCCTGGACCTCTTTAGGATTCTCAATATGAAAGTGTGACTTGTGCCCAGAAAATTACCCTGCAGTTGTCTTTTCTCAAAGGTGGGTGGAGTCATTTTTTGTGCATGAGTTAGGGTGTTTATTAGGGAAGGTGTTCAGATCTCAAGGTAGATTAATTCATATCAAGTAAACATAAAGAGCACTAATTTACAAGGCCGCTAGTTATTCCAATCCATGCCCAGATGTTCTAGAGCTGGGCTTCTGGACCTATATTGGACAACCAAAATAAACCTTCTTGATTAACAGTTTTGTGCTGTTTGATCTGTTTTTACGAACATTGCGAAGGCGCAGAGGATTACTGATCATGCCATTACGTCCTATTTCCATGATAGCAGATCTGAATTATTGTCATCCATACCACACCCACAGAGCCGGGACAGGCATTTGGTTGAAGTAGAAACTAGCCAAGAGCAAACATTGGTGCTCCCTATAAACTTAAATCCCCACGACTCTAGATCACCTTTCAGATGGGAAGTTGTGTCTCTTTCCCCAATTGTTTGTCCCAAGACTTTGATTGCAAAGGAAGCCTGAAGATCCTACCAACTCTGCCCATTGCCTACAGACCAGACAGTCACACGCCTATGTCACATCCTGAGCTACGTCTCAGCCACAGTAATACCAGACACAGACTAGTTTTAAATATCAAATGAATTTTGCTATTTACAAAATGTGATTTTTTTTCTACGTCCACATAATATTTTGCCTGTAAAGTGAAAAGTTGCATGGGAGTAAGTCCTGAATATCCTGGGATGTTTGTGCACATTCTCAAACCTTTTTGAGTTTACAGGAATTCACAAACTTTTTAAGAGCCCTCTTCCATGACTTGATGAGTTACTCATCTCAAAGAGCAGAAGTAATTTTTGCCTAGTGGCAAATGGCAGGAACCACTCTCAGATCAGTGGGGGGGATTTCTCTGAGGTGAACAAAGGTGGCCTTTTCGGTAAACATTGTCATATGCTCAACGGTACGGTTCGTAATTACTCATGTGATACAGCTTGCGGTTTTGAGTAGAGCCATATTTTGAGGAGTACTCATAACATTATTATTCCAAAAAGTCATAAACTTACACACAAACATAGGTGCAAAAATGGATTACAAAATTTGGTGAGAGCCACACCCATTTTATAAACTTATAAAGTCACAACTCTGTAGTTAACAGCTTGGGGCGAAATTGCTGTCTTGCACGGTTCTGTAATTTCACCAAAAATCTTCTCAATCTGGAAAAATTATTTTATTCCCTCTGTGAAACACTGAAAACATTCACAATGGGAGAATAACATTGATTACATGTGTATTATAAAGCATGTTTAATGTGTGTTGGCTAGTATCATATACAAGATCCAGGCTTCCTACCACTCACACCCAGACTTCTGTGATCTGGTGTTATCTTGAGCCTGCACACTCTTATGTCCTAAGAGATGTGGCTAACACATCTAAGTTTGAAAAAATTGTGAATATCAGCACACTCCTGTTTGCTATTCTTTTTCGTTTGCTGTGCTGGTGGGGTGTCACCTTCTGATCCTAGGCGGCAAATGACATCACGATAAATTTCTGACCCTTCTTGGTCCTTCATCAGGGGTTTCCTAAAAAAACAATACAACTGGTAACAAGCTGAAACAATGTATACACAGGTTACCATACAACTTAATGGCTTTAAACAAAAGACCTGCAGTCTATTCAAATGTTATTCATTTTACCTCCTGCTGTTGCAAATTAAGTAAACAAGATGCCCGATGAACAAGACACATCTGATAAGTAGTAATGCAATTCGTAGTTGATATGCCCCTTAAATGTGTCCCTTTGATGTGCCCCTTTGATATGCCCCACTGATGTGCCCCTTTGATATGCCCCTCTGATGTGACCCCATAGTTTGAAATTTGACCTTGGTGGTTCCTGGTGGTGAACACCTGGCCAAATGCCTGACAGTACCAGCACCTTTGAGTCTATGGCAATGTTTACCCAAAAGCCACCTTTGTTCTTTCCTGAGAAATTCCCCTCACCAATCTGAAAAGTGGTTCCTGCTGATTCCTATCCTGCAAAAATGACTTCTGCTCTTTGAGAGGACAAACTCATCAAGTGTTCCCACCATGGAAAAGGGCTGAGGAAATGCTTGTGAATTCCTGTAAGCGCAAAATAGGTTTGTGAGTGTGCACACACTTTCCAGGACATCCAGTAATTACTCTCATGCAGCACACCTTACTGGCAAAATATTGCATGAACCTCAAACAAATTCACATTTTGCAAATAGCAAAATTCATTTGACCTTGAAAATCATTAAATTTCTGCACCACAGTAGAAATCAGGTTGGCAAATGAGTTCTGGAAAAGGTTGCGTGGGTGTCCTGCAAAGAACAGTGATGTAAAAGAAAGAAGAGCAAATTGAGTAAGGTTTCTCCATGATATTGGTTATTACAGATGTCCTAAGCATAATACTATATGTTTACTTCTGAGGACATTAACACATGCACCTTTTGAAGTACAGCTGCAAGCACCTGTTGCAGAGAGATTGTAGGCACACATTTTTCCATTCCACTGGATGTTGAATCTTTGCCTCATGAATGCAGATGCATGGTGATGATAAAATAGGAGTAGTAACTTTCAAGATTCACTGCTGAAGCAGGCTATGTCTGGGAATATTACTGTGGCTGAGGAGCAAACTCAGGGTGTGACATAGGCGTGTGACAGCAGTCCTGATCTGCAGGTAATTGGAAGAGGTCTGTAAGATCTCCAGTTTTCCATTACAATCAAAGCCTTTGGAGAAACAATTGGGGCAAGAGACACAACTTCCCATTTAGATGGCTTATGTGAAGGGTGTCCAACATTGGTCCATGTCAAATTGTATTCTTTACTACTGACTTTGTAAACGAGTTTCATTCATATTCATTGTATTTGAATCTGGTTGTTTGGAGACTGTTCCATTATGTGCTATGAAACTGGGTGACTTACCTTGGAGAGAAGAATAAAACATAGTATATTTAAAAGCAGTAGCCAGATGTCCAATGAAGTGGATCTCAAAGCTGGGCTCTTTGAAGCAAGGTGTTGGCATTTTGCGTCCTAAAACTGACTTCAGTGGAATTCATGTCCTACAGCCCCAGAGAAGTGGGATACTCAGGGAGCCAGGGGAGGCTGTACATGCACTAAATGAGGCAGGTACAGGTGTGTGGAAGATACATCTCAATGAAGAAGACTTCCAAAGTTCCTTCTTCAGAGGTAGCCTGATATAAGGTAGTTTCCTATTACCACATCGCACATTGAGACATGATCCCGAAAGATGAATTCAGCATGGACACTGCACAGGTCCAGAGCAGAAGTAATTACGAGTTACTTCATCTTAATTTTTTTTTTAAACCCTCTTTACTAAGATGGACAAAGAAAGGCACAAAGGTGGTCCTTCGAAATGGGCCACACTCAACTGAATTGAGGGCAAGAACATTGAAAATTGTGAGAATGTACGCTGTCCTCTGTAGAGGGGCCCATGCTCATCTTAAGAAGGACCTGGTACATTCCAAAATGTGGACTGACTACTCACCACTCATATTGGAATTAGAAGTAATGCAGAGAACACGCATGGGGTAATCACCCTCACAATTTTCCCAGGTTAGTTCACTACAAAAAAAATACCCTTTAATCTCTGAGACAAGTAGATTTCAGTGAGAAAAGCACAGAATGTCAGCATGCTTTTCCCCATTATTAGGAAGAAACTTGTAATTTGAGACATTATTGCACCTACAAGTTAGTAATATTTATCAGGCATGATCAATATTGCACTACATTTCAGTTCACAGATAATGAGGTAGTAAGTATGTGTCAAATGTGTTTGAAAGTAGGTGTAAAGAATTATAGGTGACAGTGAGGCACTGTGGTGCAGTATGCAGCTTCCACCAAGTACAGTCATTCAATAGATGATGCAGAATCAACAAATTGGCGTTAGACATGTGGTCAGCGATACAACTGTGGTAGGGCATATTTGGGCAAGGTTTGAGCTGCACAGTCACAAAATAGCAGACCTTCATGAAAAAGGGGATATGGCTAAAATGAAGAGAAAAACCCCGACCGGCCCACCTAATTCCAATGAAAATGTAATCATATAACCATGTGAGCCGTTACGCAGCTACCCACCCGGGTAAAAGCTTGTTTAAAAACAGGGGGTTCGTTCAATGAGGGGAGTAGACATAGACCGCCTTGGAAGGTTGTGGAATGGAGTTGCATATTACCGCTTATTGATCTTTAAGGAGACAGTGGGTCAGATGTATCAAAAAACCCTTTTGCGAATAGTTAATAGCGATTTTTAAGAAATCGCTATTTCTGAGTCGCAAAATGGTATGTATCATATTTGCGATTCGGTAATAGCGATTTCTTAAAAATCGTAAATGCTATTACCGAATCTCAAATTGCGATACCGGCCCCATTCGCACCTATGGGCCTGTTGGACTATATTTGCAAATTTTTGTTGCATTTCACTAATTGCGAATTCCTACCTGGAATTCGCAGTTTTGGAAATGCAAAACACCAGGGTGCTGGGGGCGTAAGTCACCCTCTGCTGCACCCCTAAACGTTTTTTGAGGACATGTAAGGTGCACACATGCCAAAAGGGCATGTGTGCGTTACATGTCAATTTTAAAAATGTATTTTAAATGCATTTTTAAAATTTGCACATGGTTACCACCAAGTTCAACTTGGTGGTAATAGCGATTCCTTAATGCCCAATTCGCACTAAGGAATTGCTTCATACAAGGATTCCTTATTTGCGATTTCTTATTTAGAGAGTCGCAATTTGCGACTCTCTAAACAGGGTCGCAATTTTAAGGAGTCGCTGTTTTAGCGATTCCTTAAAATTGCATTCAGAATGCCTTTGATACATTCTGAAAAGGCTTTTTGCATTCGCAAACGGGCATTCGCACCGTGTGAGAATGCAAAAAGCTTTGATACATCTGGCCCAGTGAGTCTTTCTCTAGTGAGTGAGTTTTTGAAGTAGTGCTTCAACTTTACCTGAATTGGATTAAACAAGTATACAGAGGGGCCTGAGTTGAAGGGGTGTGGATGGAAGAGTTGGAGGGTCGAGGGAGGAATGTTTTGTTACATGTGATAAAGAGGGATTTTGTGCCGATCATGATGAAGGCGTTTGGCTGAAACGCATGTAGATACAGAAGGAATTAGCCATGGATGGTCAATCGATGCATTGGACGGCAAAAAATAATTATCAGTGATCACTGTTGATACAGAATGAATTAGTCATGGCTCGTTAATCAATGCATTGAAAGGCAACAAATATAAATTAATGATCACTGTCAAGATTGATCGATCTTTCATAAATTATCCACAGCTGTAAATTGTATTGTGTAAAGGATCTGAACTTTTCATCCATGGACAGGGCAGGACATGGACATGGTGTGGACTCATGATGAGAAGGAACCCTACATTGTTTTTAGAATTCATTGTTGAAATTATTGAAATGAATGATTGAAATGATTTATGGAATAAGGATACTGACTTTGACTTTGTAGTTTAATTCTAGTCTGTTTTGTTATCCACGGAAGTGTTTTGGACTTTAGAGGCTTAGCATCTAAGGAGTTGGATGAGTGATTCAGATAGAGTGTTATTATAAGTGAGAAAGGATGTGGTATGAGTCTAAAGGAAGTGAGTTTAAGAATCCAATGAGTGTTATGAATGTCTGGTTGTACTGTGAAGGTATATATATATATTGATCATCCGAAAATTCCAGTTCTGTATCTTCTCCCCAAAATTCACAAGGATGCGGTTAACCCACCAGGGAGGCCTATAGTTTCGGCTATGGAATCGCTCCTGGAAAGTACATCAAAATATATTGACTTCTTCCTACGTCCTTTTGTGGAGTCAATACCCTCTTATGTTAAAGACACCACACATTTTTTAAAAATCATTGAGGATATTGTATGGGAAGATGACTTCTTACTGTTAACCCTAGATGTGACTAGTCTGTATACGAGCATAGATCATGGCTTGGGGGTGAGAGCTATTAGACACTTTCTCAGAGCAAGGTCATTGTCTTTTTTCTTCCATTCGGAAATGCTATGTACTATGATAGAGTTCTGTCTTAAGAACAATGTATTCATCTTTGATGGTCAACTATACAAACAGCTTCAAGGGACAGCTATGGGCACCTGTTTTGCCTCCAGCTATGCAAATTTGTTTATGGGCTGGTGGGAGGAACAGGTGTCAGAAGAAATTACCCAATTCGATACCAATGTGGTCTTGTGGTGTCGTTTTATTGATGACATTTTTGTAATTTGGAGGGGTAATGAAGAAGCAGCTATGCAATTTGTGCGAGATCTGAACACCAATGAGTGCAACCTAAGATTTACTGAGCATTTGGATTCAAAGTGTATAGAGTTCCTCGATGTGGAAATTTCTGTGAAGGGCAGTAGATTAGTGTCCAAATTGTATAGGAAGGCAACAGCCGGTAATAGTCTACTAAGTGCTCACAGTGCACATCCGGGGACTCTAATACGGAGTATTCCGTTTGGAGAATTGTTGAGAGCCCGGAGGAACTGTAGCGAAGAAGCTGATTTTCACCAAGAGTGTAATGTGATGTGTGAAAGGTTCAGGAACAGAGGCTATGGGGCTAAAGTGATCGATCAAGCCAAACGCAAAGTGGTGACATTAAGTAGAGATGATGTTTTGTATGGAACTAACAGAAGGCAAGAGAAGGAAAGTGAGTCCATTAGATTCATTACAACCTATAGTAATCAGTCGTACAAAATACGCTCACTACTTAGTAAGAGTTGGCATATCTTGCAGACGCACCCTGTTTTGGCAGACTGGATCAGTGATAATCCCCAAATAACCTTTAGGAGAAATAGATCTCTCAAGGACAATTTGTGTCGCAACGAGATAACATCAGTAGGACGGATACAGAATACGGGAATGGAAGGTTTCTTCTGTTGTATGAAGTGTAAAGCCTGCAAGACCAGCAATAGTTGCAGGACATTATATGTTCCAGGAAGGTTAGACAGCTTTGCAATTAGAGGTAATTACAATTGCAATACATCTTACTGTGTGTACTGTCTGATATGCCCATGTGAAAAATTGTATGTGGGCAGCACGATACATAATGCAAAGAAAAGAGTTCTAGAACACAGACGAGCCATTAGAAATCAGGATAAAAACTAAAAACTATCCAGTAGCTAGGCACTTCTTCAGCCATCATCTTGGCAATGAGAATCTGCTGAAGTTTGTAGTTATAGACCAAGTAAGGATGAGTAAAAGGGGAGGCGATAGAGAGAGATTGCTACGTGTTTTAGAGTCTAAATATATAATAGACTTCGAAACGTTGGAACCTGTAGGGCTAAATTCGAGTGAGGAGCTGAGCATCCATCTAGGGTAATCGATACTTTGTTTGGTGGGTGGTCATCTGATACAGAATGTGAAGTAGGGGTGATTTTTTGAATCCTATTTGATTCTTAGTAGAAGGGTATAGGTGTTGGGGTCTATAAGGTTTCTACAATAGAAGAATTTGTTTGTCTACCCACTTGGGTAGAGAAGCTCCATATACCAATATGAGATTCCCCAAAAATATGAGATCCCCCAAAAGTTTTGTGTAGGTGTACAGGTCTATTTGGTTGGTATAGGATGATATGTAATTAATTCAAGCATAGTTAATAATGTTCAGGATTTAAGTGATATATTGAATTTTAAAATTTTGAAAACATTCATAGTTAACAAACTTTTATAATGCAATGAATTATTCTATTTACAATTTTTGTATTTTGGCAATTGAATTCTACTCTATTTATTGTGCGAATTATGATATCACATTAATTTAAAGATTCTGATGGATTTGAACAATAATTTGAGTTGTATTTTGATAGGACTATGGTACAAACTACTGTGAAACTTATTTATAGATGCACTTTGAGATGGCCGCCACATTTTGTGTCTTTTGGTGGGGATTTGAGATGTTGTCTGTTTTTTATGTCTAGGATTGCATGGTTTTTAACTTGGGGCACTGTAACAATGATGTATCCATGAGTAAGGCTGCTGCCGAAACGCGTTGGATTTGTGTGCTGAAATAAATTGATTTGCACCTTGGAGGTGTCCTGGGTCTCCTGTTATTTGGAGGAGAGTTGGAGGATATATATATACATATATATATATATATATATATATGTATATATATCTATTTTTTTTTTTTTAAACAAAACTATGTTTTGTAGCTTGTGAATGAATATTTTCTGTTTACCACTGAACCTCGTATGGTTATATGATTAAGTTTTCATTGGAATTAAGAGGGCCGGACAGGTGTCTTTCTCTTCATTTTTGCACTTTTCCCTGCCCCCTGGCCCTTAGGAATTCAGGGAGTTCCTTTTCTTGTGTAAGGGGATGGGCTCTGTCATGAAACCCAGAGTATGTTATGTGAGTATCCAAAACAGTGGTTCACTCAACACAACGCAACTGAAACGATGCAACAAATTGTTGAAAAAATAACTTAGTGAAAGAGTATGGTAAAGAAGTGGTGAAACGGCAAGGCTAAAGTAAGAAAATGCCAGCTTTCTAAAAGTGGCTTTTTTAGAATTGCTAACTATAATCCAACTTTACCATAAATTATGTTTTTAATGTGTGATAGCAGAGACATCAAATTCAAAAAGTTTATTTCTTCCGTATTTTAAATTGCACTCATAAAATATAATAAACTAATCCCAATTTTATGCTAGGGGAGAGATAAGCCTTGAAGCAGTGAAAAGCGACTGGAGATTTTCATTACCAGGACATGTAAAACTTACAAGTATATGTCCTGTCTTTTAAATTAATTTTTCCCTGTCTTCTGGATTGTCCAGGCCCTAGCTTAGGGTTGACTTATGTGTAGAAAAGTAAAGGTTTGGGACTGGCAGAAGGGTTATGTTGCCAGGTCGACATGCGCAGTATAAAACTGCACACACAGACTCTGCAATGGCAGGCCTGAGACGAGGGCTACTTAAGAGGGTGGCAAAATCAGTGCTGCAGGCCAGCTAGTAGCAATTAATTTACATGCCCTGGGTACATGTAGAACCACTTTCGCATGGACTTATTTGAAAATTAGATATGCCTATTGTAGGAAAGTCCTCCTTTTTGCTCTGGTCACCCCCACACTTTTTTGGACAGGTACTGGTTATTACTGACTCTTTGCTGTGCCCTGGGTACTGCTTACCAGTCCCAGGGCCAGTGCTCTGTGTAAAGTGGATATGCAAATTAGGCTAATTATAATTGGCAAAGTTAACCTACCTATAAGTCCCTAGTATATGCTGGCTGCTTTTAAATTAAAGTTACATGCAAATTCGACTTTGGAATTAAAAGTAGTTCCAAAGTCTTAAACTACCATATGTTTACATATAAGTCACCCCTAAGGTGTGCCCTATGTGCTCCTAGGGCTGGGTGCCATGTAACTATAAGCAGGGACCTTATTAAAATAGTTTTATAAGCCCTGGTGAGGTAAAACAGGCAATTTAGTTTTTCCCTCATTGTAGTGAATGGCCTCCATAGGCTAGAATTGGGAGAACTTATTTTAATTTTTTAAGTCCCCTTAAGTAACAGATACCAGAAGTGTGATATGAAATTAATTGTTATGATAAATCCCACAACTATAACTTGTTCAGGTAAAGAGTTTTAAACTTTACCTGAAAAGTTGCCAACTTCAGACCTGCAGTGTTTTTGCTGCTGTGCTCTGGTTGGCCAGCCTCTGGCAGCCTGGCCCGGCTGCCTTGATGAGGTGTGAAGTGGCCTGGCGCCACACAAAGAGATGTGCCTGTGGGAGGAGATCTCCCCTCAGCAGATGGTGAGACAGGAAGGGGGAGGGCTGCCAAACTGGTCTTCAAAGGCAGAGAAGGACATTTGGAGCAACCCAGCAACACCCCCACATCCTGCAAACCCAGACAATTAGGTGCCCCCTTGATTAGATTAGGAGAGGGCAGGAGAGGTGTGTGTTTAGGATTTTTAGCCACACTAGTGGGTGGGCTCAGCCAGATGTAACCTCCAAAAATCACGTTTACCCATGATGGATTTTTGAGGAATGTTGCTCCCAGGGATTCTTTTTTGCCACACTTCCCAGGAAGTGGTAATCACAGGGGGAAGGACCCTGCACCTGATTGGAGAACCAGGACCCCCCTGTTTTTCACCCAGGAGCAGGGATAAAACTGGCAGACCTTTACCCACACCTCAGATCCCCATCAGATTCCAACAATGAAGAACTACAGGAGAAGAAGGACTGCCCTGCTGGACCCCTGGCCTGCACCTGGACCCTGCACTCTGAAGGACTGCACCAGCTTCACACTTGGGCTTCACCACAAGAAGGACTTTGCCCGGCTTCAACTGGTTCAAGGAGGGACTCCCTGTTTGCTACAGGTGAAACTTTCTAACCAGAGTCCCCTGCACCAACTCCTGAAGAAACCAACCAGCTGACCACTCTCCTGTGGCCAAAAAGGAGTTTGTGCCAGGTGCATTCTGGGAGTTGTAGTCCACACCCCCAAGGAGCATCTCAGAGCTTCTGGAGCCATGAGCTGAGCTGTGGACCCCAAAAGAACCCTAAAAGAACATCTGGAAGAAGATCCATAAGTTTGGAGAACTGTGGAGAACTTTTGGAAAACAACTCCATAGAGGGACCGACCCGCTGTGGCAATTCTAGCCGGCTTGCCTCAATCGTGACCTGGCCTGGCTTGCAGGTTCGTCCCAGTGAAGAAAATCGCCAAAAAAGAGACTAAGGGGGTCAGTACAACCCTGGCGGACGGTGTTAAAGCTGCGGTAATACCGCAAACAGGCCGGCGGACAAAAAAAGGGAATTATGACCGTGGCGGAAACCGCCAACATAGACAGCCACTTTAACACTCCGACTCCCATGGCGGTACAGACAAGCAGCGCGGCGGTCACCGCCAACAGACAGGCGAGAGACAATGTACCGCCCACAGTTTCACAACCCGCCAAACCACCACCTTTTCCGGGGCAGATTCACCGTGGATAAAAACACGGCGGAAACAGCTTTTGCAATGGGAAAACCCTCACCTTAATACACTCCACGAGGAAGGAGGCCACCATGGAGCCCGAACTACAAATACTCCCTGCGCTTGTCTTTCTGCTCCTCTACGATCACCAGCAACGTAGGCGCCGAAGACAACGGTGAGTACTGCACCTACGACATAGAGGAGGGGGGAGGCAAAAGTCAGGGGGACACACACGCAACACCCCCACCCCCAACCCGAACCTCACCCACTACAACACACACACCAATGCATTTCCAAACAGCACAGTAACAACCCACAACCCCCCCCGGAAGAATGCAAAGACAAAAGGAAATCAGTTCAACCATTGTAATGTATCAAACCACAGTAACCAAATATATACAGATATTTATACACATTCCAGAATGTATACATTATGATTAGTAGTGCAGGTTTGCACATATCAATGTCCGTGCACCACTGGGCCCAAAATGCATGGTCGACGCCTACACTAAATACCTGTCCACAAAGGGAGAGAACACTGCAGGGGCATCAGATAGAAATACAACAGGCACCTCGGGGGAAGGGAAGGGGGGGGCACCTCAGCCGGATTACAGCACCACGCCAGATCCACAACAGGGCTCCATGCCCATTGATGTATCCTGGGGAGTGCAAAGCCACAGTCTCTCAAGTCTCTACAGTGGGTGGTTTGCCCACTGTACCATCCTGGGGAGTGCAAAGCAACAGTCTCTCAAGTCTCTACAGTGGGTGTGTTGCCCACTGTAACATCCTGGGGAGTGCAAAGCCGCAGTCTCTCAAGTCTCTACAGTGGGTAGATTGCCCACTGTACCATCCTGGGGAGTGCAAAGCCACAGTCTCTCAAGTGGATAACAGTGGGTGGTTTGCGCACTGTACCATCCTGGGGAGTGCAAAGCCACAGTCTCTCAAGTCTCTACAGTGGGTGGCTTGCCCACTGTTCAATCCTGGGGAGTGCAAAGCCCCAGTCTCTCAAGTGGATAACAGTCTCCACTGGTTCTGGAGGGGGACTGGTGCCCAGAGTGCATCAGTCTCCCCGTGACGGTCCCTGTTCCGTCACTGTCCCAGCTGCACATGGGCTAACGATGCTTGATTTGGCGGTCTTTTCCCTGTGCAGCGGTCTTCACCATGGCGGTCTCTGACCTGTTCAGCGGTGCTTTGCCATGTTGGTCTTTGCCCTGTTCAGTGGTGCTTTGCCCTGTTCAGCGGTCTTCACCATGGCGGTCTCTGACCTGACTGGCGGTGCTTTGCCATGTCGGTCTTTGCCCTGTTCAGTGGTGCTTTGCCCTGTTCAGTGGTCCTCACCATGGCGGTCTCTGACCTGTTCAGCAGTGCTTTGCCCTGTTCAGCGGTCTTCACCATGGCGGTCTCTGACCTGTTCAGTGGTGCTTTGCCATGGCGGTCTTTGTCCTGTTCAGCGGTGCTTTGCCCTGTTCAGCGGTCTTCACCATGGCGATCTTTGCCCTGTTCAGCGGTGCTTGCCTTTGCTGTCTTTGACCTGTGCATTGGTGTGTGGCATGACGGTCCCTCATTGCCCAGCGGGGCTGTGGCTGCCGGGGCCCTCCAGGGCACTGACTCTGGCAGTGGTCTCCGAACCAGTGACGATACTGCTGCCCTCCACGGCACTGACTCTGGCGGGGGTCTCCGGACCAGTGACGATACTGCTGCCCTCCAGGGCACTGACTCTGGCGGTGGTCTCCGGACCAGTGACGACAGTGCTGGCGGTGGCGTCCCGGCCGGCGGGGAGGATGGCGTCCTTCTCCGCCGTGCTGCTCTTACCAGACTTTGGAGACTTCTTCTGGCCCTTCACCACCTTTGGAGGAGTCACAGCTGACTCGGCCCTTGTGAGCAGTTTTGCCGCCAGGAGTCTTCATCCTGTCCCGTCGGCCACTTTCCAACTTAAGGTGCTTTACAGGGGGTGGACTGGCAGTGCTTTGGCTCCGTGTCACACTGGCTGCCCTGGTGGCCGGTGCACTCCACACACCTTTAACATACACCACTGGTACTGCACTTTTTTTGGGCTGAGGTGCTACTACGGGACCTATGAATTGGAGGGGGGGGGGTGGTGGTAAAGAGGTCAACGTTGGTGAGGAAGAGTTTCTGACGAACACTGGGATGGGTAGCTGGAGGGGGTCTGGGAGTGGAGGAAGAGGAGGTGGTTGTAGGAGGTGTAACTTTAGGTGATTTGGGTGCAGGTGCAGGTACTGGAGGCTGTTGTGAGCTGGATGGATGTTGGGTGTGTGGGTGCCCGCGTTTGTGTACTTTGGGAGGGGGCATCGCAGACACACTGGGAGTGGACACAGGGGACATGTAAATGGTAGTGGGGGTGGTGAGTGCAGGTGAGCGGGGTATGGTGCTGGGTGTTCTGGTGCGAGTCCTAGTGCCTGTAGATGTAGTGCATGCAGGTGAGAGTGTAGACGACACTGGGAGGGAGGAGGGAGACGACGAGGAGGGGGACACAGTGGAGGCAGTGGATGTTGTTGTGTCTGTATGTGGGTGATGCTTGTTTGAGTGCCTGTGGGTTGTGTGGTGCTTATGTTTGCCAGAGCTATATTTGTGTGTTGAGGTGTATGCATGTCTGATGGTGTGTTTGGGATAGGCTGGGGTACAGGGGATTGGGTCTGGGTGGAGGAAGTTGGAGGGGGGGAGGCTAGACACAGGGACAATGGCTGCCATCAGTGCTGAGGCCAGAGATTGCAGGGTTCGATGAAGGGCAGCCTGACCAGAATGAATGCCCTCCAGGAATGCATTACCGTGTTGCAACTCCCTTTCTACACCCTGGATGGCATTCACAATGGTAGACTGCCCAACAGTGAGTGACCTGAGGAGGTCAATGGCCTCCTCACTGAGGGCAGCAGTGGTGACTGGGGCAGGGGCTGAGGTGCCTGGGGCGAAGGTGATGCCCACCCTCCTGGGTGAGCGGGCACGGGGCGAAGGCTGAGGGGCTGCTGGGAGGGCGGTGCTGGTAGGGGAGGTGGTGGCTGTACCTGTAGAAATGGGGGCACAGATGGTGCAGCCACCACAAGGGAGCTCCCATCGGCGGATGAGTCCGTGTCGATGTTTGGTGATCCGGTGACCGACGTGAAGCTCCCCTCGCCCTCCGTCCCACTTGTGTATTCAGAGTCTGTGGTGTGTCCCTCCATGGGCATGTGGGATGCAGCTCCCTCGTGCTCTGGTGCCACTGTACCTCTGCCTGATGATGCTGTTGCACACAAGAACAGGGAGAGCACAAAAAGGGGGGGGCGACAGAAGAAAGACAGGTTGAGTGCATGGCTTACCGCTACCGTTGGCGGACAATACAGACACAGCAGCCCCCTGCACTACGCCGTGCTCTTGGCCTCTACAGGTGCAATTCCTGGGATCTGGCCTACATGGCTATAGTGGTCATCTGCACACATAGATGACACAGGGACATGTATACCTGTACTTGCCACTCTACAGAGGTGGGGTGGAGTGCCACATGGCCTGCATTCCGGAGGGGCCTAGCCTACGTAACTCGCCCTGGCCTAGGGAAACCCACATCCCTCCTCCCCCACCCAGACCCCTCCACTGCGCACAAAGTCCGCAGAATGAGAGTGTACTCACCCCCTTGTGTCTGCTGTGATGACCTCATGCGACCATCCAACTCAGGGTAGGCCACCGCCAGGATCCGGAACATCAGGGGGGTCATGGTGCGACGGGCACCCCACCCATGTTGGGAGGCCATCCCCAGCTGAGCCTCCGCCGTCTTCTTGCTCCAGCGGCGAATGTTCTCCCATCTTTTCCGGCAGTGGGTACCCTGTCTCTGGTGGACCACCAGGGTCCGGACGTCCTTGGCGATGGCACGCCAAATATCCATCTTCTGGTGGGCGCTGACCAACATGACATGTACAGGGGGAGAAGAGAAGTCATTGGCAACTGCACTGTCGAAATGAGTGGCCCCCATCCCTACCCTTGCCATGTGGCACATGCATTCACACTCCTTCATGCTCGCAGAACTCTGCCCCCTTCCTTCTTACATCCAGCCCTCTCCACTCAGGCATAGCCCATACAACTTGCACCCTATGTACACACATGTTGGTCTGGAGGACCGTAGAGTAGCGTGTACTGGGGGAGGACCCCGTCGACTAGCTTCTCCAACTCCTGAGCAGTGAAGGCAGGGGCCCTTTCCGCAGATGCAGCAGCCATTGTCTCTTCCAGACCAAGGTCACAGCAGCACTTGCAGTGTAGTTCCTCTCCTGTCGAAGATCAGGTATCGAGTGATTGAACAGATAGAAAATGGCGGTCACGTCCGCGGCGGTGACGTCCGCGGCGGTGCGGCGGTGCGTATCATCACGGCGCACTTCCTCATTGGCTCCTGGGACCCATAGGGTCCAATGTTAACCAATGCAGCATTGCGCCGCGGTCTACGACCGCCTACCGCGATGGTGTACAACGCCAGCGCAGATACCTCACATCCCATTGTCCCAGTTTAGAGGTCAGGCAGCCGCCATTTCAGGGGCCCACATGGCTTCATTTACTACTGCGTCACACGTACCTAGGCCTACACTCAACACACATACAGGAAGAGTTTTGTATTTGGTGTTGTGTTCTGTGTAGCTGTGGGTACATACCTGGGAAGTTGTTGACTCTGTGGTCGCTGTTGTCATTCTTAGGCACCGTCAGCTGGGACATTTGAGGAGATGGCGGAATCCTCCGGTGTACCGACCGCTGGTGGACCTGTTAACAATGGAGGAGTGACATTTGATCATCACCTACAGGTTTGACCGTGCCACAATCCAGGAACTGTGTACCCAGTTGAAGCCAGACCTGATATCACCAATCCACCATCCCACAGGAATACCCCCTTAAGTGCAGGTGCTATCAGTGCTCCATTTCCTTGCAAGTGGATCATTTCAATCAACAGTGGCCATGGCATCAGGGATGTCCCAGACTATGTTTTCCAACGTGTTGTCCAGAGTGTTGTCTGCCCTGCTGAAACACGTAAGGAGCTACATCGTTTTCCCTCAGGTGGAGGATTTGGCTACAGTGAAAGGTGACTTCTATGCCCTTGGACATATCCCCAACATCATAGGTGCTATTAATGGCACCCATGTAGCTCTGGTCCCCCCCGAACAGGAGGGAACAGGTGTACAGGAACCGGAAGAGTTATCATTCCATGAATGTACAGATGGTATGTTTGGCAGACCAGTACATCTCCCAGGTAAATGCTATGTTCCCTGGCTCAGTGCATGACGCCTACATCCTGCGGAATAGCAGCATCCCTTATATGATGGGTCAACTCCAGAGGCACCGTGTGTGGCTATTAGGGGACTCTGGTTACCCCAACCTGTCCTGGCTATTGACCCCAGTGAGGAATCCCAGGACCAGGCAGAGGAATGCTACAATGAGGCCCATGGGCGGACTAGGAGGGTGATCGAACGCACCTTCGGCCTCCTGAAGGCCAGGTTCAGGTGCCTCCATATGACAGGTGGTCCCCTATTCTACTCACCAAGGAAGGTGTGCCAGATCATCATCGCCTGCTCGATGCTTCACAATCTTGCTTTGCGACGCCAGGTGACTTTTCTGCAGGAGGATGGTGGTCCAGATGACGGTGTTGTGGCAGCTGTGGAGCCTGTGGACAGTGATGAGGAAGAAGCTGAGGAAGAAGACATAGACAACAGGGAGTCAGTCATACAGCAATATTTCCAGTGACACACAGATGAGAACAATTTTTTTTACTATTACATTCACTTTCACACTTCTACCTCTATCCTGTCTGTCAATTAGTAGCAGTATTTGGTAACTGAGTTGTACAATTCCATTACGGTTTCACAGGTGTGGTTACCAACGTGTGTCATCTGCTTGCATCCTTCATGGACTTGTGATGTGTGACATAGGTATGTTGGCATTACAATTGAAAACGCATTTTGACACTGTCATTGCTAATACGAATTTTCAAAATCACAGACTGACTCCAGATTGTTTTGTGGTTCAAGGGTGTTTATTGAAGTGCAAATTTTTGGAGGGGGTGGCAAAATGGTGATGGGTGATGGTGGAGGAATGTCCATGGCAGTGTCCAGTCTATTAGTCACACAGGTGCACTGCCCATATGGGCATAGGAAGTGGAGCTGTGGCAGTTCCAATCTGGACAGGGTAACAAGGTGGGACAGTGGGAGGACAATCAGGGTGGTCTCATTTCCTGGCGGGGGTCTTGCCATCTTGCTCTGTCCTGTTCCTGGAACTCAGGGACCGCTTGCGGGGTGGTTGTCCGTCTGCAGGGGGTGGGGTGCTGGTGTGGTGGTCCTGTGGCGGGGCGTCCTGTCCACTAGCGCCGGCGGAGGTGGTGGGCAGGTCATCGTCCATGCTAGTGTCAGGGGCCCCTTGGAGTGCCACAGTGTCCCTCATGGTCTTTTGTATGTCCTTCAGCACCCCTACGATGGTGCCCAGGGCGGAGCTGATGGTTCTGAGCTCCTCCCTGAACCCCAAATACTGTTCCTCCTGCAGGCGCTGGGTCTGCTGAAACTTGGCCAGGACCGTCGCCATCGTCTCCTGGGAGTGGTGGTATGCTCCCATGATGGAGGAGAGGGCTTCATGGAGAGTGGGTTCCCTTGGCCTGTCTGCCCCCGTCGCACAGCAGCCCTCCCAGTTCCCCTGTGTTCCTGTGCCTCCGTCCCCTGGAGCGTGTGCCCACTACCACTGCGCCCAGGTCCCTGTTGTTGTTGGGCTGGTGGGTTAGCCTGGGTTCCATGTAGTGGTGGACACACCGCTGATTGACGTGTCCTAGGGACGGAGGTATGGGCCCACTGGGTGGGTGCTGTGCTGGTGTTACCAGAGAGTGGAAGGTCAGTGTTGGGCTGTGCCTGTGCGAGGGGAACCGACTGTCCGAGGCCCACGATGGTCCGGGCTGGTCATCAGGATCCAGTTGGCCAGAGCTGCTGTCAGCACTGTGGGCCTCTTCTGTGGGTGGAGTGGAGATGTCTGGACCTTCCTGTGTGGTGACGTTCCGTAGTAGTCCTGCAGGGGTATAAGAGCATGATTATTGCATGTGTGTGTGTCATGGTGTGCAATGTGTGGGTGTGCGTGTACCCCAGTGCAAGCATTCCTGTATTGGTGCTTGTGTGATGATGGTTAGGGGGTTGTTATGGGTATGTGCAGTGAGCATGCTTTAGTGAGGGGTGACCATGCTTAGTTGTGTCATGCAGGGCTTGGTGTTGGAATGGGTGGTTTGTGTTATTAGTACATTAGTGAGGTGTTGGAGTGATAGCGGAGGGGTTGAGGGTGGGGGTATGTGATAGCATGCAGGTAGGGTGAGGGGTATGATAGTTAAGATTTGACTTACCAGTGTCCATTCCTCCACCGACCTCCTCCGAGGCCCTCTGGATGCATGATGGTCAAGACTTGCTCCTCCCATGTTGTTAGTTGTGGGGGAGAAGGTGGGGGTTCGCCGCCAGTCCGCTGAACTGCGATGTTGTGCCTGGAGACCACGGAACGCACCTTCCCCCGTATGTCGTTCCACCTCTTTCTGATGTCCTCCCGATTTCTTGGATGCTGTCCCACAGCGTTGATCCTGTCCACGATTCTGTGCCATAGCTCCATCTTCCTGGCTATGGATGTGTGCTGCACCTGTGAGCCAAATAGCTGTGGCTCTACCCGGATGATTTCCTCCACCATAACCCTGAGATCCTCCTCGGGAAACCTGGGGTGTCTTTGGCGTGACATGGGGTGGTGTGGGTGATGTGTGGGGTGGTGTATGTGTTGATGAGTGTGGTGATGTGTAGTGGTGTGTGGTGTTTTGTGCGTGGAATGTTGTATGGGTGATGGTGTTGTGTGCCTCTGTGTGGTGGGCTTCTCAATTGCTGTGCTCTCTGTCTCTCGGCTTCCTCAAAATTTCTGGTTGTAGGGGATTGTGGGTAATGTGGGTGATGTGGGTGTGTGTTTTATATTGTATTGATTGTGTGGGAGTGGTGTTTGTGTGTGTTTCAGGTGTGTATATTTTGAATTGTCCAATGTGGCGGTGTTTTGGAGATGTGTGTGTATTTTGAGCGCGGCGGTGTGTACTGCCAATGGAATACCGCGGTTGAAATACCGCTGCGTGGATTCGTGGGTTGTGATAGCATGAGCGTGTTTCTGTTCGTGTGACTGTGGAGGTTTTGTTTTCGCCAGTTTAACACTGACCTTTTGTGTGGCGGACTTGTGTGGGTGTCTGAATTTCGTCGGTTTACGGTATGTGTGTCATAATAGCTGTGGCGGAATTCCACAGCCGTGGCGGTGTATTGGCAGTCTTCTGCACGGCGGTAAGCAGCTTTTACCGCCAATGTTGTAATGACCCCCTAAGTCTGAACGTAGGAAGTTGACCCGAACCTCCCAGCCAGCGTATCCGGGGAGGGCTCCAAGGACATCCGCTCAAGATCCAGGTTTCCCCGGTCGAAGGATTTCCACCTCGAAAAAACGATTAAGTGTGAAGGTAAAAATCTCCACCAAGGGCTCCCGCAACGCGTATCAGAGGAAGAGTTCCAGGAGGCCGGATTGGACTGGCAGGTTCGTCCCGCTGAAGAAAATCTTCAGAAAAACGACTAAGTCCTAAGTTAAACTTTTGACCGAGTCCTCCCGTGGGCTGTAGCCAAGCCGGGCTCCATCGCGGTCGGCCCAAAACTTTTACTTTGCCCCGGTCGAGGTGCGACCAGATGACCAGATTGGCCCTTTTTGTTTCTAGGCGCTAGAAAACAATGATTCTTTAAAAATCCATATCTCCGGTTCCCCTTATCCGATTCTATTCGTTTTAGTGTCATTTTAAAGATATAAATATAATCTATTTTTATAAATTGATTTTGGATTTTTAAACTGTTTACTGTGTTTTATTTAAATACTGTTTTGCGATATTTGAATGCTTTACACTCTGTCTCCTAAGGTAAGCCTTGTTGCTTGTTGTTAAGCTACCAAGGGTTGAGCTGGGTTTAATTTACTGAGACCTAACTGGACTTAAGTGTAGGTTAGTGGCCTATTGCTGAGGGTAGGTACTTACCTGCCCTTACCAATAACCCATTTTCCAACACCTATTGGGTATAATAATGTTAGCATGTTTTGAAGAGAGAGCACAAGCACTTTAGCACTGGTTAGTGTTGGTAAAGTGCACAGAGATCTAATACCAGCAAAATGAGGTCAGAAAACATGGACAAGGAAGACAAAAAGTTTGGGGGTGGCTCTGCAGAAAGGACCATTTCCAACAGTATGGCACTTGGTATGTGCAACACAACATTAAAGTACATCACTGCCATATTTCTATTATGTTTGGCTATGATTTCTTGTGCCAGAATCTATTACACTGTTACCTATACTTCTGTGTAAATATTACATTAGACGGTTTTGATCACAACGACCTTTTTTACAAAAAGAATACATAACAAATTGCCAGTCAATAGTCTTTCTATAGGCAATATAGAAACATATTCCAAAGTAAGTCATTTTGCTACATCAAAAAACAATATTTATTTTTGATGAAATATAATCTTTACAGCACATCAAAGCAATACAGAATAAAAAGTAAAATGGAAGAACACATATAAATGTAACAACATTGGAAGAAGATAGATGATCTGAAATATTACACAATTGGGTAAATCCCTTTCCATCATCTCATAAAAAAGGTCAAATTATATCCTTTAAAACATGCTGTCACTGAATCAGGCATGCACAAACAATGGCACCTAACATAGCTAACATGTAATGAGACCCGGCCACCTATGCTCAACTGTCATCACTATCCTGACACGAATTTGTTGCTTCTGTAAACTCACTGCCACTGTCTCATACAATACTTTTGCCATAGTTAATTTGTGAGTCATCACACAGTTCTTCCAACTAATTGCTATAATCAGCAAAACACTCTAAATAAAAAAAATATATATATATAATTACTGAAGAACTGTTTTCACGTTTGACTTGAAACTTCAGAAATATACTTTAGCAGAGGGGCAGAAATTCCCTTGACACTCTAAAAGTGGGACATAGAGGCATGTGAATTCAGAGAAATTGTCACAGCAAATGGGAAACACAACATAGGTCCTGTTAGACATACATAAACTGGGAAGAAGTTGCATAGATACCGAGGTTAGGAGTCAGACATATGAATGCAATGAAAATAAAAGTGTCATGTAGAGACCCAATAAGCAAAAGACTAAAGAGAACTGTGAGTGATTGACACTATACAGACATATTAACAAACCAGCAAAGATATGGGTAATGGCAGTTATAAAAATATAACATCGGGAATGACAGAGATAAAAATAGAAGCACAGAATAATCTAACATATAATAGGAATGCTAGACAGAAATTCTGAATTTGAAGTGAAAGACACAATTTCAAGCACTGGGAATGAAAAACAAAGAGAAAGGAGCCAGCAAACTTTAGTAATTAGAGTACTCCACATCCTTGGTGTAATGCATCATTAAGACAACTAACAGTGTTAAAGAGTCATAGCAATGTTACACAGGTACAATATTAATACACACCTGTCATTAGAGCACAGACCACATTGTCATCCATTGCTGAGCTATTACTTTAGGACAAATGTTACTCCAGTCCAGTCACCTTCATTAAAGTGTTCAGCTTGCTTTATTTGCATCTTATACCATTATTCCTTCCACTCTAGTTCAAAAGGGATCACCCCAACATCCATGGCCTATTCTTTGAAATAAACTGGAAAGGAAAGGCCATTTTACCTAAGGGGACCTGCATCAGTTATGTAAAATGTCTCAATTTAAAAATAGCAAATCCTTAGGTCCCAAAACATAGGGATTCAGATAGCCCAAATAAAATCTATTAAAAATAATCAGAAAATTCATGAAAAATGTAATTCTTAAACAAAAATAAAGATAAAATGAAAGACAAAAGAGGGGTCGGGATAGAAAAAAATCAAGTGAGAGGAAAGAAATACCACCGACACGGAAAGCAGTATTGTGCACAGGACAGGTACCACCTGGTGAGTGTGATCCATGTTACCATGTGGGCCTTCTTTTTATGTGACAATTGTGTGGTGGAGCCTTTGCTAATTGAATTGAAATACATTTTATTCTCTCTAAAACTAAATACTGTGGATAGTCTTGGTACAATAGAATACAATATTTAAGAGAGTATAAAGCAGTTGATACATGTTTCTCCATGAAAAGCAGATATAACAATTTTAGGCACACATATATTCCTCTGTGAATGTTGTTCTTTTTAAGAGACAGGTGATAAAACCCACTAAAAGTGTGATGAAAACGAAAACGTTTGTTGTTGGTATGTTTGGAAGAAAGAAACGTATTTTGAACATTTACAAATTGTGAAATTAGGAGCTTTGCTCATAACCACAAAAACAAATTACAAGTCAAACCAGTTAGTCAAAAATGTTATTCACATTGCTGGTGTGCTTTATTTCAGCCTGTCTTCAAATCCCAAATGGAAGGGGAAAATCTGACTTCAGAGAAACCGTTCCTGATAGTAGGGTTTTCGGATCTTCCACTGCTGCAAGTTCCACTTTTTGTTACATTTACACTAATTTATGTCATGACTTTGAGTGGAAACATTTTTATTATGTCAATTATATACTCCTGTTCACACCTGCACACCCCCATGTATTTTTTCCTGATTAATGTTGCCTTCATTGACATCACTTACATTTCACTCACTTTCCCACATATGCTGATAAACTTCTTTCAGAAAGGTACACTCATTACTCTCACTAATTGTCTGCTGCAGATATATTTATTTATCCTCCTGGTGGAGGCAGAATTTTTCATCCTCACAGTTATGGCTTTTGATCGGTATGTGGCCATCTGTTATCCCTTACATTACATGAGCATCATGAACAAAATTATGTGTATACGTCTGGCCGCTGGAAGTTGGCTTGGTGGTATCTTGATCGCTCTACCACAAACTGTACTAATCTCAGGGCTCTCCTACTGCCAGTCCCACACCATCAACCACTTCTTCTGTGATTTCACTGTAATGTTGAAGCTATCTTGCACCAGCACCCGCGCTGTTGAGACAGTGACCTATGTTCTAGGATGTACTTTTGGACTGCTACCCTTAATTACTGTTTTCACATCTTACGTCAAGATTGTCTCAGCGATATTGAACATGAAGTCTTCAGAGGGGAGGCACAAGACCTTCTCAACATGTGCTTCGCACCTCACCATGGTTATTATATTCTTTGGGTCTATTTGTTCTGCTCACATGAGGCCAACATCCAATATTTCAATAAAAGAAATGAAGATCTTGTCTTTACTGTACACATCTGTTCCTCCACTGTGCAACCCCATCATTTACAGCCTGAAAAACAAAGGATTTGCAGATGGCCTCAGGAAGGCAAGAAAAAAATCAAAATCTTGATTACAAGGCAAAAATAACTCACAATTCTAACACATCTTTTAAACTTTTAGGTCAAAGGGTAAAAGTAAACTGAGGATAGAGCCATGTCCTAAAGAATGCCTTAATACTCATTGCTGGTGTTAGGCTGATCCTTTATAACACTAATATCATGCACATAAATTAGGTGTAGCCAGGTGTAGCTGTCCCTGTCTCTCTTTCCCTTTGTTACCCTTTGCTCTGCTGTTACTACCCCGGCACTAAAGTTGACTGGGTCTTGTTTAATTTATGCAGTTTTACCTTCTTGTTTCTCTTCTAATAATTCAGCAGCAAATAGGTATGTGGGATGGGAACATCCTGAGAGGTCACCAGCAGCCAGAGTGTGTGTTAGTGTTTTACCATGATTCCTGTACCACTTTTTGGCCATCTCGGTTGTCTTGAAAAAAGTGTTAACTATGGAAATAAATAGCCTTCTCACTTGCTTAATTTGAGCAACCAGGATTAAAGGAATGGCCTTAGCTAAACTGATCATATCTCTAAGTGCAATGGGAGTGTTTAATCTGGAGGTGTGCTATTATGCAGCACAGTTATTGTGGCCAGTGGCTTTTGGAATCAGGAGAATTTAAAGATCTGACCCAGTCTCGGGAAGGGGGTAGTTGGGGACTTCCAAATGGAGAAGATGAAGGGATTGAACAGATACACCAGAGCCATTTGAGTGCACTGTTGGCATACGCTGACACAAGTATGTTGGTAGATGGGGAGATGGAGCAATTTATTCATCAAAAATACCATTGTAGTGTTTACTGGGTTTCAAGAAACTGGTGCACACTATAATAAGAAACCATGGACAAATGCTGTGGTTTTTTATGTGGGAAACAGGTATCCAGGAGGCTCGTTGTGTACCTTTGAGAATCTAGGGGATAAAACTGGTATACTGGCAGGGCAATTAATGCTGCCTTGGTGTGAACATTAAAACAAACATTGGGGATGCAGCACATGGAGCATATTAAATTTGAGGTGCTAACGAGAACACTCACCCTGGGACACTGTGGGCATCCTATGACCATCTTATATTTGACAATGGTGCCTACTTTTGCTGCTGAAATATCCTCAGTTAAGATGTGATGGTAACAATTGATGGAGAGAGAGTTTACAAAGATTAAGTGGGTTGGTGCCCTGCACTACCCAAAGATTGTCACAAGAACCCTGTGGTTTAAAAATATTCAGGTAAACTACTTACATCTGACATATTTGTCCCCCGTGAAGATTGTTAAAAATCTTCCTCGGTCACCTCACCTCTCCCCATGGTGCCAAAGAACACAGCCCGATTTTTAGGTCTGGCCTTTGAGAGTCTCACCAGATTATTGTTTTTAAGAAAAATAATCCATAATATACCAATGTAGAGGTGCTTTTAGCTATGCCTTTTCACCCATTGGTCTGTTCATGCGTCATTCACATTTTGGGTATACCCACCAGAACACACAACATGGGCCAGTGAGACAACCCACTTCAGTTACTGGATCCTTTTACAATGAGTGAGAATATTCTGTCTCTGCACAATGCTCTTTTTTTTCATGAATGTAGTCCCAATCAGTTCCAAGGGAGGTGGGCCAAAGTGTCATCTTCCAATTAATTACATTATCGCTATAAACATCTTTTATTAATCTTATTCCTTTAGCGAGGGCTCAGCAGCTCTTCAGTCACTGCTATTGGGCCGCTCACTGTGTTTTCTAAATTTATTTACATTTATCCTTGAAAGCAGAAGCAAAGATGACTGGTGATGTTGGCAGGTAAGTCGGGTTCTCCGACAGGAGAGGAGGGTGGCTGTGTTGTGTGCGTGTTTGGGGGGAGGGTGTGTGACTGTGTGTGAATGCTTGCATGCGTGTGTACTACATGTGTGCATGAGTGTGTGTGTACGTACATGTTGTGTCGTGTGAGTGCATGTGTGCCTGGATGTATGTTCGTGAGTGTTGCTGTGAGTGTGTGTGCATGTATGCATGTGTGGGTGATTGTGTGTATGTGTGTGTGTATGGATGTGTATGTATGTGCGTGTATGTGTGTATTTGTGGGGAGGGGAGGTAAGGACTCTGGGGTGGGGGAGGGGGGCATTTGAGACCCCTATTAGTGCCAGGGAAGGAATTCCCTGGCACTGATAGTGCCTACCGCCATGGTTTCTGTGGCGGAACAGAAACCGCGGAAACCATGACGGTGGGCAGGGTCAAAATGCCATGGGCGGCCTAGTGGCGGCTGCCGGGCTGGAGACTGAAGTCTCCAGCCCAGCAGTCATTACGGCCATGGCGGTCGGTGTGTTGACTTGGCGGTTTGGCTTGGGCCAAACCGCCAATGTGATAATGGTGGAAGTAGGTACCGCCATCCTGTTGACGGTAATACCTTCACTATAGCACCGACTGCCAGGGTTGTAATGAGCCTTAGTGATCTTCTTCCAAAATACAAATTGTATGATTTATTGGCAAGGCTACCAAGTCTACAACAAGGACTGCCACGCTAACAACGCCTTAT
Organism: Pleurodeles waltl; assembly: GCF_031143425.1. Classification (NCBI taxonomy): domain Eukaryota; kingdom Metazoa; phylum Chordata; class Amphibia; order Caudata; family Salamandridae; genus Pleurodeles; species Pleurodeles waltl. The sequence goes on along the minus strand of NC_090446.1, from coordinate 20,407,756 downwards.
GCATAATCCTTTTTTTAATTTCTTATTTTAGATTTTGGGCATCTAAGCACTAAATGTCAATGCTGCCCCGCCTTTGCCCTCACATGGACAGCCCATGGGTCTCCCTGACATGATGAGAGTCACCTTTTTCATTTAGATGGGCTCTTTATCAGTCTTCTCTGACAAGGACTTCCCTCAGTAGCCAATAACAGAATTTTGTAGTTTTTAAGTTGATTTTGCAATGCAGTACATTAACACACAGCGACCCAAATGTAACTTATGGAAGAGAAATTATGTTTAATCATGTTTAAACTGACATTAGCTAAAGTAGGCCTGCAATTTGTAGGCAAGCTGCATTTTGAGGCTGTTGATTACTGTGTTCTTGTTTCCTAGTTTCTCATAAGAAGAAATGCTTTCTTTTTTCTGTAATCATTGTGGAATGTTATAATGAGTATCCAATTAGAGAAGATACCCTGCTGGGTACAGCCTGGCCCCTGTAGCTCACTGTGTTGCAGATAATTCAAAATTCAAGGATACTGAGCTGTATTGTGGAAGGTCCTGATGCGATGTCCAGCACATAATTATGTCACATTACTTTCACCTGTTTGGATAATTTTATGGGCACTGTGTGTAGGTTTATGAAATGTTAGAAGTGTGTGATTTAGGCTATTCTATGTAGATTAGAAACAAACTGGGTTCCATGCAGCAAACAGCACAGGAGGAGATGTAGGGTACTCTCTTTATGGGAGAATCAGCCTTTTGAGCTTTCCTTTGGAGGCAAACTTATCCTGGCTCCTCCTCTTTTTGTCTTATATGACATTTTGATTTAATTTCAACAAAATATGAATTGATGCATTCATATTTGATTAATCAATACTAATTTGATGGTTTTCCCTTCTGTAATCCATTAACTTTTATGAGAACATTTGGATGTTGGGAGCTCCTTTGAAGACAATGGAGCAGCAGCTGCCTATATAAGCTGGTATAGACATGCTGCTCTCAATATTACAATGTCTTAATGTTGTCTGCCTTTTCCTTCACCCTGCCTTTCCAAAATACATGGACTACATGGATAGGACATAGAAATGTGAAGGCTTGTTTGAACTATGGAAAGCAGTTTATCAGAGTCGGGGGGGACAAGAGGCTGATTTCTGACAGCCTGTTTTCACAGCTCTTGCTGTGAATGATCAACAGTTATTAGCCATGGCACTGCACATGACTGTTAACCGCTGAGCATTCACACTGAAAGCTGCGAAAGAAAGGCTTCGAAGCAACGGGTTCCCAGTGGGACCTGCAAGGGTAAGCAGAAAGACGTGCCACCGTACCCACGCAAAGCCTTCGCATGCCTTTCTGCTTAACTTTGCAGGTCTCACTGGGGATACAGATACTCAGCCTTCTCCCTTTTCTAGTCCAAGATTATCCAGAAAGAATAAACATGGGAATATTTAATGAGCCTGTGGCGATACAACTATCCAGCCCTTTTTTTTCTTTTTGGCTTACATTTATCCCGTAAGGTAATGCCAAGGAATCTCTAAACCCTGATGAGGTCCCTTGTTGGTATGAAATGTGTTGGCTGGGCTGCAGTTGAATGTTTTGAAGAATACATTTTCTGAATACCATGACTCCTGTTTGAACTACATGGATTAATATTGGATTAAGTAAACTTTCAGTGTGAACATTGGACTTCCTATGCACTCCATTTTAAGTGTTGGTTTTCATGTTGGTGTATGGTTTCGAAGCAGTAGGGCCATTGGAGGGTTGAGTGCTATCGTTGACATAACACCAGCACTAACATTTGTACAGCCAGTTAGAGCCAATACTGCTCTCTTTGGAAATACTTTCATTCCAAGTAGCACTTTATGGTCCCTTAATTTCCCCTTGAAAAATATGCTTACAAATAATCCCTACTTACATGTAAATCCTGAATAGAGACACTATTTTTTTTAAAATGCTCATGTTATATTTTTAAATGAATGAATGAAAAAATGAATGAGCAGATGAATGAATGAATGATTTATAGAGCATGCATACACCCGAGGGCATCTTAGTTCTAGCAAATGCAGCGGAAAATCTGAGGGACAGATTTCAGGAAAGTGTACTTTCCTTGCACCCCTCAGTGACCCCCTACAGCCACCATGTGTGTGCCGTATTTAAAATACAGCGCACCATGGTGCAGGGTAGGTAGAAATAGCATCAGAATTTTTGACGCTATTGATGCGCTATTCAGGATTAGCGTCAAAACGTTATACATTTTTAGCACAATTTTGACATCCGACTTATTTTTAAGTCTGACATATAGACAGTTTTAGCTGTCTCATCAACTTCATGTTTTAAAAAATAATCCCATAATAAAACTAAACGAGCACACAAACACAGCTGTAACCTGAGCCAGCATCCATGTTGAAAGGCCGGTCACAGAGGAACAGCTACAATTTAAACAAGGAAAACAAGAATTGTATTTTATTTCTTTGAATCTGTTTTCTAAAATAAAGTGATCAGGCGATATGAGATATTTATGGTATCATGTTAAATTTTTGTATGTATCACAAAAAATCAAATATCTGCATGTTTCTACAGAAACCGTAAACACCATTATATTCATCTGACTGACACCAAAATTATTCTAATATATTTTGTTTTCTAAGAAATTACTATCTTATGTTTGATGTATTTGATTTTGTATCTCAGATTCTGATTTTGTTGTTCATGTCTGCAATGAACATGCTATAGCAAGACACCAAGGATGTAAGAGATTTATTGGAAAGGTAATAGTTTGACCATGTATTATAACAAATAAATTACCCTGTGTCATACTTTATTACTTTAAAAGTGTATAGAAAATAATCTTGGAGTTCCATCACCTCTTCAATGAATTCATCCTTCGACTTCATTCCTCAGAACTAAATAGAGAAGGCTTTAGTTTACCACTCTCTAACCATTGGCATCTTAAGGTGACATTTAAGTGGAATACAGCATGGGCCAATGGGCTACTCTTTTCAGCCCTTGACTTTCTTAATTGTGAGTGACAGCATTTTGTGCACCTGTGCAAATCAACCTATGTATTAGTCTCCTTCAGTGTCAGGGCTGGTGGGCCAATCTTTGCGTTCATTTGTGCTTTCAATTTATGTTTTTCTTTGGAGTACAGACAGTTTGTTTTTGACTGCTTTTACACTTCGATGTAGCAATTAATTTACCTTTTATGCTCTAAAGGGGGTCGACAAAACTTGGAGTTCATGCAAGGGGATGAAAGACAGGAACTAAGGTAAAAATCAATCAGCATTAAAGTTAGACAGTGTAATCAATGAGGCCACACAATGAAAACCCAAATCAGAAACAAAGTTAAAGGGTTTTATTTCAAGTTAACACTCACTGGTTGATGTAAACAAATCTCAAAAACATACTGTAAAGATACAGAACAGCAATAGATAACCAAAATGGCAAGAGTATGCAGATTAACATTAGGCAAACAAGGAATTCAGAGAGAGCTATACAGAACATCAACAAAAGAATCTGATCCATTGAAAACAAACACTGGTCAAACCGTTTATGCATTAGTGCAAACTAAAATTATCTAACTACATAAGCTTATGGGAAAGTAGGAATCTCCTAGGAAGACTTGAAGAATGAGGGCATCAAGGCAAAGAGTAAAAAACAAATAAAGAACAAAACTAATTTCAAAAATGTCACTAGGGGCAATAAGAAGATAACCAAAGAATGTTAAAAGCAGGCAAGAAGTGAAGGTGTCAGCATATCAGAAGCTCGGTCAAGAGTCTTCCCAGAGAATCAAGTGTAAGACAAAGTGACACGCAGCAAAGCATGATGAATGGATAAAGTTAGAGGCTGTACCTCTCCAAGTCCAAGGGAAACTAAACTCCTACTGGGCTGCAACTGAGTACTGAAAGTCATAGTTAAAGTCACAAAATCAGTTAAGAAACGCTTCTTTCTGTCACTCCATACCGGTGTCATCTTCTCTGGCCTCACTGTGTAACTTTGCAACATCAGTGTAAAATTCCAAGATGATCCTGGGAAGGTTGCTGTCCTTGGTCTCTTGTACACCGATTGCAAAATGTATGAATAGAGGCAGTCACTTCTCTGTACCTCTCCCTGTCCCATTCCAAGGTTGCCTTCTTAAGCTCTCTATGAATAATAATACAATAGCACATCTATTTCCAAACTAACAATCTCTCAGCACAAAATGCCTACAATGAAATGCCAGTTTAGCAGAAAATGGAAAACAGTTCCTCATGTTGAGAAATTACAGGTCTAATAATGCTAAGCAAAGAAATAATTCAATTGCATATTAAATTCATATTAGCTTTACAATATACTGAATCAGAAAATGTCAGTTATACTTTGTCCACGTAAACTTCATGTTATAGTTAATGCAAAACAAAATTATTTGTTAGCATATTCAATTACATGAAACAACATCTATTCAACATTAGTCAACAATATTTAGTGCACATGTAGAATAAAATGTTATTGTTTAAAAAGTAAACGCTCTCAAATAATGTAAGGATAATTGTGAAATCACAATAAATGAATACTTTTCAATTAATAAGGTTGTACCACACAGTATTTCTCTTCTATCACTGTAGTGAATGCACTCCATAATGAAAGTCAAGGGCACACTTTATGTTTAGTACTCTGTTTAGTACTCTGTTAGTTCACATAACATGTGTAGAATATGATCACATATAGATCAACATTGTGACATCAGGGGATGACATCAATCTACGCCATCCCACACTTTTAATGCCTGTTTCACACACTTGCAAAAATTAAGTTAAAAGAAATGCAGCCTTATCAAGGAGGCCAGAACTATTGGCTTTGTCAGTGCTTATTATCATATGCTAATGCGATGCTCACAGATTCTGATGTATGAGTCATTCATTGTTGTACTTACTGGGGAGACTGGAGGGAAGGCGCTGCCTCTGAATCCTTTGGTGTGTTACTTCAACTGAAGAAGCTTTCCAAAGCACTAAAGAATGAGTGCCCTTTTATAGACCTCACATTAGGTCTGGCCAAGAGGCACATAGCGATGGGGTAGAAGGCTCGCACCACGCCTGAGTTTAAGTCACCGCTAAATGACGTACGGTAGTGGATGCTTGCAGAGTTAAGCTCCTTATGCGCTATCAAAGGGCTTAGACGGGGGAATCTGGGAGGGGTTCCAATTGGCCAAATCAAATAATCTTCCGCCGTCGTGGGAGGAGATAATAAGAGTACGCTGAGCTGGAAGTGTAGTTCATAACCTGTGAATATGGTGGTAGGAGGTATGGGACGGTGCACTGAATGGTGTCTAGTGTTAGATGCACACACACCCTTGAGCAAAGATGTTGCAAAACTAAAGCGGACACAGGGCAACCGTTTGAATATGGGAATGTTTCTTTGGACAAGGTGACAGCCACTAAACAGATGGGACTCCTCTAGGATGGTGCTGCCTTGGGTGAGGATTAATTCAGGTAGTGTTGAATTCATCGTTTAATATGCTCAGTGGGTCTAACTGCCCTGGTAACAGTAAGTCAAAAAGATGTGTGCTTGTGAATTTAAAAACAGGCCAGCAAAGTGAAAAGTTCTATTCATCTAGAACAAAACTGAAACGTATTAAAAAATGGCAAAGATAGTTATATATTCTGAAAAGAAATGTATTGAGTTCTTATCATTTCTAAAATCTAAAATGCAATAACTGTAAAGTAAATTAAAATAGAATATAGTGTAATTAATCTCTAGTATTATCCTAAAAGAACACCTGAATGTCACAGTTGTCTCTCAGACTGTCTACCATGCCCTGCCTGCAAGCAGAAATATGCACATTGTGCCCTCAAAACCGTAGTAGTTTTGGTCCTGCGGTGTACTTCAATTAAATACTCCCATTCTCTAGTACAAACATTTATAATTTTCTCCTGCCAGGGTTGAATGAGACCTCAAAATCTTTAAATCACCTCAATGCTGTGTTAAATGTGTTTAGACTGCCCTTAAATTGTGCTATTTTGCCATCAAAGTGTACTTACTGTAACTCTAAAGTACATGGAGATTACTTCTGAGCTGTCCTTGTTTACAGTATGGCATGATGGTTTGGCAGCTGTGAGCAGCCTCTTTAACATTCTCTGCAGTGGTAAATCACTGCTATAGTGCGTTGTCATTGTGAGCTTACTCCAGCAGTGTCTTGTCACTGATATAATAGGACATCAGTGTGAGCTTTCTTCAGAAGTGTTCTGTCAGTGCCATAGTGGGACATCAGTGTGAGCTTACTCCAGCAGTGTCCTGTCACTGCTATGGTGGGACATCGGTGTGAGCTTTCTCCAGCAGTATCCTGTCATTTGTAAAGTGGGACATCGGTGTGAGCTTTCTCCAGCAGTATCCTGTCACTACTATAGTGCAACATCAGTGTGAGCTTACTCCAGCAGTGTCCTGTCACTGCTATGGTGGGACATCGGTGTGAGCTTTCTCCAGCAGTGTCCTGTCATTTGTAAAGTGGGACATCGGTGTGAGCTTTCTCCAGCAGTATCCTGTCACTACTATAGTGCAACATCAGTGTGAGCTTACTCCAGCAGTGTCCTGTCACTACTATAGTGCAACATCAGTGTGAGCTTACTCCAGCAGTGTCCTGTCACTACTATAGTGCAACATCAGTGTGAGCTTACTCCAGCAGTGCCCTGTCACTGATATAATAGGACATCAGTGTGAGCTTACTCCAGCAGTGTCCTGTCACTGATATAATAGGACATCAATGTGAGCTTACTCCAGCAGTGTCTTGTCACTGATATAATGGGACATCAGTGTGAGTTTACTCCAGCAGTGTCTTGTCACTGATATAGTGGGACATCAGTGTGAGCTTACTCCAGCAGTGTCTTGTCACTGCTATAGTGGGAAATCAGTGTGAGCTTACTCCAGCAGTGTCCTGTCACTGCTATGGTGGGAAATCAGTGTGAGCTTACTCCAGCAGTGTCCTGTCACTGCTATGGTGGGACATCGGTGTGAGCTTTCTCCAGCAGTATCCTGTCACTACTATAGTGCAACATCAGTGTGAGCCTACTCCAGCAGTGTCTTGTCACTGATATAGTGGGAAATCAGTGTGAACTTTCTCCAGCAGTGTCTTGTCACTGCTATAGTGGGAAATCAGTGTGAGCTTACTCCAGCAGTGTCTTGTCACTGATATAATAGGACATCAGTGTGAGCTTTCTTCAGAAGTGTTCTGTCAGTGCCATAGTGGGACATCAGTGTGAGCTTACTCCAGCAGTGTCCTGTCACTGCTATGATGGGACATCGGTGTGAGCTTTCTCCAGCAGTATCCTGTCACTACTATAGTGCAACATCAGTGTGAGCCTACTCCAGCAGTGTCTTGTCACTGATATAGTGGGAAATCAGTGTGAACTTTCTCCAGCAGTGTCTTGTCACTGCTATAGAGGGAAATCAGTGTGAGCTTACTCCAGCAGAGTCTTGTCACTGATATAATAGGACATCAGTGTGAGCTTTCTTCAGAAGTGTTCTGTCAGTGCCATAGTGGGACATCAGTGTGAGCTTACTCCAGGAGTGTCCTGTCACTGCTATGGTGGGACATCGGTGTGAGCTTTCTCCAGCAGTGTCTTGTCACTGATATAATAGGAGTGTTCTGTCAGTGCCATAGTGGGACATCAGTGTGAGCTTTCTTCAGAAGTGTTCTGTCAGTGCCATAGTGGGACATCAGTGTGAGCTTACTCGAGCAGTGTCCTGTCACTACTATGGTGGGACATCGGTGTGAGCTTTCTCCAGCAGTATCCTGTCACTACTATAGTGCAACATCAGTGTGAGCCTACTCTAGCAGTGTCCTGTCCCTGCAATAGTGGAATATCAGTGTGAGTTTACTCCAGCAGTGTTCTGTCAGTGCTGCAGTGGTACATCAGTGTGAGCTTATTCCAGCAGTGTCCTGTCACTGCATTAGTAGAATGTCAGTGTGAGCTTCCGCTAGCCGTGCTGCAATGTCCTGTCACTACTATAGTGGGAAGTCAGTGTGAGCTTACTCCAACTGTGTCCTATCATTGCAATAGTGGGATTTCAGTGTGAGCTTTCCCCAGCAGGATCCTGTCTGTGCTACAGCAGGATATCGGTGTGGTCTTACTGTCACTGCTATAGTGAGGTAAGTGTAAGCTTTCTCTGGGAGTGCTTTGCCTGTTTTGCAGAAATGCACATATGTGTTCTTTCTTTAGCAGTGTCCTGTCGCTGCTATTGTTGACGTCAATATGATCTTACTCCAGCAGTGTCCTGTCACTGCTATAGTGGGACATCATTATGAGCTTACTCTAATGGTGTCCTGTCACTGCTATAGTGTGATGTCAGTGTGAGCTTACTCCAGCAGTGTCCTGTCACTGCTATAGTGGGATGTCAGTGTGAGCTTACTCCATGATTGACCTTAATCTTCTGTAGAAAAGTAGAAGCCCCGCCACAGACTGTGCAGCTCCCTTCGATGGGAGCAGCTGTCTAAATGCGACTGCACACCCTTCTTTCATTCTAGTCAAGTCTCAAATTGTATCATTCTGTTGCTATTTGCATTTACAATTAATGCTTCTCAACATCTTCATGCTTTAACTGGTCCTCCCACTGATGGCGGGGTATTCAACTATTCAGCCTGCAAGTTATTCACTATGTGTTGGACTTAACCCTCTCTGCACGATCCCAAACTTTTTGCCTTAACCCTTCTGTTTTCACAACCCATTTTTCTTGACTTTTAGGAAGTCTGAGCACTGCTAACCAGTGCTGAGGTGCTGGTGCTCTTCTATCCATTAAACATGGTAAAATAGAATTACACCTAATTGGCACCATTTATTTATAAGTCCCTATTAAACTGGTCCTACAGGTACCCAGTGACTGTAAATGAAATACTTGTATTAGTGTCCAGCACAGATTGTGCCACCTCTTACATAACCCTTCAAATATCTCAGTCCTGCCATTGTAGCCTGTATGAGTCATTTCAAACAGACAAATTACACATTTGCTAGGCCTAAACCTTCCTTTTTAATGTATGTAAGTCAAGCCTTGGGTAGGACCTAAACAGACCATAGTGCAGGGTGTGTTGTACTTAAAACGTTGCACATGTACCTTTAAGTTTCATATGTACTGGTAGTAAAAAAATCCTAAATTCGTTTTTCAGTAGTGTAATTTCCAACCCTCTTTAGTATTTTAAGTCACAATTCTGAAAATGCTACTTTTAGAAAGTCCCCACCATTTGGTCTCTGCAGCCTGTTCCTGGGTCACATGACTAGGTAGATCTGGCTGTTGGTCTTTGTGCACTACAGACAGTGAGATAAAGTGGGTATAGGTGTTGGCTGGATAGGCCATCCCTGACTTGATAGGGAGGTGGACCAGTCACCTACCACACTTGCACTTCTGGTCGCACAGCTTCCAGACTCATCAGAATTGGTGCAGAGCAACTCAAAGCCCCGAAAAACCTCACAGCACACGCTACCAACTTCATCCGAACTGTTGCAGAGTGATGCAAGTCCCATCAAGCTTCACCACACAGCTTCATCAGAACCAATGCCAGACAACGCTAAGCCTTACAAAGCAACAAGCCTCAGTCCCGCTGCAACTGGACCTGCCTAGACTTGCAAAGTAACCTTCCTGAGAACTGTTAGCCGGGAATCAGACTATTCACACCGAGAATCTGCCACTAACAACAACCACAATGGTTAGAACTGTTACTCGCATGACAGTGACCAACAGCAATATCTGCAAAGGGACACCCAACCAGCTCTTCACCCTCCAGCAACAGATTGCGACACCTGCCTGCTCCTTGTGCTACATTGATAACCATTACTGAAGCTCTACCTGCTCCTTGCAGCCTCATCCATCATTAATGGAACTTTTCGTGATGTAAGGAAACAAGTGAAAAACCTGATTCTGCCACAGATGGATGACCTAGATGGATGGGAATTGGGACCCAGATTCAAACCACTAATAGAACAAAGTTAGTCCATCAAGAAAGAGGATGTGAGCATGGAGCTTAGAGAGCAGTGTCAACAGAATTGTATGAACTTGGCTTGGTAAAGAAAGAAAATAACATGCTAAAGATATTAATGGCAATAGCTCAGTATCTAAGCAAGTTTAACGCAACCACAACTGCTTAGTATGGAAAGATGTTGAAAGGCAATTACTGAGACGAGATACCACATGTGAAGCCAAACATTTGCTTTCTGTAAAATAATTCACTTAGGTGCTACAGTTAGATGCGGTGGGATATAATATCCACCTTCTTACCTTTATTTAAATCTTGATTTTCTCAGAACAGACACAGGAAATCTCTACTTTATATCAATACATAGAACTGAAAATGAATAGGTATGTTCAAAGTCGGTCAAGGAAAAAAGAAGCACCACGTATGATGGGCAAGAAGCAGAATAGGGTAGACACAAGGAACTGATATGCCAGTTTCAGGATGTTTGTTAGGACACAACCAGAAATTGAGACTTTAGAGACCATACCACCACAGATAGAGTGAGCACCACATGTCAATCTCAAATTCTGCTATGACCTACTGGAACCAACCAAGAAATGATAGGGTACAATACAACAGGATGAGGTTTTCTGAAAGAGATATTGAATTAAGAACTCAGGTAGAAAAGAAGAGAAGCTGTTTCATATTTTCCTCATATTTCTTGAGACAACCAATGCCACATATTTTGGAACAATCTGGAAATATGGTGAGATGGAAAAACATCCTACATTGTTCCTCTCAGAAAGATTTAGGTCCATACTCCTTCTTAGAGTAAAACATCCCTCGAACAGAGAACTCCTTGACTATAGAAACTATTTTAATTGATATAAGTCTTAATAGTGTGACCAAGCTGGTAGAGAATTATCTAACTAAGTCTGCAGACTGGTAGCTCAAACGGGGTGAAAAACGTTTTGCTGCACATCAAAAAGTATCTTGCTGAAGAAGTGGTGATAGGTGAATTCCAGTCATCAACCTATCATCTACCCTTATTGATTTAAAGAACTTAGAAGAGCATAACCATAGGAAATAAGACTAGACACCGACTCCTTCTTCCCTATGGTCTCTCAGTCCTTCTCCCCTTAACTCCCCGGCATAAGGTATGCCATTTTAGATCCATTTTCAGGGTGGGGAAAACAGGACAGCTTTGTTGCCCCAGCTGTGTGGAGCATACTTTATTCATTCACCATGATGATTTTTGATGGCAACCTCTTGCCTCCCTTTCTCGAGTAGTTCTCCATTTGTGATGTTAGTACCAGGCACCATTGTACCAGAAACCCCAAAATGCAAAGTACAAAAGGGAAAGTGCTTAGTGTGGTATCTGAACTGAATAAGCATTGGTAAAGACAAGTCTCTCACCTATGAGAGATCTATTGGCTTTGTCAATGTTTTTTCCCAATTTCTTTTTAAATTTTTTGCATAACAAATGTCTATTAAATTAGCATTTTCACTTCTTACAACATATCATGCATGCCCGGGGTTTCTCTAATGTTAATGTTTTTAGACACATTGCTCAGCTGCATGAGCTGCTGTGTTACCTGGTTTGAAGTCCAGAATTAACAAGTGATATGATGTGGCTAGGGTTAACTGCAACATATCGCTTTTTTAAGCCATATTGCATAGCAACGTGTGCTACTGTGCACTGTGTTACCACAAATAAATTAAACGGGTGGCTAGGTTCTACAGTGTCGCAATATCCTGTGTGCCTCAAAAATCACTTTAAAGTCCTATCGCATATGGTGCTCCAAGGGGGAGAAGTGGCCACCATAAACTTCAGTGAAAGCACAGGGCTTCCAACAATAGTTACACAACCCTTTGAGCATCCAGAAATATAAAATTCTGAATAAACAGTCTATGGTAATCACCCAAATCATCTTAATTTGTATTAAAATAGATGGACATTGAGAGCACTTAAATACTCTTTACCAAATAATAATACCTCCAATCCCCAGATATCCCTCAGTTCCAGAACCTACAATGAAAACACTTTATGATACAAATACATACACCTGATCCATCATCACATCATTGGTAAAAGCTGGGCAGTACGTGCATGTATCTTCAGCTTATACAACTAGGGTAAGCGACAGCTTGCACACTGCATACTCGGTGGAGCAGTTTGTGGATGGTTTTATTTATTCTGTCTGATATACCTATGGAGAGAAAATGTGAGTTACCTGTTATTTGTTTCAGGATCTATTCAACTTGTGGTGGACCATACTCATATATGAATATAGATAAAATATTTTCTCTGTTAGGTACAAGGTAAAACTTTGTCAGGTCAGCTATTTGAGCACTATACTGTATTTAGCTTTATGTACATGTATAATGGGGAAGAGGGATTTAAAACATAATTAGTTAATCTAATTATCTATCAATCCATGATTTTGCTGTAAAGTGTAGGTGGTCTATGAATTTGTATGTTGAAATGTACATAATCTGCAATATCTACTGACTGTTTGCATTGAGATGTGTTCTTGTAAATATTTTATTGATACATTAGAAATCAGTCTGTTATGAATTGTCAGGAGTGAGCGTTGAAAGCAGGGGATGCTGGGAGGGCCATGAGGTCAAAGCTAGGGCTAGAGGCTAATATGTCAAAAGCATTAAGGGGCATATTTAAAATGCCCTAGCACCACTGTGTGCCACATTAACGTCATTATTATTTACGGTAATGTGGCCCAATGAGGCCAAACTCCCAGTGCTGTATTTACAGAGTGGCGCAATGCATGCTTTGCACCACTCTGTAACACTTTGCGCTACATTATGTCAGTGCAAGGCATAATGTATGCAAAGGGAGTGTTCCCCCAATAAGGGGGGCAAAAAAGTGCCATAAGGAAATCTATGAGATTTCCTTGTGCTATTTGTTATGCCACTTTTATTGCCGTCTCAAGAGCAGGTGTTAAAAGGGGGGCTTCCATTCTTTCGAATGGGCCCCTATGTACTCTGCTGGAGTATCGCTAATTTTTTGGCTCTACTCCTGCAGAGTACATCAATAGCGTAATGAAAAATGATACTATTTTTCCTTACTCTGTGCCATGGTGTGCCATATTTTAAAATACGGCGCACACATGGTGTCAGTAGGGGGGTGCTAACGGGCGCAGGGAAAGTGGTGCTGCACTCGGTGCAGTGCCACGTCGCATAAATCTGCCCCTAAACCTTTCTGCCAGTCCCGGTGTTGTGAGGCATGATAAAGGGCAGCTTCCTCCACCACTCATTCTCTGATAACATATTGTTGTGAGGTTATTTTAGCATTTCCACAGGCACATTATTAAGCTCAGGGTCTCAGGTCTGTGCCATCTCACCTACTTACTTTTCGCTTTTATTCTTTTTATCATTTTAATGGAGATCTTTTTACTCTTTTATCAGTTGTCCTTCTGTTCTGCTTTCCTACATATCTCCTATTGGAGCTTACAGAACCTCTCTGGAATGCACTTCTGAGTTCAAAGAAGACCTTTATTGTTGTTAATTCTTCCCCACCCACAAGTTCTTGAGAGACGAAATTAGTAGATTTCAAGCACACAACGTAGTCGCAGCAATGAAAGCAAAATATATCACAGTACTTCTCAGTTGCAATGTACACAGCAAATATATAATATATTCAAAGCAAAGCATAAAAGTCAAATTCATCACCGTATGGGCAAGGCGGCAGGGCCTATATATTCAGCTTCATCTTTCTGGGGTCTGCAAGTTGATGACTCCGGTCAACTGCGAGAAAGAGATTATCTACCCAAATGGGAGACTGGCAACTGACGTCTAGCTCCAGCCTGAAGTCAAGCAGATTCGAATCCAACTCACTGTAGCCGAGAGTCATCCTTAAAAGCAAACTCAGTGTGAGATTTGAACGGCCTTGGAGAATGGCCAGTTCTCTGAGCCATTCCGCTCTCAGACTGGATTGCGAGGTAAACACAAAATCTACGTGCTCTTATCAGCTAAGGTCTGGTGTGAAGAAAACAGCTTGGTTCATCTTGTGGAAAAACATAGCTTGGAAAAATACAGCTTGGATTCTCAACTGCAATGTCTAACTCCACGTTAAAGCCAATAGGCAGCTAACCTAAATATAATGTCTAATGTCATGTCAAAGCCAATAGGCAGCTAAACTGCTAAAGTCATGTCAAAGCCAATAGGCAGCTAACCTAAATATCAAATGTAATGTCTAATATTGTGTCAAAGCCAATAGGCAGCTGAACTGAATACAAAATGTAATGTCTAATATCATGTCATAGCCAATAGGCAGCTGAACTGAATACAAAATGTAATGGCTAATGCCATGTCAAAGCCAATAGGCAGCTGAACTAAACAAAACATATAGGGGGTGATTCTGACCCTGGCGGTCATAGAACGCCGGGGCCAGGGTCGGCGGGAGCACCGCCAACAGGCTGGCGGTGCCCCGCAGGGCATTCTGACCACGGCGGTTTGCCCGCTGTCAGAAGTGGAAAACCGGCGGTCTCCCGCCGGTTTTCCGCTGCCCATTTGAATCCTCCATGGCGGCGCAGCAAGCTGCGCCGCCATGTGGATTCTGACACCCCATACCGCCATCCTGTTCCTGGCGGTTCGCCCGCCAGGAACAGGATGGCGGTATGGGGTGTTGTGGGGCCCCTGGGGGCCCCTGCAGTGCCCATGGCAATGGCATGGGCACTGCAGGGGCCCCCGTAAGAGGGCCCCACAAAGAATTTCACTGTCTGCATTGCAGACAGTGAAATTCGCGACGGGTGCAACTGCACCCGTCGCACCTTCCCACTCCGCCGGCTCCATTCGGAGCCGGCTTCCTCGTGGGAAGGGTGTTTCCCACTGTGCTGGCGGGCGGCCTTTTGGCGGTCGCCCGCCAGCCCAGTGGGAAACCCAGAATCACCGCAGCGGTCTTATGACCGCGGAGCGGTGTTCTGGAGGGGGGAACTCTGGCGGGCGGCCTCCGCCGCCCGTCAGAGTTAGAATGACCCCCATAGTGTGCTACTGGTGAGCATTGAGCAACTAATAAGTGCAGTGGTGAAACACAAAGTCATTGGTCAAACACAATTAGTAGCATCACACCTTCTAAGTAGAAACATGAGTCACTTCTTTGCACAACAGTCACATCCTGTGCTCAGCCCAAGGCTGTACATGTTATTTACAGGGTATTGCCAATCCAAAAGGAACATCATCTACCCTATACAGAAAAATATGTGTTGTCACTTCAGGGCAGTCCTTAGAACAACAGATATGTTATTATAAAACATCACACTGCCCACAATTTCTTAGAGGGGTCATTCCAGCCAGTTGCCACCTTATGCTGCACATCGTCGCAGTTTCTGTTGAAACATTTTGGTTCCTCTTCATCTACGTGGGAGGACTCCTAGCAGACGGATTTACCTCTTTTCTACCACTGCTATTTGCTCTCATGTAGAAACTTAGTTATGCAGGTCGTATTGTTAGACACACTATTGTGCCAATATGGTGGGATTCTCTTGATCACTGCTGTGATAATGCTGTTTTTCATTATCCTTATAATCGCAATTCATGCCTTTTTACATAGAACACAGATGCTTCAATAAAATGTATTGAACCAGGATCCTCCTTCTGCTTTGTCTTTGAGTGCATGAGACTTATGAAACTGAGATAAAGGGGTGAGATTTGTTCCACCACAACTTCCCTGAGGAGGCCGAGTGTCCTGCGATGGGCTGCCACCAATCATCATCATCATCATCAAACCTTTATTCGGCTGTCAGCCATAAAAGGATAATACAATCAAAAGAAGCATCGTTAAATAGCAAATAATCATATAAATACTAAAAACAGTTACATAAATGACAGATAGAACTCCTAAGATCAATAAATAGCAATCAATTATAATCATTTCTTACACTAAAAGAGTTAAAAATTTCTAAAATTAGTGTCCTGCCAAATGGAATACCATTGTTCTATTAGCTTTCAGATAGAAAGCTATTTAACCATTTTGTAAAAACAATTAATAGGAGTGGAGTAGTATTCCTAAAATACAAAAATAACTATATTCTTCCTTTCTATATAAAAACTAAAATGACATCTTGAACAAAATAACTACCGGGGATCTATTAACTTACCGGATGGGAAACCCATTAGCCATTCAAAACGTCATAAGATTTATCTGTGAGTATTTGTTAAATCTAAACTTACTAAAACCTCAGGCCCTCCTTCTCCCTAATGAATGAAGTTGCTAGAAGAAAGCGGTTTATTCCCAAAACAATAGATGGGATAGTGCTAGACCTTAACAGTCTAGCCGCTTCATTGTAATTTCTAATTCCTACATTCCTACAAATGGGTCAAATCCATTTTTTCCTTGGCTTATCATAGGCTTTGCAGAATAACAAAACATGATCACCGTTTCACAACATATTGCACAACCCACACTTCGCCTCATGGTTATTCTCGCTCTGGGGGCCCCATTTGAAAGTAAATGCCTTGATCTGAAGGATCCCATATCGAAACTTCATAAATAGTGCTTTCGCTCACCTAGGCTTTATTATATCTATCCATTCCTCAGCTCTTGGTGTTGGTTTAATGTCCAAAAATATCGAGGTCAGTCTACCCAGGTCCTTGCTACGGAAGAGACTAATTGAAGAATTCAGCCCTAGGTTATAAAACCAGTACCTTATATGATGGAGTCACGAAAGGGAGACTGATTTATCAAGGTCCATTATCTCAATTAGTGCTTGCCTATAATGAATCAGTTCAGGAATTGTCCAAAGCCTACATCAATAAAGCAGTGGCCTGAAAACTGACAAATTACCTATTTGCTTCATATTTAAATCATAAGTAAGAGGGATCAATGGAGTAGATGGTGGCAATCCCAATACCCCCTCATAAAGCTGTTTTCTTGGGATACTAGTGAGGTTAGGTTTGCAATTCCCCAAAGTTCAGCACCATATAAAGCAGCAGCCTGCGCTTTATACCTGTAGACCTCGAACACTGGTGAAACAATTACGGTTCTTGAACTTTTATAATTATTACTTATCGCCGTGGAGCTGTGAACTAAAGAAGTTACAGCTTTGTTAACATGCGGTGTCCAGGACAACTTAGCGTCCAACAATATCCCTAAGTAGTTAAAGTTTTTTACTCGTTCCAGTTTGTGCCCTTTAATCGAGATACTTCTTTTAAGTGCTTTGTGGGGATTGACAGTCAGATATTTTGTCTTATTTGTATTTATTTCTAGCCCCTTCAAACAACAGTATTTACTAAACATTCCTAGAAGGGTCTGTAGACCCATGGGAGTCTGGGATAGTAAGATGGTGTCATCTGCAAAAACGAGAGCAGGTACTGGATCTCCATTCAATCTTGGCGAGTCGTGATTGCTCAGTTTAAGATACTCTACCAGATCGTTGATGTGTAGTGAAAAGAGGGTTGGGGCAAGCACACAGCCCTGCCTCACTCCCCTCTTAATAGTTATTGGATCAGTCAGCTCTCCATTTGGACCCCACCGTACCTTTGCGTACGTATTTTCATGCAACCTCTTTATCTGGCACAAGAGATTCCCCGGCATACCATGACTCCCTAACGCAGCCCATAGAGAGTCTGATAGGACCGGATCGAAGGCCGCACGCAAATCCACAAACGCAAAGTAAAGATGACCCTTTATTAATTTTGTGTATTTCCACATTATTGCTAGTAGCCTGAAGGCCTGGTCAATTGTACTTGTCTGCTGCCTAAAACCTGCCTGGTATATTGTCAAAATGCTATTCTATCCAGCAGCCTATTCTATTCAGCAGCTGCCTAGCATAAATCTTTTGCATGACATCAATAAGGCTAATTGGCCTGTAATTCCCAGGGTCCTCCCTAGATCCTTTTTTATAGACGGGGGTTATTTCCGCACCTTTCCATGTCTCAGGAGCTGGCTCTCCCCTTGCTATGGCATTGCTAAGTAGATTTACGTAGGGTGCCCAGACTTCTATACTATGCTTAAAAAGATCCCCAGGGATTTTATCCAAACCTGGGGCTTTGCCTATTTTGATCGCTTCTATGGCAGTCACCGTTTCTTCCAAGCTAAACTGTATATCAGGTAAAATGCCCCAGGAGGGTAGTTCTTTAAACAGGGAAGTATGTGAATCAAGCTCGGGAAAGTCTGAATAGAGGTATGTAAAATGGTTTACCCAAGCACTGGAATCTATATGATGTTCAGTATTATATGTCCCCTCTTTCCTACCATGAGTAACTATTTTCCAAAAAGCTACTGCATTGTTGCATTTGGCTGCCTCTAAGAAGTCATGCCATTTTTGGTCCTCCCAGTTTTTTTGTGCTGTAGCCAGAATTTTCCTGTAACCAGCCCTTGCCTGTTGCACGGCTATTAAGTTTTTCTGTTTTAAGGCCTCTACCAGTAATGTTTTTCCCTCTCTACATTCAGTGATATACCAGGGGTTAGACGAAGTAATTTGCTCCTTGCCCTTTTTATACTTT
This sequence comes from Pleurodeles waltl, assembly GCF_031143425.1. Taxonomy (NCBI): domain Eukaryota; kingdom Metazoa; phylum Chordata; class Amphibia; order Caudata; family Salamandridae; genus Pleurodeles; species Pleurodeles waltl. The sequence continues at coordinate 20,389,404 of NC_090446.1, read as the reverse complement.
TGTTGTATCTGTTTAGTAAGATAGGGTCTTAGTGCAGTACTCATTGATTGATGAATATCCGTGATAGGGATGTCAATACAGTTTTTATGGGCATGGGGTTCCAGCAGTTCTGTATATATGTTATAAATGTTTGTCATGACACCCAAATTGCCCAATATCACCGGCCATTTTACTGCCCTTCGATTATTACTGAGAGTGGGTTGCAACTCCACCTTATCCTTTTCCATGCAATCCCGGTCTGTGAAGTAGCCCCCGAGTTCAATTACTGGAATATGTAGTCCCCTTCGATTCCGGTAAGCGCGTCCGCGCTCCGGTTTTGCCCCCTGCGCTTTATAGCGCTTGTTGGAGTGATAGTGGAAGCAGGTGGTGCAAAGATGGCCGCCTCCTGGGGCCTCTAGGCAGTCTGGGATATGTAGTCCCCTTCGATTCCGGTAAGCACGTCCCGCGCTGCGGTTTTGCCCCCTGCGCTTTATAGTGCTCGTTGGAGTGATAGTGGAAGCAGGTGGTGCAAAGATGGCTGCCTCCTGGGGCCTCTAGGCAGTCTGGGATATGTAGTCCCCTTTGATTCCGGTAAGCACGTCCTGCGCTGCGGTTTTGCCCCCTGCGCTTTATAGCGCTCGTTGGAGTGATAGTGGAAGCAGGTGGTGCAAAGATTCCCGCCTCCTGGGGCCTCTAGGCAGTCTGGGATACGTAGTCCCCTTCGATTCCGGTAAGCGCGTCCCGCGCTGCGGTTTTGCCCCCTGTGCTTTATAGCGCTTGTTGGGGTGATAGTGGAAGCAGGTGGTGCAAAGATGTCTGCCACAAATCACTTCTGCCTCTGGTACTTGTGAGGTGCTTCTAGCTAGCCGGAAAGGGCTAGGCCGATAGCTGTCACATGGTGTGGTACAGGACTCAGTCCTCCACGCTTGGTGGTGCTGCCACCGAAATTTCACCAGTCTCATTACCATAACGGGAGTCTACAACAATATAAAACACCTATGATCCATTACGGAGCAACATAGCCTTGTTTATAACGCAACATTAACTACCCTCCAATAGTAGTAAAAGGTGGCATTTGGGTAGAGGCTGAGGGCCTGACTTAAGAAAAGTGGTGTTGCATCCAATGCAGTGCCACTTTTCTTATACCCTTAGCGCCCAATAGAGCCACCATGTGTGGTCTGTATTTAATATACGGCGCACCATGGTTCAGGGTAGGGGCAATACCATCAATATGTTTTTACACTATTAATGTACTGTGTAGGATTAGCACCAAAATGTTGGTTCTAATCCTGCACAGTCCACAGGGGCCTATTGAAAGCAATGGTGTGCCCCCTTTTAACACCTGCTCTGTGCAGGCATTAAAAGTAGCCACAAAAAATGGTGCAGTGGCATCTCTTATATTGCATTGCATAATTTTTGCGTTCCCCTAACAGGGGAACACCCCCCTTGCATACATTATGCCTGGCTCAGGCATAAGGTGACACAAGGGGTTACACAGTGGCGCAATGCATGCATTGCGCAACTTTGTAAATATGGTACAGTGTTTTTGTAAATCTAACATCACATTGACGTTAAACAATGATGCTTATGTGGCGCTAGCCCTTCTTAAATCTGTGCCTAAATATCCCTAGGTGAGGTCTATGCCTTCCACAATACCCTCACTTCTGAGGCTTGGCTGGGCACTAGGCGATATGTGTTTGCAAGATCACAGAGTTTCCCCTTCTTTTTTTCTGTTCCTGTAGTGAGCAGCCCCTGTTTGACCATGGGCAGTTTGGTATTGCGTGCATACTTCATGGCTTTTAGCACATTTCTGAAATGGGTGTTTCTGAGGGTCCATCCAGTCAAGAAGAGAACACATTACCTTGATGTTTTCCTAAAAGGTGGCACTCAACATTGCAAGAGATGCCTAAAGGCATTGTGGGGCATGGCATAATGTCATTGGATCCACTGGCCTGTGCCAAGAGAGAAAGCCCAAGATGATCAAATATAACTTTCTTAGGCATCGAGCTAGACATTTCATATGGCCTGTCTTGACTGTCCAGGGCAAAGTAGAACATGTCATTGTTGTGGATGAAACAACATTAGCAAAGGAAAATGAGATGTGGTGCCACATAGCCAGAAAATAAGTGCCCAACTACCAGTATGGTTCATATAAGGAGACATTAATCAATGCTTTCATAACCATAGCAATTAAGGCAAGCTTTACATCACTAGCAACCAAATTATTAGAGATATGGAAACTAGGCAGATATACAAATATATATATATATTATTCCATGAGTCTGTATTGAGTCAACCGTGTTGAAAAATTGCCAGGAATGCGTTTCCAATATGAAAACATATTTCAGAGATGAATGGTTAACAAATCCTGGTAAAGACTTCAGAAAATACTGGAAATGTGAAAATATGGCTTGATATTAATTTGATGTGTAAAAAAGGAGCTTTTCATATGGTTTGCTTGGATTACTAATTAAATGTTTGCTAAACGTTTGTGTGTCTTGTCTTGTCAGGAACGAGGGTGTGGGATCTTACAACTCCTTTGTGGAAATAGCAGCACAAAATGCACGGGCAATGAGCTGGAGAGAGGATCACATAGTTTGGTGTCAATCGCATGAGCTGGGCAAGCCTTATTAGCAGGCTAGGACAAAGTGTGGACTACGATAGAGACTAGTCAACTGTGGTGTCGATTCTTCTGGGGAGGGGTGTGGATGAACTGAAATCCAGTGGAAGGAGAGCTCTACCACCCACCACAAGCAGTCACTGGTGGCCCTTAGTAGTATGTAGAGGCCCTGTTAGTCGGAGATCATAGCCCAGACAATGAGAAAAATTTTGGTAGGAGAAGGGTATCAAACTCTTGCAAAGGCACAACGCAGACATTCGTCGTGAGGAGAGTTTTTTTTCTTTTTGGTTTATTTCGACACAACTGTTCACCTCTCAAATTAATGGATATTTTTCTGTTGGGATTCACCTCCCTGAAGTGAGCATGGAAACTTACGGGACTCTTACAACAGTTTATGGAAGTGGCATGATGTGTGTGAGCTCTTTAGGAGACACAAATTTTTGTGAACCTCATAGCTAGCAGGAGGCACCACTGAGACTTTGCGTAGTTATTGTGTGATCCAAAGGTGAAGAAGATATTTAAAGTGCTGCTTGCCACCTGTGAGGATATCCAGGCACTAAATCGGTGTCACAAAGAGCCCTACACAGTGGCAGGGACCCGGGTAGAAAGTGACTGTGCCCTCAGTAATATTTTGCAATGGTAAAATCCTGATGACTGTGGGCCTGGCATGTGATTGTTCCGCCCTGCACAGGAACAGTGTTTCTTGGACCATAGATGCTGGGTAAACCCAAAAAGAAAACACCATATGTAACTCTTCTTGGAGGGTTGTGTAAAACCAATCAGCAGCATGTCAGGTCTTCTTGTCAACTTAATTTTGATTCCAGTGACCAACGTGGAGTCTCATTGAGTTCAGTGAAAATGTTAAAGAATCAGGATCTTTGCTTGCGCACTCCACAATTAATTTAATGAAGTATGGTCTCTAGGCTTCCAACTCAGCTCAGCTTCCATGCGTTGTAGTTCCTGTCACTCTGGACATTCATACTTTCAACTCCCAAAAACACTAAGGCCTAGATTTATACTTGCTTTGCGCTGAATTAGCATAATTTTTTTTGCGCTAATTCAGCGAAAACCTAACTCCATATTTATATTTTGACGCTAGACTAGTCTAACGTCAAAACATTGGAGTTATAGTCATTTTTTGGATACGTGAACCCACCTTGCATCAATGAGATGCAGGGTGGGCCTTCTTATTCAAAAATGACTCTAAGGCCCTAGCGCCTTATTTATCCTCCCGTGCAAAAATGGAGCACTGGAGAGAGGTGTGCCTAAATAATGGTGCTAAGCCTGATTAGCATCATTATTTAACACCTGGGTCAGGGCAGGCATTAGGGGACCTGTGGGCCCATTTCCATGGTGAAACACCATGGAATAAGTCCACAGGTGCCCTCCCCGGACCCGAGGGACACTCCCACCCACACCAGAGGGACACCGGAGGATGGTGGACCCCATCCGAGGAAAGCAGGGTAAGTAGATGTAAGTAGTTTTTTTTTTGTATATTTTTTTTGTCATATTTCGAAACAATATGCAATATATAAAAAGCAAATAGCAAACAATAAGTCTCCAAAATTCGTATAAGTCATATACCTGAACGTCAGATAGAACCACACCAGTGAGTGTCAAGCAGGTGAGAAATAAAAACAATCAACTTTAGAAAAGCCTCCAGAAGGTCCCTGCTACCTAACAACTATTTCTAAGACATATAACTTCTACTGAAATATAAGACATGGAATACCAATAGTACAATCACAAAATAATATGGTAATACCGTACCCCAATAGAGTAATGCAGAAATATAGTAACACATTTGTGTAGTAACAAGAAAGCGTCATTACTTTGCAATCATACAACTACACTTCCCTTCTGTCTCACCTTAGGCCTCAGGAGAGGACAGGGATATATGTATGCCTAACAGGGCTAACAAACCTGCCCTCCCTAACCACCCCATCACCAAGAGTCCTAGAGCTCCAATAACCCACACCAGGAAACCGCAGGAGGACAACGGAGGATGGCTAAGAGACCACACTGTGGAACCTCTAAACAGGAGACTCTGGCTAAAGGCGGGGCATGGTGGGACACATGGTTTGCGGGGAGGGGTGATATTCCTCCCTAGGGATAGAGAAGGGAGGATCCGAAAGGGGCTATAAAAGAAGGGAAATTGAAGTAAAGGAGCGTCCCTTTGAGAGCCATGTGAATAAGAAAAGTGGGTGTCTCTGAGTATCAGTTTGCATCAACATGGGTAAGATCTTATTTAGGGAAGGGGTATCCCCCCCAAAAAAATGGGTGCATACAAGATAATAAAGACAAATAAAGAAAGACAGAACTATGAACTGATAATAAAAATGGAGACAAAAGGGGAGGGGAGAGAAGAGAATATCAAAGAATGAAATGGAAAAGACAGAAGCAAGAGGGAACGCATGAATAAAAATAGAGAGGACAAAGACGTGGATGGGGTGCAAATGAAATTGAGCGTGCTAATGATAATGATAATGATAATAATAATAATAATATTAATAGTGACAGGGGGGAAGATTAACACAAATGGGAGAAGGGAGGGGGACAGAAGACATGTCCATGAAGGACTGACGTGTAGGAGGGAAGGGGAGAGATGAGGGTGGGTGGTCGGTACCTTCTTGATAGGACCGGATAGGGAGCAGATGAGGATATGTGTTTGCACCTAATGGAGACCTACACAAAGCAGAAAGGGATAAAAAGAACCATAACACACTGGTGTGTAATGATCAATTTGTCAGGTAAGCATAGCGCCACTTAAGCATCTGCAATATGGCCTCCATGGGGGGTGTTCAGCTCACCGGCCCAGAGAGAAAGGGTGACCACGTCTATAAAAACATGTCTGCCTTATCCTGCAAGTCATAAATAAGAAGCTCATGGGAAACTGCCTGATACATTGCAGAGATCCATTCCACGTAAGAGGGGACGGTTGGTGCACGCCAATACCTGAGAATACATATCTTTGCTGTGCGGTGTGCAATAAACGATGTTGTGGTCTGGAGAGATCGTAGAGCTCTCCGGTGTCATGTAGCAGAAGAAGAAAAGAGGTGAGGGAAGGCGGTAAGGGTAGTGTATCTCTAAAAAGGCTGGATGACCCGGCAGTCATGTAAAATATGAGGCAAATCACAGTGTGTGTGAGGACAGCTCCAGCAGGAGGCGTGGGGCAGTAACCCTGCAGTACATAGTTTCTGAGGCGTCCAATACCAATCATGTAATGTTTTAAAAAGACTGAATTTCAAGAGGACCTCTCGTGCTCTGCGGTCTCTGGCCTCGATTAGTTCTGCCCAATCCTCTAGATCGTATTCGACCTGTAAGCGTGCCTCCCACTTATTCTTGAGAGAAACTAGGAGGGGGGGTGAGAAGAGGTGTTGATTCAACAAGGCTTGTGGGCCTGATAGAGCCACCCCTTAATTGACCCCAGGTTTCCAAGTAGTGAAGTATAGGGGATTGAGAGAGCCGCCGGGGGGGGGGTTCCAAGACGGCTTATCAGACAATGTCTAAGCTGTATAAAGCGCCAGGATTGGTGTTCAGGGAGACCAAATGACTCCCTAAGCTCTGGGAACGACTTCCATCTGTCCCCCGCGAGGAGCTGATCCACCCGTGTGAGACCTTTCAAACACTAATCCCTCCAAAAAATAGTCTTTCCCCCATGCTAAAACCTTTATTGCCCCATATGATTGCCCTGTCATGTATGTGGGGATCTACTTTCAATAAGCGGTGTGCTTGCCGCCATGCAAAATTTTGCATGGCTACAATCATGGGATTAATGATTTGTTGGGATACCGGGTCTGTATTATATAATACCTGGAGTCCTGATGTGGAATGTGAAAGCGTTTGTTCTATTTCCACCCAATGCGGCGGATCCCATGCTCCCCGGGAGTTAAAAGACCATCTGCGAGAGATGTAGTGCCAAAGCGTAATGTTCCACTGAGGGAAGACTCAAACCCCCATAATCACGTCTGGCAAGCAAAGTAGCTCTAGGCAACCGTGGACACATAGATCCCCAGACAAATGTCCGGATGTGACAATCTATCTCTTGAAGGAGAGACAGGGGTATTCGCAGGGATAGCATATTTAGAACGTGTAAAAATCGTGGTAAGGTCACCATACGTACCGCCTGTACCCTGCCCCATATAGAGAGGCCCAGATGAGTCAATTTCTCAAAATCCCGTTTCATACTGCAAAGTAAAGGATCGAGGTTGTCCGCCACCATTTTATCTAAACCTCTGTTAACTTCAATGTCCAGGTAGTGACGACATGACTGTTTCCATTTATCTGAAAATCCGTGGACTGAAGCACGAACTGTTACTGGGGATAATGGTAGCACCTCACTTTTGTCCCAGTTGATCCGATAGCCTGAACAATGTTCAAATTCCATTAGGACAGCTAAAAGGGCTGGAAGGGAGGTGGGTAAATTGGTGAGAGTGAGCAAAATATCATCAGCATGTAGATAAATGGTGGATCAGCTGCCTGGAACCGGAATACCGGATATAAGATTGGAATTGCAAATCGTTGCCGCTAAAGGCTCTACTGCTAATAGAAATAATATTGGAGACACGGGGCAGCCCTGGCATGTCCCCCTGTTGACCGAGAAGACATTTGAAAGAAACCCGTCACAGTTTACCTGGGCAGTCGGGGAGACATACAGTAAACATACTCTGTTGATAAAACTCGGTCCTAGACCAAAACGTTTTAATATTTCAAAGAGGTACCACCACTCTATTCTATCAAACGCCTTCTCGGCATCTAGTGAAAGGGCAAGGGCCTTCTCCTGTGAGTCCCGGGCAGACCATATAGAGTGGAGTAATGTACAGAAGTGATTTCTTGAGGAGCGACCCGGAACAAAACCCACTTGGATGTGATGAACTAAGGAAGGTATGACCTTCTTGAGGCGAGACTCCATTAAGGAGAGATATGGGACGATAACTACCATACAGAAGGGGATCTTTACCTGGCTTGGGTAGAACTCTGATGGAGGCTTTGTTGGAAACAGGATGTAAGGAGCCCGTCTGGTCAGCCCCCTGAAATGCCTCATAGAAGGCATCTACGGTATCTGCTCCCATCCATTTATAGAATATTGACGTGAACCCATCTTCCATGGGTGCCTTGTGGTAGGAAAGGTTGGCTATCGCCTGCTGTATCTCTTCCTTGCTGATGTCACCCTCCAGGAGCGCTCTACCCTCATCTGAAAGACATGGGGGGTCATTCTGACCTCAGCGGTAAAAGGCGCTTACCGCCGGTCAGAAGACCACCAAAACACCGCCGCGGCCGCGGTAAACCGCCACGGCCATTCTGACCCACAACTGCCAAACCGCCAAAAATCCGACCTCCACTGCAGTCCGCCATATCAGCGGGCAGCGATAAACTGGAGATGACCAAACCTCCACCGCCACGCCAACAGAAATACGCCCATGCCATTACGACCCACGAATCCACGCGGCGGTGTTTCAAACGCGGTATTCCATTGGCGGTACACACCGCTGCGGTCAAAATACACACCCAGCACCAAAACACAGCCACATTGGACAATATGAAATACACACACCTGAAACACATACATGCACCACTCCCACACAATCAATACGATATAAAACACACACCCACATCACCCACAAACCCCTGCAACCAAAATTTTGACGAAGGAGAGAGAGACACACCAAACAATATAGAGCTATACACACTGAGGCACACTACACCATCACACACACCACATAGAAGCACAAAGCACCACACACCAACATACTCATCACCACATACACCACCCCACACCTCACCCACACCACCCCATGGCACCCCAAAGGCACCCACGGTTTTCGGACCAAGAACTCCGGGTCATGGTGGAGGAAATTCTAAGAGTTGAACCCCAGCTCTTCGGCTCACAGGTGCAGCACACCACTATAGCCAGGAAGGCGGAGCTATGGCAGCGGATCGTGGACAGGGTCAACGCGGTGGGACAGCATCCCAGAAATAGGGACGACATCCGCAAACGCTGGAACGACCTACGGGGGAAGGTGCGCTCGATGGTCTCAAGGCACAACATCGCGGTCCAGAAGACTGGCGGCGGACCCCCACCCACCCCTCCCGAATTCACATCATGGGAGCAAGAGGTCTTGAACATTCTGCATCCTGAGGGCCTCGCTGGAGTAGCCGGAGGAATGGACTCTGGTAAGTCGAATCTCAACTACTTCATCCCCCCCACCCCACCAGCATGCCAACCCACACCCCCACCCTCACCCCCAACCCCCATCACACATCCTCCCTGAGAATGTCTCACCAGCACAACCCACCCATCCCAACACCAACCCCTGCATGCCAACACAAACTATGGACACCCATCACCTAAGCATGACAATTGCACATACCCATCCCCCCCCCACTAACTACCCTCACAACACCTCCCCCAAGGGAATGCCTGCACTGGGGGACAAGGGCACCCATAAATCGCACGCTATTGCACACACAGAAACAATAACCAAACTCTCTTACCCCATGCAGGACCCGAACGCCAACACACCGGCCAGGAGGGTCCAGAAATGTCCATCCCACCCCCGGAACAGGCCCCCAGTGATGACAGCAGCTCTGTCGAACCTGAACCTGATGACCAGCCCGGACCATCGGGGACCTCTGGACAGTGGGTTCCCCTCAGGCAGCCACAGGCCACACCAGACCCAACCCCCTCTGGCAACACCAGCACAGCTCCCACCCAGCAGGCCCATGCCTCTGTCTCTAGGACAGGTCAATCAGCGGTGTGTCTGCCACTACAGGGCACCCAGGGTAACCCACCACCCCAACAACAACAGGGACCTGGGGGCATTGGTAGCGGGCACACCGTCCAGGAGACAGAGGCCGGGGGAAACCGGGCAACTCGGAGGGCTGCTGTGCGACAGGGGGGGGAGGAGAGGCCCAGGGAACCCACTCTCCAAGAGGCCCTCACCACCATCTTGGGAGCGTACCACCACTCCCAAGAGACGATGGCGACGGTACTGGCCAGGTTCACGGAGATCCAGGCACAGCAGGAGGAACGCTACATGGGGTTCAGGGACGAGCTTCGGAACTTCGGGACCGCAATGGGGACCATCGTCCTGGCCCTCAACCGGATTGAAGACACGTTGCAGGACCATGTGGCACCACACAGGGCCCCTGTCACTAGCCAGGACCAGGAACAGCCTACCACCTCCGCCGGCGCTAGTGGACAGGAGGCCCCAACACCACGACAGGCCACCAGAACCCCACCTCCTGCTGAAGAACAACCACCCCGCAAGAGGAGCCTGAGATAAAAAAAAAACGACAGAGTAGGATGTCAAGACCCCCGCCAGCAGGACATACCCCCTGTAGTCATCCCACTGTCCCACATTGCCACCCTGTCCAACCTTGAACTGCCCCTGCTCCATCCTTCCACAGGCAAAAGGACAATGCACCTGTGAGACTGAGAACTGGACTCTGCCATGGACATTACTCCACCCCCACCCATCACCGTTATAATCTCATGTACCAATATCTAGCACTGTAAATAAATCACATATTGCACACAAATCAGTTTGGAGTCATGCTGTATTCTAAACAAATGTATTACACATTACAGTTCAATATCTGTTCTGTCAATTAGTGATGACAACATACCAATGTCAATACGATGTAGTTCATGGGCAAACCAAGCAGAAGTCACGCACTGAGTCATACAGCACTGAGAAGGGAAGGGGAAAAACAAAAATTAGTTACCAAGAACTTGGGGGAAATACAGAAAGTAGAGATGCAGGAGGCTCTAAGCAAACGTGAAATTGCGTGGGTGATTCTTACCTGTGGGCTACTGGAAATACTGTTGTATAACAGTGTCCCTGTTGTCTGTGTTCTCCCCGTCGTCTTCCTCCTCTTCACTCTCCACAGGCTCCACGGCTTCTACAACACCACCATCTGGACCATCCTCCTGCAGGAAAGGCACCTGGCGTCGCAAAGCCAGGTTGTGAAGCATACAGCAGGCCACGATGATATGGCACACCTTCTTTGGTGAGTACATGAGGGATCCACCTGTCATATGCAGGCACCTAAACCTGGCCTTTAGTAGCCCAAAGGTTCGCTCAATCACCCTCCTAGTACGCCCATGGGCCTCATTGTACCGTTCCTCTGCCTGGGTCCGGGGATTTCTCACTGGGGTCAGTAGCCACGGCAGGTTGGGGTAACCAGAGTCACCTATTAGCCACACACGCTGTCTCTGTAGCTGTTCCATCACATAGGGGATGCTGCTATTTCGCATTACATACGCGTCATACACTGACCCAGGGAACTTGGCATTTACATGGGAGATGTACTGGTCAGCCAAACAGACCACCTGCACATTCATCGAATGGTAATTTTTCCTGTTTCGGTACACCTGTTCATCGTCATTTGGGGGGACTAAAGCCACATGGGTCCCATCAATGGCACCAATGATGTTGGGGATGTGTCCAAGGGCATAGAAATCAGCTTTCACTGTAGGCAAATCACCCTCCTCTGGGAAAATGATGTACCTCCGCATGAGTTTCATCAGGGCAGACAACACTCTGGACAAAATCTTGGAAAACATAGTCTGAGACATTCCAGATGACATGGCCACTGTTGTCTGGAATGAGCCACTTGCCAAAAAATGGAGGACAGACAGAACCTGCACTAGAGGGGGAATTCCTGTGGGTTGGCGGATGGGGGACATCAGGGCTGGCTCCAGCTGGGCACACAGTTCATGGATAGTGGCTCGGTCAAGTCGGTATCGGAGTATAATATGGCGTTCTTCCATTGTCGACAGGTCCACCAGCGGCCGGTACACGCGAGGATTCCTCCTTCTCATCGCAAGTCCCAGCGGACGGTGCCTAGGAAGGAGAATATGGAGTACAGAGTCAATCAACTCACAGGTACGTTCACCACAGCTTGCACAGTCAACGATAATGTATGGATTGCTATGCTTGTATGTGTGGCTATGCAAGGCCTAGGCCTGTGTGACGCAGTTGAAATTAAGCCATGTGGGCCCTTGAAATGGCGGCTGCCTGACCTGTGAAGTGGGACAATGGGATGTGAGGTCACTGCGCTGGCGTGGCACACCGTGGCGGTAGGCGGCCGAAGACCGCTGTGCGAAGACGCATTGGTTAACATTGAACCCTATGGGTTTCAGGAGCCAATGACGATGTGCACCGGCGGTCGCGGTACGCACCGCCGCGGTACGCACCGCCGCGGATGTGACCGCCATTTTCTATCTGCTTAATCACTCGAGACCTGATAACCCACAGGTGAGGACCTATACTGCAAGTGCTGCTGTGAACTCGGTCTGGAAGTGACAATGGCTGCTGCGACTGGGGAAAGGGCCCCTGCCTTCACGTCTGAGGAGTTGGAGAAACTTGTGGATGGGGTCCTCCCCCAGTATGCGCTACTCTACGGTCCTCCAGACCAACAGGTAAGTCCACTGAGTGCACATTGAATGGGTTATGCCTGTGTGGAGTGGGGTGGATGTAAGTTGGTGGGCTGGGGATGAAATGAGGAGTGCAATGCACGATTGATGAGAGAATGTGCCACATGGCAAGGTTGGGGAGGGGGGGCATTCACATCTAACATGCAGAAAATTGATTTTTTTCATTTCCTCCCTGTACATGTCAAATAGGTCAGCGCCCATCAGAAAATTGACATTTGGCGTGCCATCGCCAAGGAAGTCCGGGCCCTGGGGGTCTACACCAGACGGGGCACCCACTGCCGCAAGAGGTGGGAGGACATCCGCCGCGGAACCCGAAAGACCGCAGAATCACTGCTGGGGATGGCCTCCCAACCTAGGAGGGGTGCCAGTCGTACCCTGACCCCCCTGATGTCCCGGATCCTGGCGGTGGCCTACCCTGATTTGGATGGGCGCGTGAGGACATCACAGCAGGCACATTCTGCTATCTTTACGCGCAGTTGAGGCGTCTGGGTGGGGGAGGAGGGCTGTGGGTGACAGTAGGCCAGGGCGCTTTCTGTAGTGTAGTCACCTCCCTTAGACATGACCCTGTGCCCCCGCCCCCCACCTCTGTAGGGTGCCAAGTAGAGCTAACCATGGTCCAACATCACACATGTGCACGTTTGTTGTCCCTAGACCTGTTGGCCTAGTCAGAAGTACTGAGTAGTGTACCCCGATTGCGCGGCTTAGTGCATGAGGCACCTGCGTCTGTCCTCTCCGCCAACGGTGTTTACAAGGCATGCACTCAACCTGTTTTTATTTCTCCTCCCACCCTTTTTCTTCAAAAACTTGTACATGTGTGCATTAGCATCATCAGCCGGAGGAGATTCGGCATCGGAGCACGAGGGAGCTGCAAGTCACAAGGCCCCGGTGGGCACTGGAATAGACACCGAGGGCACCAGTGATCCGGAGGGCGAGGGGAGCACCACAACGGGGACCAGTGAAGACAACAGCGACACGGACACGTCCTCGGTTGGGAGCTCCCTAGCAGTGGCGGCAACATCCGGGCCCCCCACCTCTACAGGTACAGCCGCCACCCAGCGCACCAGCACCGCCCTCCCAGCAGCCCCTCAGCCTTCGCTCCGTGCCCGCACGTCCAGGAAGGCGCGCGTCTCCTTCGGCCCAGGCACCTCAGCCCCTGCCCCTGTTACCCCTGCTGCCCTCAGTGAGGAGCTCATTGACCTCATTCAGACGCTCATTGTTGGGCAGACTACCCTTTTGAATGCCATCCAGGGTGTGGAGAGGGAGGTGCATCGTAGCAATGCATACCTGGAGGGCATTCATTCGGGTCAGGCTGCCCATCAACGAGCGTTCAATTCTCTGGCCTCAGCACTGACGGAAGCCATTATCCCTGTCTCCAGTCTCCCTCTTCAAACTGCCTCCACCCTTTCTCTGTCTCCTGTTCCTCAGCCTATCCCATCCACACCATCAGACCAGCCTGCACACACCTCAACACCCAAGAGCAGCTCATCCAGACACAAGCACCACAGATCCCACAAACACTCACACAAGCAACACCCAGATACAGACATTCCAACAGTCACTACCTCCTCTGTGTCCCCCTCCTCCTCGTCTCCCTCCTCCCTCCCTGTGACGTCTACACACACACCTGAATGCACACCACCATCAGCCAGTGCTTCCATCCCCAGCACACCTTCCACACCAGCCCGCACACATGCAGTCACCACCCCCACTGCCATTTACACGTCCCCTGTGTCCTCTCCCACTGTGTCTGTCACCCCCTCTTCCAAGACACACAAACGCAGGCAGACACCCAAACAACAGCCAACCACCTCACGACAGCCTACGTCTCAGTCACCTGCACCCAAAGACAGCACACCTGACTCTCCTACAACCACATCCTCTTCCTCCACCTCCACCTCCATCACCACTACTCCTACCCTTTACCTTGGTCCCAAGAAATATTACCTCTCCAGTCTTAACCTCTTTCCCTCCCCTGACCCACCCCCTCCATCTGCTAAGAGTCCCAAGAGCACCTCAGCAACCATCAGCCCAGCTTCGAAGGTGAAAGTGGTGCATGGGTTATGGAGTCCACCCTTTGGCGGCAGTGAGACTTCAGTCAGCAGCAAGGGGACAGCCAGCCCCCCCCCAGGCAAGAGGACCCGGAAACAGAAGGGCCGCCGTGAGAGGAGTGAAACGGCTGCCCCCAAGGAGTTACCTACAGCCACTTCACCTGCCACAACAGCCAGGGGAGGCAAGGCCCCGAGAACAACATCCAAGGAGCGAAAGGGAAGCAGGGCAGAGAGGTCAGCCAGCAGGAGCGCGGAGCAGGAGGGCCCCATAAGCCCCATCCCGGCTGCAAGGGACGACACCAAAGGGCCCAGAACTCCGTCCCCGAAGGGGCCTGACACTGCACGTTCAGAGGGCGAGTGAGCAGGGTGTCCAGGCCAGGTCTGGCTCCCTAGACTTACTGGAAGAGCACCGCTGAACAGGGCCCCGCCGCTAAGACAGGCACCGCTGAACTGGGCCCCGCCGTGCAGAAGAGCACCGCTGAACAGGGCCCCGCCATGCAGAAGAGCACCGCTGAACAGGGCCCCGCCGCCAAGACAGGCACCGCTGAACTGGGCCCCGCCGTGCAGAAGAGCACCGCTGAACAGGGCCCGCCGTGCAGAAGAGCACCGCTGAACTGGGCCCCGCCGTGCAGAAGAGCACCGCTGAACAGGGCCCCGCCGTACAGAAGAGCACCGCTGAACTGGGCCCCGCCGTGCAGAAGAGCACCGCTGAACAGGGCCCCGCCGCCAAGACAGGCACCGCTGAACTGGGCCCCGCCGTGCAGAAGAGCACCGCTGAACAGGGCCCCGCCGCCAAGACAGGCACCGCTGAACTGGGCCCCGCCGTGCAGAAGAGCACCGTTGAACAGGGCCCCGCCGCCAAGACAGGCACCGCTGAACTGGGCCCTGCCGTGCAGAAGAGCACCGCTGAACAGGGCCCCGCCGTGCAGAAGAGCACCGCTGAACAGGGCCCTTCATCTCAAGCACCGCTCCGCTGGCCCTTCATCTCAAGCACCGCTCCGCTGGGCCCTCCTGTCAAGCACCGCTCCGCTGGGCCTTCCTGTCAAGCACCGCTCCGCTGGGCCCTCCTGTCAAGCACCGCTCCGCTGGGCCCTTCATCTCAAGCACCGGTCCGCTGGGCCCTTCACCTCAAGCACCGCTCCGCTGGGCCCTCCTGTCAAGCACCGCTCCGCTGGGCCCTTCATCTCAAGCACCGCTCCGCTGGGCCCTTCAACTCAAGCACCACTCTGCTGGGCCCTCCTGTCAAGCACCGCTCCGCTGGGCCTTCCTGTCAAGCACCGCTCCGCTGGGCCCTCCTGTCAAGCACCGCTCCGCTGGCCCTTCATCTCAAGCACCGCTCCGCTGGGCCCTCCTGTCAAGCACCGCTCCGCTGGGCCCTTCATCTCAAGCACCACTCCGCTGGGCTCTCCTGTCAAGCACCGCTCCGCTGGGCCTTCCTGTCAAGCACCGCTCCGCTGGGCCCTCCTGTCAAGCACCGCTCCGCTGGCCCTTCATCTCAAGCACCGCTCCGCTGGGCCCTCCTGTCAAGCACCGCTCCGCTGGGCCCTTCATCTCAAGCACCGCTCCGCTGGGCCCTCCTGTCAAGCACCGCTCCGCTGGGCCTTCCTGTCAAGCACCGCTCCGCTGGCCCTTCATCTCAAGCACCGCTCCGCTGGGCCCTCATCTCAAGCACTGTTCACGGTTCACTGTGCCTACCATGCATCCTCCTTGTCCAGTGGTGACATTTATCAACCAGATGGACTGTGGCTTTGCACTCCCCAGGATGGTCCAGTAGGCAATCCACCCACTGTAGAGACTTGAGAGACTGTGGCTTTGCACTCCCCAGGATGGTACAGTGGGCAATCCGCCCACTGTAGAGACTTGAGAGACTGTGGCTTTGCACTCCCCAGGATGGCACAGTGGGCATGGTGGGCCCTTCGTGGATCTGGCGTTGTGGACTCATGTGGCTGTGGTGCTCCCCCCTTCCTTTCCCCCTGAGGTGCCTGTAGTTTTGTCACCAGATGCCCCTGCAGTGTTCTCTCCAAAGGACTCAGGTCTCCTGTGTGGGCTTTGCCCTTGTGTCGCTACACTTTGGCCCACGGACATATGAAAATTCGTAAGATGTGCAGGACTAATTGCTTCGGTTATCCACTGCTGTGTATATAGTTTTTTACAATGTAAATATTTTTGATCGTTGAACAATACTTATCAGAGGCTGTTTTGTACATAAATATTTATTCCCAATTTGATTGTGTAATTGCATTTTTAACGGGGGTTTGGGTGCTGTCACTGTGACTTGTTGCTCTGCATTGGTGTGTACATATTGGGGGGGGTGGGGGTTGCATATGTGTGTGCCCGTAACCTTTCCCCCTCCCCCCTCCCGTGTGTCGTAGGTGCAGTACTCACCGTTGACGTCTGCGCTGGAGTTCGTACTCATGGTAGATGAGCAGGTAGACGAGAGCAGGTAGGATGTTCAATTCGGGTTCCATGCTGTCCTCCGTCCTCGTGGAGTGCGTAGAGGTGAGCGTTTTCCCGTTCATAGTCTGTTTCTGCCGTGTTTTTATCGGCGGGGCTCCCGCCCCAGAAAAGGTGGCGGATTGGTGGGTCGTGATAGGGTGGGCGGTACATTGTCTTCCGCCTGTCTGTTGGCGGTGACCGCCGCGCTGTTTGTTTGTACCGCCGTGGCGGTCGGAGTGTTAAAGTGGCGGGCTGTGTTGGCGGTTCCCGCCAGGGTCAGAATTCCATTTTTTTGACCGCCAGCCTGTTGGCGGGTTGGCCGCCGCTTTATCACCGACCGCCAGGGTTAGAATCACCCCCCATGGTATGTTCGCCCTTTCAAGGAAGGCAACCAAGCGCCCAGTGTCTTTAGTTGTTTCCGGGGGTGTATAGGGTTTTGGTAACCACTAAACTCCTCCGCAATTGCCTGTGGGTGCGTAAGAAACGTGCAGTCAGGGCTTCGTAAGGGTGGTATGGCCAATGCCGCCTCCCTCTGACGGAGTTGAGCGGCTGACAGAAAACTCGCCTTCTCTCCGTGCTCATAATGAGTCATATTCCACCTGTGACATTTAGAGACAGTTGAGCTCCAATTTAGCTATTTCCAGGCACCGACGAACGGTCGGAGTGGGTGTTCAGGTATCTTCCCGGGTTGTCTGGGTAATGCAAGCTTCCAGCTTGCTCTGTTAGTCTCTCCTTGAGGCATTGGAGACAGCCGCATCTCTCACAACTAAAATGTGTCTGTAGATAAAGGTGTAGTCCCATAGATAAAATTGTATATAGTTGGTTCAAGTATAATGTTAAAATAAATGTTTTAGAAATAGACAATTCAATACAGTAGGAATAGGAATTGGTATCTTCCGTGGTTCCTTAGAATGTGAAATATTTGTATACCCGGGAGCTGACCATAGAATGTTGGGGTTGCGTGTTGACAGATGAGAGAAGGACGGAGTTCGGGGGGCGTTATAATAATCTGCTGAGCCAGTCAATTCATATCTGCGTATCATTTCAACTATAAATATAACAGAAAATTGTGGCGACGAGTCAAGAACTGCGCAGGGGACAGAAAGCGCTCCCTGCCCCTGATGGTGTTACTCCTCCGTCGAAAGACTGGAAAATAGAAAGTGTCTACCAAAAGTGCACCCAGAAGCGGGTGTTGGCAGAGACAAGTTCGGTAAACTGTTATTGTCATTTTCAAGCACGTGCATGAGGTTGAAAGCTGACACGATCAGAGAGAAGATTTCCTGGAAAACTAAAGCGCACGCAGTGAAACGAAAGTGGCGACGAAAGAGGATAACAGGAACGGTGGTAAGAACCCAACACTCGTTCCTGAAGATCCCGTTCATGCTAAAACAATTACGGCAGCAATTGCAGCGGTACACAGCGGCTGAGAAGGTGTGGAGCGCGAGCGCATTCCTGGAGGAAGCGCTCTCGAACATCGTGAGGCGGCAGTAGGCAACTACTGACGAGGGAAATAAAGAAGTAAGCGCTCCTGAGGCATGCGCTCTTTTTACATTAAACAAACAAGGAAACAACGAGAGAAATAAGGAAGTAAGCGCTCCTGAGGTACGCGCTCTTTTTACATTAAACAGACAAGGAAATAAAATAAAATCTCTTCACGTAGTGTAATTGTGGCACCGGTTCTCATCTGTTGGTGGGTTTCTGTTGAGGTGGCTGGTCAATCGGGGAGCACGACAGAAAGACTGTAATCCAGGAACAACTGCATGCAATACACGTGACAGACAAGGCGGAGTCACGTTCAATTAACTGAATTTTAAACAACTAGACAGCAAAACTGCATAGAACTGTGGGCAGTATTCAGAACCATTTTATTTGCAATCTGATATGAAATCATAGTATAGTGAAGGTCTTCTACTAAAAAAAAAAATTATCATAAAAAGGATTTAAGTTACAAACAAAATAGACATAAACGCGGCACACAATGGCAGCAGCAAGTATGTCACAGCCACCTCCTTTCCTGAGTGAGTTGGATGAACCGAATCTTCCATGGAAAGAATGGATAAAATTATTTGATTCATATTTAATAGCTATAGGAGGGGAAAGATTCACAGCATTGAGAAGACAACACATATTGCTTCATAATTTAGGTATTCAAGGACGGAAAGTGTATGAGAGCCTCACAGACCAAGATGAAGAGGAGGATAATGGGGGAGAAGTGTTAGATGACTATGAAAAAACGATAAGGAAATTAGAAAAACATTTTGGGCATAAAGTTAATGTAGTGCTGGAGAGACACAAGTTTTTCAGTAGAATCCAAGGCAAAGATGAAAAAGTTGCTAGTTACGTTGCATGTCTTAGAGGTTTGGCCAACACATGTGAATTTGGTAATTTAGAAGACTCTTTAATAAGAGATCAGTTAGTGAGGTGTACTAACAACCTTAAAATTCAGGAGAAGTTACTAGTTCACAATCCAGCTTTAAAAGAAGCAATTGATATAGCCAAGGGCATAGAACACACTGTTGAATGCAGGAAAATAATTAAGCAAACTCCAGTTATGGAAGAAGTAAAAGAGGTCAAGACATGTTCTAAACTAGAAGACAAAGATTCAGATCCAGAAAAGGGGAGTAGAATACATGAAATCGCAGTAAACAAAAATACCACTAATAGTATAGAGGTAGGGAAAGGTAAATGTTTCAGATGCGGCAATAATAGACACCTAGCTAACAACCCTATGTGCCCTGGTAGAAATTGTGTATGTAGAAAATGTGGTGTAAGAGGACATTTTGCACGAGTTTGTAAAAATGACAAAAGTGAATTTAATGAAAAAAAAATAATACACAAAATTGAAGATCCCCAAGAAGTTAAAAACAAGTATGTACTGCAATTAAAAGAAACAGGTGATGGGAAACAGTGTGACAACTCATATCCTACGTGTGATATTGACCTTTAAGGGGTAAAAGTAAAGGCATATGCTGATTCATGTTCCCCGTTTACATTCATTGAGTATAGAATATACGAGAAATATTTCCAAAGAAAAGGGTACAAGTTACAGCCAGCTGACATCTTCCGGGAGGGTACAATGATGATCCTATACCCTTAAAGGGTAAGCTAGAGCTACAAATAACATTTAAAGATCAACAGACTAAGGGTAATGTATACTTTACTAACAAAGGATCAAACTTATTGGGATGGAAACATCAAAAAGAATTGGGTATTAAATTGGATCCAAATAGTGAAGAGCAAGTTTTAGCGGTGGTCAAATCCAAGGAAGAGAAAAAGGTGTGTGAAGAGTTTCCCATATTGTTTAATGACAAATTGGGATTGCTAAAGGATTACCAACATTTGATAAAGGTTAAAGAGGGTGCCATACCAGTTGTTCACAAAGTTAGACCTATTCCATATCTAATGAGAGAACCTTTAAAAATGGAGTTGGAGAAACTGGAAAAATTAGGAGTCATAGAACCCATAGAAAGCTCATTATGGTTGGCTCCCATAGTCATTAATAAGAAACCAGAGGGCAGAGGAATTAGGGTATGTGTGGATTTGAGAGATCTTAACTCTAATATATGGGTGGACAGGTTTCCCCTGCCCAGAATAAGAAAAATGTTGAGCACCATGGGATCAGCCAAGTTCTTTAGTGTGATAGACCTATCATCAGCGTATCATCAAGTAGAGCTCCACCCCTCATCTCGGTCACTTACTTCTTTCATCACTCCCTATGGAGCCTTTAGATACTGCAGAATGCCATTCGGTTTGGCTTCTGCAGCTGCAGTCTTTCAGCGTATTATGCAAAGAGTATTACAGGGCATAGACTAAGCGTTGTGTTTCCAGGATGATATTCTGATATATGGGGTAACAAGAGAAGAACACGACTCCACCTTGAGAGAAGTTTTTAAAGCGCTAGAGTGTTCAGGAATGACCATTCGAAGGGATAAATGCCAGATAGGAGTGCAATCAGTCGAATACCTGGGGCACAAAATAACAAAAGATGGAGTAGAGCCAAAAGATGATCTAGTTGTGGCAGTGACAGAAGCTCAAACTCCTACTAACAAGCAAGAACTCAAGTCGTTTTTAGGATTGGCTGAGTACATGGCTAAATTTGTACACAACTTTGCTGAGGTGACAACCCCCATGAGAACATTACTAAAAAAAAATGTTATCTTTGAGTGGGATCGGAATTGTCAGGAAGCATTTGAAAAAATTAAAGAAGCTATAGCCAAATCTCCCAATTTAAAAAAATTTGATTTCAGGAAAAAAAACATAGTGACCACAGATGCTAGTGGAAAAGGGTTAGGAGCCACCTTATCTCAGAGCGCAAATGGACAAGAGGATATCATAGCTTTTGCCTCAAGGTCCCTTTCAGTTGCGGAAGCAAATTATTCCACCATAGAAAGAGAAACATTAGCATGTTATTGGGCTCTTAAACACTTTAAATTTTTCCTATGGGGTTTGCCCTTCATTATCAGAACGGATCATAAACCCCTTACAGGAATGTTCACTACCAAAGGAAGAGAGCGAGCTACTCCTCGTATTGCGAAATAAATACAAGCTTTAGAAAATTTCAATTTTAAAGTAGAATATGTTCAAGGGAAAAGGAACATAATTGCTGATTTCTTGTCCAGATCACCTAGGAAGGTAGAAAGTGAGTAAGATATTGACATATTGGAGCCAGTATTGTATGTAGATCTGGCTGGTTTAACAAAGAGTGAATGGAATGAAGGAGTCAGTAATGATCCTGTGTTGACAAAATTGAAAGAAAAGATTGTCAAAGGTTGGCTCAAAGATCAAAAGAATTAGAGGAAGAGCTGAAGGGGTATTGGGAAGTAAGAACAGAACTTAACATTCAAGATGACATGGTGATGAGGGGTGAGAGAATAGTACCCCCCGAGTATTATGGGACAAGCTGGTTACATTGGCACATGAGGGACATCTAGGAAGAAGCCTCACTAAAAATAAATTAAGAGCCACCTACTGGTTCCCAACAATGGATAAACTGGTAGAAATCAATGTAAAAGAATGTATTAAATGTGCCACCAGTGACAAGATCAATGTCACAAGAAAATCCCCACTGTCACCAATAGATGTCCCAAGTAAACCATGGGACAAAGTAGGCTTGGATATCTTAGGCCCCTTAGATCAGGTGGGAGTAGGCGGTAAATTTTTACTAGTATTAGTAGACTACCATTCACACTGGATAATGACTAAACCTGTAAACCAAGTAATCACAAAAGAAGTAATAGTTTTCCTTACAGAGGCATTCATGGTTGAGGGAATTCCCAGTACTTTGATAACCGACAATGGGGTACAGTTCACTTCGGACGCCATGAAAGAATTTCTAAAGAAAGTTGGGGTCAGTCATTTTAGAACTGCCTTTTATCATCCTCAAGCAAATGGTTTAGTCGAGAGAACCAACAGAATGATCAAAGAATGCCTACAAATAGCAAGGGTGGCCCGAGAGCCAGGTGAGATAGCTCTAAAAGAACTGTTGTGGTCATATCACACCACACCCAATTTAGTAACAGGTATCTCACCTTTTACGTCACTCAGAGGTAGGTTGCCAAGCACTAAGTTAAACCCCAACTGGTTGGGTGGAGGAAAACCCCGAATTGTTCAACAAGAAGAAGCCAAGGCCCTTATCCAGCAAAACCAAAGCAAATATAAAAAATGGTATGACAATAAATTTGGTACCAAATATAGGCATTGGAAAGTGGGGCAGTGGGTAAAGGTCACACTACCGGAGAACACCAAGAGAGAGGGTAGTACATTTTCAAGCCCCAAAAGAATTATTGAAGTACATAGGAATGTGGTCAAGCTGGAGGATGGCAGAGTGTGGAGTATGGACAAAATATCCTGCAGTGGAAAACCAAGAAGTGGTCATGAAAACTCACAAGAGGAAGTGCAAGAAAAAGAAACCAATGATCAAACAAAACAAGGTGGAGAGATGAGGAGCAGAAGACACCCATTGTGGCACAAGGACTATTTGTTCAAATATTAAGGAAGGGAGATATGTTATAATCCACAACTAAAATGTGTCTGTAGATAAAGGTGTAGTCCCATAGATAAAATTGTATATAGTTGGTTCAAGTATAATGTTAAAATAAATGTTTTAGAAATAGATAATTCAATACAGTAGGAATAGGAATTGGTATCTTCCGTGGTTCCTTAGAATGTGAAATATTGGTATACCCGGGAGCTGACCATAGAATGTTGGGGTTGCGTGTTGACAGATGAGAGAAGGACGGAGTTCGGGGAGCGTTATAATAAACTGCTGAGCCAGTCAATTCATATCTGCGTATCATTTCAACTAGAAATATAACAGTCGCCTTCGTGGCCACCCATAGTAACTGTGGCAAGGAGACCGAGCCCTTATTGTTCTGGAGATTTGTGGCAATGTGGGACGTGAATAGTTTTTTTCCCTTTGGGGATCCCTATCTGGGGTTTGGGAGACGCCAAGGCTTACGACCTGGTGAGGTCATCCCCAGCTCCAAAGCCAATAAAACCAGAGAATGATCAGACAGTGCGGCCGGAAGAATTTCAGACATTCGAATCGACTGTAATAACTGGTGGTTGATTAGAAAATAGTCTAGACGGGATTGAGTCCCATGTACTATGGAAACAAAGGTATATTTTCGGTCATATGGATGACAGAGGCGCCAATGGTCCAGCAGACCTCAGTCCAAATTAACGTCACACAAAAAGGGCTTGGTCCGCATTGTTGCCCGTATCTAGGCCACTTGAGCGATCTAAGATGACGTCCTGTACTAAGTTCCAGTCCCCACCCAACAAGTATTGGGAAGCGCCAATCTCTGTCAGAAGTCGATTAAGAGAAAGGAAAAAAGAATGTTTGGAGCCAGTGGGAGCTTAAATAGAAACAACACAAATTGTAGAAGATCCTAGGTTGAGCTTGGCTAGTACGTAACACCCTTTCGGATTGTTCCACGTCTTAAGAAGCCTGAACTGGAAGGATCGACGAATAAGTATTGCTACCCCACATTTCCTCCCCAATCCCTGTGCCTCACTATGTGCAGTTGGCGTTCTGCTAAAAAGCACCTTGCCCACCCAGTCTCTACGGAGTTTTTATGATTTAGATGGAGAGAGGTGTGTTTCCTGTAAGAGGGCAATGTCAGTACTTTTTGAGCGAAGATAAGAGAGGATCTTCTGACGCTTGATTTAGTGTGTCATACCGTGTACATTCCAAGAGAGAACTGTAAGCGGGGTCGTCGATCCCATTATGAAGTAAAATAGGAACGTAATCTATGGGGAACTGGGAACTTTGTGATCGGTGATACAATGGATGTAAGAATAAGCTAGATATAGCGGAGCTCCGAGCACTTGTGTTCTGGGGCGGAACAATTAAATGAAGGGAGGACTGTGGGAGAGACTCTCGGTCACAGGTGAAAAAAAAAAAACACAAAAAAAAGATGCAAGGGAAGGAGTGAATGAAAGAAATGGGTAGAGAGAAATAATAATCACCCAGATAGTATGAAAGAGTATACAGACTAAAAAGCACAAGAGAGAGGGTTGGTGCGAGAGACAAAAGGGTAAGATATAAGAATAAATGAATCTATGGGGAGGGTAAGGGAGGATAGCTACAGTGATTGAGGAATATCTTGTCACCAAAAGCCCTGCTAAATTGCAGGTCGGAACCTGTAGAACTCGCTTGCCGGGCGGGCGTTGGGGAAAACAGGAGGGGGGCAAGGGAATTGATATGCTAACTGATAGGATTGCCTGAGGGCCTCCCCCACAGGAAGCCCCAGGCAGTAATATATGTTGAGCAACGAGTTTAGAGCATGGAAAGGTGACAGATACCACTATATAAATATGGAGGTAGACTGTGCTATAGAATGGAGAAAAAAGGAATACAATCCAGGCGACCACACAAACAGAGTAGGAACTTGTTGCCGAGTAGGAAGCGAGAAGATCTCCGAGCACCCTAGGGTCCAACATTAAGGGTGCTCTTCAAGAGTTGGTTTCAAGGGGGAACGGGACTTGTCTCCGCCCTGGTCCTGATATGATCAATCAGTGAATGAATAGGGTGGGAGCAGGATCTTCAGATGAAGCACTGCTCAGGAGATGTTTGAGATTGACCCACAAGC
The DNA here is from genome assembly GCF_031143425.1 of Pleurodeles waltl. Taxonomy (NCBI): domain Eukaryota; kingdom Metazoa; phylum Chordata; class Amphibia; order Caudata; family Salamandridae; genus Pleurodeles; species Pleurodeles waltl. The sequence goes on along the minus strand of NC_090446.1, from coordinate 20,364,786 downwards.
TTCTGCCAACGAAAGCTGGTTTTGGTCTGCTCCTAGTCTGCTCTCACCGTGAGAGGTGGGTGTTCCTGCAACAGTGGCGGCATGCATTTCCCGCTGGGATCCTTCAACGGGTCGCAGCGTTCTGACACGTCCCAGGCCATCAGTAAATCATTCAGTTAGTGGGAGGGGGAGGGCATTCACCCTTTATGCCTTTCTTCTGGGTGTCCGGTCCTCGGAGAGGCGACGGGCCAAAAACGGTTTGCGCGGTGCACGGGAGGCAGTCCTGACCTCCTGATCCACCGTCAATGCTTTCCCCCTCCTGCGGAAATCAAGGCCGTGGCTCGGCGCGCCTCAACAGATGCCCCGCCAAACACCGCTGGAGGTTGCTGCGCCTGCTGCGCGCCGCTGGGCTCCCCGTCACCTAAGCCCGGCGTGTCTAAGAATCACCAGTATAGCAGGGAAGGCCCCAGCTGAACACCGAGCCCCCTACGCAGGTCCCGGCCCGGCACACGGAGCTCATTGCTCATGCGGCCATTCAGGTTGGCGGCCAAACCACGCCCGGTAAAAATATTTTAGGTGTAATTGGGGGCCCTGAAATGGGCCCCCCTACATGAAAATGGGTGCAGTGGCCATGCCCAGGGGACCCTTGTCCCCTGTGCTGGCCATTGGGGTGGTGGGCATGACACCTGTTTTTTCTAAGACAGGAGTCATGTGGTATGGTAGGTTTTGCGTCAAGAAATGATGCTAGGCTGGCTAGAGTCATTTTTTTCTTTACTCTAACCAGCCTAATCTCATTTTTAAGTGAGAAACCCCATTCTCCCATACTGCCATCCCAACCAGGCTAACGCAATTTTCCTTGAAACTAGCCCACCCTTTGTGCCAGATTGCGCCATTCCATAAATTTGGCACCTGGCTGGCATCCTGGAGTGGCGCAAGCCAAAGCTATACTTTTTGATGCAAAACTGCACCAATGCAGTTTTGCGTTGAAAAGCATAAATCAGGCCTAACATACTTGGCAATTCTACAGGGTCCCTATGCTCACCCGGAAGTGAGTGGTACGTCAAGTTGCTTTACAGTCAGCTACTTCCTGGATGCCATGCTTAACAGTGTATGCATTATCACATATATTTCAAGTTTTGTAAATTTTGTGCTATTTTACCTCTTTTTTACAAAACGTTTTTTGTCTTACTCTTTCTCTAAATTATTTTTTAAACAATTCTTTCCATCATGTCAGTTTGCACTGTGTTAAGTTCACCACTGTTTTGGATACCGACATAAAACATTTTTGATTTCTTCACAGAGCTTATCCCCTTATTCTTTAAATTTTGAGGCTAAATGATTGTTCAGAGCAAGCCTTGCCCAACTACACCCTACCACAGTTGTGTCTCTGACCGCAGGTCTAATGTTGTTTCATTAATTCTGCATCAGCTATTTAACAACAGGGGCAGCTACATAATGAACCACAGATCCTCATGGTCAAGTACCAAGCTTTAGAACTTTAATAAAAACGTGTTTAAAACTTCGGAGTTTGGAGCACTATTTATTACACTTGATAAATAATGATACTTTGGTGTTGCAATAATGTCTCAAATTACAAGTTTCTTTCTAATATTGGAGAATAAAAAGCTTTCTTTTGGTGCTTTTCTCACTAATTTCCATAGTGAACTGAACTGGGAAAACTGTAATGATGATTACCTCATGCACTTTCTCCGCATTATGTCTTATTCTTATATGAGTGAGGAGTCACTGCACCTATTGTGCAGCTATTGTGGATGTACTGGCCCCCTGGTATGAGAGGCGTAGATCCTCATGCATTCTCACAATTTCCGCAGGTCTTGCCCTTAAATCAGTTGAGTGAGACCCATGTGATAAGACCACCTTTGCATCTTTCTTTGTTCACTTTATTAAAGAGGATTAAAAAAAATAACTTTTAATGATTCACGAACTGTTAATTAATTAAACTCTGCACCTGTGCAGCTTCTGTGCTGTCACCATCTTTGGGGATCAAGTCTCAAGGTGCCGTGTGGTATTAGAAAGCTGCCTTATATCAGGCTAACTCTGAAAAAGGAACTTCGGAAACCTTCTTCATTGAGATGTATCTTCCACAGACCTGTACCTGCCTCATTTAGTGCATGTACAGCCTCCTCTGGTTCCATGAGTTGTTTCCCACTCCACTTCTCTTGGGCTGCAGGACATGAATTCTACTGAAGTTAGTCTGTGGACGCAGCTACCAACATCTAGCTTCAAAGAACCCAGCTTTGAGATCCGCTTCAATCGATGTGGGGCAACTGCTTTTAAAAATACCCTGCTTTTTTCTCGTCTCTAAGGTAAGTCACCTTGGGCCAGATTTTTGGAAAAGTGGCCCAGTGCGGTGATGCGCCAGAATTGGCAGCGCCATGCTGCGTCACTTTAGAAACACAGCGATGCGCCGTATTTAAGTGAATACGGTGCACCCATGCGTTTACCCCTGTGCTGGTGCTAAATTTAGCTGCCAGCGACAACGCAGGCATCCTTGCACCATCGTGCAAGGGTGTCTGAATTGAGGGGAGTTCTTGTTTATATGCGGGAAGGTGTCCCTTCCTCCACATATACAATCACTAATGGCACTTTGTCACTTCTGTGTGTGCTGCACAATGCACATAAACAATAATTTCTGGCATTTCTCTCTGTCTATTAGTGCTGCTGAATGCATAGAAGAAACAAAAAAAAAGAAGAATAAAAGTATTCCTCCTTGTTGTGCCCTGCTAACGCCAATTTTGGCGCTGCCTCAAGTTTATGAAATTTCATAAATCTGAGGCAGCATCAAAATGCAATTGGTGTTGCTGTGGCACACCCAGAGCAATACCCGTTGCACGCCCCTTCCACGCACAGTGCTGCTTGGGAAGGGGCTGTATTTACGAGGTGATGTTTAGCCACAAAAAGTGGCTTAACGCCACCTTGTAAATACAGCGCAGTGCTTAGCACCACAGGAGTGTTTACGAAAAGTGACACTCCTGTGGCACTAGAGTCCTATAAATCCGCCTCCCAGTTTGAGAGCACATAATGCAAGAGCTTCCAAATAGACTGATTTACATATAATGAATTTAACAATTTAAGTGGAACACATTTACATAACCAGTGGTAAAGAACACAAACTTACATGGACCAGTGCTGGACACCTGTGAAATAAACCATCTAGGTTAGAAGTTGTGTCTCTTGCCTCAATTGTTTGTCCTATGGTTCTGATTGCAAAGGAAGATTGGACATCCTAAAGACCTCTTTGTATTACCTACAGACCAGGACTACAGGCACACCCCTTTGTCAAACCCTGACCTGCTCCTAAGCCACAGTAATATTACCAGATTCAGCTTGCTTCAGCAGTGAGCGTAGAATGTTACTACTCTTATTTGATCCTTACCTTGGATGTGCATTGATGAGGGGAGTCAACCTCCAGTGGAATGGAATAATGTGAGACTGCAGAATCCCTACACCAGGCACTTACATGCATGCAGCAAAAGGTGTATGTGTTAAAACCCTCAGAAGTAAACATTCTGCACTGTGCTTAAGACATCTGTAATAACCAATGTATATCATGGTGAAACATTAATCAGTTAACCCTTCATTCTTTTGTTTCTTTCTTTCTTGCATGAAACTCGGGTAACCATTTAAAACCCCATTTGCCAACCTGAGTTTGAGGTTGGTGCAGAAATTCAATGACTTTCAAGAGCAAATTAATTTTGTTTTTCACAAAATGTGGTTTTGTTTTATGTTCATGTAATATTTTGCCAGTCAGGTGTAATGTTGCATGGGATTAGGTCTTGGAAGTTCTGGAAAGTTTGTGCACACTCACAAACCTGTTTGAGTTAACAGGACTTCAGGGACTTTTTCTGAGTCCTTTTCCATGCTGAGAATACTTGGTGAGTCACTCCTCTTAAAGAGCAGAAATCATTTTTCCAGGGGTGGCAATTGGCAGTAACCAGTCTCAGATCGGCGAGGGGGATTTCTCCTGAGAGAAGGAAGGTGCCATTGTGGGTGAACATTGTCATGCTCAATAGTTCTGTGTGTTATTACACACTTTAAACTGCTTGTGGTTTCAAGTAGAGCCATATTTTCAGTAGTGCTCGTGAGATTATTCCAGAATTCCAAAAATTCATAAACTTACATACAAACATAGGAGCAAACCAGGATGACAAATTTAGTGAGAGTCTCATCCATTTTTAGGAAAATTAAAAATCACAACTCTGTAGTTATGGCCTGAGGGTTAAATCACTAACTGGGAAACCAGGCTCTGCCATTTTACCCAAAATCCTGCCCTTCTGGTGAAATCATTTCATCCCCTGTGTGAAACACTGAAAATATTTGGAATGGCGGAATAACCATGATTACATGTGTATTATAAAGCATGTTAATGTGTGCTGTCTAGCAATGTGTACATGATCCAGGCTCCTTGTCCATCACATCCAGTGCTCTGTAATCTGGTGTCAACTGCAGCCCGCGCGCTCTTATGTCTGAAGAGATGTGGCTAATACATTTATGCCCTGACTGCAATTTGTGAGATTTTTACCAGGATAAGGTAAAAGTAGTGAAGTATTTACAAGGTGAGATAAGTATGTCCTGTTTTCCATTTCTGCTTGGGAGTGTGCCTTAACAAAGAGGATCAGTAAGCACACAGAATTTTGCACATTTTGCTTTTTTTTATTGACAGTGTCTTCTCCCAGTAAATTTTCACAAGCTTGGCTTGTCAAAATCTGTCAGGGAAAACAATTGGTATGAAAATGATCACCTAACTTGGATTTTTGATTCCACACAAAACTTATGTTTACATAAGAACCAGTAATGAACTTGTAATCAGGTCTAAAAAGTTTGTTGTGGAGCATTCTGTGCTCCATGAAAGTGGAACCAGTCTACATCAAGTACATACAATAAGACAAAAGGAACATGAAGTCATAGAAAGTGACTTGGTGTGTTGTGTTCTAAGAAGGTGTTCACTATTTAAAGTGTACAAAATTCAGACTGTTGCTTGCTCAGGAGTCACCAGGAGAGTCAGAGACAGCAGAGTTATAAGCAGCGAGGACAAGACGCAAGTGTGGAAGGAGGTGAGACAGGAGAAGGCACTGATGGGTCAAAGTGTGGGAGGAAGTAAGACAGGAAACCACCGAGGAATAGTACAGGATGCCTGGTGTACAGCCTAGGCTGTCACTTAAAGTGATGAGTGAAGAGTTGTGATTCCAGTGACAGGTCACTCTCTATAAGTTTGCAGTGCTTAATGCGCGCCTAACACTCATTTTTGGACACTGGGACTGCATTTTCAACATCAGACACCGAGAGAGAGAAAGAAAAAGGAAAATCGTGAGAGGTCAGTAGTGTCAAGGAGAGAAGGCAGAGTGAAAAGGAAGGTCCCCGAGTGGGACAGAGAGACAGGAAGTGGAGGTGGGGGGAAGAGAGTCAATAGATGGAATCAGGACCAGGCAGCCTTGGTATTCGGCAACTCCAGCATTCAACACAGAGGCTCCTAAAACAACTTGAGGGACTTATTCATTCATGCCTTTACAAATTAAGCACTGTTTCAGAATTTCTAATAAATGACTTGAATTCACATTCTGTGCACCCGCAACTATGGTTAGTAGACGAGAAACAGACTGGACAACCCGAAATATTACCTCCATCCACATGTCTATTGCCCCCAGGCACACAGAACTCAATGACACCATTGTGATTAGTTCATAGACAGCCAGACCATTAATGGTTTCATAAAACTTTAACCTATAGTATTTGTTACTTGGAAACCGACATGAATTCAAATGCCTTTACCGAAGACAAACTTACTATTTTATCTCAAGGCATTTGATTTTCATAGATCTGCCAACATCACAATCTCAGTTTAAAACCTTTGCTTATAAATCACCTGAAATCACAATATTTTTCATTAAGAAACAATCTAAACAGCTTTAGCACTTGATGCAAAACATCGTAATACAGTGAAATTTTCAGCATAACCTCATGTGCAACACAAAACACCATTAGAATAACAACACAATTGCACGCATGAAGGAGATCCACTGGCTCCCCATACACAAATGATAACAATTCAAATCCCTCATCTACACTTTCAAGGCACTCCGGAACCCGGCCCAGCAGACCTCAACAATTGCATCTGTTTTCACAAACCTTACAGACCCCTCCGGTCGTCAAGACTCCTACTAGCAGACATCCCATGCATATAGAAAACCAGAAATGGCAGTCAAGCCTTCTGCCACAAAACTCCTAAAGCTTGGAATGACCTTATGCTGCACATAGGAGCCACATACACAACTCTTGAATTCCGAAAGAAGCTGAAGAATAGGTTATTTGAGTAGTCCCACTAGGCCCTAAGTTTACCCCATCTGACACCTGCTCAACACCAGTTAACCTTCGATGCCAAAGTGCACTCTACAAGTCTGCAAAACAACAAAACATAACATACGCTGCAGAACAATTAACTCACTAAAAACTGCATGCCACAAGAAATACAGATCTACCATCAAAATCCACATAATGCAAGCAGGACAACTCTCTTCACCTATTTACACTCAATTAAGGCAACTCCAACAACCTCAACAGGATGGATACAGACGGATAATCCACACAATAACAGAACCCTAAAATTTCATTAACATCTCACGTCAGATTTACCCATTTGTGCTTTCCGTTTCCTCTACTAAGTTATCAAAAAGCTGATTAGAAAGATGGCCTCATGTGAGTTCAAAGTTCGAGGCCCAAATCAAATCAAAAAAACCTACACAAGTTAAGATTGAAAGTCAAAACCATGAAGGTTTATTTAAATTTAACAAGCATTACAGAAAGCAAAATAAAAATTAGTTAATTCACATCAGCGTCAATACATAGCATTAGTATAGAGAAAATATGTAAGTATAGGATCATCAGAGAACTGACACAAAGGGGGTCATTCTGACCCTGGCGGTAATTATCGCCATGGCGGAGGTCGGCGGTAGCACCGCCAACAGGCTGGCGGTGCACCGCTGGGCATTCTGACCGCGGCGGTTCAGCCGCGGCCAGAAACGGAAAGTCGGCGTGTCCCGCCGACTTTCCGCTGCCCTTGAGAATCCTCCATGGCGGCGGAGCACGCTCCGCCGCCATGGGGATTCTGACACCCCCTACCGCCATCCAGTTCCTGGCGGTTCTCCCGCCGGGAACAGGATGGCGGTAGGGGGTGCCGCGGGGCCCCTGGGGGCCCCTGCAGTGTCCATGCCAATGGCATGGGCACTGCAGGGGCCCCCGTAAGAGGGCCCCAAAAAGAATTTCAGTGTCTGCCTAGCAGACACTGAAATTCGCGACGGGTGCAACTGCACCCGTCGCACCTTCCCACACCGCCGGCTCAATTCTGAGCCGGCGTCCTCGTGGGAAGGGTATTTCCCGCTGGGCTGGCGGGCGGACTTTCGGCGGTCGCCCGCCAGCCCAGTGGGAAAGCCAGAATGACTGCTGCGGTCTTTTGACCGCGGAGCGGTCTTTCGGCGGGAACCGCGTGGCGGGCGGCGACCGCCGTCCGCCGCGGTCAGAATGACCCCCAAAGTCTGCCTGTGGAGAAAGAAAGGAAAAATCTGCCAATGAAAAATACAAAATATAATAAATTGACATGGAGACTGCTCAGTTTGAAAGCAAGGAGAGGTTTAGCACACATCGTACAAAAGGCATTTGTGTAGGTTTTCAAACAATAAATGTAACACGCATGATATGGTGAGAAATTAAGTAATAATGACAAAACAATTCAATTTTCGTAAGCACATGGCACCTTAACTGTAACATTGTAGAGCCACCTTCAGAATACATAATTAATTCTGACATTTAACCTACAAACAAGAGAATGACTTTACATCTCTGCACATACTAAATATAATGGTCTCTTCAGAGTCATCCGTAGGAACGAAAAAAACATTGACTTATTGCTGGTGTGCAAAGAGTGAGAACACAGCTTCATAGGAAACTACAAGATAAATTACATGTTTAGTCACATCACCACAAAACATATCCCATTTCAACTATTTTATTAAAAGAAAGATAATGTAGAGAGAAATACATGCACACAGAAAACTTTCAATTGTAATTTTAAAATTGTATTCAACTGTAATTGCAAAACTTGATCCACCTGGTAGATTTGTTTTTGGGACCTGGTTATGTAACTTAAACACATACCAATAAACATTAGGCATTTCATCATAAATGTGCTCTGAGACATGAAAGTCTGAACTAGAAAGTCTGTCTCGTGCAGCCACCTGTCCGAGTTAGTGCTGTGTCTCTTGCTCCCAGAACCAGTGATGAGAGCCCATCTCTTTCAGCCTTTTCTCTTTGCTGCAGCTCTTCCAATTTGAGCTCTGCTAAGAGCCAATCACTTCCAACTCAGAGATCAAACATGAATCTCCCTCCCAGAGCTTTTTGTAAATAGCATGTCACTCCTTCCCCAGAGGTCACTGTGGAAACCTGTCTCTTCTGCCTGTTTGTAAAAGGTAAGAATATCATTGAATGGTAAGATCTGAGTCTTCCACCTCCCAGCCAATGGTGAGAGTCTGTCTCTTCCAACTGCCACTCAAACAAAGCATGAAGAGACGGGTTGCTCTTGAGAGCCCTCTGAATGTGAATGGGATATTTAGTAAATTGAACATTAAACTTGGGCTGTAAAATGCTGTATTTTACCTCAATCTCTCACATTTAAAAAAAAATAACTCCCTTGTGGATAGTGACCATCCTTCTTTCCTGCATTCTGGTGTTGGTGTGGTCCCTGCAGGCAGTGGGAGGTGCCAGTGTGGGGAGGGGATTTTGGCCTTCTACAAAAACTGAATTTACTGCCAGCATCTCAAACAAGCTAGGCATACAAGGCTACAAACTATAAAACTGTAGGACATGTGTCATTCTTCAAGAATAAGTGCTGGGCAATCTGCAAATCAAGAGAGCAATGTATGAGAGATATGACTGGCGGTATGAGTGATGTTAATATTGTATGAAATGAGGATGACATCAGTGATGTCAGGGGTATTAATGATGAAAGCAGTTTGAGTAGAGTGAGAATTGTGAGTGGTATCTGCAACAGAAGTCTTTTAATTGACTCACATAACACTAGTGGTGGAACTGGTGAAAGTGGTGACATCGGCATTATTCGCCAGAGTGATGATGTTTGACAGGCCACTAAAGCAGAGACATAAACTCCACCCTAGTGAATACACCGTGAATAAATGCACAAAATAAAAAATATCCAGATGTGGCCTTCCTGAAGCACTTTTGCACAGCAACACACTGAGTGAAAGGGGCTCACTACCTTCTCATGTGGGCAGAACCACTGCTTTTTGGTGCACAGCAAAAGCCTTTTTTACTTTGAATTTTTGGGGCATTCTGCCAGAGTGCTATAAATTGATATGATTCTTAAGAAAAACACTCCCATGTTTGGACAAAGAGCTTTGTCGATGTACACTCAAGTTTTATGCTTCTGAAGTCAACAGGCTAAGCAAATGTTCAATTGTGTGTATTATTTGAAAATATAAGGTTTTTACTATTTGTCACTGTTAGATATTGGGTTACTGGCTGACTGGGGTGTGAGCCTTGGTCAAGCAGCAGCCATAATCCAAGTTAGGATAAGGCAGAAGCAGAACCCAAATTAACCTGTGCTCAGCCCCCTAGTAGCTGGGCACAGAACAGTCAGGCTTGACTTAGAGTCAATGTGTAAAATAACAGTAAAACAGTAAAAACACTACACAAAAAATAGCCCACACCAGGCTAGAAAAATAGAGTTTGATTTAATAAATAAAACAAGATTAAAACGAAAAGGTCAATAACTAGTACTGGAGTTATGAATTTTTGAAAATGGACTGTAAGATAGTGCCTCGAAGCAGAAACCTCCAACCACAGCTATCTGGTCATGCTAGACAGGGTCAAAGTCAAAAGTTCAGGTGGGTGGGCTAGATACAGTCTCAGATTTGATCAGCTGAAGTTTACCTTCTCAGGTTTTGAGCCAAGAGTCCAGTTGGCATTGGAGAGGACTGCAGGGAGTGTTTTGTGGACAGTGGTTGGCGTCATCACTGACGCATAGGATTGAGCTTTGTGTTGGCAGTCTACAGTGGGCTGTTAATGCTGCGATGCAAAGAGGCAGGCTGGTGGCAGCGAACGTTGAATTTTCATGCGAACAGTGCAGTGTTCATGCATACGAGCCCATTCAATTTTGCAAAGTGCACGAAAGCTTGATTTCAAGAGCTTGTGATCCACCCCATGGGTCAAGGATGTGAGAGGCACAGCTTGGGGTCAGGAATTTGCTGCAGCTGGGTCAAGGAGCCTGATGGGGAGACTTCTATGTCACTGAGGCTCATGTCAGGATGCCAGCTGACTATCCCTTTGAGTCACCCTGGGTTCAAGATAAAGTTGCAGATCTAGTTATTTTTTTCCTCAGTCAAGAGGGCAGCAGGTCATCACAGCAGGGCAGCAGTTCCTTTAGTGCAGCAGTGAAGCAGAGTGGTAGTCCCCGTAGCAGCACAACAGTCCTTCATCCTGGCAGAGTATCCACTGTTCCTGAAGAGTTGCTATCTGAGGTGCTTCTTTTATACACAGTTGTGCCTTTGAAGTGGGGAGAAGCTTCCAAAAGCAAGCCTTTGAAGTGTCCAGATGCTGTCCTTTTCTAACTCTTGATCCAGGCTGACTACAGGGGTATGCAGCCCTTTGTGTGGAGACAGGACACATCATATTCAATTGTCCATGGGGCTGGGCCCTGTATCTCCCCCTCATCCTGCCAGTGATGGCCCATCCAGTCACACCTAAGCTCCCATTGTGTGTGGCTTTCTAGGGGGAATGCACAAAGCCCAACTGTCACCAGCACTCAGCCATATGACCCAGGGACAGGCTGCAGGAACCAAATGGCTAAAGAAGCAAATGGCAGCTTTCTAAATGTGGAATTTTTTTAGAATTGTAATATAAAATCCAACTTTACCTAATTTGGGATTTTAAATTAGTATTCCTTTTAGAAAGTATACTTATAAAGTATCATAAGGTAATTTCAATGTTATCCTAAGATAGAGATAGGCCTTGCAGTAGTGAAAACATCAAGAAATTTTAACTACCAGGACATGTAAAACTTAAACGTACCTGTTCAACTTTGTAAATAAATTGAAACTTACCCTCTGAGCTATGCAGAGCCACCATAGGGGTGAACTATATGTCTTAAACATAAAGGTATGTGCCAGGTTCAATGGCATTAGAACTGCAGTCTCTGCAATGGCAGGCCTAAGACATGTTTGAAGTGCCTGGAAAGTTCTGGGATGATCCGTCACGTGAGGTCTGAGAACAAGGGGTAAAAAAAGGGGGTTTCCCATCTTAATTCCCATAGACTATTTAGACACACCTACAAACGGAACTGCTGGAAAGAATCACACCACATGTGGCAAAATGGTAGCTTTTAGTCTGCAGATCACCTTTTCATAATTTGGTATAAATCCATATAGTAGTTGTCAATATAATTAAGGGAAAAGACATTTGTATATCTAGGACCGCGGATCCAGGGAGCTTTCCTGTTGAGATCAGATTGGCTGGAAACACTTCAAACAAGATGGGTCTGCAGCCATTTGGGACTCAGCTTCAACCGAGTCCCACAAAATAAGTTTAAACAAAAGCCCACTATCCTTGGTCCAGGGGTCCACATGATGTAAAAAAAACAAAAAACATCTCATGCATTACAGAATGCTTCAGTCCCTGGGTAGGCCAGGGACTGGGGGTATAGCAGGCTCATAAAATAAGGGGCTGCATGGGGCTCCCCTCCAAGGGCTTTAAGTAGCTCCGTGGCCAGCCACCACCCCCGGGCCATGATTAGAAAAACACAGAGGACGCGCAGCTGCCAGCGCTCTGGGGACCACCAGTTCTCTGAGGGATTCTGCAGACTCTCCCCCAAGCCCAAGAGACCACAACCTCCCCTGGCTATCTTTTCATAGTATGGGACCACCGTCTCCCTGGGGAAATATTTTAATAGAAGAATGAGGGGAGGCAGTGTGGCCCCCCCATGGCCCAGTGACCAGGTGGAGGTGCCCGGGGCAAAATACTATTTCAATAGTAGGGTGGTCCTGCAAATTCTTCCCCCCTGAACCCTGGTGATAGCCACCTCCCTGGGGCTCACATAACTTTAAAGCAGTGGGTAAATTGAAGTCTTCCACGACCCCTAGGCCAAATCAAAAGAAGAAGCCATATTCGGACCTAGGGACCACCACTCCCCAGGGCTGGCTCCTGCTACCAGGAAGTAGCTGTTTGCTTTTGCTTGGCAGGAGCTGACAGCTCTTACCAAGCAAAAGCAAAGACTCCACCATCAGCAAGCAAGATGTGTCAAACTGCTCCTTTTTACTGGACGCAGAGTTTTCATCTCTTTCCCTGCCAACTGTCATGGGGGCAGGGAAAGAGATGAAAACATTGCTCCCTCATGCAGGGAGTTACTATTTGTAGCAGCTCCCTGCGTGTGGGAGCTGGAATATGCAGGATACTGAAGCCAGTGGGACCGCGACGCCCTTAATGCTCCCCGTGCAGTCCCCATTACTTTACACTAGGTGCCCTGGGCACCAAAGAGCATGTGGCTGGGCCCTGAGGATGAGGTCCACAGGGCCAAAATCACCATAGGGAGGGGGCCACTCAGAAGGTGGTGGTCTCAGGGGCGTGGGTCTCCTTGTGGCACACTATTTAAATGTTTTCAGAATTGCCCCAGGGAGGGGGTGGTCCCCAGGGCATGGGGGGGGGGTCCACCCGCCCCTCCTCAATTTTTTTAAAATTTAGCCCCCAGGAGGGTGGTGGTCCCCAGTGCACGGGGGGTCCAAGCAGACCCCCATATTTTTTTATGTTGTCCCATGGAGGTGGTGAACCAGGGAGCTGGAGGTGCCCATGCAGCCCCCCCACATAGCTCTTAAAATGTAGCTCCAGGGAGCGGGTGGTCCTGGGGAGGTGGTGCTCCTGGAGGGGGGGGCTCTGTGTAGATTCCCCTATATTTTTTTATTATGTGGCCACAGGAAGGAGGCGGTCCGTCTGGCCCACCTAATTTTTTGTCATTATGTAGGCTTAGGAAGATGGTCACCCCCTAGGGCCATGTGCCCCTACCAAATATTTTAATGTTGGAAAAACACAAAGGGAACACCCTGCCTCACACTCCAGCATGCAGTCAGCCCTAATGCATCATGGTACATGCAGTACACGTTCATTTTATATCCATAAAGTAAACTGTAGTTTTTCACCTTAGTAGGTGCAGCAAGTGCTTCAAATCTTTTGACAAATGTTTTTTAGGTTCAGATGACGAGCTCTGGTTGAAGCACCTGCGTGCCAGTGAGGGGATGAGTTATATTTACCTTAGGGCACGATTTATAGTTACTTGAAATAACCATAACTATGTCTCTAAAATCTCATATAAAATCCTAACTTATGGATAAGCCAGATTTTAACTTGCAATTCTGAAAATGGCACTTTTAGCAAGTAGGCAGTTACTTGCCTTAGTCATTTGGTGAATGCAGCCTATCTCTGGGTGACATGACTGGGTGCAGGTGTCAGTTAGGCTTCGTTTACACCTCCTAGACAACGCCACACAATGGGGAGCTCGGGTTTGACTGGAATGGTCATCACTGGCGGGATGGGCGGGAGGAGCTGAACCCAGCCTCACTTAGGCTGTGTCCTGTCTTCACACAAAGGGCTGCATCTCCCATGCAGTTAGTCTGGAGCGAGGCCAGGAAGTACTGCCATGCTACTACAAGTACTCCCACTCTGCCTAACTGCTGCTCTGAAAAAACTGTTGCTATGCTGTACTGACCTGCTATATGTAGCCATCTTGCTTGGGTGAGAAGCATAGGACCTGCATTTCTTGAACCCAGAACCCAGAGTGACTCCAAGGGCTAGTTGGCTGATCACCAGATCTGAAGCAACAGGGATATAACAGGCTTCCAACTGCCTTGCATCTGCACTTGGATTCTGCCATCTGTGAGTCGACCCTACCAAGTGGGGCCATTCCAGTTAAGGATCCTTGCAAGTTGGCTTAGGGTGCCCCACTAGCCTTTGTGGATCCAGCAGAATCAACACATCTCTTCTGCTGTGCAGCACCACCCTCAGTAGAAGGGACTCATCTCCACTACTACGTGGATTGTCTCCCTCACAAAGACACCCATTGTTGCTGCAGTCACATCATCTTCGGAACCAATGCTGCGTGACACATCCTCAACACCGGCTCTCACATCTCTCCAGGGCAGTAGCCTCAACACTGACCCCTATTTCCGCATAGCAGACTCAAAGCTCCTCAGAACTGACACATTGCCCCGATTGTGCACCTCATCCTTAACACCGGACTTCGTATTGCAAGCCCCCTCGGCTGTATCCTCAATGGTGATGCATCTCCTTGCATTGCATCCTCGCCACAAATAGGAAGCGATGCATAGTACATATTCAGCACGGATCCTTGCTATGGTCCATAAACCAAACTGGAAGGTACTGTGTTTGGCAGTTCTAACTGGGTCCCTATAGCTGGCTCATGCTGCATCGTGGTCAGCATGAACATGTGAGTTTGTCCTGGTCAGGCAAAATCAGATATCCACAGTTGGCACTTTGTGCTTTTTGGCGCTATTTTTACTGAAATCTATTAAACTGCATATTTCCATCTCTACCGATTGGATTTTTGTGTTTTTTATTTATTAAAACAAAGATCTATTCTAGTAACGTGGATCCTATGTGTGTGCGGTACACACTTTGTTACTGTTTGAAGTGTTGCACAAAAAGTTAAGCCTGACTGCTCTGTGCCAAGCTACCAGAGGGTTGAGCACAGGGATAATTTAGGGTGGGCTTGTGCCTCACCCTGAAAAAGATTGTGACTGCTGCTTGATTAGGGATCACACCCCAGCCAACCAACAACCCAATTTCTCAACACCCTCAAATGGTGAAATTCACTGCACTTAGATAGAATTGCATTTTAAACTCTAAGCTGGTTAAGCACGTGGTATGTGCAACACAACTTTATGTGCATCAGTGGCATATTCCTAATATGTTTGGCTATGACTTCATGTGCCATAGCTATTGCACTGCTACCTATACTTCTGTGCAAATATATTACATCAAAATATTTTGATCACAATGACATTCTCTGAAAATGGACTATATAACAAACTGACAGTCAGTAGAGGCAACATAGAAATATATTCCAGTGTAAGGCATTTTGTTACATAATCGAAACATTTTTTTTTGTTGATATAAAAACGTTTAAACACATGACAATAAAACAGAATAAAAAGTAAAAGGAAAATACAAAAAATAAATGTAGCAACATGTGAAGAAAATAGATGATCTAAAATATGACACAATTAGTAAATCTCTATCCATCATCTCCCAATTAAGGCCAAATTGTATCCTCTAAATGATGCTGTCACTGCACCACCTACAGCCAACGCACAAACAATGCCACCTAACCTAGCTAACATGTAATGAGACCTGGTCACTTATGCCCAACTGCCATTACTATCATAATATGAATTTTGGCATCTATAAACTCACTGCCACTGTTTGATACAGCACTGTTGCCATAGTTAATTTGCCATTAAGCACACAATTCTTCCAAATAATTGTTGTTCTTAGCAGAACACGCACACAATAAAATTACTAAGAACCTTTTCCACATTTTACTTGACAATTTAGGAAAGGACTTTTGCAGTGGGGCAGAAAATCCCTAGAAACACACTAGAAGTGGGACATACAGGCATATAGCCTCAGATAAACTGAAACAGGAAGTGGGAAACACAAGACAGGTCCTGTTAGACATACATACAGTGGGAAGGAGTTCCACACGTACAGAGGTTAGGGGACAAAAAACAATATATATATCTTTATGAAAATAAAAGTGTAATTTCAAGAGACCGAAGGACAAAAGACTGAAGGGGAGAACTCTGAATGATTGACAGAACATAGACGTATTAACAAACCAGCCAAGATATGGGGAAGGGCAGTCATAAACACATAACAAGAGCAATGACAGCGATAACGATGGAAGCACAGAATAAACACAAATGCACAATACTAGGAATACTAGACAGAAATTCAGACACTTGAAATATAAGACACAAGCACTGGAAATGAAAACTAAAGAGAAAGAAGCCAGCAAAGTTTAGTCTTTGCTATCTTATGACGAGCTATCACTCTGAGATAAATGTGCCTCCACTCCAGTTACTATCATGAAATATTGCCCCATTAGTATTGGGCTTACTTTATCTGCGTCTTATGCCATTATTCCTTCAATTGCCATCAAGTCTCAGATAGGATATTCTCTTCATCCACACCTACATCTATGGGCTATTTTTAAAATACACTGATAGGGAGGGCCACTTCATCATCAGGGAACCTGCATCAGTTATGTAGTGTTTCAATCTTTAAAAAATGCAATAAAATCCAAAGGCCCTAAAACAGAAGAAATCGGGGGATACAGATAGCACAAATAAAATCTATTACAAATAAGCTAAAAAATCAAGATAAAAGTAATCCTTAACAAAAAGAGAAATAAGATGCAACAGACAGATAGAAAAATATCAGGTCAAGGGGAAGAAATACCACCTGGCACAGAAAGCTGAATTGTACCCAGAAAAAGTACCTCCTGGTCAGTGTTGATCATGCTAGCAGGTGTGCCTTCTTTTTATGTGATAATCTTGGGCTGGAGCCTTTGTAAATTAAATGAATATACATTTAATTATTTCCAAAGCAAAATATTGTGAATAATATTGGTACAATAGAGTTCAACATTTTAGGGAGTGTAGAGCATTTTTCTCCATGAAAATCAGAGATAACAATTTTAGGCACAAATATATTCTACTATGAATAATGTTGCCTTTTTTAGAGACAGGAGATAAAACACATCAAAATTGCGATGCAAGAGAAAATGTGTGTTGTTGGCATGTTTGAAAGAAAACCATACATTTTGAACTTTTGCAACGGGTGAAAATAGTAGCTTTGCTTAAAAACACAAACAGAAAATTACAAGCCAAACTAGCTAGTCATCCCTGTTACTCACATTGCTGGTGTGCTTTATTTCAGCCTGTCTTCAAATTCCCAAATGAAAGGAGAAAATCTGACTTCAGAGGAACTGTTTCTGATAGTAGGGTTTTCGGATCTTCCTCTGCTGCAAGTTCCACTTTTTGTAGCATTTACACTCATTTATGCCATGACACTGATTGGAAACCTTTTTGTTATGTCAATAATATGCTCCAGCTCACACCTGCACACCCCAATGTATTTCTTCCTGATGAATGTGGCTTTCGTTGACATCACTTACATTTCAGTCACTTTGCCACATATGCTGACACACTTCTTTCACAAAGGTACACTCACTTCTCTCACCGAATGTCTTCTACAGATATATTTCTTTGTCCTCCTGGTGGCGACAGAATTCCTCATCCTCACAGTTATGGCTTTTGATCGGTATGTGGCCATCTGTTATCCCTTACATTACATGAGCATCATGAACAAAATTATGTGTATGCGTCTGGCCGCTGGAAGTTGGCTTGGTGGTATCTTGATCCCTCTACCACACACTGTAATAATCTCAGGGCTCTCCTACTGTCAGTCCCACACCATCAACCACTTCTTCTGTGACTTGACTGCCCTGATGAAGCTATCTTGCACCAGCACCCACGTTATTGAGACACTGCACTATGTTCTTGGATGTACTTTTGTACTGTTACCCTTAATTATTGTCTTCACATCTTAAGTCAAGATTGTCTCAGCGATATTAAACATGAAGTCTATAGAGGGGAGGCGTAAGACCTTCTCAACATGTGGTTCGCACCTCATCATGGTTATCTTATTCTTTGGGTCTATTTCTTCTACGTACATGAGACCAACTTCCAAAGTTTCCACAGAAGAAAACAAGATCTTGTCTTTACTGTACACAGCTGTTCCTCCAATGTGCAACCCCATCATTTATACCATAAAAAACAAAGGATTTGCAGATGGCCTCAGGAAGAGAAAAAAGCAATGTTGATTATAGGACTAAAACAACTCACCATTTTTACAATTCTATTAAACTGCAAGGTCAAAATGTAACTGTAAACTGTGCCAGGTGTTTGGGTGATCCATCATAGCACTAATATCATGCACATAAATTAGGGGTAGCCAGGAGCAACTGCTCCTGTCTCTCTTTCCCTTTGTTTCCCCTTTGCTCTGCTGTTACCACCCCTGGTCTCAGGAGCCATAAAGGCAGTAGTATACAGATGGAAATAGAGTTCACTCGGTCTTGTTTACTTTCTTTAGTTTCACCTCCATGTTTTTCCTCTAATAATTCAGAAGCAAATATATTCCCCTTTTATTTCAGAGTTGAATACATTAGGGACTTGGGAATACCAATAAATCACAGAGATGAACATCTAGAAACTGGATACTTTAGAAAAACAGTCTGGAATTAGATCATCAATTCCCTTTTAGTCAAGACTTCCCCTCTCATCCATTATATAGGTGGACATTGCCAAAATGTTAGTTTTCCGACAGTTCCTGTCCCACTTTTTGCCCATCGCTGTTGTCTTGAAAAAAAAAGTGTTCTTAATGGAGATAAATAGCCTTCTCACATCCTTAAATTGAGCAACCAGGAGAAAAAGACTGGCCGCTGCTGAGAAGATGAGGCCCTTAAGTGTAATGGGTGGGCCTAATTTGGAGGTTTTGTATTGTGCAGTGCAGTGATTTTGGCCAATGAGATGGATTTTGGAAGCATGGAATCAATAGATTTTAGAAGATTGCTAAAATGTTCCCTGGGGCAATTGACCGCTGCCGAAGGTGCCAAGAAACAGAGTTCAATACTTTAGTCTCACCTTGGAGACAAGTTTACCTGCCTTAACAGACTATTATTTTATTTTTTGCAAAAATAGTCTACTATATATATGCAAAGAGGGGTTTTCATCCAGGCCTCTTCATCCAATGGTCTGTTGATGTGTAATTCACATTTTGGTTACACCCACCTGAGTACACAACATCGGCCAGTGGGACGGCCAGCTTCAGCTCGTGCCTCTTTTTACAATGTGTGAAGGCATTTTGCCTCTGCACAGTGTTCTGGTTCGCCAAAATGGATCCCCAGTTAGTGCTGTGGGTGTCATCCTAAAGTTTAATGTCCTAATTAAATATATTATTACTATAAACTTCTTTTATTTATTTTTATTCCTCTTACGGAGCTCAACAGAACCTCACTCGCTGCTATTGGGCGGCTCACTGGATTTAATTTTTAATTTGAATTTACCCTTAAAAGCAGCAGCGAAGATGGCTGGAAAGCATTTCAAAGCTGCTCTCTAGAATGCAGGTCCTGGCTAATCAAGGGGAAAGGTATTTGGTTTTTACTGTTTTTTCAAAATACCAACTTCTTAAAAGGAAACAAGGAAAAAAATATTTTAAAAACACAACCAAAACAGGATATATTGTCATCTATCTCTTTGATACACACACCCTACTATTTAAGGCTAGCATCACTGAGACCCATTTTTATAGGTTCCAAAGCAGGGCTGGCCATCTTGCACACCACTCTGGTGAGGCAAAGTGAAAGAAAGTAGTATTCTGACAAGCATATTCCATTTCCTATAACCGGAATGATGTTTGGTTTTAATATCAGGGCATGTAAAACTGAAGTCCATTGATCTGTGTGGACTGACAAGGTGCCACTGTTAAGGTAGGACTGCACTTTCTAAGATGCTGTGCATGTCTCTTATTTTATGTCCCCTAATAAAGTGCTGTAGGTTCATCAAGGCATTGCAGCTCGCTGCCTGAAGGTGACCGTTTTTTATGAAGGAGTTGTTTAAGAGTGGTCACAACAAAGTCTTTGAAGACTTTAAAGCAGCATTGTATGAGTTTCTTGAATGTTCAGAGAAGTGTGACCAGAGATTTAGGGATTGTTTTGTTTACCATGAAACTTTTCAGTTTACCTGTTTTTGCCTAAATTGTGTCACAAGCTCCATGATTCATTAGCAAGGCTGCCAAGTCTATAAGAAGGACTGCCACACTCCCAAAGCTTTCTGAATAATCCTTGTGTGTATTACTTCAGGGCTTGGAAGTCTAAGCTCTGAATGCCAATATTGAACAGCCACATAGGTGGCACTGGCAGGACATGGTTCCCCCTGACACAATGAGAGTCACCGTCTTTTATTCCTCTTTCTGTTGTATTTTCAGAGGGGCTCTTGGTGAGGCTACACTCTCTGACAAGGAATTCCATCTCCCTCAGTAGACACTGCCAGGATTTTGTGGTTATTAAGTTCACGTTGCACTGCAGTATGAGGGGTTTATATATATTAAATAGTTTGCATATAATAAGCATTAACACAAAGAATAGATAAAATAACCCTCTGCCTTCCTTGTAAGCTGAATTTCTAATGCTGTTGTTAACTGTGTTTTAGTTTCCTACTTTCTTACAAGAAGAAAGCTTTTCTTTTGTTGTAAAAAATGTAAAATGTGTTAATGAGTATAAAATTAGAGAAGACACCCTGCCGGGCACAGGCTGGCCTCAGTATCTCACTTTATTGCAGATAATGCAAGTTTGAAGGGCACTGAGAGAAGCTGTATTGTGGAAGGTCCTGACAAGCTATCCAGCATATAACTGTGCACATTTATTTCACCTGACTGGATCATTGCATGGGCAGAGTGTGTAGATGTATCAACTGTTAGAATTGTGTGATTCACGTTATTCAAAGTAGATTAGAATCAGACTGGGTTTCGGTGCAGCACATTGCACAGGAAAAGATTAGGGGTGCTCTTAGGAGATCCGACCTTCTTTACACATTCCTTTGGTGGCGATCTTCTCCTGGCTCGACCTCTCCTTTTATATATGAATTTGATTTTATTTGAACTACATATTTTATCAAAAGTAAGTTTATGGTATTTCCTTCTACAATCCATTAACCTTTTTTAGAACATTTGGATATCGAGAGCACATTGAAGAAACAGAGCAGCAGCAGCCTATATAAACTGGTATAAGCACCCATCCTCTCCAGAATACATGGATTGGGCAGGTGTAGGAAAGTCCTCCTTTTTGCCCTGGTCACCCCCACACTTTTTGGACAGGTACTGGTGGTTACTGACTCTTGGCTGTGCCCCGGGTACTGCTTACCAGTCCCAGGGCCAGTGCTCGGTGTAAAATGGATATGCAAATTAGGCTAATTATAATTGGCTAAGTTAACCTACCTTTAAGTCCCTAGTATATGGTAGGGCATGTAGGTTTAGGGACCACAGCATAGGTGGTGCACCCATAGGTGCACTGCTGAGCTGCCCAGTGTCATTTTAAAGGCAGGCCTGCCTTGCTGGCTGCTTTTAAATTAAAGTTATATGCAACTTCGACTTTGGAATTAAAAGTAGTTCCAAAGTCTTAAACTACCTTCTTTTTACATATAAGTCACCCCTAAGCTGTGTCCTATGTGCCCCTAGGGCTGGGTGCCAAGTAACTATGAGCAGGGACCTTATAAAAATAGTTTTATAAGCCCTGGTGAGGTAAAAACAGCCACATTTGTTTTCCCCTCATTGTAGTGAATGGCCTCCATAGGCTAGAATGGGGAGACTTTATTTTAACTTTTAAAGTCCCCTTAAATGATGGATACCAAGAGTTTGGTATCAAATTAATTGTTATAGTAAACCCCACAACTTCAAATTGTTTGATTTAATATAACTTGATCAGGTAAAGAGTTTTAAACTTTACCTGAAAAGTTGCCAGTTTCAGCCCTGCATTGTTTTTGCTGCTGTGCTCTGATTGACCAGCCTCTAGCAGCCTGGCCAGGCCGCCTTGATGAGGTGTGAAGTGGCCTGGCTTTACACAAAGGAATGTGCCTGTGGGAGGGAATCTCCCATCAGCAGATGGTGAGGCAGGAAGGGGGAGGGCTGCCAAACTG
Source organism: Pleurodeles waltl (assembly GCF_031143425.1). Classification (NCBI taxonomy): domain Eukaryota; kingdom Metazoa; phylum Chordata; class Amphibia; order Caudata; family Salamandridae; genus Pleurodeles; species Pleurodeles waltl. Next base: position 20,342,962 of record NC_090446.1, on the reverse strand, counting down.
GTCTTCAAAGGCAGAGAAGGACATTTGGAGCAACCAGCAACACCCCCACATCCTGCAACCCCAGACAACTAGGTGCCCCCTTGATTAGATTAGGAGAGGGCAGGAGAGGGGTGTGTTTATGATTTTTAGCCACACCAGTGGGTGGGCTCAGCCAGATGTAACCTCCAAAAATCAGATTCAGCCATGATGGATTTTTGGAGAATGTTGACTCCTGGGATTGATTTTTGCCACACTTCCCAGGAAGTGGTCATCACAGGGGGAAGGACCCTGCACCTGATTGGAGAAACAGGGCCCCCCTGCTTTTCACCCAGGAGCAAGGATAAAACTGGCAGACGTGCACCCACACCTCAGATCCCCATCAGATTCCAACAAGGAAGAACCAAAGGAGAAGAAGTACTTTCCTGCTGGACCCAGGGCCTGCACCTGGAACCTGCACTCAGAAGGACTGCACCAGCTGCACACTTAGTCTTCACCACAAGAAGGACTTTGCCTGGCTTCAACTGGTTCAAGGAGGGACTCCCTGTTTGCCACAGGTGAAAAAGTGCTATCCAGAGTCCCCTGCACCAACTCCTGAAGAAATCAACCAGCTGGCCACTGCCCAGTGGCCAAAAAGGAGTTTGCACCAGGTGCATTCTGAGAGTTGTAGTCCGCACCCCCAAGGACCATCTCAGAACTTCTGGACCATTGGGGTGAGCTGTGGACCACAAAATAACCTTAAAAGGACATCTGGGAGAAGCCCCAGAAGTCTGGAGAAGTTTGGAGAACTTTTGTAAAAAAGCTCCATAGAGGGACCGACCCCCAGCGGCAACTGTAGCTGGCTTGCCTCAACCGCGACCCGGCCTTATTTGCTGGTTCGTCCCGGTAAAGAAAATCTCTGAAAAAGAGACTAGGTATGTTGTGTGCTGTTGGTCTTGTGTTTGGCTCACGAGTTGTGAGCCGAATGGGGATGGTGGAATGTGGCCTCGAGGGTTGGAATGCGGGAGGTGCGGCGGCTCGAGGAGGGTATGCGGGAGGCGCAGAGAGTGAGGAAGGGCAGTTGGAGTGGAGCTGGGGACGCACTGTGGAGGTGGTTCTTCGCTACATGAAAATAAAACCGGAATTTATCCCTACCTTGTGCGATGTCATATCTGTTTGAGCACAGCATAATATTGGCGACGAGGAGTCTTCGCTGAACCACCTCCGAACCTACGCTCAGTCAACCTCTTTCAAGGGGTTGCAGCGCCATTAACGGATCTCCGGCGAAGGTGAGATCTGTTTCTTCGAGGGTACGAGTCACGAAGAGACTTTTGGCTGGATTGCTGTGATGTTATGGAAAAAAAAATTACACGCGCTCTAATACGCGTTTAGGACATAGCGTGTATTGAATTGAAGATTTGTTTATTTTCAGTCCCCAGCCACGAGTGCTGCCTCGCTCAAAATCTTCACGCGCACTCTCCTGCAACTGCCTGTGCGGAGGGTGTTTGAGCAACTGAGTCTTACAATTCAGGAAGTTTTCTCATAAAAAAAAAAAAAGAGACATTAGATGGAAAGGAAGGTGAATTTCCTTTAGAAAACGGACTAGTGGCTTGAACATTGTCAACGAGGAGGTTGCAACTAGTGGCTGTATGTTTTATTTTCTTGTTTTTGGTCAAGATTTGTTTTCAACAATTTTTTGCTCCAACTCAAGCTTTGTATTCTGGTCAAAAGTTGTTCAGAATTACATCAGAAATTCCAGTGAATGTGTTTTATAATTTTTTTCAACTTCAGAACGATTTAATTTTATTTCATATATATGCAGTCAGTCTCTGCTCCTCCTCCATTTCTTGATACACCTGGTGAACCACCAGTGTCATGGTCTCAGTGGTTCGATGCTTTTGAGACTTACTTAGGAGCCATTGGGGCATCACGATATCGACCTGAAAGGAAGACGTTTTTGTTGTTACATTCGCTGGGATTTGAAGGCCGAGAGACCTTGAAACACCTTCCTGAAATTGAAATGTCAGATAATGAAGAATTGGATGAATATCAGGATACAGTGAAGAAGCTGATTTTGAGATTTGATAAACAACCTAGGGGCCAGATGTAGGAAGGAAGCAATTTGCGACTTGCAAATTGCGAGTCCCTGCGACTCGCAATTTGCAAGTCGCAAATTGCTATGCAGTACGGTGTCTCAGACACCGACTGCAACTCGCAATGGGGTCGCAATGACCCACCTCATGAATATTCATGAGGTGGGTCGCAAATTGCGGCCCCATTGCGAGTATAGGCACTCGCTAACATGGAGGCCTGCTGTAGCCAGCAGGCCTCCATATTAGCGACCTGCTTTTCAATAAAGCAGTTTTTTTTTTTTTTTAAATGTAGCCCGTTTTCCCTAAGGGAAAACGAGCTGCATTTAAAAAAAAAACGAATCCTTTTGTTTCGGTTTTTTCAGGGCAGGGAGTGGTCCCTTGGACCACTCCCTGCCCTGAAAAAATATTTTGGGGTCCAGTCTCAAACTGGAAGGGGTCCCATGGGGACCCCTTCCAATTTGCGAGTGGGTTACCATCCACTTGAAGTGGATGGTAACTGCGACTCCATTTGCGACCGCGTATGCGGTCGCCAATGGAGTTGCATACCACTGCGACTCGCAAATAGGAAGGGAACACCCCTTCCTATTTGCGATTCGGAAATGCATTTTGCGAGTCGATCCCGACTCGCAAAATGCATTTCTGCATAGGAAACACGCATTTGCGAGTCGCAAACGGCAAAATTTGCCGTTTGCGACTCGCAAAGTGTTTCCTACATCTGGCCCCTAGTCTTGTTGTTTTGCGCCACAAATTCTTCAAGAGGGTCCAGCTACAAAATGAATCGATACATGATTTTGTTAGTGTACTTCGTAAATTGTGTGCACAATGTCAATTTGGTGCATTTCGTGATCAATTAGTCAGGGATCAACTCATTGGGAACTGTTATGACAGACATATTCAACAAAGACTGCTTACGATGGGTGATCCTTCACTTGAGGAGGTTATAAAGCAGGCAAAAAGCATTGAGTTGGCCCAAGTTTCGCTTAAAGAACTTTCGTGTCAACGCAAGGAAGATGACAAAGTTGGTGTCAATGTTGTCACATCACGCAAAGAACTCAAGGCTAACGAAAATCAGTTTTTCAAATGTAGCAATATTTGTTTTAGATGTGGGAATGTTCCACATTTGAAAGACTCTAAAGGGTGTCCTGCTAAGAATGTTATTTGTCACAAATGCGGGCGGACGGGCCACTTTGCTAGAGTGTGTCAGAGTGTCAAGAGTGACAAGAATGTTAAAATCAGCAATGTGTCTGCAATCTGTGAAGGGTCGAATCAATGTTTGGAAAATGAATTCCGTGACATGATTGTGGTTGTCACAGATGAGCAAATTTCATTGAATGATTTTGAAAAGTGTGTGGACCCGTATGTTGATATTTGTGTGGGGGATAAAACACTTCATTTGCTTGTGGATTCTGGGGCACGCATTACCATGATAACTTTAGACTTGTACAAGAGAAGGTGGGGTAATAGGAAATTGTTTCCACCTGACAGAGCTCCTGTTTCCTATGAAGGAAAGAGGATTGATTTGGAAGGTTTCATCGAAGATGTTTTGGAATTCAAGGGGCGCAAGATCCATGGTAAAGTGTATGTTGCTGTCAAAGGTCTTAATATTTTAGGCTGGTTCCACCATGGCCTATTTGGGATGGTATTGAGACCAGGTACCACTGAGCAGGTAATGGTGGTTAGGGACTGTGGTGATATGAATTTGTCTACTCTCCATTCGATGTTCCCTAAGGTATTTGGGAAAAAATTAGGTTGTATTAAAGGATTTAAGCATTCTATCAAGGTTAAGGATAATGCGATTCCGATTAAGCACAAGTTAAGAGCGATTCCATTTAGTTTGAGGGAGGATCTCAAATTGGAATTGGAAAAGTTACAATCCTCTGGTGTAATTGAACCGGTTGAATCTAGTTTATGGTTATCCCCCATTTTGGTTGCTCGCAAACGCAACGGTGAAATTCGTTTATGCATTGACTTAAGAAGTCTCAATAAAGAGATTTGGGTAGACTCTTTCCCTTTACCTAGAATTTGTGATCTTCTTGAGAAGCTTAGTGGCGCAGTCTGGTTTTCAAAAATTGACTTGGCCTCAGCTTATCACCAGGTTGTCCTTGATGAAAATTCTAGGCATTTAACAGCTTTCAACACTCCGTTTGGTACTTTCCAATTTCGTAGAATGCCCTTTGGCCTTGCTTCGGCTGCTTCAGTGTTCCAGTGTATTATGTCATTTCTGCTGAAAGATGTCGAGGGGGTATTGGTTTTTCAGGATGATGTTTTGATTTTTGGCAAACAATTACTGGCTCACAATACTGTGCTCAAGATGGTTTTACAGATTTTTGAAGAGAATGGTGTTGTTGTTAAGGAGGAGAAATGTGTATTTTGGAGTAAAGAGATTGACTTTTTGGGACATGTGGTTTCGTCGGAGGGAGTTAAACCTAGACCTGGGCTAGTAGATGCTGTTTGCCATTGTCTTCCCCCTAAGAATAAGGATGAATTATGCTCATTTGTGGGATTATGTGAATTTTATTCTAGGTTTATTCCGAACTATGCTTCCAAGATGAAGTGTCTGTCAAATATGTTGAAGAAAAGTGTTGAGTTTAAATGGGACAAGGATTGTCAGGACACATTTGAATTGGTAAAAGAAGAAATGACTGATGCTAAAGCTTTACATTCCTATGATCCTGTGTTAACGTGTAAAATTATGGTTGATGCCAGCAAATATGGTTTAGGAGCAGTTTTGGTACAGGACACAGAACATGGTGAAGTCACCATCAGCTATGCTTCTAGAGTGTTGAGGGAAGCTGAGGTCAATTATTCAGTAATTGAAAAAGAATTGTTGGCTTGTGTCTGGGCAAGTGAGAAATTCGGGGGTTACATATGGGGCAGAAGGTTTGTTATAGTGACTGATCATAAACCTTTAATATACATAGTTGGGGGGGAAAAAACCAATTACACTACCCCACGTATTGCTCGTCTTACCACAAAGTTGTTGCAGTATAATATGGAGGTTAAGTTTTTGCCGGGGAAGCTCAATGTGAGAGCAGATTTTCTGTCTAGGTTACCTGTAGATGAGTTGGAGTGTGTTGATGCTGAGGATGATAGAGAGGATTGTTTTATTGCTTCGGTGGATCTACCAATGTCCAGAGCCTATAACAAAAATGATTGGGAGGTAGCTTTGGCAAAAGATCCCATTTTGAACCAGGTTAAAGAATTTGTTGTTAATGGGTGGCCAAGTGAAAAGAATGTTCTTTTACCGTTACAACCATTTTGTAATGTTGCGGGTGAGATCTCAATAGAAGATCAGATATTGTTGAGGGGTGAAAGGTGCATTCCCCCGCATGATTTACGTTCGGGTCTGATTAATGTAGCGCATGAAGGACATTTTGGAGCAACTATGACAAAAAGGAGGTTAAGGGAGAGTTATTGGTGGCCATCTATGGACAAAGAAGTTGATATGGTTGTCAAGAGGTGTCAGGTTTGCAATTCAACTGAAAAGGGGTTGAAAGTATCTACTCCACCGTTGCATCCTATTGAAATTCCTGCAAGACCATGGTCTAAGCTGGGGATTGACATGATTGGTCCTTTTAATTTTCTTCCTCACAATTTACGGTATGCGTTTGTTCTCATGGATTATAATAGTAGATGGCCTGAGGTTCACTTTTATGCTGTTCCTTCAGCATTTAATGCTGTGAATTTTCTAAAGGAAGTCTTTTTGCGGGAGGGTTTTCCGGAAGTCATCATTTCTGACAATGGTGTACAATTTGTTAATTCTGAAATGGAGAATTTTTTAAAGCGCTCTGGTATCAAGCACTTGAAGAGTTCATTATACCACCCCCAGACAAATGGTTTGGTTGAAAGGATAAAGCGTGTGGTTAGTGACTGTATAAAGTGGGCTAGGCACAATAATTATGACATACTTGAAGCAGTGAGCACCATGTTGTGGGTTTATCGCTCCACACCTCATTCATTAACAAATGTGTCACCTTTTGAAGATTTAAAAGGACGTAAACCGACCACCGTTCTCTTCCCTTCTTGGTTAGAGAGTTCGCTGAACTGCAAAGGACTGGGTGGTGGTAAAAAGGAATTGGAGTGGGAAAAGGTGAGGTTAAGTCAAGAACGTATGAAGAGGAGATATGATTTGATCAAAGCTACCAAGTTAAACAAGGTGTTTCCTGGAGATTTGGTGCGTATAAAAAAATGTGTGTCTGTAAAAAAAGGTGATGACTGTTTTGGGAAGCCAGTCAGGGTAAAGAAAGTTTGTGGAAGTGCCATTATGGTTGAAGATGGCCGATGGTGGAATCTTTCCAGAGTGGTGAAGTTAGCTGATGATTCTGACTTGAGTCTTTGTAATGACATTGATAGGTGTACGAATGAAAGTCCATTGTTACATGGTCAAAACTTACATGACTCGAATACTCAAAAGTCGGTCTCACATTATGAAGGACATTCTCCACGCAGATCTTCCCGTGAAAAATTTTTGCCATGGAAATTAAGAGCAGATCAATAATTTGTTTTTGTGTGTTTTTGTTATAATTAGTGCTAGTGTTTTATTCAATAGTTCTTATTGTTTTAGTAGTAGTTATTGTATGGTTTTGTTTTAAGCTTAAGTCAAAAAAAAAAAAAAAAAGAAAAGAGAGATGTGGTATGTTGTGTGCTGTTGGTCTTGTGTTTGGCTCGCGAGTTGTGAGCCGAATGGGGATGGTGGAATGTGGCCTCGAGGGTTGGAATGCGGGAGGTGCGGCGGCTCGAGGAGGGTATGCGGGAGGCGCGGAGAGTGAGGAAGGGCAGTTGGAGTGGAGCTGGGGACGCACTGTGGAGGTGGTTCTTCGCTACATGAAAATAAAACCGGAATTTAATCCTACCTTGTGCAATGTCATATCTGTTTGAGCACAGCATAATAAAGTCCAAAGGTAAAAAGTTGACCGGGACCTCCCAGCCAGCGTATCCGAGGAGGGCTCCATAGACGTCAGATCAAGATCCAGGTTTACCCCGGTCGAAGGATTTTCACCTCGAAAAAACGACTAAGTCCGAAGGTAAAAATCTCCACCGAGGATTCCCGCATCGCGTATCCGGAGAAAGGCTCCATGAGGTCAGATTGGACTGGCAGGTTCGTCCCGCTGAAGAAAATCTTCGAAAAAGAGACTAAGGGGGTCATTCCGACCTTGGCGGGCGGCTACCGCCGCCCACCAGGCGGAAACCACCATGCGGCCGCCAATGCGGCAGCACTAACGCGGCCCCCATTCTGACATTCCCGCTGGGCCGGCAGGCGCAAACCAAGTTTCCGCCCGCCGGCCCAGCGGGAATGAGGCCGCAACATAGGAGCCGGCTCCGAATGGAGCCGGCGGTATTGCGGCCGTGCGACGGGTGCAGTTGCACCCGTCGCGCTTTTCACTGTCTGCTATGCAGACAGTGAAAAGCTGTCCGGGGCCCTGTTAGGGGGCCCCTGCACTGCCCATGCCAATGGCATGGGCAGTGCAGGGGCCCCCAGGGGCCCAAGGACACCCCTTACCGCCAGCCTCTTCCTGGCGGTGAAAACCGCCAGAAACAGGCCGGCGGTAAAGGGGTCATAATCCCCAGGGCAGCACTGCTTGCAGCGCTGCCCTGGCGGATTATCACCGCTGGGGCAGAAACGGTGGAAAACCGCCGGCCCCGGTGGTGCGACCGCGGCTCTACCACCACGGTCGGAATAGGGAAGGAAGCACCGCCATCCTGTTGGCGGTGCTTCCGTCATTCTTGCCCTGGCGGTCTCGGACCGCCAGGGTCAGAATGACCCCCTTAGTGTGAAGGTAAACTTTTAACCGAGGCCTCCCGCGGCCTGTAGCCGAGCAGGGCTCCATCGCGGTCGGCCTTAAACTTTGACTTTGCCCCGATCGAGGTGCAACCAGATGACCCGATTGGCGCTTTTTGTTTCTAGGCGCTAAAAAAACAATAATTCTTTAAAAATTCATATCTCCGGTTCCCCTTATCCGATTTTATTCGTTTTTGTGTCATTTTAAAGATAAAAATATAATCTATTGCTATAAATTGGTTTTAGATTTTTAAACTGTTTCCTGTGTTTTATTTAATTACTGTTTTGTGATATTTGAATGATGCTTTACACTCTGTCTCCTACGTTAAGCCTTGACGCTCGTTGCCAAGCTACGAATGGTTGAGCTGGGGTTAATTTACTGAGACCTAACTGGACCTTAGTGGAGGTTAGTGGCCTATTGCTAAGTGTAGGTACCTACCTGCCCTTATCAATAACCCATTTTCCAACAGCAGAGGAAAGTGAAAGGCAAGGGCCATGCAACAGGACACATGAAGCTTTCACCCTTCCCTACTCCTGTAGCTGTGTCACTGGGGATAGGTAGGGTGGAGGCGTGAATGCTGCTCAGCTCCCAGGTCTCACTTGTTCGTCTAAACTATGGAAAGCAGTTTTTCAGAGCAGGGGGGAGTAGGGGCTGATTTCTGACAGCCTGCTTGCACAGCTCTTGCTGTGACTCATCAGCAGGTATCAGTCCTGGAACTGTATGTTGTTGTTAAAAGTGAAACAAAGACTTCAGAGCATCACAGTATTTCAACCCCTCAGTCTTCCATACCTTTGTTTTCTCAGTTGTGACATTCTGTTCTCCATGGGTGGATGGTTCTTATAGCTTTGTAGCCCCCAGAAGTGGGCTACACTGGCCATTAAATGCCCGCTCCCTTGTAAAGGCCCTTCCCTTCGGCTTTGGCCTCTAACAATGGAACGGGCCATTAATGGCCGGTATAGCCCTCTACGGCAGGCTACAAAGCGATAAAAAACCTTTATGGTATGAAACATTCACAGGCTCTGTCTTCCTTGGAGCCAAACGCGCTTCATGTTTATTCATCTTCATGATTTGTCGAACATCCTCGGTTCTGAACTCTGATCATTCCAAGTAGCACTTTATGGTCTGTCAATTTTCCCTTGAAAAAGCGCTTACAGTTGTTTCCCAGTTGCATGTAAATCCCAAAATCAGATACTTGTTTTATTGCAATGCTCATGTGATATTTTTCTTGGCAATTCACTGATGTTTGATTACAGATGGGATTAAGTGTTAGAGCATTTTCTTTGCAGCTTTACTGCCTCATTGTGAATTCTCCTCATAGTGTCTGCTGCTCCCCTGGGCTCTGCTCTCTCAGAGCAGCTCTGGCCGGGCTCTTATCTGCTCGCACCCTCTCCTGACTCTGAGGCTGCAGCACACATATGCTGGAGCTGTACTGGGGTCAGGAACCCGGAAGTAGAACTGTCAAGACCTTTCATTGTATGATGAGATTGCCCTGAGCCAGCACATCAAACACCTCTGACGCCGTCCTATGGTGCTTGCAACAGCTGGAGGTTCTGTGAACGCTATTCTTCAAATAGTTAAGGTGAATGGTATATTTTTACAGCAAAATTTTGATCCCTGCCTTATTTTAGGTCTTACATACAGACATGTTACCAAATTCAGTTTAAAAAAACGAATACAAAATAAACACATTCACTCACAAACACATAGACACAGGCATATATACATCTATAACAGAGCAATTGCTCCAATTTAATTAAGGAAAAAGAGAATTAGCTTTTATTTCCTTGAATCTGTTTTCTAACATAAAATGATCAGCAGACAGGAGATATTTATGGCATCATTTTTATTTTTTGCATGTTTTGGGCCATTACAGAGAAAATAGAATCATGCATGTTTCTACACAATATGAACCATAACATTTTATTACTCTGACTTACAATAAACTGATTCTAATGTATTCTGTTCAAATATCCTTTTATCCAAATTACTAAACGATTTTTGATGTGTTTAATTTTGCGTCTCCGATTCTGCTTTTATTGTTAATCATGAAATAGCAAGACACCAAGGATGTAAGAAATTTGTTGGAAGTGTAAATGTGTGACCATGTATTATAAAAAATAAAATATAATTTGTCCGCAAGTATATTCCAAGTCACCTTGGAGATGCCTCAACTCATAAAATATCTCAGCCTTCAAACTTATTCTGCTGTATGATCTTTAAATTTAAATAGAGGAGGCTTTAGTGGAGTACACTTCAACCTTTGGCTTTTTAAAGTGACATTCAAGTGGCAAGTAGCATGGGCCAATGGGCTACACGCTTCAGCCCTTGACATTCTAAATTGTAAGTGGCAGCATTTTGAGTGTGATGTGCAAATCGATCTAAGGATGACTTCTTAAGTGCCAGGGCTGGTGCGGCAATCTCTGCTTTCATTTGTGCTTTACATTTTTGTTTATTCTTTAGGTGGTAGCATGTTAACTTTTTACTGCTTTCACAGCTTTAATGTCTATTGCAAGAACCTGCAAATATAAGATAAAAAAATGTAAATTTGTCAAGGCCAAAACTAAATGCTTTGTCAACGCTTGTTACCATATGGTGTGGGGGTGCTCACAGATTCTGATGTATGGGTCATCTGCTGTTTAAGTTACTGGGGAGATTGTAGGGAAGGCGATGTCTCTATTTCTTCGTGTGTTACTTGCAGGTTTCAACAGCACTAAAGAATGATCATCGTTTTACAGATCTCGCATTATGGCTGGCCAAGAGGCACATAGCGATGGGGTGGACATCATCGCTAGTAGATGTACAGAAGTTCACAGTGGTGGCTCCGGTTACAATTGGCCAAACCAGACAATCTTCCGCCGTAGTGGGAGGAGATAATAAGAGTGCGCGGAGCTGGAAGTGTAGTGTGTGACCTGTTCATACGGTGATAGGAGGTGCGGGCGGTGCACTGAATGGCGTCTGGTGCGAGATGCACACACACCCTTGAGAATTATGTTACAAAATTAAAGCAGACACAGACACAGTGGTATAGTTTGAATATGGGGATGTTTCTTTAGACATGGGGACTGCTACTAAACAGATGGGATGCCTCTAGGATGGTGCTGCCTTGGGTGAGCGGTGAGGGTTAATACAGTTATTGTTGAATTCATCATTTGATAAGCTCATTGGGTCCAGCAGCCTTGGTGCCATTAAGTTGAAAGTGTGCTTGTGAATTCGAAATAAGACCAGCCAAGTGAAAAGCTATATTTGTCTTCAAAAAAATGAAATGTAGTAAAGAGCAATTTAAAAAATGGCAAGGATTGTTATAGATTCTGAAAAGAAAAACATTGTGGGTCATTATGACCTGCCGCCCGCCAAGATCGGATCGCCTGGCAGCCCCCAATCCGGCCGCACTCCCGCCGCGGCCATTTGGAGATCCCCGCTGGGCCGGCGGGCGGAAACCTGGTTTCCACCCGCCGGCCCAGCAGGGGATCACGGCCGCAACACAGGAGCTGGCGGTGTTGCGGCTGTGCGACAGGTGCAGTTGCACCCGCCGCGCTTTTCACTGTCTGCTATGCAGACAGTGAAAAGCTCCATGGGGCCCCGTCAGGGGGCCCCGCGACGCCCCTTTCCGCCAGCATTTTCCTGTCGGTTCAAACCGGCAGGAAAAGGCTGTCGGAAAGGGGACTCGTAATCCCCTGGGCAGCGCTGCTAGCAGGCTGCCCAGGCGGATTATCACCGCCGGGGCAAATGTGGCGGAATACCGCCGGCCCCGGCAGTGCGACCTCGGCGCTTCCGCCACGTTTGTAATAGGCCAGGAAGCACCGCCAGCCTGTTGGCGGTGCTTCCGTCATTTTAGCCCTGGCGGTCTCGTACTGCCAGGGTCAAAATGACCCCCATTATGTTCTAATAATTTTTACAATCTAAAATGCAGTCATTTTAAAGTTAATAAAAATAGAATTTACTGCACATAATCTCTAGCATTGTCCACAAATAAACAGTTGAATGTCACAGATATCTCACAGACTGTCTACCATGATGTGCCTGCAAGCAGAAATATGCACATGTAGCCCTCAAAATAATAGTAGTTTTGGTCCTACAGTGTACTTCAACTAAATACTTCTCTAATACAAAAATTTAGAATTTCCCCCTGTCAGGTTGAATGCGACCACAAAATCTTGAAATCGAACCAATCATACTTTAAATGTGTCTAAACTACACATTTGATAACAATAATACTTGTAGCATCACCCTCACTACAACCACAGTGTATTGGATTCTCCTTAGTTTTAGTGGGACCCAGGAGATAGCTTAGCCCTCTGGCTTGCAGGCCTGTACCCCCGTCATCTAGTGACTTTTAATCTCCTTAGCCTGCTCTGTTTTAGTGCATGTGTTTAATTATTTCTTCCCAGTTGGCTCCTATGTTTATAGTTAGGAAGTTGTTTTGATTTCATGTTATCAGTGCCACTCTGTGAAGGTGTCACTATCAGTGTCAAAGACAGGTGATAGACATAGGTATTCACATCATGTCCCTTTCCTACTCATGTGTGACTGGAACGTAATGTACTTTTGGAGGAAAATGTTTTATGTAATTGCCACCCAAAGCATGCCTTCTTATGTACTGTTTGGGAACAAACCTGCGTCAGGGGTCCAACAATATCTGTATAAATACATCTCATGAAGACAAGGATATCAGAGGGATTCCTACCAGAGGCCGTCAACGCTAACCATGCTACATGTCACCTTGATGCAGACCCAGCCTTCGTGTCCTCTCAGAGTCTGATCTAGAGACCTCATTCCAAGGTAACGAGGGTTGGGGGGGCTCTTCTCCTGGACATGGTAGTGGCAGATGAGGTTTAACAAACCTCTCTCTCTTTAGGTTAGAGATTAGCTTCATTATGCTAAGGTATTAGGGTCTATTTCACATCTGATGTGATTGCAAGATGATGGGGCTCTTTTTATTCGTCACTCTCCTCTTTACTATTCTGTTTCTTTCATTGTTCATTATCCAATTCATTGCAGCCCATGCATTTACAGTAGATTGCAGTTTTGATAATAAAACCAATTGAAAACTTTACTGCATCTCCTTCATTGCCCATATGTGACTGAGACTTAATGCTCATGTGGGGAAAGGGTAATCTCTGTTTAACCAAAACTCCCCTGAGATGTAGTACTTTTGAGTTCATGCGTAAAGGCTGCCAAAAATCATCTTTTACTGTTTTGATTTTTGGTGAGGTACTGCTTGTGAGTCGGGAGGGTTGGGGCGACAGTTGCGAATTGTTGTAGTCTTGTCTAGAGCAAGAGTCCAACTGCGACAATAGTCTGCCCCTAATGTAATCTTGTTTTCCATCAAATATACTTACTGTAATGCTAAAACATATTGATATTGGTCTGGACTGTCTTTGTGTGTAGCATGGTGTGATTTAACATTATCTGCATCACTGCTATAGTGGGAAGCAGTGTGAGCTTACTCCAGCAGTGGTAGACCTGTTCTTTAGAAATGCACACTTGTGAGCTTACTCCAGCAGTGTCCTGTCACTGCAAGAGTTGACGTCATGGTGAGCTTACACCAGCAGTTTCATGTTTCTGCTATAGTGGGACGTCAGTTTGAGCTTACACCAGCAGTGGTCTCAATCTTCTGTACAAATACACACATGTGAGCTTATTCTCAGCATTGTCCCTGTCACTTCTATGGTGAGGCCAGTGTAAGCTTACTCCAGCAGTGTCCTGTCACTGGTATGGTGGAATATCAATGTGAACTTACTCCAGCAGTGTCCTGTCACTGCTATTGTGGAACAGCAGTGCGAGCTTGCTCCAGCAGTGCTAGGCCCTTAATGTCGAACTGTCCACCTGTGAGCTTACTCCAGCAGTGCCCTGTCACTGGTACAGTTGTCGTCAGTGTGAGTTTACTCCAGCAGTGTCCTGTCACTGGTATAGTGGAATGTCAATGTGAGCTTACTCCAGCAGTGTTCTGTCACTGCTATTGTGTGACATCAGCGTGACCTTACTCTAGCAGTGTATCACTGCTATAGTGGCAGGTCAGTGTGAGCTTATTCCTGCAGTGTCCTGTCACTGGTATAGTTGATGTCAATGTGATCTTACTACAACACTGTTCTGTCACTGCTATAGTGTGACACCAATGTAAGCTTACTCCAGCAGTGCCCTGTCACTGGTATACTTGGCGTCAGTGTGAGCTTATTCCTGCAGTGTCCTGTCACTGGTATAGTTGATGTCAGTGTGAGCTTACTCCAGCAGTTACCTATCACTGCTATAGTGGGAGGTCAGTGTGAGCTTAGGCCAGGACTGTCATGTCACTGGTATACTTGACATCAGTATGAGCTTACTCCAGCAATGTCTTCTGATTGCTATTGTGTGACACCAGTTTGAGCTTACTCCAGCGGTGTCCTGTCACTGCTATGGTGGGACATCAGTGTGAGCTTTCTCCAGCAGTGTCCTCTAACTGGTATAGTGGAACATCAGTGTGAGCTTACTCCAGCAGTGTCCTGTCACTGGTATAGTGGAATGTCAGTGTGAGCTTTCTCCAGCAGGGTCATGTCACTGGTGTAGTGGGACGTCACTGTGAACTTTCTCCAGCAATGCTCTATCTTCTGTAGAAATACAGAAGTGCCACCTCTGACAGTGTAGCTCCCTCCAAAGAGCGCAGCCTTCTGAGTGTGTCTGCACACCCTTACTACTCCGTAGTCAATTCTCAGATTGCATCATTTTGTAGCTATCTTCATTTACAATTACATCTTCATGGTTTTACTGGTCCACCCACTGACTGTGGAGTATTCAATGTGCTAGTTATTGACAATGTGTTGAGCACTGCTAACCAGTGGCAAAGTGCTTTTGCTCACCTTTAATTTATTTATACGTCCCTAGTAAACTGGCACTACAGGTACCCAGTGCTGTAAATGAAATACTAATATGGGCGGCCAGCACTGATTGTGCCACCTCTTACGTAGCCCTTTAAACATCCCTGAGTGTGCAGTTTTTAACTGTCATTTCAACCTTTCAAAATGAGCCTTTTGCCACACTTAACCCTCTTTTTTAATCCATATGTCTTCATTAGGTTAGGCCCTAAACAGACCTTGGAGCAGAGTGTGTTGTTTTTAAAAAGTTGGACATGTACTTTTAAGTTTTACGTTCACTGGTAGTGAAAAATTCCTAAATTTGATTTTCAGCACTGTTAAACCTACCTCTCCCTTAAGATAACATTGAGTTACCTTGTTACATTTAATAATTGGTAACTTCCAATTGGGTGCAAGTGGGATGGTTGAGCTTGGTGTCTAAATAACTGCAATTTAAAACCCTTGCTAATGGTAAAGTTGTATTTTAAGTCTCTTAGAAATTGGGTCTCTAGTTTGCAGAGGTATACACCCTTGTTCAAAAAGTGACCACATTCCTAGTCAGGGTAAGTCACAACACAAATTATCCTGTGCTTCCCCTCTGGTAGCTTGGCACAGAGCAGTCAAGCTTAGCTTAGAAGGCAATGTGTAAAGTATTTGTGCAATAACTCATACAGTAACACATTGAAAACACCACAAAAATACACCAACAATAGATAATATTGATCTGAATAAGATGAAAACAGCATAAATCCAATATGCACAAGTCAAGATACACTTCTTAAAGGTTTAAATGAGTCTCAATCTTTAAGAAATTAGTAGTTCTATCCTTGTAACACACAGTATCCAGGCATGAGTCAAAAATAACGACACACAAAGACTGCAGAGGAGGAGAAGCTTTGAAAATAAGGAGCTGTGTCAGAATTTCCAGTTTGGCACATACGATGTATCGTTTCTTTCCATGCTGCAAGGTGATGCATCAATTTCCAGGAGTGGAGCCTTGGTTCCTCACTGCAATGCAGGGATATTTTGATGCCCAGGGATGATGCATTGAACATCCTTGATGCTCTGATAGAAGGAGCAGGTGCTGTGTCAGTCTGATAGGTGAGAAAGCAACGTTTCAGCTATGAGGCAGTTGCAGCATCAATTTCTGCAGGTGGTGCGTCAAGTTTCAGACACATGAGGATTTCCTGAAGGGGTGAAGTCTTTGTTAGCCCAGGGACGTCTGAAACAGGAGGCTAGCTCAATCCAAGCCTCTGGAGAACACTTTAGGAGGAAGACAGGTTCCTTCCAGCAGAGTCAGGAGCACCAGGCAGCAGGGCAACAAGTAGGAAAGGATTTCTTCAGCAAAGTAGTCCAGGTGAGTCCTTTGGGCAGCCATGCAGTCTTTTGATAGAGTCCCAGAGTAGGTCCAGAAGTGTCTGATTTAGTGGGGTCAGAAACCAAGTTTATAATCCCCAAAATGCCTTTGAAGTGGGGGAGACTTCAAAGGGTGCTTTTGAAGTGCACAAGTTACCCTTGTAGCTCGATCCTGTCTGCCAGGGTCCCTGTGGGGGTTATCAGTCCTTTGTGCGAGGGCAGGCCACTGGACTTTGAAGTGTAAGAGAGAGGCCCTCCACCATTCCTACCCAGGGAGACCCATTTAGTATGCAGATCAATGCAGATATGACTGAGTGTCCTGTGTTTATGGCTGTCTGGGTGGAATGCACAAAGGGAGCTGTCAACCAGCACAGACCAGATGTGGATTGGAGACAGGGTTGTAAGGCACATAAGTGCAGAGAAAAGCCCAATTTCTAAAAGTGGCATTTCTAAAATAATAATATTAAATCCAACTTCACCAGTAAGCAGGATTTTCTATTACCATTCTGACAATACTAAACATGACAGTGTTACTCCTTCCAGATTAGAATATACCACTTAAAAGTACATGAGGGTAGTACTAATATTAGTCTATAAGACAAGCAGGCCTCATAGTAGTGAGAAAGAAATGTGTGGCTTTTTCACTACCAGGACATGTAAAACACATAAGTACATGTCCTGCCTTTTACTTACATAGTACCCTGCCTTATGGGTTACCTAGGGCCTACCTTAGGGGTAAATTATATGTAGAAAATGAGGAGTTTAAGGCTTGGCAAGTAGTTTTAAATGCCAAGTCTAAGTGGTTATGAAACTGCACATTCAGGCCTTTCAATGGCAGGCCTGAGACCTGGTTAATGGGCTACTTATGTGGGTGGCACAATCAGTGCTGCAGGCTCTCTATTAGCATTTAATTTACAGGCATATGGCACACGTACTGTACTTTACCAGGGACTTACAGGGTAATTAAATATGCCAGATGGGTAGGAACCAATGCTACCATGTTTAGGGGAGAGAGCATACCCACTTTAGCACTAGTAAGAAGTAGTGCAGTGTGCAGAGTCCAAAAACCTGCAATAAGACAGTCAGAAAAATAGAGGAAGGCAGGCAAGAAGAGGGGTGACCATTCTAAGACTGTCAGGTCTAACAAAGTCATAATTCTGAAAATGCTACTTTTAGAAAGTTGACATTGTTTTTCCCTACCATTAGGTGACTCTTCCTGGGTCACATGACTAGGTATAGTTGGCTGTTGGTATTTGTGTATTACACACAGTGAGACAAAGTGGGAATAGGTGTTGGCAGGATGGTCCAACTCTGACTTGATAGGGGGGCGGAACTGTCACCTACCACACATGCACATCACCCAGCTCCTGTACTCTGGCCCTCATTGCAACCCTGGTGGTCGGTGTTAAAGCAGCGTTAATACCGCCAACAGGCTGGCAGTAAAAAAAATGGGATTGGCCACTGGGCTGGAGACTTCAGTCTCCAGCCCAGCGGATGTCACAATCCCACCCTCTGGATTATGACACGGCCGACCGCCATGGTTTTCGTGCCAAACTTACCACCACGAAAATCATTGAGGTTTGCACTATCAGTGCCAGGGAATCCCTTCCCTGGCACTAATAGGGGTCTCCCCCACCCCCTCCCCAGAAGCCTCTCCAGCCCCCCCCTCCCTCTCCTGCCCCCTGCACATATACACACCCGCACGCACACCCATATACACACATGCACACATGCATACCCACCATGACCCACGCATGCACACCTACATCCCCACACATTGCAACACACACCAACATACCTTGTCACACACATGCATTCACAACACACAACACTCACAGTCACTCATTCACACATGCATTCAACGCGACTCACACCCTCATGCACGCATTCCAACACATACACATACACTTACCACATACACACAACACCTCCTACCCCCCTCTCCTGTAAGGGAACCTGACTTACCTGCTTGCAGGGGGTCCTCCAGCTGGAGATGGTCCACAGCGCTGCTGTCAGCAGCAGCGTCCGCCAGCAAAACAGCGCCAGGCCGTATTATTGGTCATGATACGGTCGGCGGTATTTTGCTGGCATGGCGGTACTGCTGTCAGCAGCGCCGCCTTAATGCCACCATGACTGTCGGTGGTGTTCTGGCAGCATTCTGGCATTAAACTGTTGGCGGTCATGATACGGGTAGACAGCTGGTAGCCATGACAGCAGTATGTTGCCGGCCACCGCCGTGGCAGTAGGTGGTAGTTACGGCCAATGTTGTAATGAGAGCCTCTGTCTGCTGTGAGTCTTAACCCCAAAGTGATACAAGCTCTTCAAATTCTGGCCGCCCACCTGCCAGCCTCATTGGAATCGATGGAGAGTGTCTCAAAACCCCAAAGAGCCTCCCCGCACAGCTATCAGCTTCATCCAAGCTGATCAAGAGTGACACAAGTACCACCAAGATTTACTTCCGTGCTTCATCGGAACTGAGGCCGGGTGACATAAAGCCTCAGAAAGCAATTACACTCAGTGATTCTGCAACTGGACCTGCCTGGACTTGCATACCAACCTGCCTGAGACCTGCTGGTCTCTGTTTGAGTGAGTCACTGCTCACAAAGGGATGCCTCCCCAGCTCCAAAATAGGGGTGGGCAGTGAGCTCCGCTCCTCTGGTGGAGTTAACAGAATTTATGACACTCAGCGCTCTGCATTTAACTGGATTTTGGGCAAAAACTGCTCTAGCCCTAACAGCGGAAAGGAGCTAACCACATGTGCACTGCAGCCCAGTTATGTGCTACCCAGCACAAGTGCAGACAGTCTGCGCTTCTGCTGCATGGCCCACAACTGGGCTGCAGTGCACACTTGGCTGAAAGAAGACGGCGGCGGTGGCCGGGAGTGGCATCAGAGCTGCTGCAAGCTGCTGCTGAGGGGCTGCATTGGTGCCAGCACCAGATCCAGGCCTCCCTCCTTTTACTGTCTTCAGCAGGATGGGAGAGGGGGCAGACGGAGGCATAGAGCACGGCCGCAGGCAACAGGGACCCAGGTAAGACACTCCTTTGCTTTCTCTTCTTTTTGCACATGGAGCCTTGCACATGTACAGTATTTACACATGAGGGCAGCTGTGCTTAAAAAAAGAAAACTTGCAGTCAGAGCTCCACTTGAAAAGAACCAGTCTCCCCATAGTCCGTGGGAAAGGAAGTGGTGTTATAGGGTACAGTGCTAAGGCCAGCAAGGAGAGCTGGAGACCACGGGAGCATCAGCGACTGAGTGTTAGTCCAGCAGCCCCTGCCAGATAGAGATGTGTGTGGCCTGTGAGAGTGCCTTAGAGCCCAGTTTAAGCAAGGCTAGGCACTTTGGGAAAATACGAGGCTGCTGGTGGTGCGCTGGTTTACTGTTGCTAGTGCTGGGCCCTAAAGAAAGGGTGGTCTGAGGCTGTATGTAAGTGCAGATGAAGCAATTGCAAAGCTGGTACAAGACAGGGGTGTGCTTGGCCCACCGAAGCAAGTTTGTGAAGGAGGGCAGTTGTTGAACCGAAATGTGCAGGTGTGGCTCCAGACTAGTAGGCTGTGTCAGCACTAGGCCTGGTTGGAGTTCACAGAATCAGACTTCATGGATTTCCAGATAGTTGAAAAAAAACTGAGTGGAATTCTACGGAGGTGGAATTCTGTGACATGCGGATTCAGGCCCAGGCCTGTAGTCGGTGAAAGCTGCAGTTCCTGCCCTTGTTTGTGCACCAGTGTACACAAACAATAACAATAACAACAAAAGAAAGAGATGAGGACTTACCTAAGTCTTCCAGGGGGTCCTCCTCTCATCGTCATCTGATGGTGACGAGTCTTCAGCAGCTACTTCCCTCTGGCTTCTGCTCGGGTGCACTCTGCAGCCCAGTTATGGGCAAGAAGCGCAAGCGCAGACAGTCTGCTTTTGCACTGTGCAGCCCATACTAGGCTGCAGCACGAACCTGGTGAGTTCTGCTCCACTGGCGTGGCTGGCGGAGTTTGTGGATAACTCCGTGGTCTGATCTCCGTTAGCTGTGCCAGCGGAGTGGATCTCCCTGCATACCCCTAGTCAGCACAAAAGCCTTGAGGCGGCAGCTTTTGCTGCCGTTTCGGCATACCCCGGTCTGAATGTGCCCAATCTCAGAAGCGCTAAGCAGAGTTGGGCCTAGTTAGTATTACTAACTAGGCCCGAAATGGCTTAGCACTTCTGAAATCGGGTGCATTTAGTGCCAGGGTGGTAGGGCATTTGGAACTCTGGCACAAACGGAATTCCACTTAGTTTTTACCCAACTCCGCAGAATTCCACAGAATAGAACTCAATGCTTTCCACCCACCACTACTCCTAAACCCTTGGCTGGCATGAGAGTGTACTCCTCCCCAAGAAAAAGTGAAAATCCTGAAGTTTGAGCTCCTCAAGACCTGGAATGGGATTATTCACACACAACGCTGCCACCCACAACAACCACAATGAAAAGCTCTGGTTAGAACTGCTCCTTGCACTACTGTGACTACCAGCACCAAAGGACAAAGGGAGAGCCACACTTCGAACTACAGCAATGACAACCAGTGTTGACCATCAATGGAAGCTACAACAATAACTGTTTGTGACACCCAACCAGCTCTTCATGCTACAGAGACAACTTGTGGTGCCCGCCTGCTCTTTGTACTACAGGGATGACCATCAATGATGCACTTTCTGCTCTTTGCGGTCTCATCCACCATGAACAGTACTCTTTGTGACTGATTTAGAAAGTAACATTTCAGGAGGATTAACTGTCAAGATTGAGCCAGTGTGCACTCTGGGGCCCACCCTAACTACTCGGTTCACACCAAAAGGTTTCCTCAGGTCTTTACCCCATGTTGCCAAAAATCGTAATGTCCGAGGCCTGCATTGTGGCAAAATCTTGGAAGTTGCACTGTGTCGTCTAATGTTTGTGCAGCATTGTATCATTAATATCTTTCTGCTGTCTGGTCATTTCCTATCCCGCTTTGAAACCAGACCTTAAATCCCAGATGCCTCAGAGTGGTGGTAATTTTGGGTGTGGCTATGATATAAAATGTGGCCCGCCCAAAAAAAAGCAGTCACTATTCCTCCACCTATCTTGATGCCGGTGTTTTCCGTTTTCCAGTATGCCTGTCTGCGGAATTAGTCTCCATTTAAAGACCACACAAAATTTCCAAGAAGTAGACACTACCAAGACCTGCGAGGTTTCCCTGGGTTTTGACTGCAACTGTGAGACAAACATTTTGGAACTTGCGCTGATTGTACTGATTGTTTACAGAAAGTGGGCTGATGATACAAAGTTTCTTGGACGTGCACTGATCGTGTCAAATGAGTCATCAAAGCACGTTGATCATACGAAGGTCCTGGGACTAGCTCTGATTGTTCTGATCCTTTACTGAAAGCACATTGATGCAACTGGATTTCCTATGGGGTAATAGGTACCCATTCTGAATGTTGGTTGAAGCAGTGACGTCCCTGTGTAACTAACTATACAACCATTCTTGTGATTTCCTGGTGCAGTCAACACATTCGCCCCGTCCTAGTGCATGAAACTTGGGGATTGTTTTAAAGCAACCCTAGACAGACACAGTGAGACTAACTGTGTTTGAACTCTAGACTACCAATAAGCATGAGTGTGAGTGCACAAGCGCACAGATGTGTAGCTTGCTGTAAACCTCAATCTAGAGGCATACCTCACACATGCTCCTAAAGGCAGCCACGATCTGTGAGGTTTCTCATGCATTTAGTCTGTGTGCCACCCTCATAACTGATTAGAGTGTGTCAATTAACCTCTTCCCTTTCAGGTCTCACTCATTGCTGTTCCCTTCCCAACACAATTTTCCTCACCTATCCAATCCTGTACTCAGCCATATTACAGTATTCCGAGTTGGAGAGGCTTGGAGGTAGACAAAAAGCTTTGCTGTGTCTATCCTGAAGATGAAGCCCGATGACACTAACCTGGTACTTGTTATTGGCCCACATTCAGTCATGCATGGCCTATACTTTAGACTTTCCCCCAGCTTAGCGCTACCAAATGGTGGTGTTTTGTGCTTTTCGGTATTATTTTCACTAAAAAAAATTAAATTGCATATCTCTGGTTATACTGTTTGGGATTTTGTATTTCTGTTTTCATTGTATTGATTAAAATGTACTCTATTCTTATAAATGAGTTTGGGATTTTCTTTGTGTTTTATTTTCACTTTAGTACTGCTTGTGTGCTGCATAAATATTTTACACATTGCCTCTAAGTTAAGCCTGACTGATTCTATATCAAGTCTCCGGAGGGCTAAGCACAGGTTAATTTAGTGTCTTTTGTGATTCACCATGACAAGGATTGTGGCTGTTGCTAGAGTGATGCTTCTACCCCGCCTCAACCAACAACCCAATTTCTCACTCATCCCAACACTTTCTCAGTTGTATCAATGATAAGAACATCATCAATTAAAAAGACCAACAATTGTATCAGCAAATGAAAACAGGGAATCACAGAAGAAAATAACTAATTGACACCTGCTTAAATGTGGTGTTCTCAAAATGGAAAGTCAGGAAGTAATTGAATGGTTAATGAAGAGGCAGACCACAAAGGCATCATTAACCACAAGCCATGGGTAGAATTTGAGAGTACCAAGAAACAAGCAGGGCGCAAGTGAGGGACATGATTCTGCTAGAGGTGAATGATCTGGATGAACAACACTAGGGACTCTGGACACCATGATCCAAATCACTAGTGGGACAAAGTCCATCTAGAAAGATGAAGTGAGCATGCAGGTTAGAGAGCAGTGTGAACAAAATTGTATGAGGCCAAGGGAAACTGGCTTGGTAAAGCAAATAATACCATGCTCAACATACTAATGGCAATGGCTTACCATCTAAACATTTTAAAGGTAACCACAGTTGCCTAGTATTAAAAGATGTTGAAGGCCATTCCACGAAGAAGAGACACAGCCAATGAAGCCAAACATCAGCTTCCTGTTAAAGAAGTCACTCGGTGCCACAGCTAGATAGGGCGGGGGATAATATCCCCTTCTTTGCCTTTATTTAAATCTTAGTTACCTCTTCACAGACTAAAGAAATCTCTAATTTAGGTCAAGACAATGAAGTAAACATTAATAGGCATGCTCAAAGCCTATGAAGAAGAAAGGAAGCAGCATACTGGTGGACGTGAACGGGAAGTCTAAAAAGGTAGAAACATTGAACTAACCTGCACCTTTCAGGATGTTTGCATGGACACAACCAGAAATTGAGGCTTTAGAGGCCACATCACTACGGTCGAGTGAGCACCACATCAGTGCCGTGATTGCTGCCCCAATCCTACATGGAAATATGGAGTAATATATGCTCATGTGACGGACACTGGTAGGGGGTCACTTGTTTTCTGGCTATGTGGCACAAAAAATCTCATTCTCCTTGGCTAATGTTGTTTCAACTGCATCATTTTTTTTTTTTTTTTTTGCCCTGGGACAACCTGGACAGACCATATAATGTGTTTAGTTCAATGCCAAAAAATGTAGCGTTTGTCTTAGGCTTTCTCTCTCGGATTGGGCCAGTGAGATGCAGTGACATTATGACACGTCCTACAATGCTTTTAGGTTTCTCTCACAGTCTTGAGTGCCAATTTTAAGAGAAAAACCTCACAGCTCTTAAGGCATGATTTAAACCACCAGCTACCAAAACATTAAAGAAATGGGAATCAGGCAGATAAAAAGTATATGTTATTCCCTGAGTCTGTATCAAGTCAGCCGTGTTGCAAAATTATGAGAATTGTGTCACCAATATAAAAACATATTTTGGAGGCGAATGGCTAATTAATCCTGGTAAAGACTTCAGAAATGTCTAAAAATATGAAATTAAGGCTTAATATGAATTTGGTGTGTAACAAAAGGATTCTCATGTGGGTTGCATTGAGTACTTATTTAATGTTTGCTAAATAATTTTTTGGCATCCCATCTTGTGAGGATCAAGAGTGTGGGCTATTGCCACTCCTTCAGGATATTGCACCACAGTATGCACAGGCTTCAACACTGCCAAGATCATATAGGTTTCCCCGGCATGAGCTGGACAAACCTTAGTAACACATGACAAAAATTAGACAAGGATGCAGAATTATTAAATGTGCTGGGGGTGGTGTGGAGGATGGATAGTCTGAAGTTCATTGTAAGGGGGGCTCTGCTACACACCATGTGAGAGTCACTGGCAGCCATAACTATAGTACTGGGTCACTGTGAACTAGTGTGGTGGGATACCATATCACACACAGTATATGGAAGCCAAGAAAGAAACAGGCATCAGACTTCCAAAAGGGCAAGTGAATTTCACCACTCAGAAGTTCACGATGAAGAGATATTAAAGTTTACTTGCAGACAACATTTTACCCTTCAGATCAATAGATATTTTAACAACTTTGGGGTGCTCCTTCCCAAAGTGAGCATGGGTACACTACTGTTAAACTTACAGGACTCTTACAAGAGTTTACGGAAGTGACAGGATGTAAGTCAGTTCTGATATTTAGGAAACACAGATTCAAGGGATCCTCATAGGAAGCAGCAGCCACTACTGATGCTTTGCTGAGTTAAAGGGTGATCTAAAGGACATCAGCGTTGCAAACAACCACAATTAGGTGCACTAAAGGAGGCTTCAAAGCAGCACATAGAGAGCCCCAGTAGAAAGGCATTTGTAGAGCGCTGCTTGTCACCCATGAGGGTATTCAGATGCTAAATCAGTGTTTCAAACAACCCCTAAGAGATGCACAGAAGAGGACTTCACGGCAGTACTTAGAGAGCCCCCAGCTGTGTCCATGCTGGGACAGGGCCCCATCATGAAAGTGACTATTCCCCCAATATTTATTTGAACAGGTAAATCTTATGGAACTGTGTGCCTGGCACGTGGTTGTCCCAAACTGTAGAGAAGCAGTATTTGCGGGACCATGGATAATAGATGCAGGGCAAACCCCAAAATGAAAACAGCTGATGAAACTCTTCCTTGTGGATGCAGCAACACAATAGGCAGTCAGCTTAGGTCATCTTGTCACTGCCTGCCCTTGTATGACATGCAAGTTAACTAATTTTCATGTTTATTATATCTGCAGCCTAGTTTTAGTTCGGTAAAGATGTCTGGCAAAGAGCCCCCTCGAGGGGCCTTCGGATATCGTAGCGCCAGTCCGACAAGGAGAAGTAAGTACCTCCTGTTTTCAGTTTCTGCTTGGGAATACGGCATAACAACCAGAATAGGTAAGTACACAGAATTTGGCATATTTGGCCTTTTATATCCTCAGAGTTTTCTCCCACAAAATTTTAACTAGTTTGACATGCCAAAATCTGCCAAGAAAAACAACTAGTGGGATAAAGATCACCTAAGTTGGATTTCTTATTCCACACAAAACGTCTGTTTACATAAGGATCAGTAATTAGCCAAGAACTTTTATTCAGGTCCACAAGGTTTGCCATGGAGCATTCTGTGCTCCAGGAAAGTAGAACCAGTATAAATCAAGTATATAAAATAAGAGAAAAACAACATAATGTCATAGAAAGTGACTTGACGTGTTGTGTGCCAGGAAGATGTTCACTATTTAAAGTACACAATACTCAGACTATGTCTCGCTTAGGAGTCGCTGGAGAAGTCAGGGACTGCAGAGCTCTGAACAATAAGGACAAGAGACAAGTGTTTTAGACAGAGTGAGTGTCATGAGTATAACAAGGTGTGGGCATGGCTTTCACAGTCACCGCAGGTTCCACAAGAGACGGAGGGGGGCACTGAAGGGTCAAAGTGTGGGAAGAAGTGAGACAGTCGACTGTACTGATGGGTCAAAGTGTGGAAGGAAGTGAGATGGAAGAAGGCACTGAGGGGTCAAAGTGTGGGAGGAAGTGAGACAGAGAGGGCACTGAGGGGTCAAAGTGTGGAGGACGTGAGACAGGAGAAGGCACTGAGGGTTCAACGTGTGGGAGGAGGTGAGAAAGGAGGAGGCACTGAGGGGGTCAAAGTCTGGGAGAGAGTGAGAAAGGAAAGGACCAAGGAGTTGTACATGATGCCTAGTGTGCAGGCTGTCACTTAAATTGATGAGTGAAGACTTGTGATTCCAGTGGCAGGTCACTCTTACAAGTTTGCAATACTTAATTTGTGCCTAGCACTAATTTTTGGGCACTGGGACTTCATTTTCATCATCAGACATTCAGAGAGAGGAAGACATAAAAGGGAGAAATAAGGAGGAAAAGTGTAAGAGGTCAGTAGTGACAAGGAAAGAAGGCAAAGTGAAAAGGAAGGTCATTGAGTGAGATAGAGAGACAGGAAGTGGAGGTGGGGGGAATGAGAGACTGAGGATGGAATCACGACCAGGCAGCTTGGTATTTAGAAACTCCAGCATTCAACAGCCGTGACTCCTAAAACAACTTGGGGGACTTATTTATTTATGTATTTACAAATTAAGCACCTTTCTGAATTTCTAATAAATGACTTGGATTCACATTCTGTACACTAGCAACTATGGTTAGTAGACAAAATAGAGACTGGACAACCCGAAATATTACCTCCATCCACATATATAACCAACTGCACCCATTATCTAAACCATTATATCTATCTTTGGTTTTATGCAGTTTATTTCTTATTTGGAAGAAGAATTCTTTTTGTAACTGTTTCTGAGCATTGATCTAAGTGGCTTGAAGGACAAGTAATGTCAAGATAATGTTTTATCAAACATTGTGTGGCAAGGGGAACACCCGGTACCTACTGTTGCCAAGGACCATTGTTAGGAATGAGAAAAAGTAATTCAATTGACCTTTGCACTCCGTTTTTCTCCTTCCCTTTATCCCCATTGCTTTGACTGGGTAGAATTTTAAGGGACATCACTAGGGCCTTCCATATGAGATGGGGATTTTGGGGGGTTATTTTCATCAAAGTCTTCAACATTGCAGGTATTAGCAAGGGAGAGTTAAAGATTATTTGCTCACTTGTTGTGGAACAA
Source organism: Pleurodeles waltl (assembly GCF_031143425.1). NCBI lineage: Eukaryota > Metazoa > Chordata > Amphibia > Caudata > Salamandridae > Pleurodeles > Pleurodeles waltl. The sequence continues at coordinate 20,316,005 of NC_090446.1, read as the reverse complement.
TTTTTAAAGTGGCAGGACAGACCAATGACATCACCTTATTAAAGGCATAGAGGACATATGACCGCCTGTCTTTGAAAACAGAACAAATGCATCCGGAAGAAACACATCTGAAGGACACTTCCATTGCACACCATCAGGTCTCAGAGAATGTGTGATAGAGAGAAGGGGCGGTGCCCGTGCAGCATGTGCAGGGGGGGCATTCTGACATCATCCTGTTTCTGAAACCACACTTGCTTGGCTCTGAGCAAATCCAGAACTTAGAGCCAGATGTACAAAGCATTGAGGTCACACACAGGTTAACCTGTTACCGAATCACAATTTTAGGTTTGCGATTTGGTGTTAGGATGGGGCGTATTAGGAGCATCCCTTCCTAAAGATGAATCGCAGTGGTATTTATGAATGTTTTGCTATAAAAATGCAGTCGCAAAATATTTAAATTTTACCACCAACTTCAAGTTGGTGGGAACCATTTCGCAAAAGGGAAGGGGTCCCTAAAGGATTCTTTCCCCTTAGTGAATGGTTGTAAAAATATTTTTAAGAGCAGGCAGTGGTCCCATGGACCACTCCCTCCTTCTAAAACATGAAAAGAAAACCTTTTGAAATGCATCCTGATTTTCTTTAAGGAAACTGGGCAGCATTGAGAAAAAAAAAAGATTTCTTTATTTAAAAGCTTTCAGAGACATGGTGGTCTTCTGACCACAGCAGGCCACCATCCCTATGATGTTTAGCGATTCCAATGGGTTGCAAAGAGAGACCTACCTCATGAATACTAATTAAGCAGGACTATTTGCGACCCATTGAGACTCGCACAATGTGTGACACACATTAGTACATTTGTGTGTGAGATTACCAAATTGCAAATAGCAAAAAAAAAAAATTTGGAAATTGCAAACTATAAGCGATCTACATCTCGCCCTTCTTCTTTTACAAACTAAGCGCTGGTTGCATGTATGTGTATTTCTATAGCACAAACTCAGTCAAAAAACAGTGGAGACTTATGCAGAGTCAAATAATATCATTGGAGAGGTAGTTTGTTGTTGGACTGTTATTACTTTGTTATGTAGTGCTCCTTAAAGAGGTGCATCATCAACTATTTTCTAAATTGCAGCAGTGTTGAGGTTTTCCTAATGTTTATGGGAATGTTGCTCAAGATCCTGGGTGCATAGATGGAAAACGTCTGATACCTTGATTTTTCTTTTTTAAATCCACAAGTCTGCACTCTGATGGTGAACTCGCTGCATATGTGCTGGCAAACACCAAGATGGTGAGCTTATCTGCAAGATAAGCAAGGTGGTGGCTGTATTCGCTTTGTAAATGATGAAGCTGGTTTTGGAGATGGTGAGGGTCGGCAAGTGGAGCCAGTGGTGCTCTATTCATATGGGGTGATGGGATCATATTACTTCAGGCCCTCGATGAGACATGTTGTGGCATGTAGGAGGTCTTTAGGAGTGCCAGCTTCAAGTCTGGGAGGCCGAGGACCAGGTGATACCATTAGAGCTGTGAGGAAATCCATATTTTTCCTGTGTTCCCGGTTTCCTGCACTGAACAGTTGGTATGAAACCCTGCAACAATGCTGCCTTGTTGATTATACCTGAGATAGTTTAAAGGCCATACAATTCAGTTTAGTACACTCAGGGCCTGATCTATACTTTTTTAGCGCAGCATTTTGTAAATTTGCGCCGCTTTTACGTCAAAAAATGACGCAAATGCGGCGCTAAAAAGTATAAATCAGGCCCTCAGTGTGCAGACAGCTTGTGCATGTGTTCAGAGTGCAGATTGGGTGTGTGAGTTATGGAATATCTTCTCAATTGCTGTGTTGTGTAGGCATTTTAGTTATAGCTCCATGCACGTTATTTTAGCACACTAGGCCGCTGTGCACTTTAACCTAGATATATTTTATTTGGCTTTGCCTTATTATTTTTACAATAACCATTTTTAGGGTCTTGTTTTATTCCCGTCTATCTAACTGTTTTGCCCAGGCCAGCACTCAGTTCTCAAACAAGACATTCTTGCTCACTCTGTGCTTCATCCAATTCTACAGCCCGGAACATTGCCAGGGAACATGGTCGAGGTTTAGTTTCCAAAATTAGTAGAAAACACACATCTTTATGTAGGGACATTTTCCCAGAACATCAGCTGTGTTGTTATAAAAACACTTCCTTGTCCCTCACACGTTAGAAGGAGATTCCAGCCAGAGTACCGCGACTGTATGCTGATGGCCGAATGCTTCGGTACAGATGCTAATGCAGATCGCAGGCCTTTGCTCAGGTATGGGGGCTGATGTCTTCCCATGGGAACCTGAAGGGCAGAATTACAGCTTAAGATGCTCTGCTCTATCTTAGCCTAGGTAGGGATTAACTCATCAAAAATAGTGACAATATGATAGCATTGTTTTTATGCTTCACTCTTCTCGTCACAATTCTAATACTGTTATGTTGTGTCGTCCTGGTTATTGCAGCTCACGCTTTGCTTTCTAAGATGCAGTTCAATCAAACAATCAATAGTTTATTCGGTCTAAGATTAGACCATTAAAAAGATAAAAATGAGCCATACATACAGAGAAACAGAAATCATAAACATCATGAAAAGAAGGAAGCAATAACAGTTGGCACACTGCTTGTCCAACGGACCAGAGGTTAAATAAAACTCCTCAATTTGTACCTCCTAGCTTAAGAAATACCATTTGCCAAGACAGTTTCAAAGAAAAACAGATAGTATGCCAAATCTTTTCAGATAGTACCTATAAAAACTGTTCTGGAACAAGTTATACTTGAGAAATGGTTCATAGTACTTCGTAGAATATTTTGTGGTTGCAACGATTAAAAACCAAGCAATTAAAATGGCGCCACAGAGTTAACCTCATGTCTTAAGTAAGCTGATCAAGGGAATTAAATCTTACCAATTACAAAGTGCTATGTGCTAAGATAGTATGAGTCAATTTAAAACAGATAGTATACCAAATCTTTTCTAATAATACCTATACTTCATAAAATAGTTCCTGCTTGCGAAAGTTAAAAACCAAACAATAAAAATAGATCATAGAACTTCATAAAATGGTTCCTGCTTACGAGAGTTAAAAACCAAACAAATAAAAGGGTACCCTAGAGTTAACCTCATATCTTAAATAAGTTGATCAGGGGAATTAGATCTTGCAGTTTGCAAAGTGCTATGTGCTAAGATACTGTAAACCGATTTAAATGAGAAGACCCACTGGAAAACATACACAGCGATACAATCTAATATCGTGAATAGATCAGCACTGGTAATTATATTTAAGATCCCTAACTATTAAAAAGATAAAAATAAAAATAAAAAAAAAGTCCTTGTCCACTAACTATTAGACCATTCTTCAGCCAGTGGATTAGGGTCTAAAATAGTCCTACTGCGGATTGTCCATGCTGCTGACAGGTACTTAGAAACAGAGCTTACTATCAGCGTGGAAATATCATATTTACATAGTCTGTAGGCACTGGTTCGGTTTTGTAATAGCAGTGCTTTACACAAGGGAATAATCCACTTTCCTCTAGGGCATTTATACAGGGGGCAAAAAAATAGGACATGCTCAGGAGTTTCTTTGCATAAATGGCAGTTTATACATTTGTCAGACATAGGACTGTTGGTCGGGCAACAAGCCGTGAAGCTGTTGACTGCTAGTGTTTCGTATCTGAACTGAAGGAGTAAAGTTCGGGCACGTGCTGGTATGGGGAGATCCAGGAATTTTTCGGGCCGGGGTTCGTGCTTGACCAGCAGGAACTCTGCTGTCAGCCGACCTGGCCCATAAGAGTGAAAAAACACCTTGTAGATTTTCCCCCAAGTGCAGTTATTTTATTAAACCTATTATTGAAACATATGCTACTTCTGTTAGTTATTTATATATGAGACTAAATTGTAAGTGGGAGAAACAGATGAGACCTGAGTGACCACGACTTCCCTGAGAAGCCCAGTATGTCATGCGCTCGGCTGCCCAATCATCCACATTCTCTGATGGGGATGAGGCACTGCTAGTTAGTCGGAGCAAATCCTGGATTGGAGTGACAGGTGTCACCTGCAGTGGGTTGAACTTAGTCTCTCACCCCGTGGTTGATTCGGCTGCTCAAAATCCAGTAGTCTCATTAGAGTAATGAGAACCTACGCAACAGCTGCTTTTCATGTGCTTTTAGAAGTGCACATTTTCTGCAGCTAGGTGTCGCACATATTTTCAATGCATGAAATGGAATAAATTAAAATGTACCACACAAAGTAAAGTATAGCTTGTTATTGTCAGCAGTAATTCTGTTCAATTCCTTAAGCTATATGCATGTATGCTAGCCATAGGCATCTTGTGAGCAGGCATTACATTCAGGTGCAGAAAATATTTTGTATTTTCGAATGTCCAACCTCAACCGAGCCCACAAGAAATACATTGATTGCTTTCAGCCACACTAAGATAGGTTTGTGAGGGTGACCATCAAATGTGAGTAAGAGAGTGTCTATGCCCCATAGCACAAACAAATCAATGACACCATTGTGATTTGTATACAACCAGACTATTAATGGTTTCATAGAACTTTAACCCATAGGACTTTTACCAATAACCTGATGTGATATCACACGCCTTTTCAGTAGACAATCTCATTGTTTTATTTCAAGATATTTGATTCCCATAAATCTGCTAACATTGCACATTTATTTTGAGACCCTGTGCCCATAAATCACATGAACTAACAATGTCTTTCATCAAGAAAACAATTTAAATAGCTTTAGCACTTGATGCAAAACATTGCAATGCAGTGAAAAGTTCAACTTAAACTCATGTGCAACACAAAACACCATTGGATTAACAACACAACTGCACCCATGAAGGAGCTCGCTCCACTGGATCCCATACACAAATGATCACAATTCAAATCCCTCATCTATACCTTCAAGGCGGTATGTAACCCTGGCCGAGCGGATCTCAAAAATTGCATCTGTATTCATAAACCTTTCAGACACTGCTGGTTGTCTGGACTCATACTTCCACACATCCCATGCATACAGAAAACCAGATCCAGCAATCAAACCCTCTGCTACTTCACTCAGAAAGCAAGGAATGACCTTATGCTACACATAAGAGACACATACTCAACTCTTGAATTCTGCAAGGAGCCGAAGAACTGGCTTTTGATGTAGTCTATGTAGGCCCTAGGTTTAGCTCGGCTCACACCTCAACCTAGTGTACCCTACAATGTCAAAGTGCACTCTACACATCTGCATAACATAACAACAAAACATAACATATACTGCAGAACAATTAACTCACTAAAAACTACAAGCTGCAAGAAAATACAGGTCCAACATTGCAATCCACATAATGCACAAAGGATAAATCTCTTCACCTATTTATACTCATGTAATGCACCTCCAACAACATCAACAGGATGGATATGGCAGGATAATCCACACGATTCCAGAACCCTAATTCTGACAATATGTGCACTGCAAATTTCATTAACATTTTATGTAAACATTTACTCATTTTGTGTGAGGACATAATCTGCTATCAAAATCTGCTGTCCCTTTGCTCTAATAAATTATCAAAAGGCTGATTAGAAGGATGGGGCCATGTGAGTGCCTTAGGACGACGTCCCAAGTCAAATAAGAAAAACCTACACAAGTCAAGATTAAAAGTCAAAACCATGAAGGTTCAGTTAAATTTAAGAAGCACTACAGAAAGCAAAATAACAGTTCCTTTATTCAAATCACCATCAATATAAATAATAATTATTAGAACAATATCTAAGTATAGGATCACCTAGAGACCCAACATGGAGTCTACCTCTGGAGAAAGCTAGGAAAAACGTGGAGATCAAAAATACAAAATATAACAAACTGACATGGAGACTGCTCACTATGAAAGCATGGAAAGGTCTGGTACACATCGCAGAAAAGGCATTTTATAGCTTTTCGAACAATGAACGTAACACTCATGATATGGTATAAAATTAGGTAATAATGACAAAAAATAATAGATTTTAAAATGTACATTCTACATTAACAGTAACTTTGCTAGAGTCACCTTCAGAATGCATAATTAATGCTGAACTTTAACCTAAAAACAAGAGAATGACATTACTTCTTTGCACTAATTAGATATAATGGTGTCTTCAGACTCATCCATAGGAACAGGAAAAGTCATTGACTTATTTTAAGTGTGCATACAGTTAGAACACAACTTCATAGGAAGCTGCAAATGAAATTACATTTTGTTCCAGCATATCACCATAAAACCGATCCCATTCCAACTATTTAATGGAAAAAAGATACTGTGTAGAGAAATTCATGCTCACAGAAAACTACCAATTGTATTTTTCGAATTACATTCAGTTGTAAATACAAAATATGAAAGGTCTTGTATATTTGTTTTCGCTGCCTGGTATGTAACTTAAACACATACCAATGAACATTAGACTTGTAACAAGTCTGATCTGTCACAAGAAAGTCTTAGTTAGAAAGTCTGTCTCGTACACCATCTATCCGAGTTAGTGGTCTGTCTCTTGCACCCAGAGCCAAAGATGACAGTGCATCTTTGCCACCCTTTTGTCTATGCTGGAGCTCTCTCACTTCAAGCTCTGCTAAGAGGCAGTCTCTTTCAATGCAGAGATCAAACAAGAATCTCCCTCCCAGAGCTCTTTGTAACTAGCATGTCTCATCCTCCTCAGAGGTCACTGTGGAAGCCTGTCTCTTCTGCCTCTTTGTAATTGGTAAGACTATTATTGAACTGTACAATCTGAGTCTTCCACCTCACGCCAGTGGTAAGAGTCTGTCTCAACTTCCACTCAAACAAAGCATAAAGTGACTGGCTGCGCCCTTTCAGAGAGCCTTTTAAATGTGTATGAAATATTTAGTAAATTGAAAATTACATTTGGGCTGTTAAATACAGTATTTTACCTCAATCACTCACATTTTTTAAAAAACTCACTTGAGGATAGAGACGATCATTCTTTCCTGCATTCTGGTGCTGAGTTTGGTCTCTTCAGCCAGTGGAAGGTGCCAATGTGGGAAGTGGATTTTCGCCTTCAAAGAGGCACACAAGGATATAAACTGTAGGACATCTGACATAGGAAATTCTTCAAGAATAAGGGGCATATTTATACTTTTTGAGCTAAACTGGGCTAACGCAGCTTAGCGTAAAAAAGTATACTGCCGGATAGCGCCATTCGTGGACGCGGGCCGAGTGCCATATTTATGGAATGCCGCTAGCCAGCGGTAATGCCTGGTTAGCATCATTATAAATGGCGCTAGCCGGGTGGTGGAGGCATAGGGGGAACAGGGGGTTTAGCATCAAAGGATGACGCTAGTATGGGCAGAGGCATTAAAAATGCCTCTATCCAGACTAGCGTCATTTTTTGATGTTATCACCCCATGGACATGACTCCTGTCTTACTAAAGACAGGAGTAATGCCCCCTAGCCCAGTGTCCATGCCCAGGGGACTTATGACCCCTGGGCATGGTCATTGGGCACAGTGCCATGTGGGGGGGCCCAAGTTATGCCCCTCTATGGCACTTAAAGAAAAACAAATACTCACCTCTACTTACCTGGGATGGGGTCCCCCCATCCTTAGGTGTCTTCCTGGTGTGGTTGGGAGTGCCCTTGGGGCCAGGAAAGGGCACCTGTGGGCTCTTTCCATTCTCTCTGACCATGGAAATAGACCCAGAGGACCCCTAACGCCTGCCCTGACCCAGGCGTTAAATAATGGTGCTTAGCAAGCTTAGCGCCATTATTTAAGGCCACCATCCCCGTGAATGATTTTAGCATGGGGCTAAATATGGCGCAATGGCCATACCATAGTTTTCTGCACTGGGACTCCTACCTTGCGTCTAATTGAGGCAAGGTAGGTTTCCATGTCGAAAAAATAATGCTAACTCCATAACTTTGGCGCGATACCTGTCTAGCACCAAAGTATAAATATGGAGTTAGGTTTGCGCTGAATTAGCGTAAACAAAAAAGACACTAATTCAGCGCAAACAGATTATAAATATGCCCCTAATAGCTGGGAAATCTGCAAATGAAGAGGAGAATGTGTGAGAGATATAAGTGGTGGTATGAGTGATGTTAATTTTGTGTGAGGTTAGAATGATATCAGTGATGTGAGGGGTGTTAATGATGAAAGCAGTTTGAGTAGAGTGAGAAATGTGAGTGATATGTGCAACAGAAGTCTTGTAATTGACTTATATAACACCAGTGGTGAAACTGGTGAAAGTGGTGACATTGTCATTGTTAGCAGGAGTGATGTTATTGTTGTTTAATAGGCTACTAAAGCAGAGACATAAACTCCACCATAGTGAATACACTGTGAATAAATGCACAAAATAAAAATATCCAGACTCACATCTTCAGATTTGGCCTTCATGAAGCACTTCTGCACAGCAACACAATGAATGAAAAGGGCTCATTACCTGCCCAGGTAGGGCAGTACCGCTGCTTTCTGGTGCACAGAAAAGCCTTTGAATTATTGGGGCGTTCGCCAGATTCCTCAAAATTAATATGATTCTTAAGAATAGCACTCTCATCGTTGGACAAAGAGCTTTCTTGCTGTTCTACAATCAAGTCTTATGCTTCTGAAGTCAACAAGCTAGGCAAATGTTGAACTGTGTGTATTATTTGGAATTCACAAATCTATATAAGCATTTGACTCTTTGTCACTGTTAGAAATTAGGTTACTGGTTGACTGGGTGTGAGCCTTAGCGAAGCAGCAACTATAATCCTATTGATGGAAAGGCACAAGCAAACCTCACATTAACCTACACTCAGCCCCCTGGTACCTTGGCACAGAGGAGGCAGCCTTAACTTAGAGGAAACGTGTAACGTATTTGTGCAACACTACATACAGTAAAACAGTGAAAATACCACTCAAAAGTTCCCACATCGGGCTAGAAAAATAGAGCTTAGTTTAACAAATAAAACAAGATCAAAATGAAAAGGCCAATAAGTAGTACCGGAGTTATGAATTTTTTAAAAATGAACTGTAAGATAGTGCCTAGAAGCAAAAACCTCGAACTGCGGCTATCTGGTCATGCTGGACTGAGTCAAAGTCAAAAGTTCAGGCTGACCACGATGGAGCGTGGGCTAGATACAGTACCAGATTAGTCCTTCTGAATTTTTACCTTCTCAAGTTTTGAGCCAAGAGTCCAGTTGGCATTGGAGAGAATTGCTGGGAGCACGGAGTGTTTTGCCAGCAGTATTCAGCAGGCTGGTCATTGCAGACACGCAGGCTGGAGCTTTGCTTTGGCGGTCCACCATGGGCTGTCAATGCTGCGGCATGAAGAGACAGGCTGGTGGCAGCGTGCACTGAATTTCCTTGCGAACAGCTCAGTCTTAGTGCAAATGAGCCCATTCAGGGTTGCAAAGTGCGCAAAAGCTTGATTTCAAGAGCTTGTTAGCCACATCATGGGTCCAGGATCTGAGAGGCTCAACATGGGATCAGGAATTTGCTGGGGAGTCTTCTTTGTTGCTGAGGCTCAGCTCAGGAGGCCAGCGGACTAGCCCTTTGAGTCAACCTGGCGTCCTGGGTTCAAGGTGAAGTTGCAGACCAAGTTCTTTATCCCCAATCAAGAGGGCAGCAGGGCAGCACAGCAGGGCAGCAGTCCTTCATCCTGGGAGAGTATTCACAGGTCCAGAAGTTTACTGAAGAGTTGATATCTGAGGTCCTTTCTTTTATACACAGTCGTGCCTTTGAAGTGGGGTGAAGCTTCCAAAAGCAAGCCTTTGAAGTGCCCAGTTTCCATACCTTCCTGACACTAGTTCTAGGCTGACTATAGGGGTATGCAGCCATTTGTGTGGAGACAAGACGCTTCTCCTCCCATCCTGCCAGTGATGGCCCATCCAGTCACACCTAAGCTCCCAATGTATGTGGCTTTCTAAGAGGAATGCACAAAGCCCAACTGTCAACGACACTGAGTCAAATGACCCAGGGACACATCAAATGGCTAAAACAAGTAAATGACAGCTTTCTAGAGGTGGTATTGTTAGAATTGTAATATAAAATCCAACTTTACCTAATTTGGTATTTTAAATTGGTATTCCAGAGACACCAAACATGAAATGAATACCGTTTTCCTTTTAGAAATTACACTTATAAATTATCATAAGGTATTTCAAATGTTAACCTATGGGTGAAATAGGCCTTGCAATAGTAGAGATTTTAACTACCAGGATATGAAAATTTAAACGTACGTGTCCAATGTTTTAAATACTTTGCCACTTACCCTCTGAGCTATGCAGGGATAAGATAGGGGTAACCTAACTGTATTAAACATGAAGGTATGTGCCTAACGAGAGGTTTATTTTGCCAGGTGAAAATGGCAGTTTAGAACTGCGCACACAGGCTCTGCAATGGCAGGTCTAAAACAGGTTTAAAGTGCATGGAAAGTTTTGGGATGATCTGTCAAGCAAGGTCTGAGAACAAGAGGGGGTAAAAAAAAAAGTGTGTTTCTCATGTTAATTCCCGTGGACTCTTTATACACTCCTGCAACCCGAACGGCTGGAGAGAATCACACAAAATTTGGCAAAAAGGTAGCTTTTGGTCCACAGACCACCTGATTTTTTACTTGCTATAAATCCATTCAGTAGTTTTCAAGATATTAAAGGGAACAAAAAATGTATTGCTGTGGCTGCGGATCCAGGGAGCTCTCCTGTTAAGATCGGATTGGCTGTCAGCAATTCGGAAAAGATGTGTCTGCAGCCATTTTGGGGCTCAGCTTCAGCCAAGTCCTAAAACAAAGTAAAAAAAAAAAGAAAAGGGGGCATGGAATATTTACCTTAGCCCACTAGCCTTGGTCCAGGGGTCCCCATGATTAAAGAACACAAATACTATCTCAAGTGTTATTGAATGCTTCAGCCCCTGGGTATACCAGGCCCTGGGGGCATTGCAGGCTCATAAAAGAAGGGGCTTCATGGGGCTCCCATCCTAATGCTTTAAGTCGATCTGGGGCCAAACACCTCCTCGGGGTCATGATTAGAAAAATGCTTCCACGTGTAAGATAATACTATAATATGAGGGAGGTTCTACAGGCCACCCCCCAGCCCCAGAGACCACCTCCTCCCTGAGAAAACTTTTTATAGTATGGGACCCCGACCTCCCTGGGGAAATATTTTAAATGAAGAATGAGGGGAGGCAGTAAATACTACTACAATAGTAGGGGGTCCTGTTGACCCCTCCCCCGGACCCTGGGGACAGTCAGCTTCTCAGGAGCTCAAATAACAATAAATCAGTGGATCCATTGCAGTCTACCATGTCCCCTGGGCCATATCAAAAGAAGGAGCCATATATGGACCTGAGGACTGCTACTCCCCAAGGCCGGCTCCTTCTACCACCCTCGGGTGGTAGTTGTTTGCTTTTGCTTGGCAGGAGCTGACAGCTCTCACCAAGCAAAAGCAAACACTCCATTTTCAGCAAGCAAAGCTGTCAAACTCCTTCCACTTGCTGGAAGCAGAGTTTTCATCTCTTTCCCTGTCATTCAGGCAGGGAAAGAGATGAAAACATTGCTCCTGCACACAGGAAGGTACTATTTGTAGCAGCTCCCTGCATGCTGGAGCTGGAATATGCAGGATACTAAGGCCAGTGGGACCTGGACGGCTTTGAGACTCCCCCTGCAGTCCTCATAAGTTCACACTAGGTGCCCTGGGCATCAAGTAGCATGTGCCTGGGCCCTGCGGATGGCATCCCCAGGGCTGAAATGACCCTAGGGAGGTGTGCCACACAGCCTCCTCTTTCTTTTATGAAATAAATATTTCGCCCCCAGTAGGTGGTGGCCCCCTGGCCCACCTTTAAATATTTTCTGAAGAGCCCCAGGGAGGTATTGGTCTTCCACGCACCGAAGGTCCACGAGGCCCACCCATATTTTTTTAAATGTAGCTCCGGGAAGGTGGCAATCCCCACGGTGCTTGAGGTCCATGCGGCCCACACTTTATTTTTATGTTTTGCTGGTGAGGTGGTGGTCCCAGGATGCACAAGGTGTTCTGTGTAGCTGCCCCTTAAATATTTTATTATATAGCCACAGGGAGGTGGTGGTCCCTTGGGCCCGGGGGGTCTGCGCGCCCCACCTATTTTTTTTTCATTATGTAAGCCTGGGGAGGTGGTCATCCCTGAGGTCCCCCAAATATTTTTTTTAATTGTCCCAGTGAGATGGTTGACACCAGGATCTTGGGGTTCTATGTGAACCTCCAAGTATAATGGTGGTTTCTGAAGCCTGGGAGGGTCATTGCAGCCCCCCATTTATTTATTCAATGTTGTCCTTTGAAACTGGTGGTCACTGGGGCACGCAAGTGTTTTGTGTGCCCACCCCAAACTTTTTATTAGGTAGCTACGGGTATTTTTATTGTTGCCCCCTTTAAGCTACATAACCCATTGGCTGTGCATGGCACATGTTTGGAGCTTGAATGGGGTTGACCCCAGGGCTTGGCTGCATGCCCAAATTCATGTGTGGCATGGGGTTGGGTGGTTGTAGAAGGGCTGGCCACATAGAGCACTGTTTTAAATTGAATATTGGCATTTATTCAATGACTCATGATCATGGAGAATCTTTCGCCGAAATGCTTTGAGAGTGTTTGTTGCCAATAAATTTAACCATTAGCACTTAAAGGCTTGAGTACCCATTCTTGTGGTGGAACAGGACTTTTATTGCAAATATTTATATATATTCACTGAAAAAAACAAAGGTTACAGGGGCCTTATAGTTATGCTGAGATTTTAAGCACACAAAACCATAGACATTCTCCTGTTTGAGTTATTTTAAGTAACTCTAACTCATGCCCCAGTCATGCATAGTTTTTTATGAATAATTTTAAAACTAATGTTACAGCAATATTATCAATGATGTTATGAAGATGTCACGAGTGCTGTAATATCTGTGGTATTTAACAGTGCATGGTGAGGGGATGAGTTTTACTTACCTTAGGGCACGAGTTATATTTATTTGAAATAAATCTAACTATAACAGGTGAATTACTATGGTTGTGTATGTTCAAAATGTGAACCTAAGTATAACACCCCTGTAACCATTGTTTTTTTATTCCATTTCCTAACTATAATGTCCGTGTAATCTTTAGTTTTTTTAGTTGAATTTCTCTGTTTTTTTTTCAATTGTAAAATGATTTTATTTATCATATGTTGAGGTCTTGCACGGCGGAGTTTGGCTACAGGGCCTCTAGTCAACCCCCTATAACCACCCAACCTAGCACCAACCTAGCACCAGTCATGGCCTTCGGCCTTGTCCAGCAGAGCTTTCTCCTACAATACAATACAGATATAGATTTGTTGACCTTCATATTAAGTAACAAGTGCGCTATTATTACCACTTTGCAGCGCTCAGCTGTACAGTGTCTTGGCTTAAAATGTGTGCACATTTTATTAAAAACATCTTAAACTGCTCCCAAACCAATAACAAACCACAATACAACAACATTCTTCTCGGGTTGTGCAGTAACTAGAAATTCCTTTACTGAAAACCTCATGAACAAACATACGAAGAAATAAATCTGACCTCTCGCATTACACAGTGCTGTGAAATCAGGGGTCACCACACATGGGCCACAATAATGCAAGATTAGAGGCCTGTAGATGGGGCATAGGCTCAATTATTCAGGCTGTAACTACATCTAGACACCCAGGCCCACAGAGGTCTCAGTGAATATGAGTCTGCCTTACCCTTGGCATTCAGCAAGTAGCAGATTGGCTCCGTTGTGCTATCGTTGTGACCATAGCCAGCTGCGTGCACAGATCTATTCTGCACATGTGTTCTGTGACGAGGGTGTGCTGCCTGCGCCGCCCCCCACCATCCTTCCCACCATGGTGTGCCTTTGTGGGAAGCACAACAGTCTGTAAACCTCCATGGACAGGGTATTTTAAGAGCCTCCCCTTTTGCAATGGTTATGTTTCTAACAGAGGAGAACTTGCAAGCCGGCTTCATGTTTAGGCACTTAGTGGGCAAATACCAACACACATGATCATATACAGATTTGTTTTCCTGAGACTGAAGTGAAAAAAAACACCTTTTTAAAGACTCTTTCCAGTTTTGAGTTTGCCTCGTGCAAGAACGTGGCTTTGGGTTTAAAAATGTGGTATTAAGTATGGCCTGCTTTGTTGTCCTGTGCAAGCTCCTCCTCAACCGGCTAATATAGTGCTGCAGCCAGCCAAAGTGCAGCCATATAAGGCTCTGCCTTATTGGCTAACAGCAGAAGAGCATTGTCCCCGGACTTGGTGTCATAAACTATGTAAATATGGCTGCCTCCATCCCCAGGCCAGAGGGAGGACGTTTGCTGCATTACACATATGTTAAAAGCCCATATGAGAGATTCAGGAATAATACTAACCACTAGATACTTCAAATCCTCCGGGAGTGACACCAAATGTAAATGTCAGATTTCAAACCCCTGGGTCAGGATATCCATTCTGCTAAGGGTTTATTTAGTCCAATAGATCACCCTTAAAGAAAATAAATATATAAAAAAAAGTAAAGAGCATGACGGAAAACAAAAAAGTAGTTGACTCAGAGTAGCTATATCTTTGGCTGAAGGGCCTTTCCACAGGATGTGGGTGATGTGACATTCTTCAACATTTTCCATAACTCTGTTCTATCCCCATTACATTACCATGAGCCTCTTTTTCTCAGTTAGATGTTGTATCGTTGGTGTGGTTTTCCCCTACGTTTTTGCCTTCAGACCTCCTGTTTTTGCCAACTATTTTTGCTGGCCTTAGGCTCAGTTTACCAATGCTAACTAGTGCTAATTGATTTTGCTCTCTCCTTAACACATTGTATACCAATTGACATATTTAATGTAGTTGTAAGTCCCAAGTAAGGTGGCACTACATGTACCCAGAGCCTGTAAATGAGATGTTATTTGCAGGCCTACAGCACTGATTGTGCCACCCTCTTAAGAAACCTTTAAACATGTCTCAAGCCTGCCATTTCAGAGTCTCTGGTGGTCATTATGAACATGGCAGGTTGGCCCACCATGCTGGCGTTGGCGGGTGAAACCACCAGCCGGCATGTCGGGCCAACCCACCACATAATGATCACGGTGAGGGACGCCATCGGCAGGCCTCACTCACCGGCAGGCTGCCTCTGGCAGGCAGCCTGGCGGTGGGTGGAAACATCATCCGACAGAGCAGTGCCACTACCCCTCTGATAATGTTTCCTAATCTTCCAGCCTTAAGGCTGGCAGAAGGGGTGCCCCTGAACTGCCCATGCACTTTGCATGGGCAGTGCAGGGTTCCCGGTGCAGTGCCCCATCGCGCAGGTCACTCCCCGATTTTCGGGCAGTGATCTGCGCATTGGGTGTAGCTGCACCCGCCGCACAGAGGCATTGGCGGTGGCTCCAATGTCCCGGCCAGGCCTTCCTGTGGGCCGGCAGCCAGAAACAAAGTTTCTGCCCCCTGGCACACAGGAAGGTTCATTATTTGGCCGGCGGGGATCCGGGGTTGCTGGCGGTCAGTGTTTTGACCGCCAGCATGAACAAGGCAGTTGTTACTGCTGTGTTCATAATGACCACCTTTGTGTGCACGTTTAAACTGGCATGTCCAACTGAAAAATAAACCTTTTGCTAGGCTCAAAACTTACTTTTTAACAAATATAGGTCACCCATAGGGTAGGCCCTGGACAGCCCAGAGCGCAAGGTGCAATGTTTTTAAAAAGTGGGACATGTCTTTTTAAGTTTTACATGTCCTGGTAGTGTAAAACTCTTAAATTCATTTTTCTGTACTGCAAGTCCTTCTTCTCCCATACAGTAACATTAGAGTTACCTAATGACATTTTAGAAGTATAATTTCAAATGGTAACAGACAGCTCCTTCATGTTTGGTGTCTCTGGAATCTCAATTTAAAATCCTAACTTACGGAGAAGTCAGATTCTCTACTAGCACTTTTAGCAAGTAGGCATTTACTTGCCTTCATCATGTGATGCATCCAGCTTGTCTATGGGTCACACAACTGGGTGCAGGTGTCAGTTAGGCTTTGTTTACTCCTCCTAGATTGAGCCACAAAATGGGGAGCTTACGTGTAACTAGAATGGCCATCACTGGCAGGATGGAAGGGAGGAGCCCGACTCAGCCCTACTTAGGCTGTGTCCTGTCTTCACACAAATGGCTGCATACGCCCTACAATTAGTTTAGAGCCAGAGAAGGCTTGGCAGGACCTCTATGCAATATAAAGACAATCATCTGGAAGCTTCTCCCCAGGTACAATTGGGCATAAATACTGGACTTCAGAAACCAACTCTTCAGTACACTTCTGGACTTGCAGAAACTCTCCTAGGGAAGGACTGCTGTGCTGCTAAAAGTACTGCCACTCTGCTTGACTGCTGCTCTGAAAAGAATATTGTCTTCTGTACTGATCTGCTATGTGCGGTCATCTTGCTTGAGTGAGCAGAACAGGAACTGCATCTCTTGAACCCAGAACCCAGAGAACCCAGAGTGACTCCAAAGGCAGACCACCAGATCTGAATCCTCAGGGACATAACAGGCTTTCAACAACCTTGCATCATTTCCTTCACTACGTGGATTGGACCCATCACAAAGACAGGTATTGCTGCCGCAGTCACAACATCTTCGGAACCAATGCACATGACCCATCCTCATCACTGGCCCTCGCATCTCTCGACGGCGGCAGCTCCAATGCCGACTCCTGACTACGCATCGCAGCCTCAGAGCTCCTCAGAACTGACGCTTCAACCCAACTGCAAAGCTCATCCTTAACACCAGACTTCTCATTGCAAGACCCATTGACTGAATCCTTGACGGTGATGCAGCCCCTCACATTGCAGCCTTGCCACATGTAGAAAGTGATGCATTTCTTTGGCTGCGTGGCTCATCTTAAGTGTGAATGCTCACTATACTCTGTAAACCAGATTGCAAGGTACTGTGTTTGGCAGGCCTAACTGTCTCCCTGTAGCTGGCTCATGCTCTGTCTGGGTCAACATGAACTTGTGAGTTTTCCAAGTCAGACATAGTCAGATATTCACAGTTGGCACTATGCAGTTTTTGGCACTATTTTCACTGAAATCTATAAAATTGCATATTTCCATTTCTAATGATTGGAATTTTGTTGTTTTTCATTTTGTTATATTTATTAAACAAAGATCTATTCTACTAACTTGATGTTGGATCCTTTTTGTGTGCTGTATACACTGTATTATTGTTTGAATTGTTGAACACATACTTTATACATTGCATCTAAGTTAAGCCTGACTGCTCTGTGCCAAGCTACCAGAGGGTTGAGCACAGGTTAATTCAAGGGCCGCTTGTGCCTCACCCTGAAAAATATTGTGACTGCTGCTGGATTAGGGCTGACATCCCAGTCAACCAACAACCTAATTTCTCAACACCCTGAAATGGTGAAATTCATTGCACTTAGAATTGCATTTCAAGCAGTAACCGTTGGTAAGGCACTTGGTATGTACAACACAACATTCATGTACTTCTGTGGCATATTCCTACTATGCATGTCTATGATTTCATGTGCCACTGCTACCTATACTTCTGTGTAAATATATTACATTAACATGTCTCGATCAAACGGACTACATAACAAACTGACAATGAATAGTCTGGCTATGGGCAAAATAGAAACATATTCCAGCGTAAGGCATTTTGTTACATAATCCAAACAATACTTTATGTTGATATAAAAATGTTACAACACATCAAAATAAAACAGAATAAAAAGTGTAAGGGAAATACAAAAATAAATGTAGCAACATGTGGAGAAATGAGATGATCTAAAATATCACACAACTAGTAAATCTCTATCAATCATCTCCCAATTAAGGCCAAATTGTATCCTCTAAATTATGCTGTCACTGCACCACCTACAACCAACACAAACAATGGCACCTAACATAGCTAACATGTAATGAGATCTGGTCACCCATGCCCAACTGTCATTACTATCATGACATGAATTTGTTGCATCTATAAACTCACTGGCACTGTTTGATACAGCACTGTTGCCATAGTTCATTTGCCATTAAGCACACAATTCTTCAAAATAATTGGTGTTCTCAGCAGAACACTCATGCAATAAAGTTACTGAAGAACTTTTTACTTGACAATTTAGGAAAGGACTTTTGCAGTGGGGCAGAAAATCCTTAGACACACTAGAAGTGGGACATACAGGCATATAACCTCAGAGAAACTGAATCAGGAAGTGGGAAACACAACACAGGTCCTGTTAGACATACATACACTGGGAAGAAGTTCTATATATACAGATGCTAGGAGATAGAAATATATGTACACTGAAAAAAAAGTGTAATTTGGACCAAAGTAACAAAAGACTGAAGCGGAAAACTGTCAATGATTGACACAACATAGACGTATTAACAAACCAGACAAGATATGGGGCATGTCAGTCATAAACACATAACAACAGGAATGACAGAGATACAAATGGAAGCACAGAATAAACTAACATATATGCACAATGTTAGGAATGCTAGGCAGAAATTCGGACACTTGAATTAAAACACCTGATGAAACTCTTCATAGAGGCTGCAGTAACACAGTAGGCAGAAGGCGTAGGTCATCTTGTCATTGCCTGCCCGTGTACTACCTGCAATTTAACGCACTTCCATGTTTACTAAATTTGCAGCCTAATTTTAATTCCACAAAAAAAAATCATCTATGGTCTAATTGAGTTCAGGGAGAATTCTAAAGAATCTGGATCTATGTTGACGCATTCCAAGGTCAATTTCAGGTGCCTGGTCTGTAGGCTTGCATCTCTGCTCAGTTCCAGGGCCTGACTAGCCGGAGCAGGAATTGGGCCTTTTCCCAGGCGGCTCGAAGGGTGGGGGCCGGCTTTGCAGTGAGGGGGCCAGTTTTGTGAAGGTGGCAATTTTGCAACAGTGCTGCAATATCGGCCCCCAGTAACAAAAGCAGCACCTGACTCGTACTTGCCCACCACCCCCCGACCCGGGGGCTGGTGTCACACAATTGCTAGGGCTGCTTTGGGTTCCCAGTCTGGCCCTGCTTAGCTCCTGTGACTCAGGATATTGACACATTCAAACTCCCCAAAACACTAACATGTTGTACCACGTCCACAGCGACCCTGTGCTGACCTGAAACGGAGGGGTAGGTCAAACTGTCTCACAGACATTCACTTCCAGGCCGCCATGCTTAACAGAGTATAGATTATTACAAATATTTACATTTTTGAAACTTTTGTGTTGTTTTACCACTTCTTTTCAACATATTTTTCACTTTACTGTACCCTTCCTCTTATTTGTTTGACCATTTTTTCAAGCATTTCTATTGTACTGTGTTGAGTGAACAATTCTTTTTGGATATTGTCCTAAAACAAATAGAGAATATTGATTATTCCCATACGTTTCCTGACTCTTTTTAGAAGAACCTTGTGACTTTTCATGTTTTACTCATTCATCCTGATGTTCCAATGGTTTCTCAGCTTTGACCATCAGCTGGCTACAATTACATCAATTTAGTTTATCACTAGGTGAGCTGGTTCAGAAAACCAGCTTTCTGAAGCCCCCCCCCCACATTTAAACTGTTGTGTGTGCTAATACTCCAGCCAACGAGCCACACTGTGATTGGCTACCTCCTTGAAGCAGGAAGCCAGAAAGTGACCAGAGCCCATTCACTCATTGTTTAAAGTCTGAGGCTTTGTGACCGATTAGATCTGGCCTTGCCCTAGCTGTGCTCTACCTCAGTTGCACCGTTAACCATATGTCTCTCTTGATTCATTGATTCTGAAGCATCTATTGAATGACTGTACTTGGTGACAGCTGCATTCTGCACCACAGATCCTCATGGTCACCTACCATTCTTTACACCCACCTCAAATACTGTTGACACCTGATTAATCCCTCATTAGGAGTGGTCTGGAGATTGGTGCAATATTTATCACACCTGATAAATAGCAATACCGTGGAGGTGCAATGATGTTTTAGACTAAGGGTTTTGTGCTAATAATGGGGAATAACATACTTTCCTTTGTTGCTTTTCTCACTAAAATCCATATCTCAGAAATTATAGGATGTTTTGCTACAGTGAACTGACCAGTAAAAATGACGAAGGTGATTAATCCATGTGTTTTTTCCACATTACTTCTAATTCCGATATGAGTGGTGAGGAGTCACCCCACACGTGCCCTTGTTCTGAGGTGTGCAGACTCCTCTGTAGAGAGCAGTGTACATTCTCACATTTCCCATAGTCCTTGACCTCAAATCAGTTGAGAGGACCACCTTTTAAGAACATCTTTGAGCCTTCCTTTGTTCACTTTAGTAAAACATATATTTTTTAAATAATAACTTTTAATGATTTGCTAAGTTTTAAATAATTCGGCTCTGTACCTGTGCAGTGCCTGTGCTGTGTTCGTCTTTGGGGATCATCTCTCAAGGTGCTATGTGGTAATGGAAAACTGCCCTATATCAGGGAACACTGAAGAAGGAAATTTGGAAGCATTCTTCACCTGCACCTGCCACATTTAGTGCTTGTACAGCCTCCTCTGGGTCCATTAGTATAACTGAGGTTGTTTTTCGCTTCTCTGGGTCAGCAGGACATGAAGTCAGTCTGTAGACGCTTCTTCCATCGTGCAGCTTCAAATAACCTGGCTTTGTCATCCACTTAATTGGACATGTGGCTACTGCTTTTGAAAATACCCTGCTTTATTCTACTCTCCAAGGTAAGTCACCCAGTTTGATTACACATAGTAAAATAGTCTCCGAATAGCCAGATTTATATACAATGAATTTAAATGGAATTCATTACATAATCAGTGGTAAAGAATACAATTTGACATGGGCCAATGTTGAACACCTCTGATATAATCCATCTAAATGGGAAGTTGTGCCTCTTGCCTCAATTGTTTGTCCTATGATTGCAAAGGAAGACTGGAGATCCTACCGACCTCTTCCTATTACCCGCAGACCAGGACTACAGTCAGACACCTATGTCACACTCTGAGCTGCGCTTCAGCCGCAGTAACATTACCAGATACAGCCTGCTTCTGCAGTGAACGTAGAAACTTACTTCTCTTATGTGATCATTACCATGAATGTGCATTGCTGAGGGTAGCAGTCAGCCTCCAATGGAATGGAATAATATGAGAGTGCAGAATCCCTGCAGCAGGGAGTTGCATATGTACTCCATAAGGTGTTTGTATTACTTCTATCAGAAGTAAACATACAGTACTCTGCTTAAGACATCTGCAGTAACCAATGTATATCACAACAAAACATTACTCAGTTGACCTTTCATTCTTTTATTTCACTCTTTCTTGCATGAAACTCGGGTAACTATTTGAAAAATCCATTTGCCAACCTGAGTTTTTCTTTGGTGCAGAAATCTAATGATTTTCAAGATAACCTGGATTTTGCTTTTTACAAAATGTGAGATTGCTTGAAGTTCATGTGATATTTTGCCTGTAAGGTGTAATGTTACATGCAGTGAGTCCTGGATGTCACGGAAAGTTTGTGCACACTCACAAACCTGTTTGAGTTATCAGTAGTTCATGAACATTTTCTGAGCTCATTTCCATTCTGAGGACACTTGATGAGTTAAAAAAAGAAGTCATTTTCCCAGGGTGGCAATTGTCAGGAACCACTCTCAAATCGACGACCAGAGACAACAAAGGTGGCATTTTGGGTGAACATTGTCATATAATCAATGGCAGTGTTTGTAATTACACATAAGAAACTGCTTGTGCTTTCGAGTAGACATATTTTCATTAGTACTCATGACATTTCTTTAGAATTAAGAAATCCCTAAATTTACACACAAACATAGGTGCAAACCTGGATTTACAAATTTTGTGAGAGTCACGCCCATTTTATAAAACTATAAAGTCACAACTGTGTAGTTATGGCCTGGGGGCTAAGTTGTCATTCTGGAAAAATCATCTCATCCCCTAACCTTGATTACATGTGTATTATAAAGCATGTTAATGTGTGTTGTCTAGCAATGTGTACAAGATCCAGGCTCCTTATCCATCACATCCAGTGCTCTGTAATCTGGTGTCAACTGCAGCCGCCACGCTTTTATGTCTTAAGAGATGTGGCTAATACATTTATGCTCTGATTCCACATTGTGAGGTATTCACCAGGGTAAGGCAAAAGTAGTGAAGTATTTACAAGGTGAGATAAGTACCTCCTGTTTTCTATTTCTGCTTGGGAATGAGGCATAACTACCAGAACTGCTAAGCACACAAAATTTGGCAGAATTTGCCTTTTATATCCTCAGCGTTTTCTCCCATGAAATTTCAACCAGTTTGACTTGATAAAATCTGTCAGGAAAAACAACTGGTGGGGTAATGATCACCTAACATGGATTTCTGATTTCGCACTAAACTTCTGTTTACATAAGGATCAGTAATGAGCCATGAACTTGTAATCAGGTCCAATAAGTTTGCCATGGAGCGCTCTGTGCTCCTTGAAAGCAGAACCAGTCTACATCAAGTAAATAAAATAAGAGAAAAGGAACATGACGTCATAGAAAGTGACTTGTTGTGTTGTGTGACAGGAAGATTGTCACTATTCAAAGTACACAATACTCAGACTGTGCCTCACTCAGGAGTCACCGCCGCAGTCAGAGGCAGCAGAGCTGTGAGCAGTGAGTACATGAGACAAGTGTGGAGTCAGTGTGAATGTCATGAGAGAAGCAAGGTGTGGGCACGGATTTCACAATCACCACAGGTTTCACAAGAGACGTGGCGCTGAGGATTCAAAGTGTGGGAGGAATTGAGACAGAGAAGGCACTGATGGGTCAATGTTTGTGAGCAAGTGAGACAGGTGAAGGCCCTGAGGGGTCAAAGTGTGGAAGTGAGAGGGGGAAGGCTCTGAGGGGTCAAACTGAGGGAGGAATTGAGACGGGAGAAGGCACTGAGGGGCAAAGTGTGGGAGGAAGTGAGAAAGGAGAAGGCACTTATGGGACAAAGGGCCAGATGTAGCAATATTGCAAATTGCGACTTGCAATTTGCGAGTCCATCCGACTCGCAAATTGCAAGTCGCAATTTGCAATGCAGTACGGTGTCTCAGACACCGACTGCGACTCGCTATGGAGTCGCAATGACCCACCTCATGAATATTCATGAGGTGGGTTGCAAATTGCGGCCCGTAGCGAGTATAGGCACTCGCAAACATGGAGGCCTGCTGTTGTCAGCAGACCTCCATGTTCGTGACTGCTTTAAATAAAGCAGTTTTTTCTTTTTAAGTGTAGCCCGTTTTCCTTAAAGGCAAACGAGCTGCACTTAAAAAAAAAACGAAACCTTTAGTTTCGGTATTTTTTCAGTGCAGGGAGTGGTCCCTGGGACCACTCCCTGCCCTGAAAAAATATTTTTGGGTCCATTCACAAAGTGGAAGGGGTCCCATGGGGACCCCTTCCAATTTGCGAGTGGGTTACCATCCACTTGAAGTGGATGGTAACTGCGATATCATTTGCGACCGCGTAATGGTATTGCATACCACTCAGACTCGCAAATAGGAAGGGAACACCCCTTCCTATTTGCGAGTCGGAAATGCATTTTGCGAGTCGGTCCCGACTCGCAAAATGCATTTCTGCATAGGAAACTCACATTTGCGACTCGCAAACGGCAATTTTTGCCGTTTGCGAGTCGCAAATCATTTCCTATATCTGGCCCCAAGTGTAGAAATAAGTGAAACTGTTGAATGCACTGATCAGTCAATGTGTGGAAGTGAGAGGGGGAAGACACTGAGGGGTCAAACTGTGGGAGAAAGTAAGAGAGGAGAAGGCACTGATGGGCCAAAGTGTGGAGGAAGTGACACAGGATAAGGCACTGATGAGTCACAGTGTGGGAGGAAGTGAGACAAGAGAAGGCACTGATGGGTCAAAGTTTGGGTGGAAGTGAGAACAGAAAGGGCCAAGGAGCTGTACATGATGCCTATTGTGCAGCCCAGGCTGTCACTTAAAGTGATGGGTTAACACTTGTGATTCCAGTGACAGGTCACTCTTTACAATTTTGCAGTGCTTAATTTGTGCCTAGCACTCATTTTTGGCACTGGTACTTCATTTTCGTCATCAGATATTGATGGACAGAAATACATAAAAGAAAGAAAGAAGGAGGAAAAGTATAAGAGATCAATAGTAACAAGGAAAGAAGTCAGAATTAAAAGGAAGGTCACAGAGTGGGACCGAGAGACAGGAAGTAGAGTTGGGGGGAAGAGAGACTATAGAAGGAATCATGACCAGGCAGCCTTCAACAGCAGTGGCTCCGAAAACAACTTGAGGGACTTATTCATTTATGTATTTACACATTAAGCACTGTTTTTGAATTCCTAATAAATGACTTGGATTCACATTCACATCCACCAAGTTCTAGTAGATGGTAACCATTTCACAAATGGGAAGGGGTTCTCAAAGGACTCCTTCCCTTTAGTGAATGGTTGTAAAACATTTTAAATCGCAGGCAGTGGCGCCTCCCTCCTAAAAAATGAAACTGCAAATTTTTCTTTTTTAAATGCATCTGGTTTTCGTTTAAGGAAAATGGGTGACATTTCAAAAAATAAGTTTGCTTTATTTAAAAGCAGTCACAGACATGGTGGTCTGCTGACCACACCAGGCCACCGTCACTGTGATTTTAGATATTTCCAATTGATCACAAAGCGAGCCCTACCTCATGAATATTAATTAAGCAAGGTCTATTTGCGACCCACTGGGATTCACACAATGTGTGACACACACATTAGTACATTTGAGTTTGTGATTACCAAATTGCGAAGAGCAAAAATTCGAACTTCTGTAACTAAGCGCTGGTTGTATGTATGTATATTTCTATAGCACAAACATACCCCAAAAAAGTGGAGATTGGCCAGAGTCAAAGAAAAGCATAGGAGAGGTAGATGGTTTGGGGACTGTTATAACTGTGATGCAGTGTTCCTTAAAGAGGTGCATCATCAACTCTTTTCTAAATTGCAATCCACAAATCTGCACACTGATGGTGTCTTCGCTGCATATGTGCTGGCCAACACCAAGAGGGTGAGCTTATCTGCAAGATAAGCGGGGTGCTGGCTGCTTTCGGTTTTGGAGATGGTGTGGGCTACCAAGGGGAGCCAGTGGTGCTCTATTCCGATGGGGTGATAAGATCATATTTCTTCAGGCCCTGGATGAGACGTGTTGTGGCATATAGTAAGTCCCTAGGAATGCCAGATTCAAGCCCAGGAGGCCCTTGGACAAGGTGTATCCATTAGAGCTGGGGGAAATCCATCTTTTTGCTGTGTTCCCCATTTCTGGCACTAAACAGTTGATATGACTCCCTGCAAGAATGTTGCCTTGCTGATTATGCCTGAGATATGTGATAGTTTGAGGTCACACGTGTCAGTTTAGTACACTCCGTGTGCAGACAGCTCATTCATGTGTTCACAGTGCAGATTGTGTGTGTGTGTTACGGATTTTCTCAATTGCTGCTTATCATGTGCTTTTAGAAGGGCATATTTTCCGCAGTTAGATGTAGTACATATTTGCAATGCATGAAATGGATGCATTACAATTTACCACACAAAGTAAAGTATGGCTTGTTATTGTCAGCAGTAATTCTGTTTAATTATTTAGCCCATATACATGTATTTAACCAATAGGCATCTTGTGAGCAGGCATAACATTCAGGTGCGGAAAATATTTGTCATATTCAAAATCTCCATCCATTGTAACCTCAACCTAGCTCACAAGGGGTACATTGAGTGCTTTCAGCCACACTAAGATAGGTTTGTGATGGTGACCCTCAAATGTAAGTGTGTCTGTCCCCCATGCACAAATAAATCAATGTCACCATCGTGATTAGTTCATACACAGCCAGAATAATAATGGTGTCATAGAACTTTAACCCATATTATAGTTACCTGTAATCTGGTGTGATATCACACACCTTTTCAGTAAACAATCTCACTGTTTAACTCAACATCTTTGATTTCCATAAATCTGCTGACAATAACTTTCATCAAGAAAACAATTTAACCAGCTTTAGCACTTGATGCAAAACACTGCAATTGAGTGAAATTGTCATGTTAAACTTGTGCAACCCAAAACACTATTGGATTAACAACACAGTTGCATGCATGAAGGAGCTCCACTGGCTCCCCATACACAAAATATCACAATTCAAATCCCTCATCTATACTTTCAAGGCACTACGTAACTATGACGGAGCAGATCTCAACAACTGCATCTGTTTTCATAAACTTTCCAGACACCTCTGCTCGTCCGTACTCCTACTTTCACACATCCCATGCATACAGAAAATCAGATATGGCAATTGAGCCCTCTGATACTTCATTCCTTAAGCAAGTAATTACCTTATGCTACACATACTCAACTCTTGAATTCCACAAGAAGCTGAAGAACTGTCTTTTTAAGTAGTCCCACAAGGCCCTAGGTTTAGCTCGACTCACACCTGCTTCGACTAGTGTACCGTATGATATCAAGGTTCACTCTACATAACATAACAACAAAACATAGCATATGCCTCAGAACCATTAACTCACTAAAAACTACAAGCTGCAAGACAATACAGGTCCACAATCACAATCCGCATAATGCACAAAGGATAACTCTCTTCACCTAGTTATACTCACATAATACAACTCCAAAAACGTCAGCTGGACTGAAATGGCAGGATAATCCACACGATTCCAGAACCCTAATTCTGACAATATGGGCACTGCAAATGTAATTTATATTTTATGTCAAAATGTACCCAGTTTGCCTGAGGACATAATATGCTTTCGAAATCTGCCACCCCTTTGCTCTAATAAATTATAAAAAGGTAGTTGGAAGGAAGGGGCCATGTGAGTTGCAAAGGACAAGGCCCAAATCAAATTAAAAAAACCTACACAAGTCAAGATTAAAAGTCAAAACCATGTAGGTTTATTCCAATTTTAAGTAGCATTACAGAAAGCAAAATGGCACTTAGCGCATTCAAGTCTGCATCAATACATCATAATTATAGAGAAAAAGTCTAAGAATAGGATCATCAAGAGGACCACACAATTTCTAACTGTGGAGAAAGCGAGGAAAATCAGGCAATCAAAAATACAAAATATAATAAACTGACATGGAGACTGCTCAGTATAAAAGCAAGGAAATGTCTAGTACAAATCCCAGGAAAGGCATTTTTATATGTTTTCGAACAAAGAACATAGGGCCTGATTACAACTTTGGAGGAAGGTGTTAATCCATCCCAAATGTGACGGATATACCACCAGCCGTATTACGAGTCCATTATATCCTATGGAACTCGTAATACAGCTGGTGGTATATCTGTCACATTTGGGACGGATTAACACCTCCTCCAAAGTTGTAATCAGGCCCATAATGCTCATGATATGGTGGGAAATTAAGTAATAATGACAAAAAATAGATTTTCATATGTACATGCTACATTAACTATAACTTTGCTAGAGCCACATTCAGAATGCATAATTAATGCATAATTAATGCTGACCTGTAACCAAGGAAAAATATAAGGACATTATTTCTTTGCACTAATTAAATATAATGGTGTCTTCAGAGTCTTCCATAGGCACAGGAAAAGTCATTGGGGGTCATTTTGACCTCAGCGGTCTTTTTCCAAGACCGCCAGTGGTGGCGGTTTGCCGCTCGGCCTATTATGACCGGTGGCAGCTCTCTGTCCTTTTACGGACGGAGAGCTGCCAACAGCCATACTGGCGGGTGGCGGGGAAATGGAGGTTGCTCCACCTCCACCGCCACGCCAACAGAACCCCGCCCAGTGAATCACGTCCTGTGATTCAGCATGGCGGTGTTCTGTTGGCGGTGTGGTGTTGGCGGATCAGCCCCCATGGCTCCCGTCCCCTCCCGGAGGATCGTTGGACCAGATAAGTCAATCGTACGTGAGGGGAGGGGGTTGGGGGGATGTTGTGTGTTGTGTGCATGCATGGGGGTGTGCGTGTGTGTATGTAGAGGGAGTGTGTGAGTGTGTGTATGCTTGCGGGGGTGTTGTGTGTTTGGGAATGAGTACGTGTATGTCTGTAGGTATGTCTGTATGGATGTGTGCATGTATGTTTGAATGTGGATGTGCGTGTCTGACTGTGTGTGTGGATGTTTGCATGTATGTCGGTGTGTGTGCGTGTATGTGTTGGTGGTGCCTGCGTGCGTGTCGTGTGTGTATGAGTGATGTTATGTTGGGGGTCGGGTGGGGAGGGGGGTCCTGCCACCTCTGGGGGGTGGGGGTGGGGGGTGGGGGAGACCCCTATCAGTGACTGGGAAGGAATTCGCTTTCAAACCACATGAAATCCATGACGGTAAGCCGGGTCAAAATACTGCCGGCTTTATAGTGACGGCCGCCGGGCTGGAGACCCTGGTCTTCTGCCTGGTGGGCGGAACAGAGAACTGGCGGATGACCATGGCGGTAACCGCCATGGTCATAATACAAAACAAAAGACCGCCAGCCTGTTGGCGGTCTTACCGCCGCTTCTCCGCCTTCCGCCAGGGTTATAATGACTCCCATTGACTCATTTTAAGTGTGCATACAGTTTGAACACAGCCTAATAGGAAGCTGCAAAAGAAATTACATTTTGTTTCAGCACATCACCAAACAACAGATCCCCTTCCAACTATTTTATCAAAAGAAAAGTACTGTAGAGAGAATGACATGCACACAGAAAACTATCAATTGTACTTTTGAATTTCATTCAATTGTAAATGAAAAACATGGAAGGCCTGATAGATTTGTTTTTGCGGCCTGGTTATGTAACTGAAACACATACCAATAAACATTAGGCTGTTGATCATAAATTTGCTCTGAGTAGAGTGAGAGGTGTGAGTGATATGTGCAAAAGAAGTATTGTAAGCAACTAACATAACACAAGTTGTGTAACTGATGAAAGTTGTGATATTGTCATTAATGGTGAGAGTGATGTTGTTTGACAGGCTACTAAAGAAGAGACATAAACTTCATCCTATTCAATACAGTAAATGCACCAAATAAAAATATCCAGACTCACATCTTCATATGTGGCCTTGCTGAAGCACTTCTGCACAGCAACAAACTGAGTGAAAAGGTAGGGCAGTATACCTGCTCTCTGGTGAACAGCAAAAGCTTTTTTTTTCTTTGAAATTTAGAGACATTTTACCAGAGTCTTAAAAATGAATATGATTCTTAGGAAAAACACCCTCATGGTTGGACAAAGAGGCTTGTTGATGTTGTTCTTCACTCAAGTCTTATGCCTCTGAAGTCAACAAGCTAAGCAAATGTTTAACTGTGTGTATTATTTGAAATTCACAAAAACTAAGGCATTTTACTATTTGTCACTATTAGAAATTGAAATTGGGTTACAGGTTGATTGGCCTGTGAGCTCTGGTGAAGCAACACCCAAAACCGTAGTTAGAATAAGGCACAACACAAACCCCATATTAACTTGTGCTCAGCCCCTTGTTAGCTTGGCACAGAGCAGTCAGGCTTAACTTAGAGGCAATGTGTAAAGTATATGTGCCACACTTCAACCAGTAAAATAGTGAAAACACCACCCAAAAAGATCTCACAGGCTAGGCTAGAAATAGAACGTAATTTAATAAATAAAACAAGATCAAAATGAAGGGTCCAATAAGTAGAGCCAGAGTTATTATTTTTTGAAGAATAAACTTTAAAGTAGTGAATAGAAGCAGAAAGTTTCAACTGCAGCTATCTGGTCATGCCAGACCATGTCAAAGTCAAATATTCAGGCTGACCATGATGGAGCATAGTTTGGATACAGTCCCAAGTTTGTCCAGCTGAAGTTTTACCATCTGCAGGAGGATGGCCTGGTGTGTAGTGGGTACCAAAGGGTACTTACACCTTATACCAGGTCCAGTTATCCCTTATTAGTGAAATGTACTCAGTGTGTAGAAGCTTGGCTGTCTAGAGGTAGCTGTTGGCAGAGCAGCCAAAGCCGAACTAGGAGACATGCAAAGCTCTTGCAATACCACTGTAGTCACACAGTACTCACACACAAGAAAGACAATACTCAGTGTTACTAAAAATAAAGGTTCTTTATTTTAGTGACACAAGGCCAAAAGTATCTTAGAGTCTATACTCCCTTAGGAGGTAAGTAATACACATAAAATAATACTAGTAACCAAAATCAGGTAAGTACACAGTCATAAAATAGTGCAAATAGTGAAAATTACCAAAGGCTAGAATGGGCCTGGGGCAACACAAACCATATACTAAAATAGTGGAATGCGAAAGTCAGTTCCCCCCTAGGCAAGAGTAGTGTGCAGAGGGGTGCTGGGAGTGTAAGAAAACACCAAAGGTAAGTAAAGTATCCCACCCCAGAGCCCAGGAAAACAGGAGTACAGTCAAGCAAGTTTCTTCAGAACACACTAGGAGTTGTAGTAAAGGATTATGCAAAAAACAAGCAAGACTGCAAGACACCAACAATAGATTCCTGGACCTGAAGACCCGTGAAGAGAGGAGACCAAGTCCAAGAACCGATGAAGAGTGGAGGAAGAACAGGACCTCCTGCTAACCCGGATGAAGGTGCAAAAGTGGATTCTCCGGTGGGAAGAAAAAGTAAGAAATGCACCAAAAAAGACAGCTGCGGGTTCCTGCTTGGTGCAACAGATGTCCCACATTCAGTCGTTGGATGCAGGCTCATTTTCGTTGTTGGATTCCACCAACAAGCCTTGGTTCACGCAAATGTTGCAGCTGGCAGGAAAAGGCGCTACCTGGACCCAGGAGGGACCTGGGGTTCTCAACTCGGACTGAGGAGACAGAGGGGACCCTCAGCACTTTAGACATCCCTCCGAAGACTAGGCAGCACCTACAGGATTCCCAGGACACAGAGACAAAGGAGTTTCAAATCGCAGTTGTCGCAGCACTACACAAAGCGTTCCTACACCACTGGAGAACAATTTAGGGATCTGAGCGTCGCAGAATAGAGTGCTGGGGAACTGGGCTAGGCCCTGCACTAAGGATTTCTTAGAGAAGTGCACAGAAGCCCCAGGAACTGCAAAACATGCAGTGCACAGGGGTACAGTCTGGCTTGGGGAGGCAGGCCCTTACCTCTACCAAATTTGGACAGCTGGACCTTTGGCCATTCAGGGTCACTTCGTTACACCACTTGTGTTCCAGGGATCAAGCTCGTTGCCAGGAGAGGAGTCCCAGAGTACCAGTTGTCGTTGCAGAGAGGTGCCTGCTGAAGCAGGGAAATTACTCCATTAATCCACAGGAGATTCCTTTGGACCTTCTAGTGCAGGATGAAGACATGCAGTCCTCAGAGCATGCACAACCTGGAAACTGTTGCAGTTGATGGCAGGAGCTGGAGTTACAGAGTGGCATTAGCCTTCTTGGATACTTTGTTGCAGTTGTAGAGTTCCTGGAGCTGTGTTGCGGTTGTTCCGATGGTAGAAGGTGAAGCAGAGGAGTCCTGCTGGAATCTTGCAAAAACGAATCTGAGGATACACCCGTAGGAGAGACCCTAAATAGCCCTGAGAGGGGGACTCGTCGCCTAACCAGGTAAGCACCTTATCAGGAGGGGTCTCTGAGGTCACCTGCTGGCACTGGCCACTCAGATGCTCCCACAGTTGCTTGACCATCCGGAAAACAAGATGACAGAACCCAGGGACACTCTGGAGGAGCTCTGGGCACCACCCCTTGGGTGGTGATGGAAAGGGGAGATGTCACTCCCCTTTCCTTTGTCCAGTTTCACATCAGAGCAGGGACTGGGGGGTCCCTGAACCAGTGTAGACTGGATTATACAAGGAGGGCACCACTTGTGCGCTTCAAAGGATTTCCAGATGCTCTGGGAGGAAACCCCCCCAATGTCTGTAAAACCTATTTCCAAAGGAAGAGGGTGTAAAACCCCTCTCTAAAGAAAATGCATTGTTCTGCCATCCTGGGATTGAGCTGCTCAAGCCCCAGGAGGGCAGAGGCCTGTCCGTGAGGTGGAAGCAGCTGGGGCTGCATTGAAAACCTCAGAAGACCGGCATGGCAGTACTGGGGATTCATGGTGAAGCCGCAGGGTGCATGGAACTGCCCCCCCATACCAGAATCAGTTTAGGGGTACAATTTCTCAATCCCAGACACCTCATATGGCCATTTTCAGAGTTACCATTGTGAAGCTACATATATGTGCTGACCTATAAGAGTGCACACTTATATTGTTGTCCCCGCACTCAAGAAGTCTGGGAAAATGGGCAGGGATGACATGGGGGCACCTCTGCACTAGCACAGGTACTATGCACCTAGCCTTCACAGTCTGAAATTTAGATATATAGGTGACTTATAGGTGACCTGGTGCAGTGAAAATGTCTGTGAAATGGTGCTTGCACTATTTCACTCAGGCTCCAATGGCTGTCCCGAAGAAGTCATTGTATAAACCCCTTATGGGAGGCAAAATAAATGCTGCAGCCCATAAGGATCTCCTGGAACCCCAGTGCCCTGAATACCTAGGTACCATATACTATGGACTTATAACAGGGGTCCAGTATGCCAATTTGGAGTGGAATACAGGGTTACCAGCATGTAAGTACAAATTTGGAATCTGAGAGAGCATGAGCACTGGAGTTCTGGTTAGCAGAACTCGAGTGACACAGTCAAGCATACTGAAGAAACAGTAAAACATAGTGACATGTAGGACACAAACTTTGAGCACTGGGGTCCTGGCTAGCAGGATCCCAGTGAGACAGTAAAAACACACTGACAAAGACTGACAAGCAGGCCAAAAATGGGGGTAACCATGCTTGAAAGAGGCTACTTTCTCACACCATCTCAAGTTTTGAGCCAATAGCCTAGTTTGCGTTGGAGAGGATCACGGGGAGCAAGAAGGTTTTTGTGGGCAGTAGTTGTTGTGGTGGGAAGAGCAAGCCCGGCATCCTGGATGGGCAGGCTGGAGCTTCGCTTTGGCAGTCCACCATAGACTATCAATGCTGCGGTTTGAAGAGACAGGCTGGTGGTCTCTTGAGCTAAATTTCAATATGAATGGCGCAGCCTGGGAGCAAATGAGCCCAAAAGCTTGTTTTCAAGAGTTGCTGGGCCACACAATGGGTCCAGAACTTGATAAGTACCACTTGGGGATCAGGAACGTACTGCAGATGGGTCCAGGAGCTGGATGGAGAGACTTTTATGTTGATGAGGCTCAGATCAAGAGGCTAGCAGACTAGGTCTTTGATTCATCCTGGGGTCCAGGTTTCAAAGTAAAGGTCCAGTTCTTTTATCCAGGCAGACCAGCAGAGTTACAGTCTTTGCAGAAGCACAACAATCATTCATGCATTCATCCATACATTCTCACACACATCCGTACACACAGTCACTCGACATGTAGACACATATTCACATTTCCATTCATACACGCATTCTCAAACATGCATACACCTTCACAAACAACACTACACACACATTTGCATTCACACACACACTCACACATTCATGCACACAACCCGACACACACATACACAACCCCCCCATCCCCTCCCCTGTCGGAAACCCATCTTACCTGCAAACAGGGGTATTCCGGCAGGGACGGGGCGCTGCTATCGCCGGCAGGGACGGGGCGCTGCTATCGCCAGCAGCGCCCACTAGCAGAACACCGTCAGGCAGTATTATTTTTCATAATATGGCTGGTGGTGGTATACTGGCATGGTGCTGCTGGTGGTAGCAGTGCCACCTTAACAGTTAAAGGTATGGCCACAGCCAGAATTCCGCCCTTCTTGTGTCATAATTTGGCGGACGGATGTTAGCTGCGGCGACGGTCTTTTGGCGCCCGCCGCTGTGGCGGTAGGTGGCATTTACAGCCAGTGTCTTAATTAGGGGTTTTTTCTCTTCAGGAAACTCCTGTGTGCCAAAAATCAACTCACAGCCAGCCGGAAATGATGCACAGCCATCTTGCGACTGAGAAATTGCTGCACAGCCAAACCAGAACAATGCAGCCCGACTTCCCAAGTGAGGATTAGGTGCAGGGTCTGCCTTGCAACAGGAGATTTTACGCATTGCCCTACCAGATCGACGAAACACCAGTGACTTCTTCCAATGTGCCCAGGATTTTCCGGCATCGCCCCTGGGCGTCAAAAAGATCCCAGCATCGCAGAGTGGAACCAAGACTTTGCGCCAAAAAATGACACAAGGCCCTTGCAGCAAAGAAAGAAACAACACATTGTCTGTGCCGCGTCGGAAAATCTGACCCACACCATATTTTTCCACACATCTCCTCCACTGTGGTCTCTGTGCATGTTGTTTTCGACGCAAATCAGGTACTTTTTGTAATCAAGAGACAACTGTTGATTTCTTAGAAATAAGACCATTTTTAATCCTGCAAAAGTGATATCTCAACTTGTACTTATTGAATCTTTATTGTTTTGACCTCATTTTAACCAGATAAATATCAGATATTTTTCTCAATCAACGTGGTGTACTTTTGTGGAGTTTACACTGTGTTACAGTGTGATTTATTGCCCAAATACTTTACATATTGCCTTCTAAGTTAAGCCTGACTGCTCAGTGCCAAACTACCAGAGGGTGGGCACAGGAGAATTCGATTGTGTGTGACTTACCTTGACTAAGATTGTGTCCCTATTTGGACAAATGTGTATACCTTTGCCAACTAGAGACCCCATTTCTAACATTGGTGATCAGGTGTGAGGATAGGGCCTGTGATTGTGCAGTGCAATATAAAAGCTATGTGTTCACTACATGTAGGAGGTTGACCTGGTTTTTGGTGGGTACCTGTGGTACTTACACCTTATACCAGGTCCATTTATCCTTTTTTAATGAAATATAGGCAGTGTCTAGAAGCCAGGCTCTCTAGTGGTAGTGTGGATGAGCAGCCAGGGCCTAACTAGGAGACATGCAAAGCTCATGCAATATCACTGCAGTCACACAGTACTCACACACCTGAAAGAAAATACTAAGTGGTACAAAACTAAAGGTACTTTATTTTGGTGGCACACTTCCCAAAAATACAATAGAGACTAAACTCCATTAGAAGGTAAGTAATATACACAGTATAAAACACTAGTATCCAAAAACAGGTAAGTAAACAGAAAACAGTACAATTTGTGAAAATCACAATAGTTTGAAATGGGCCTGAGGGAACACAAACCATAGACTAAAAAAGTGGAATGTGAATGTCGGTTTCCCACCTAGGCAAGTGTAGTGTGTAGAGGGGTGCTGGGACTATTAGAAAACACCAAAGGTCAGTATCAGAACACACACCAGAGCACAAGAAAGTAGGAGTAAATCACAGTAACTTTCACAGAACACACAAGAAAATGAAAAAGAAGATTATGCAAGAACCAGAAGAGACTGCAAGACACCAACAGTGGATTCCTGGGCCTGAAGACCTGTGGAAGACGGGGACCAAGTCCAAGAAGCACAGAAGAGTCTAGGAAGAACAGGAGCCCCTTCAAACCTGGAAGAAGGTGCAAAAGAACCACCGGTGGAGAACAACAATCAGTACTGCACCCAAGAAGATGGATGCGGGTTCCTGGTTGGTGCAGATGATTTCCCATGCCAGGTGGATCTTTGTAGTCTGGTTTGCATCACTGGATTCCACCAACAAGCCTTGGCACATACAAATCTCGTGGTTAGAGGAAAATGGTGCTGCCCAGGACCATGAAGGACCAGGTTGACTCTACCCAGGAGGGGGAGTCAAAGGGGGCACCCAGCATTCCAGGGAGCCCACAGAGGATGAGGCAGTGTGACCAGGATTACCACAGGACAGGGACAAAGAAGGTGCAAAAGGAGGCCCAAGCATCACTATAATAAAGGGTCCCACGCTGTCGGAGAACAACGCAGGAAGCTGTGCATCGCAGGAGGGAGTGTTGGGGGCTGGAGCTGCATGGTGTATGAAGAACTTCTTGGAAGGTTGCACACGAGCTGTGGCAACTGCAAATCATGAGGTGCATGGGGGGTACTATCTTGCATGGGGATGCAAGCTCTTACCTCCACCAAAGTTGGACAGTGGGACGTCAGGAACATCAGGAACACTTCTGTCCACCAGGCGTGATACTGGAACCACTCACAGGTCATTGTTGCAGAGAAGTGCCTGCTGAAGTAGGGAAGTGGTACCATCACTCATAGGGAGATTCCTTTCTCTCTTCAGGTGCCGGCTGAAGACTGGCTGTCCTCTAAGGATGCATGACCAGGAAACAATTGCAGCTGCTGGCAAGAGCTGATGATACAATGTTGCAGAAGGCATCCTGGCTTCTTTGTTGCAGTTTTGTAGAGTTCCCGAAGAACTCGAAGTACTCAAAGAAGAGACCCTAAATAGCCCTGAAAGGGGGGATTGGTCACCTAAACAGGTAAGCACCTATCAGGGGAGGGCTTTGACATCACCTGCTGGCACTGGCCACTCAGATGCTCCCAGAGTTCCCTTCCAAACTTGAAAACAAGATGGCAGGACCCAGGGACCCTCTGGAGGAGCTCTGAGTACCACCCCTGGGATGGTGATGGACAGGGGAGTAGTCACTCCTCTTTCCTTTGTCCAGTTTTATGCCAAAGCAGGGACTGGTGGTCCGTGAACTGGTGTAGACTTGATTATGCAAGGAGGGCACCGAATGTGCTCTTCAAAGCATTTCCAGTGACTTGGGAAGGCTACCACTCCCAAGTCTGTAACACCTTTTTTCAAAGGGAAAGGGTGTAACACTGCTCTCCCAAAGGAAATCCTTTGTTTCTGCATTCCTGAGCTCGAGATGGATAAGCAGCAGGAGGGCAGAAACCTGTCTGAGGGGTGCTCTTCGCCCTGCCTTGGGGGCTGGAAGGCCCGCTATGGGCTGACTTACTAGTGACCTAGTGCCGTGTAAATGGCAGTGAAAGGGTGTTTGCACCTTTACACCCAGGCTGCAATGGCAGTCCAGCAGAACCCTTTGCATGGGCTCCCTATGGGTGGCAAAATATATGCTGCAGCCCATAGGGATCCGCTTGAACCCCAATTCCCTGGGTACCTAAGTACCATACACTAGGGACTTATAAGGGGGCACCAGTATGCCAATTGTGGGTGAAATACTCTGAAATACTGTGTTAACAGTATACAGCAACCACATCACATTTGTAGGAGAGAGCATAACTACTGGGGTCCTGGTTAGCAGGATCCCAGTATGCACAGCCAAACACACTGAAAAAACAGTAAAGCACACTGATAAACAGACTAAAAGTGGGGGTAACCAAGCTAGAAAGAGGCTACCTTCCTACACTACCTACCAACAGTTAAAGGTCAATTTGATTTTTTTTTCTTTTTGCTGCAATTTTCCTGCTTACGATTTTAATTGAATCCTATACAACATGTCTCTGGCTGGGTCTCATGGAGGAACTGAAGAGTTTGACCTAGCTAAGCTGGAGGCATACGCTGTCAGCCAGCTGAAAGGGTTCTGCAAGGGGATGGGAGTACCTACCCGGGGTGCCTCCAGGAAGGAGGAGTACCAAAAGGCCCTGTGGGCCTGCTCAGAAGCCCGTTCACAAGAGAATATTGAGGCTGGAGAGCAAGAGGCTGGCTCTCCAGAGGATTTGCCAACAGCAGTGGGGGATGACACCCCTTGATCGGTGCCCTCTACTAAACCAGGGAGCAGTGTCCTAAGGCACGGTCTGACCGCAGAGGAAAGGAGAGAGGACAGAGAGTTTTATCTGCAGGTGGCCAGATTAAACATAGAGGCAGAGGAGAGGAGAGGCTGAAAGAGCTGCCGAACAAGCTCACGCTGAAAGGGCCTTGGCTGAAAAGAAACTACTTCTGGCTCATGAACTGAGTCTGAAAGAGCTGGTAGTCAGGTCTAGGCAGTCTGAGTCCAGCATTGTGGGTGGCTGCATACATACAGGACCTGCTGGAGAGAAAACAAGTTAATATACTCAAAGATGTGGTGCCAAGTTATGAAGTGGGAGATGACATTGACAAGTGGTTTGCTGCTTATGAAGTTGCACTAAGGGCTCATGGGTTTTCTGAAGAGTAATGGGGGGGGTGGGCTTGTGGAAATGTGCCAATACTTGGGAGGGACACACTTCTCATTGTAGAAGTTAAGGGACAGAACGTGTACACGCTCATGAAAGCTATTTTAATTGTCAAGTTTGGTCTGACCCCTGAAAAGTATTGCCAGAAAATCAGGGACAGTACCAAACTCTCCCAAAAACCTTGAGTAAACTTTGATGATTCTTCTAGCAAGTCACTGAATGGATGAGTGTGGGGCAGTAAAGAAAATAATTATATGGGTTTATATAATGTGATTCTGAGAGAGCATATGCTCAGTATTTGCTTTACAGAGTTGTCCCTACTTGGACAAGGATGTATACCTCTGGCAACCAAAGACCCCACTTCCAACAGGAGGATGTGGGTGGCTGTCACCAGTCAGATCGTATAAACCACTACTGTTCCAGTACTGAGACCCACACACAGCTGTACTGAACTCCTCAGTTCTGATGAGTTGTGTGTACTTTGCTGCACAGCTGTGTATACAGCTCTAACCCTTCGAGCACAGCTGTCAATGACACAGAGGGGGTCATTCTGAGTCTGGCGGGCGGCGGAGGCCGCCCGCCAGACTTCCCCCCTCCAAAATACCGCTCCGCGGTCGAAAGACCGCGGAGGGTATTCTAAGTTTTTCCCTGGGCTGGCGGGCGGTCGCCAAAAGACCGCCCGCCAGCCCAGGGAAAAACTCCCTTCCCACGAGGATGCCGGCTCGTAATCGAGCCGGCGGAGTGGGAAGGTGCGACGGGTGCTGTTGCACCCGTCGCGTATTTCACTGTCTGCCAAGCAGACAGTGAAATACTTGTAGGGGCCCTCTTACGGGGGCCCCTGCAGTGCCCATGCCAGTGGCATGGGCACTGCAGGGGCCCCCAGGGGCCCCGCGACCCCCCCTACCGCCATCCGGTTCCCGGCGGGCGGACCGCCGGGAACTGGATGGCGGTAGGGGGGGTCGGAATCCCCTCGGCGGCGCAGCCTTGGAGGATTCCAAAGGGCGGCGGTACACTGGCGGGAGACCGCCAGTGTTGCCGGTCCGACTGCGGCTTTACCGCCGCGGTCGGAATGCCCTTGGGAGCACCGCCGGCCTGTCGGCGGTGCTCCCGCGGTCCTCCAACCCGGCGGTCATTGACCGCCAGGGTTGGAATGACCCCCAGAGTGTGCTCTTCAGCACACTGTGCCATGTCTGTCCTTGAACTCTACAGAAATGGCCTAACTGAGACAAAAAGTATGGTTTCATATATTTCAAATCCTTTAAAGAATCAGAAACATACATTCTGTTTGCACCTCTATCGATAGCAGCCTCTAAGCCCTACCAACACAATGCTCCCTGTACAACAGCAAACATCTTTCACCTGTAAACACAGTATAAGGTCTGGGTCATAGCTGTACTAAAGACAGTTGTGGCCCCTTTTAAGCCACTTTCTTTTTTCCATGCAGACTTTTTAAGGTTTCTATTTACTTGGGGTGAAGATGTTACAATTTAAAAGAGAAAACAACTGCAAAAAATGCTAATATATTTGGGGCTTACTATTTACAAAACATGTGTCTTAACCCCTTAGCTGCTGGGCCTTTTCCCCCCCAGTGCTGAGCCCTTTTTTGGCTATTTGGGGTAGTTCGCGCTTAGGGCTTCATAACTTTTTGTCCACATAAGCTAACCACGCCAAATTTGCGTCCTTTTTTTCCAACATCCTAGGGATTCTAATGGTTTCCAGAGTTGGTTGTTTCCCCTGGAGGAGACCAAGAAAATAGCCAAAATACAGTGAAAATTTAGTTTTTTCCAACAAAATGGGAAAAAAGGACTGCCGAAGAAGGCTTGTGGTTTTTTCCCTGAAAATGCCATCAACAAAGGGTTTCTGGTGCTGAAATCACTATCTTCCCACCTTTCAGGAACGGGCAGACTTGAATCAGAAAACCAAATTTTTCAACACAAATTTGGCATTTTACTGGAACATACCCCATTTTTACTATAATTGGTGCTTTCAGCCTCCTTCCAGTTAGTGACAGGAATGGGTGTGAAACCAATGCTGGATCCCGGAATGCTAAACGTTTCTGAAAACTAGACAAGATTTTGAATACAGCAAGGGGTCATTTGTGTAGATCCTACAAGGTTTTCATACAGAAAATAACAGCTGAAATAAAAAAATATTGAAATTGAGCTGAAAACAACAGCCATTTTTCTTTATGTTTTACTCTGTAACTTTTTCCTGCGATGTCAGCTTTCTGAAAGCAATATACCGTTTTGTCTGCTGGACTCTTCTGGTTGTGGGGATATAAAGGGCTTGTAGGTTCATCAAGAACCCTAGGTACCCAGAGCCAATAAATGAGCTGCACCCTGCAGTTGGTTTTCATTCTATACTGGGTATACAGCAATTCATTTGCTGAAATATGAAGAGTGAAAAAGAGGTATCAAGAAAACCTTTGCATTTCCAAAATGGGATCAAGATAAGGTTTTGCGGAGCAGTGGTTATTTGCACATCGCTGAATTCCGAGGTGCCCATACTAGCATGTGAATTGCAGGGCATTTCTCAAATAGACGTCTTTTTACACACTCTCTTATATTTGGAAGGAAAAAATTTAGAGAAAGATAAGGGGCAATAACACTTGTTTTGCTATTCTATGTTCCCCCAAGTCTCCCGTTAAAAATGATACCTCACTTGTGTGGGTAGGCCTAGTGCCCGCGACAGGAAATGCCCCAAAACACAACATGGACACATCCTATTTTTTTTATAGAAAACACAGCTGTTTTTTCCAAAGTGCCTACCTGTAGATTTTGGCCTCTAGCTCAGCCGGCACATAGGTAAACCTACCAAACCTGTGCATTTCTGAAAACTAGAGACCTAGGGGAATCAAAGGAGGGGTGACTTGTGGGGCTCGGACCAGGTTCTGTTACCCAGAATCCTTTGCAAACCTCAAAAAGTGGCTAAAAAAACAAGTTTTCCTAACATTTCGGCGACAGAAAGTTCTGGAATCTGAGAGGAGCCTCAAATTTCCTTCCACCCAGCGTTCCCCCAAGTCTCCCGATAAAAATGATGCCTCACTTGTGTGGGTAGGCCTAGCGCCCGCGACAGGAAACGCCACAAAGGGCAACATGGACACATCCAAATTTTTGGAAGAAAACAGAGGTGTTTTTTGAGAAGTGCCTACCTGTAGATTTTGGCCTCTAGCTCAGCCGGCTCCTAGGGAAACCTACCAAACCTGTGCATTTCTGAAAACTAAAGACCGAGGGGAATCCAAGGAGGGGTGACTTGCGGGGCTCGGACCAGGTTCTGTTACCCAGAATCCTTTGCAAACCTCAAAATTTGGCTAAAAAAACACATGTTCCTCACATTTCTGTGGCAGAAAGTTCTGGAATCTGAGAGGAGCCACAAATTTCCTTCTACCCAGCGTTCCCCCAAGTCTCCCGATAAAAATGATACCTCACTTGTGTGGGTAGGCCTAGCGCCTGCGACAGGAAACGCCCCAAAGCGCAACGTGGACACATCCAAATTTTTGGAAGAAAACAGAGGTGTTTTTTGAGAAGTGCCTACCTGTAGATTTTGGCCTCTAGCTCAGCCGACACCTAGGGAAACCTACCAAACCTGTGCATTTCTGAAAACTAGAGACCTAGGGGAATCCAAGGAGGGGTGACTTGCGGGGCTCGGACCAGGTTCTGTTACCCAGAATCCTTTGCAAACCTCAAAAAGTGGCTAAAAAAACAGGTTTTCCTCACATTTCGGTGACAGAAAGTTCTGGAATCTGAGAGGAGCCACAAATTTTCTTCCACCCGGCGTTCCCCCAAGTCTCCCGATAAAAATGATACCTCACTTGTGTGGGTAGGCCTAGCGCCCGCGACAGGAAACACCCCAAAGCGCAACGTGGACACATCCACATTTTTGGAAGAAAACAGAGGTGTTTTTTGAGAAGTGCCTACCTGTAGATTTTGGCCTCTAGCTCAGCCGGCACCTAGGGAAACCTACCAAACCTGTGCATTTCTGAA
This sequence comes from Pleurodeles waltl, assembly GCF_031143425.1. Taxonomy (NCBI): domain Eukaryota; kingdom Metazoa; phylum Chordata; class Amphibia; order Caudata; family Salamandridae; genus Pleurodeles; species Pleurodeles waltl. The sequence continues at coordinate 20,274,172 of NC_090446.1, read as the reverse complement.
AACTAGAGACCTAGGGGAATCCAAGGAGGGGTGACTTGCGGGGCTCGGACCAGGTTCTGTTACCCAGAATCCTTTGCAAACCTCAAAAAGTGGCTAAAAAAACAAGTTTTCCTCACATTTCGGTGACAGAAAGTTCTGGAATCTGAGAGGAGACACAAATTTCCTTCTACCCGGCGTTCCCCCAAGTCTCCCGATAAAAATGATACCTCACTTGTGTGGGTAGGCCTAGCGCCTGCGACAGGAAACGCCCCAAAGCGCAACATGGACACATCCAAATTTTTTGAAGAAAACAGAGGTGTTTTTTGAGAAGTGCCTACCTGTAGATTTTGGCCTCTAGCTCAGCCGGCACCTAGGGAAACCTACCAAACCTGTGCATTTCTGAAAACTAGAGACCTAGGGGAATCCAAGGAGGGGTGACTTGCGGGGCTCGGACCAGGTTCTGTTACCCAGAATCCTTTGCAAACCTCAAAAAGTGGCTAAAAAAACAAGTTTTCCTCACATTTCGGTGACAGAAAGTTCTGGAATCTGAGAGGAGCCACAAATTTCCTTCCACCCGGCGTTCCCCCAAGTCTCCCGATAAAAATGATACCTCACTTGTGTGGGTAGGCCTAGCGCCTGCGACAGGAAACGCCCCAAAGCGCAACGTGGACACATCCAAATTTTTGGAAGAAAACAGAGGTGTTTTTTGAGAAGTGCCTATCTGTAGATTTTGGCCTCTAGCTCAGCCGGCACCTAGGGAAACCTACCAAACCTGTGCATTTCTGAAAACTAGAGACCTAGGGGAATCTAAGGAGGGGTGACTTGCGGGGCTTGGACCAGGTTCTGTTACCCAGAATCCTTTGCAAACCTCAAAAAGTGGCTAAAAAAACAAGTTTTCCTCACATTTCGGTGACAGAAAGTTCTGGAATCTGAGAGGAGCCACAAATTTCCTTCCACCCAGCGTTCCCCCAAGTCTCCCGATAAATATGATACCTCACTTGTGTGGGTAGGCCTGGTGTCTGCGACAGGAATAGATCACACAACGGTCAATGTTGGTCCTTACGTGAGGAAGCTGTTGACACTGGGGTGATCCATTCCTGAAACAGGCACTAGGTGTAGGCACTCAAGTGGGGTAGTGTTTTTATCAGGACAGGTGAGGAGTCACTGGGTGGTAGGAATGTTGTGGATCCCAGCATATTCCTGTAGTTTGTGTGACAGAAATGCGAGAAAAATTGAGTTTTTTTTCAACATTTCAGCTTTGCAGGGTATTCTGGGTAAGAAAACTTTGGGGAATCCACACAAGTCACACCTCTGTGGACTCCCCCGAATGTCTAGTTTCCAGAAATGTTTGGGTTTAGTGTGTTTCTCTATATGGCCGCCGAATCCAGGACCAAAAACACAGGTGCCTGCCTTACAAAACCAGTTTGTTTTGCCATAGACAATTTTGATGTCTCCACAATATGATTTGGGTGGTGGAATTTGGGGCTGAACTAAATTGGGGCGCTCCCAAGAGAGCACTCTCTCTCTGCTTGCCGCCGCATTCACCTGCTCTCTGGGTTGGCCTAACCCACTATTACCCAGTTGCACGAACAGCTTGCGAAGGGACAGCAGGACTGTCCTCATCACCTCCCTCATAATGTACTGGAAGAGGAGTTATCGAATGGGACTCCTCTGACTGAAAAATCACTCCCAGAGTCTGCGCCATTGTCCTATCCCTCAGATGCTGTCTCAGTATCTGATGTCTCAGTCTCTGATCCTATGTCAGAGCGGTCCTCTATAACACGAGTGCAGGCAGCAGTCATCCATCAAGATGCCATCTCTGCTATTGGCTAAACTGTCGCTCTAAAACACTAGCCTACGTAGACAGTCACAAAATCGATGGTGTGAGTGAGATACGTGCAACAGTAGAGGCCACCTTACCTGCGCTTCTTCCCTCAATCAGCACGTACTTTCAAGACACTCAAAAAACACCTTGTCACATACCATTCGTCACAGTCTTTAGCACCTCCTGCGCCCAGTCCAACAATCATTATTGGTGCTCCCACTCCCTCCTCCTCGGATTCCCTCATTACCACCCAGCAAAAGTGCCCTTCATCTCTCCATAGACTTTACTAATGTACTCAGCTATTTACATAAAATACAGATTTGCTCTTTGCAGTAGGCATATAAACCTTCTGCGCTTCTTTATGGCACTAAAACTGCCACTAGACAAGTCGGACCCTTTTCCCCCCAGGGAAACCACACACATATTGACAAAAGTGATATACATATGACAACCAACTACCTGAAACTCAACTCAAGCAAAACCGAAATAATCCTCTTTGGCCCACACAAAAACACCTGGGACCCCTCATGGTGGCCCACCACGCTAGGCCCTTCACCCACCCCCGCCAACCACGCATGCAACCTCAGCATCATCCTAGACTCCTCCCTCTCGATGACCCAACAAATCAACGCTCTTACCTCCTCATGCTTCAACACACTCCGTATACTGAAAAACATTCAAATGGATCCCCACAGAGACCAGAAAAACTGTCACTCACGCACTCATCAGCAGCAGGCTTGATTACGGAAACGCCCTCTATGCCGGCACCACTCTAAAACTCAAGCGCAAACTACACGCATCCAGAACTCAGCAGCACGGCTCATCCTCGATCTCCGCCGACACGAACACATCTCTCCACACCTCAAATCCCTCCACTGGCTCCCCATTGACAAAAGGATCACCTTCAAGATCCTCATCCTCGCACACAAATCACTCCACAACACAGGCCCTGCCTACCTCAACGAGAGTCACCTTCCACACCCCCACACGAAACGTCCGCTCAGCTGACCTCTCTCTCGCCTCTGTCCCCCGCATCAAACACACCACCACCGGGGGCAGATCCTTCTCCTACCTTGCACCTAAAACCTGGAACGCCCTCACAACCCACCTTCGCAAGACCCAAAACCTACTTCTTTTCAGGAAGGGCCTCAAAACCTGCTTTTCGAACAGTGAACCTCCCAGCCCCTCTCCCTTCCCCCGTTCCCCCCCCCCCAGCGCCTTGAGACCCTCACAGGTGAGTAGCGCGCTTTATAAATCTCTTTGATATAGATCTACCTCTATATATATATATATATATATATATATCTACATAGATATATCTATAGATATATCCATGTACCTAGATATATCTATCTACATAGATATATATAGATCTATATATATTTTTTTTTTTTTTAGTTGTTGTATGGTTTCCTTGGGGGGCAAAATGGCCCCCAGGGAAACCCTACAACATCTAAAAAAAAATATTGCCCCCACAGGGGGTCACCCTGCCCACGGGCGACCCCCTGTCATTTCATTTTATTTATTTGTGATTTTGCCCCCCCAAAGTGAAATCCCTGGTGTCTAGTGGTGTTTCCTGGCCCCCGATCGCAGCTGTGCTGCGATCGGGGGCCAGGAAACAGTTTCAGAAGGCCTCGTAAGAAAGGGGAGAGTCTCCCCTTTCTTACGAGGCCTTTTCAAAATGTTTCCTGGCCCCCCGATCGCAGCTGTACTGTGATCGGGGGAGCCAGGAAACCTGAAAGTGTTTCCTGGCCCCCGATCACAGCACAGCTGCGACCGGGGGCCAGGAAACACTTTCAGGAAGGCCTCGTAAGAAAGGGGAGCGTCTCCCCTTTCTTACGAGGCCTTCCTAAAAGTGTTTCCTGGCCCCCGATCGCAGCTGTGCTGCTATCGGGGGCCAGGAAACACTTTCAGGAAGGCCTCGTAAGAGACTCTCCCCTTTCTTACGAGGCCTTCCCGAACGTGGAAAAGGCCGTTTTCCCCATCAAAGCAGGAAGCGGCTGCAAGGCTGCTTCCTGCTTTGATGGGGAAAACACCTTTGCGGCGCGCTGACGTCACAAAGGGGCGGGTGGGGGGCGGGGGGAGACACGGAAGCTTCCGTGTCTCCCGGGGTAAGTTTAAAAAAAAAAAAAAAATCCCCAGGTGCGACGCACCCGAGGATTTATTAATGCCCTTCCTGGTGTCGCCCGCACCAAAGAGGTTAATAATAAAGTTTGAAAGCAAAATTGTGGTAGTGTATAACATAATAATGAACTGAAAACTGAAGTAGCCTGCATGGGACTCCCCTTTCAGAAGGTATGAATTCTTTTTGCAATGGGTGCATGCGTACAGAAGTAGGAAAGAATATTACAAATACATTCCTTCCCCAGTAGTAAAGAAAAAGATGTTGATCAAGTTTAAAGCTCTAAACAATACCTGACAAATTGATGTTGCTTTAAAGTGAATGAAAATCTTTGAATGGTTTAAACTGTTGTTTTTTGCTGATATTAAAGATGGGCTTTGGAGGAGGGGGAAGGCTCCAAGTAGATTGACTGCTTTCCTTACAGCTCCGCTCAAAGGACCAGCAATGTAGAGTTTTCCACTTTGAATTGAAAAATAAATTCTGAAAACATAACATCCAAAACATGGAAATGTTGTGGTGAGATATTTGATCAAATAAAGAAATATCAAGCAAACATAATATTGAGGACCAAAATATAGTGAAGTTGAGTGGAAATAGAGAACTATAGATTTACTATTCTTAACTCCACATCGACATACACTCATATATATATATATATATATATATATATATATATATATATACACATATTTTTAAATTAGGTAGTTATAGTCAGGACCTACTTTCCATTGAAAAAGCAATTTTTGACTTGCCTACATCTTAGGCACTGTTTGACTAATCTTCACAAAATGTTCGAAAACAAGTGTACCCAAAGATCTTGTGCATTGAAAGTTATGGGGGTGATCAGTCATGTGTGGGCCAAGAAAAAGGGGGTGTCAAAAAAGTGTGTTTGTTCCAATAGAGTCTTTAGACACCTCTGCAGCCCAAACTGAGGGACAGAATTGCACCAAATTTGGCAAAAAGGTAGTTTTGGTCGGAAGATTAACCTTTATTTTTATTTGGTTTAAATCCATTCAGTAGTTTTTGAGCTATTAAAGGGAAAATAAATTTGTATATCTATGGCCGAGGACCCAGGGAGGTCTGCTAAGATCTGATTGGTTGCCAATATTTCGGAAGCCATTTTGGGACTCGGCTTCAGCCAAGTCCCCCCAAAAAAGTACAAAAAAAAGGAAAGGGGCAGGGTATGTTTACCCTAGCCCACTAGCCTTGGTTGAGGGGTCCCCTTAGGACGTGAGAAATCCATGCTTGGATCAGCAGATTTCTCCGTGATAAAAAAAGAAAAACACAGTCTTCCTCATTACTGAATGCTTCAGCTCCCAGGTGGGCCAGGTCCCGGGGGCATTGCGGACACATTAAAGGAAAGAGTGGCACACAGGACCTCCCTCCTTGGCCTTCAGTTGCCACAGGAACCACCAACTCCCTGTGGCAAGATAATATTATAATAACTGGGGACCACCACCTACGTGGAGCTAACTTTTAATAGTATGTGGGGGGTGTTAAAAATGGGGTCTTTGGTTGACAGTCAGGTTACCTCCTGTTCAAGCAAGGACCCTCCCTGTAGTCAGGGTAAAAGAGAATCACCCTCAACTAACCCCTGCTTACCCCCTTGGTAGCTTGGCAGAGCAGTAGGCTTAACTTCAGAGTGCTAGGTGTAAAGTACTTGTACCAACACACACAGTCACTTAATGAAAAATGACACAACACCAGTTTAGAAGCTCCCTGTGTGCAGGAGGAATGCCTGCTCATGCAGGAATCTGAAGCTGGTGGGAGCGCGGTGGCCTTGAGCCTCCCGCTGCAGTACCCATAACTTTACACTAGGTGCCCTGGGCACCTAGTAATATGTGGCTGGGCCCTAGGAATAGCATCCCTGGGACTCTAGTGAGGTGGTGGTGGTCCCTGGGATTGGGGGCCCCTTGTGGCCCCCCTTTAAATTTTTTAGAATAGCCTTGGGGAAGTGGTGGTCCCCAGGGTGGGGTGGTCCATGTGCTCCCCCGTATTTTTTAAAATGTAATCCCGGGAAGGTGGTGGTCCCTAGGGCAAGGGGGAGGTCCATGCAGCCCATCCATATTTGTTTGCGATGTCTCAGGTAGGAGGTTGCCCCTGGGACCTGGGGGTGTCCGTGCATCCCCTACACATTGGCCCTGATTCAAGAGGGTCTAGGGCCTTCTTGTGCCAGATTAGCATAATATTTTTTCTGCTAATGTGGCCCAATAAGGTGAAAATCTCTGCAACAGTTTGAAAAAGTGGGGCAATGCATGCATTGCGCCACTTTGTAACCTTTTACAGCACATTATGCCTGCGTCAGGCATAATGTGTACAAGGTTGGCACTCCCCCGTTAAGGGGAACGCTAAAATGGCACAGACATTCCGCTGCGTCATTTTATGCTGCTACTTTTAACATCTGCACAGAGCAGGCATTAAAAGGGGGCACCCCATTGCTTTCAATGGGCCCCTGTGTACTGCGCAGGATTAGCACCATTTGGTGCAAATCCTACACAGTACATTTTGACGCCATTGCCCCTACCCTGCACCATGGTGCGCCATGTATTATATATGGCGCACACATGGTGACAGTAGGGGAACACTAAGTGGTCCCACTTTTCTTAAATCTGGCCCATAGGTTTTAACATGTAGCTCCGGGGAGGTGGTGGTCCCTGGGGCACAGGTGGTCCATGTAGCCCCCATATATTTTTTTTATGTGGTCTGCGTAGCTCCTCCGTGATTTTATATTATGTAGCCCTGGGGATGTGGTGGCCCCTGTTGTCTGAGGGGATCTGCACTCCCCCTAAATGTTTTTATTATGCAGGTCAAGGGAGTGGGGGTCTCTATAGCCCCATATATTTTTTCAATGTTTGCCTGGGGAGTTAGTGGTCCCCAGGACCTTGGGCTCACTATGTGCCCCCCTTGGATTTTTATTATGTAATCCTATGGTGGTGGTGGTCCCTGGAGCTCAGAGGGGGTCATTTCAGCCCCCCCATATATTTATTTAGTGTTGCCCCAAGAAGGTGTCACTCCCTGGAGTCTGAGGGGGCTTTGGTGGTCATTCAAAATATTTATTAGGTGGGCACGGGTATATTTAATGTTGTCCCTTTTAAGCTCCAAGCCCCATTGACTGTGCATGGTGCAGGGATTAGAGCTTAAAGAGGGTTGACAGCGGGCCTGGCCACAGGCTGAAGGGAGTCTGTGGCATGGCGTTGGGTGGTTATGGGGTGGTTAGCCGCAGAAAGCACTGTTTTAAATGGAGTATCAATGTTTAGTCTTTGACCTGTGATCATGGAGAACCTTTCGCCGTTTACTGCATTGAGAGTGTTGCCAGTAAATTTAACTCTCAGCACTTGAAGGTTCAGGTACACATTCACATACACCCCCGAGAAATGTTTTTTTCAAATGTATGAAATGTAGGGAATGCAAAAATGGTGAAAACATAAAAAGGTGAGTGGTTGAACAGTTCACAGAACTAAAGAACATTATAATTGCAACAGTAAGTATGTAGTATATATTCTGAGGTGTATTTGTCCCAAAATCTATGCAGGGAGTACAAAGCTGCAAGTTCACAAATACATTTTACAACATCTGAGGGCAATTCAGAACAAAGATGATACTGATTCAATAGAATATCATATTCATGAGTTCCATGCTGGGACGCCATATGATTTAAAATATAGTGTGATTGTTGGGATACCAATATACATTAGGGGTGGTGACAGAGAAAAGAAATTAAGAACCCTGGCGTCTAGATATATACTTGCCCTAGATTTTAAAGAACCCAATGTATTAAACAGTAGTGAGAAGTTATATAGTCATTTGAGATAAAGTGCTGATTGTTTCTAATTTAGTTTTTTTGTTTGTGAACAAGGTTAAGGAAACGTTTTTCATCTTATTTTTAATATAGTTATCACAAAGCTGGCTAGTGTAAGAGTTCTTGTTTTTTTCATTGCCCAATGTGTAGGATGTGGAGTTCCTTATAATGCCCACTTGGGCTAGATTGTGTGAGAAAGATCCATATGTGCACACTGTATAATTGGAGAGCTGGCAAATGAAGGCACTAAGACTATGATGTTAGTCTATTGCATACCTAATCACCTCGTTGTGTGATAGTTGGGTAATTACACACAAGCAAAATCGAAAAATATCATTGCAACATTTGTTTTTCTATTGCCTAACGGGGAAGAGGTGGAGATCCTTTTTTATGCCCACTTGGACTAGATTGTGTGAGGAAGATCCATATGTGCACTTTATAATTGGAGAGCAGGCCAATGTAGGCACTAAGAATTTGTCGTGAGTCTATTGCATACCTATTCATTTCTTTGTGTGATATTCGGGTAATTTTACACAAGCAAAATCTAAATATTTTGTTGCGATGTGGTAAATGTGTAAATGTGGTCATTAAATATTTAGTAAGTCAGCTATGTGATAATATGATGTAAATTCACAAAAAAACCAATCAGGGTTGAAAATGTTGGGTGAAAATTTGATCATGTGACTATATAAACGATGAACTGAGATGGTGGTGAGCAGGTGGAAAAAGGCAGTAACGTGTCGAAACATGTACCTGTTTTGATAAAATAAAAAGTTAAACTACACTCACTCTCAGAGTGGCTGTTTTCCTTATAGTAGGAGGAGAGTGTTCACTTATAGATGCAATGGCGTGTGTCACCAAAATATATATATATATATATATATATATATATATATATATATACACTAACACTGGATCGGCGTTCCCTGGTGCTCCTAAACGTCGAGGGTGCCAGCCTGGACGCGCGTCACCACGTCTAAAATATGCACTCGTCTCCACTCGATTCCAAAAGAGAGGCGGCACTCCAAGAGCGATGGTTATAACAGACTTTTATTGGTGAAATGCCGGGCGCGTTTAGGCATTCTCCGCCTTCATCAACCTCGCGATCACCATTTTAAAGTAGCATTATATACCTTGTATCCCAGTCACGTGAGACTCCGCGCGCTAACGCGTTTAAAGTTACAATGTATCCCATTTCCTTTCTCCTTATATGACATCAATCCTGCGGCTTTGCCGCTACATTTCAAGGCTAGCATTTCGAATGGAAAAATGAACGAAAATGATGAAGCATGAATATTTCTACCAGAATAGAAATAGAGAATACATTATAAGCTAGCATTTCAAATAAAAATGAAACCGAAAATAATGCACCATAAAAAATAGAAAATACAAAATAATAAATGAATAGAATCATACTGTCATAATTCAGCAAAAAATAGTAATAGTGAACCATATAAATATAAAATATAATATATAAACTGTAAGATATACAATATCCACTGGCTGATATTTATATATATATATATATATATATATATATATATATATATATATATATATATATATATATATATATATATATATATATATATATTTTTTTTTTTTTAAGTTAAAAAAAAACTAAGATTACAGGAATATTATAGTTAGGCTCACATGTTAAATGTACAAAACTATAGAAATTCACCTGTTATAATTAGAGGTCTTTCAAGTAATTATAACTTGTGCCCTACGGTAACTATAACTCGCACCCTATCCATGCACTGCCGAGGTCTCAGAGGTCTTGGTGAACCCGAGGCTGCCTTACAACTTGCCGTTCAACAAACAGCAGACGGGCCTGCCATGCTTTCGTTGTGACTGCAGCCAGCTGCGATTTTGTTCGTCTTCACTGCCAAGGGGGTGCTGCCTGCACACCCCCTACCCTCCTTCCCACCAAGGTTTGCCTTCCTGGGAAGCACAACAGTCAGTAAGCCTCCATGAAGAGGATATTTTAAGAGCCCCCCTCCTGCAATGGTTATGTTCCTGACAGTGTGGAACACGCAAGCCTGCGTCATGTTTACGTGCTTGGTACACAAGCAAAAACAGATATGATCATATAAAGAATTGTTTTTCTGAGACTGCAGTGAAAATCAACTACCTTTATCAAAGACACTTTCTAGTTTGGAGTGTGCCTCTGTCAACGACGTGACTTTGAGTTCACATACATGGTATTAACTGTGGCCTACTTTGATGTCCCAGGGTGGGCTCCCCCTTGGCAGGCTAGCATAGTGACACAGCGAGCCAAATTACAGACATATAGGGCACTGCTTTATTGGCTTACAGAAGAAGAGCAGTGTCCCTGGACTTGGCATCATAAAATCATGTAAAAATGGCTGTATCTCTGCCCGGGCCAGTGGGAGGAAGTGTGTGGCGTTACACACACATGTGGATTGCTCGGAGGAGTGATTCAGGAATAATACTAGCCACTTCAAACTTCAAACCTTCCTGGAGTGAAACAAAGGTAAACATCACAATTTAAACCACTGGGTCAGGTTATCTAGCTAACTAAGGTTTTATTTCAGCAGAGTACCTGCAAAGAAAATAAATATATGATAAAGAAAAAACATAACAGAAAATGAAAAAGTAGTTGTCTCAGACTAGTTATATCCTTGACTGCAGTACCTGACCACAGGATGTGGGTGATGTAACATTCTTCAACATTTTCCATATGTCCTTTTCTACCACCATTACATTATACTGAGCCTCTACCTTTCGATTAGACCTGCAATGTTGGTGTGGTTTTTCCCTAACTTTTTGCCTTCAGACCTCCTGTTTTTGCAATCCCACCATTTCAGAGCCGGTGTGTACACTTTTCAAACCAGCATGTCTACTTGGCAAAATAAACCTTTTGTCAGTGTCAAAACTTGCTTTTTAACACATATAGGGGGTTATTACAACTTTGGAGGAGGTGTTAATCCCAAATGTGATGGATATACCACCAGCCGTATTCCGAGTTCCATAGGATATAATGGACTCGTAATACGGCTGGTGGTATATCCGTCACTTTACCGTCACTTTTGGGACAGATTACCACCTTCTCCAAAGTTGTAATAGCCCCCATAGGTCCTCTGTAGAGTAGGCCCTGGACAGCCCAGACGGCAGGGTGCAATGTATTTTAAAAGTTGAACATATACTTTTAAGTTTTACATGCCCTGGTAGTGAAAAACTCTTACATTAGTTTTTCACTACTATAAGGCCTGCCTCTCCCATAGGATAACATTGGAATTACCTTATTACATTTTATAAATGCAATTTCCTAATGGGTCCAGGCAACCCCTTCATGCTTGTGTCTCTGGAATCTCAATTTAAAATCCTAACTTATGGTGAAGTCAGATTCTAACTTGTAATTCTGAAAATGGCAGTTTGAGAAATTAGGCAACTACTTGCCCAAGTCATTTGGTGCCCACAGCCTTTCTCTAGGTCACAGGCTAGGTGAGGGTGTCAGTTGGGCTTTTTGTATTCCTCTTAGTCAGCCACATACAATGGGAAGCGTAAGTGTGACAGGAATGACCATCATTGGCAGGATGGGAGGGAGGATCACGACCTAGCCCCACTTATACTAGAATAGGCTCTGTTCTGTCTTTACACAAAGGGCTGTATAACCACGGCAGGTAGTCTGGAGCCAGGGTAGGGACAGCAGGGCTGCTGTGCATTTAAAGGCAGACATCTAGAAGCTCCTCACTTCAAAGGCATGACTGCACATAAATACTGGAACACAGAAAGCAACTCTTTAGTACACTTCTAGAACCTGCATATACTCTGCCAGGAAGGACTGCTGTGCTGCTACAAGTACTGCCACTCTACTTGACTGCTGCTTTGAAAGGATTGTTGTACCTCTGAGCTGACTTGCTGCCTGGGTGAGAAGCACTGGACCTCCATCTGTTGAACTCAGAACCCAGAGTGACTTCAAGGGCTAGTTGGTTATTTGCATTGCTACAAAGATCTGAGGCCTCAGGGACATAATAGGCTTCCAAGAAACTTGCATCTGCTCTTGGACTCTGCCATCTGTGAGTTTACCCTTTTCAGGTTGTGCCACCCTAGTCCTGGTTCCTTGCAAGTGGGCTTAAGGTGTTTTGCTAGCCTCTGTGGATCCAGCAAAACTGACGCACCTCTTCTGTTGCACAGCACAACACTCAGCAGAAGTGACTCACGTCACTATTGCGTAAATTGGACTCATCAGAAAGATATCTATTGCTGCTGCAGTCACATCACTTTCAGACCCAATGCTGCATGATGCATCCTTAACACCGGCCCTCACATTTCTCGATGGGAGGAGCCTCAACGACGACCCCGGACTCTGTGTTGCAAACTCACAGCTCCTGTGAACTGATGCAATGCCCCGATTGTGCACCTCACCCTTAAAACAGGATTTTGCATTGCAAGCCCCCAACAACTGGATACTCAACGGTGATGCAGCCACTCACATCGCAGCCCCATCAAATGTTGGAACTGATGCATTACTTTGGCTGCGTGGCTCATCTTCAGTTCAGACACATAAACCAGGATTAAAAGGTACTGTGCTCGGCAGGCCTCACTTTATTTGCATCTTATACCAATATGCCTTCAATTTTTTGACCACTCTAGTTCAAAAACCATCAAGTCTTATAGGATATACTCCCCCTCCACACCCCAACATCCATTTCCTATTCTATTAAATAGACTGGGCATGGAGAGCCACTTCATCTTCAGGAAACCTGCATCAGTTGTGCACTGTGTTTCAATCTTTAAAAAAAAAAAAAAAATCCAAAGGCCTCAAAACAGTGAAAGCAAATTAGAAATAAGCTGAAAAATGTTGAAAAAGTTATCCTTGAGAGAAATAAATAAATGCAACAGACAGAAGAGGGATCAGGGATAGAAAAATATAAAATCAGAGGGGAAATATACCGCCAGTCACAGAAAGCAGTTTTTTACCCAGAAGAGGCATCACATGGTGCGTGATTCATTCTACCATTTGTGCCATATGTGCCTTCTTTTATGTGATAATCTTGGACTGGAGCCATTCCTAATTGAATTTATATACATTTTATTATTTCCAAAACTAAATATTGTGGACACTATTGCTGCAATCGAACATTATATTTAGTATACGGTATGGAATTCAATATTTTAGAGAGTAAAATACAGTTCATACATTATCCTCTATGAAAAGCAGAGATACAAATTGAAGGTACACATACATTCTCCTATGAATGTTGTTCCTTTTTAAGTGACAGATGATAAAACACACTAAAATTGTGATGAGAGAAAATGTTTTGTTGTTATGTTTAAAAGAACACCATTTATTTTGAACATTTGTAAAGGATGAAATTAGGAACGTTGCTTAAAACCACAAACAGAAAACAAGTCAAACCAGAAAGTGAAAACTATTATTCATATTGCTGTTGTGCATTTTTTCAGCCTGTGTTAAAATTCCAAATGGAAGGAGAAAACCTAACTTCAGAGGAACAGTTACTAATAGTAGGGTTTTCGGATCTTTCACTGCTGCAAGTTCCCCTTTTCGTTACATTTACTTTAATTTATGTCATGACTTTGATTGGAAACCTTTTTATTATGTCAGTAGTATACTCCAACTCATGCCTGCACACCCCCATGTACTTTTTCCTTATAAATGTGGCGTTCATTGACATCACTTACATTTCACTCACTTTCCCACATATGCTGACACACTTCTTTCAGAAAGGTATACTCACTTCTCTCACTGAATGTCTTCTACAGATTTATTTCTTTGTCTTCCTGGTGGCAACAGAATTCCTCATCCTCACAGTTATGGCTTTTGATCGGTATGTGGCCATCTGTTATCCCTTACATTACATGAGCATCATGAACAAAATTATGTGTATACGTCTGGCCGCTGGAAGTTGGCTTGGTGGTATCTTGATCCCTCTACCACACTGTACTAATATCAGGGCTCTCCTACTGTCAGTCCCACACCATCAACCACTTCTTCTGTGACTTCACTGCCCTGATGAAGCTATCTTGCACCAGCACCCATAGTATTGAGACACTGACCTATGTTATTGGATGTACTTTTGCACTGTTACCTTCAATTATTGTCTTCACATCTTATATCAAGATCATCTCATCGATACTCAACATGAAGTCTACAAAGGGGAGGTGCAAGACCTTCTCAACAAGTGGTTCACACCTCACCATGGTTATATTATTCTTTGGGTCTATTTCTTCTACATACATGACACCAACATCAAAGGTTTCACTGAAAGAAAACAAGATCTTGTCTTTACTGTACACAGCTGGTCCTCCTCTGTGCAACCCCATTATATACACCCTGAAAAACAAAGGATTTGCAAATGGCCTGAGGAAGACAAAAAACAATATTGACTACAGGACCATAACAATTCACAATTTGTGCAAGTCTTTGAAACTTTAGGGTCAAAATATAATTGGAAACTGTTGATCGAGCCATGTACAACAGAAAAACCTAACACTCATTGCTAGTGTTTGGGTGATCCTTTATAACCCTAATATTATGCACATACATTAGGGGTAGTCAGTGTAGCTGCTCCTGCCTCTCTTTTTCTTTGTTACCCTTTGCTCTGATGCTCTGCTGTTACTACCCCTGGTCTCAGGAGCCGTAAAGGCAGCTGTGTACAAAAGTAACCAGGGTTTACTTTCTTTAGTTTCACCTCCTTGTTTCCCCTCTAATAATTCAAAGCAAATAGGAGTTTGGGAGGGGAACAAAAAATCAATGCTGAAAGGTCAAAAAGTCTCACTCATGATGTGGCTGGTCATTGCTAAAATGTTAATTGTCCCACAGTTTTTGTCCCACTATCTAGCCATCCCTGCTGTCTTCTTTATGGAGATAAATACCCTTCTCACATGCTCAAATTGAGCAACCAGGAGAAAAAGGCTGGCTGTGGGTAAGAAACTGTGGCCCATAAGTGGAATGGGGGTGCCCAATCTGGAGGTGAGCTATTGTGCAGCACAGTTATGGTGGCCAATGAGATGGATTTTCAAAGTAGAGCATCAATAGAGGTTAAAGTTCAGAGCCCGTCTGGGTTAGGTGGGAGCCAAAGGGGTACAACTGGAGAAGATGAAGAGATTGAAAAGATACACTAGAGCCTCTTGTGCAGCATTGTTTGCATAAGTATGTTTTTAGAATGGGAGTTGGGTCAATTTATACACCAGAAATAACATTATAGTATTTACTGGGCTTCAAAGAACTGGTGCACACTATGATAAGAAACCATGGAAAAGACCGAGATTCAAGCTTGTATCAGGGTGGCTCACGGTGTATCTTAAGGAATGTAAGGGATAAAACTGGTTGTTGGAAACTGGGTTACTGGTTAAGGGGGGGGTGAATCCGGACTCATACAGTATTCACATTATCTGTCTGGGTGAGACACAGGCAAACCTCAAATTTGCTCAACCCTTGTGTAGATTGCAACAAAATCAGTCAGGCTTAACTCAGAGCCAATTTGTATTTATGAAGCACTCCAAACACTAATGAAGTGAAAACACAACACAAGAAAAATCCCATACCAACTTGGAAAAATAGAATACAATGTAATACATTGAGATCAAAATAACAAAAATAAAATTATTAGAACCAGAAATATGCAGTTTTAAAAATGTAAGTGTAAACAGTGTCTCAAAGCACTGAGCGCCAACTGTGGATATATGGTCGGCTCAGACTGGGTTCAAAGTCACAAGTTCAGTCTGACCATGGTCAAGTGCGGGCCAAATCCATTGACCAAGATAAGCATGCTGAACAAAGTACCTTAAATCCTGGCTGCAAAGCACTGCGTGATCCTACGTCGAGAATGTGCAGCACAGTGGCAGTTTCAAGGACCTCCAGGGCTGCAACGTGGAGTCCTGCATCATCATTGAGGATGCCATCAAAGAAGGGCTTGTGATGCAAAGTCATGCATTGAAGATGTGTCCCACACCACTGGTTCTGTAGAAGCTGCAAATCTATGAAGGAGAGTTCTGTGTTGTCGCTGGGGATACCATTGATGAGGGGTTTGCAATGGTTCACATAACAGTGGTTCTGAGGAGACTGTGGCTTGTGAGATAAGACCCAGTGTCAAGATGCGCCACATTATGGCAGTTCTGATATGGCTGCATCGGTTCTGCTTACAGAACCAGAGCTGGCCTAGCAGAGCACTGCCCGGCCCACTTCCAAGGGTCCAGGACTGGAGTGGCACCTCTTGGAGGGTATGACACACCACAGCTAGGTTGCAGGTGCTGGGTTTCGGGTGATGGGAGCCTTTTTTGTCCCTGAGACTCTGATCAGAAGCAAAGCCAACTAGCCCCACCACTTTGATGGTCCTGAGTTCCATAGGCAGGTCAAATCCTTTTCACTGAGGCAGCAGTTCTTGCAGAGCAGCATAGCAGTCCCTCTGAGTCTTCCACATGTCCAGAAGAATACTGAGGAGTTGGGTCTGAGGGTCCATTATTTATGGATTGTGGCCACCTTGAAGTAGGAGAAAGTTCGGGAGGGCATTTGTAATTTCCTGCCTCTTTGCCTTGGCTCAATCTTGTCTGGGGACACATAAGACAAGTATCAAAACCTTTGTGAGTGTACTGGGCAGAACCTTTGTAAAGTGGAAGTGTTGTAGGTGACGGCTCCTCCCCATCATCAAGTCAGATATGGCTCATCCTGCAGACACCTTCCCCCACCTTTGTCTCACTGTCTGGGAGTAATATATGAATATCAATTGCCAGCTACACCTAGTCATGTGACCCAGGATACAATGGGTTGGCACCAAATGGTGGGGACAAGAAAATGCCAACTTTCTACAAGTTGCATTTTCAGAATTTTGGCTTAAAAACTTACTTTACCATAAAGAGGGTTTTAAATTACAATTCTTTAGACACCAAACTCAAGAAGTATACCTGCTCCCAATTAGAAACTATCACTTTTTTAATGTGATAAGTTCATTCAATGTTATCCTATTGGAGAGGCAGGCCTTGCATTAGGGAAAAACAAAGCTGTGAGTTTTCTTTTACTACCGAGACATATAAAAGTTAACAATACATGTACATCTGCACTCTGCCTAGGGGATCTTCAAGGACTACCCAACAGGTCATCTACATGTATTAAAAAGGAAGTTTTAAGCTGGCAAAGGGTTTATTGTGTCAAGTTAAAATGTATACACAGTTTGCAATGGCAGGTCTGATATATGTTTAAAGGACTACTTAGGTAGGTGGCACAGTAAGTGCTTGAGGCCCTCTAGTAGCATTTAATTTACGGGCCCTGGGCACAGGTACCACTCCTTTACTAGGGACTTACAAGTGAATCAATTATGACAATTGGGTACAAGCCAATTCTACCATGTTTAAAGGAGAGAGCACAAGCACCTTAGTACTCATTAGTAGTGGTAAAGTGTGCAGATTCCTAAGGCTATCAATAATGAGATCTTATATATGTGTTCACTAAGGAGATTGCTAAAATGTTTCCTGAGTTACTTGACTGCCTCCCAAGGTGCCAACAAGTTGAGGCCAATTTTTAGGTCGGCCTTAGAAGCCTTTTGCTTCTGCACAATGTGCTTGTTCATTAAAAATGTAGTCCCAATTAGCGCCATGGATGGTGTTCCAAAGTTTCATAATCTGATTAAATATATTATTACTATAAACTTCTTTTATTTATTTTTATTCCTCTCACAGGGCTCAGAAGAACCTCCTCACTGCTACTGGACCACTCATTGGATTTTATTTTTAATTTTAATTTACTCTTGAAAGCAGTAGGGAAGATGGCGGGTGCTGTCTTGGAGGGAATAGCTGGAATGCATTTCAAAGCTGATCTGTTGAACGCAGACCTTGGCTAATCAAAAAGAAATGTGATTTTTTTCTTCTAAACACCATTCTCTTAGAAGGAAACAAAAAAATCAATATTATAAACAAAAAACAGATTACATTGTCATCTACCTCGTTGATACACATACTCTACTATTTTTGTCTAGAATCACTGAGACACATTCTTGCTAAATGTTCCAAAGCAGAGATAACCATCTTGCACGCTACTCTCAGGGGACAAATGAAAAAAAAGAAAAGTAGCGTTCTGGCATGGAAATTTCATTTCTGTTACAAATGGGGTCTCTGGTTGACACTCTGCCCAAGCAGGGACTCTCACTCTAGTCAGGGTAGTAGATAAACACACCTGGGTAACTCCTGCTCACCTCCTGGTAGCTGGGCTCGAGCAGAAAGGCTTAACCCCAGAAGCAATGTGTAAAGTATTAGGACCAACAAACACAGTAATAAAGTGAAAACACTATAAAATGTACACCACACCAGTTTAGAACAATAGGTCATATTTGTCTAACTCAAACAGGACCAAAACAACAAAAATCCAACATAGATAAGTCAAGATATGAATTATAAAAGGAATAAGAGTCTTAGGGGACAGATGTAGCAAACAGTTTTCACGTTGCAAACAGAGAATTTCGCTGTCATTCGACATGCAAACTGCACTTGGCAATGCACAAAACCCCTTTTGCGGTTACCGAATCCCAAAACGGGTTTGCGAGTCGCAATTAGGAAGGGGAATCCCCTCCCTAACTGCGAGTCGCAGTACAATGCCA
This sequence comes from Pleurodeles waltl, assembly GCF_031143425.1. Taxonomy (NCBI): domain Eukaryota; kingdom Metazoa; phylum Chordata; class Amphibia; order Caudata; family Salamandridae; genus Pleurodeles; species Pleurodeles waltl. The sequence continues at coordinate 20,255,870 of NC_090446.1, read as the reverse complement.
GATTGCTTTGTGACCGGGAACGCGGTCGCAAAGCAATCGCAGTTTGCACCCATTTGAAATGGGTGGTAACCCATTCGCAAAAGGGAAGAGGTCCTCAGGGGACCCCTTCCCCTTTGTAAATGGAACTGCAAACATTTTTTCAGAGCAGGCAGTGGTCCTATGGACCACCGCCTGCTCTGAAAAAATGAAACAAAAACGTTTCATTTTTTAGTTTTGTAATGCATCTCGTTTTCCTTTAAGGAAAACGGGCTGCATTACAAAAAAAAAAACTGCTTTTTTAAAAGCAGTCACAGACATGGTGGTCTGCTGTCTCCAGCAGGCCACCATCCCTGTGAGTGTGGCGAGTCTCAAGGGGGTCACAAATTGCGACTCACCTCATTAATATTAATAAGGTGGGCCTTTGTGACCCCCTTGCAAGTTGTAAATGGTGTCAGGGACACTATCCTACATTTCAATTTGTGACTCGCAAATTGCGAGTCACTCTGACTCGCAATTTGCAAGTCGCAAATTGGAATATACCTACATCTGGCCCTTAATCCCTAGAAAATATTGAGAAAGCTGTTTTTACACAAAAGTACCTGGTTTGCGTAAAAAATAAAGCTGCACGGGTGAGTGTGCATCGAAGAAAGGCCATTAATAAGTCGATTTCTCACTCGCAAGCGAGACCGTGCATTCTTTCTTCTCTGGTCAGGAAGGCGATGCGTCATTTTTCTCCCACACAAGAAAGTGATTTGTCGATTTCTGGATGGCCACCTCGGGTCTAGGCAGGCTTTGCGTTGAATTTTCAAGCCCAGCGATGTTACATTAAAAATCTGGTTGCACGGTGTCAGGAAACCGCACTGCATGGGGTTTGCGTCATTATCAGCAGCCTCAAGCGGGTGTTGTGCATCATTTCTCCAGCTGTGATGTGTCGATCTTCCAGCTGCGATGCAGGTGGAGGGTCGATTTTAGCCGCAAGCCCAGTTGCGCATTGTTTATCAGCCGCATTGCAGATGGTGCATCAAACATTTCCCCGCACAGCGGTCCTTGTATAAATTTCATAGTTCTAGGGCACCACTTAGTAGGACAGGAGTCCCAGGAGAAAGTCCAGGTGTTGGCAGAGGCAAGTCTTTGATGTCCCTGAGACTTCAACAACAAGAGGCAAGCTCAGTTCAAGCCCTTGGAGATTCTTCACCAGGGGGAAGTGACACAAAAGTCAGTCTTTATCACTCTCAGGCAGAAGAAGCTACTGCAGGCCATCCCTGCAAAGCACAGTCACATGCAAAGGGGCAGTACTCCTCTTCCAGCTCTCCAGGTTCCTTTTGGTTCCAGAAGTATTCGGATTTTGTTTTTTTTTGGGTCCAATACGTATTCCCCTTTCTGCCTTTCAAGTTGCCAAATTTCCACAGAAAGTCTTTCTTGTTTTTAAGATACTGCCTTGACCAGGCCAGGCCCCAGACACACACAAGGGGGTTGGAGTCTGCATTGCGTGAGAGCAGGTACAGCGCATTCAGGTGTAAGTGACCACTCCTCCCTTCCCCTCCAGCCCAGATGGCTCATAAAGAAATGCAGGCTACACCCCAGCTCCCTTTGTGTCACTGTCTAGAGGAGAGGTGTAAACAGCCCAACTGTCAAACTGAACTGCACAGGAAATCCACAAACAGGCAGAGTCACAGATGGGTTTAAGCAAGGAAATGCCTACTTTCTAAAAGTGGCATTTTCAAACACACAATCCAAAAACAACATTCACTAAAATGTATTTTTAAATTGTGAGTTCAGAGACCATAAACTCCACATATCTATCTGCTCCCAAAGGGAATCTGCAATTTAATAATATGTTTAGAGGCAGCCCCCATGTTAACCTATAAAAGAGATAGGCCTTGCAACAATGAAAATTTAATTTAGTACTATTTCACTGGAAATGTAAAATACACCAGTACATGTCCTAAATTAAACATACACTGCACCCTGCCCAAGGGCCTACCTAGGGCCTAACTTTGGGGTGCCTTAAATGTAAAAAAGGGAAGGTTTAGGCCTGGCATGTTGGTACACTTGCCAAGTTGAATTGGCAGTTTAAAACTGCACACACAGACACTGTAGTGGCAGGTCTGAGCCATGTTTACAGGGCTACTCATACAGGTGGCATAACCAGTGCTGCAAACCCACTAGTAACATTTGATTTACAGACCCTAGGTACCTCTAGTGCACTGTACTAGGGACTTACTAGTATATCAAATATGCCGATCATGGAAGCCAATTAAACATACATTTTACATAGGAGCACTTGCACTTAAGCACTGGTTAGCAGTGGTAAAGTGCCCAAAATATCAAAAACAGCAACAACAGAGTCTAGCACACATCAACAACCTGGGAAACAGACAAAAGGTAGGAGTGACCACAACAATGATGCAAAGTCTAACACGTGTCCCCCCAGCTAAAAGTGGGTGCAACTACCAGAGAGTTCTCATCACTAGAGCTGAAGAATCTGTATAGACCATCAACATTGGCGTGTTCTATGCCAGGGTGATGTTCCACCGTACAGCCCATCCCCTGTAGGGAAATGGACCACCTCAACAGTTTTGGATTCTCACCCCTCATCTGTATTAACCATCTGAGGGGCCTGTGGTTGGTCTGAACCCCGAAGTGAGTACCAAACAAGTAGGGTCTTACCCTCTTCAGCACCCAGACCACAGCAAGAGCTTCACACTCTATTGCACTCCACCTACGTTCCCTAGGTAGGTTAGAGGTTACAGGTTGATCTAGGCCCTCTTCATTCAGCTGTGATAACACCACTCCTATACTATGCTCTGAAGCATCAGTTTGTACAACAAACTCCTTGGAGAAATCAGGTGCTTTCAGGACAGGTGCTGTGCACATGGCTGCCTTCAGGGCATCAAACGCTGTCTGGCAAGACTCACTCCAGATTACATTTCTGGGCTGCTTTTTGGGAAGTCAACGCAGTCAAGGGAGCAACAATAGTGCCATAACCCTTTAACAAACCTCCTATAGCAACTAGTGAGACTTAAAAAAGGCTCTCTCCTCAGTCTGGGTCTTGGGAGGTTCCCAAGCCACAATGGTGTACATTTTTGGCTGTAGGGGTACCACCTGGCAACTCCCCACCTGGTGTCACAAGTACACCACAGAACCCTTCCCTATTTGGCACTTACTAGCCTTAATAGTGAGGCCTGCCTTTTGCAGAGCCTCCAACACTTTGCAGAGGTGCTGTAGGTTATCCTCCCAAGTGGAACTGAACACTGCAATGTCGTCCAGGTAGCCTATACTGAAATCATCCAACCCAGCTAACACATGGTTGACCAACCTCTGAAATGTAGCAGGGGCTTTTCCATCCCAAAGGGCATCACTTTAAATTGGTAGTGCCCATCTGGAGTGGAGAATGCTGAACTTTTCTTAGCCCATTCAGTTAAGGCAATCTGCCAGTACCCAGATGTTGAGTCAAAGGTGCTGAGGTATATTGCAGCTCCCAACCAATCAATGTGCTCATCAGCTCAGGGGATGGGGTGCAGGTCAGTCTTAGTGACCACATTGAGACCTCGGAAGTCCACACAGAACCGGAGTTCCTGTGTGGCACCAGGAGCAGCAGCGTTTGGGATCAAGGCCACTGGGCTGGCCCAAGGGCTACAGGCACACTGAATTACCCCTAGGGTTAACCTCTTAGATACTTCCTCTTTGATGCTAGCGCTGCCCAGTCAGTCACACTGTAAAGCTTTGGTTTAATAGGTGGACTGTCCCCAGTGTCCACATCATGTTTACACAAGTGTGTGACTCCTGCGATCAGGGAGAAGAGGGAGGCAAACTGACCCAGCACCTAGCAACAGTCCCTCTGTTCTTCTGGGGTCAGGGAGGAGCAGAGGTTCACACCCTCCACCGGCCCATCTGTCTCCTTAGCAAACTGGAGGTCAGGAAGAGACTCACTCTCTTCCTCTACCCCATCAACTGTTGCTAGGAGCATTGACAATTCAGTTCACTCAAAGTGTGGCTTGAGGCGGGTCACATGCAGGACCCTCAAGGGGTTCCTGGGAGTCCGCAAGTCCACCAGGTAGGTGACTTCACTCTTGCACTCCACCACCTCAAATGTCCCAGTCCTCTTGTCCTGGCGCACCCTAGGCTCTACTGGCACCATCACCCACACTTTCTGGCCAGGCTGAAACTCGACTAGAGTGGCATTCAGGTCATACCAGCGTTTCATGTCCTCCTGGCATCCCTCTAGCTTCTCTTGTGGGAGAACCCTGAAGAGGGAATTCTGGTTTCTGAGAGCAAGCATGTAACTGAACACATCCTGGGGGCTTTCTCCAAAGCCCCCTTTACCAGACTCAAAGGTCCACTGACAGGTTGGCCAAACAAGAGCTTAAAAGGATTAAATCCAAGCCTCTTTTGAGGCTGTAGGTGAACAGAAGACATGGTAAGAGGATGTTCCACTTACGCCTCAAGGGCTCTGACAGTCCCATAATCATGCCTTTCAAGGTGTGGTTGAACCTTTCAACCAGACCATTGCTTTGAGGGTGGTAAGGAGTGGTAAACTTATACGTTACCCCACACTTCCTCCACAGAGACTTCCCATAGGTTGAAGTTGGTACCCCTATCAGATACCACTTCCTTGGGGAAGCCCATGTGAGTAAAAACCCCCATCAATGCACACCCCACCAAAGGGGAGATGACTGACCTCAGCGGATTGGCTTCTGGGTACTGGGTGGCATGGTACACCAAGACCAGGATACATCTGTTTCCCATGGCTCTCTTGGGATTCAGAGGCCCCGCAATGTCAATACCAACCCTTTCAAAGGGGGTACTAACTACAGGGAAAGGCTGGAGGGGAGCCTGGCATTTTCTGCCACTCTTGCCACTTGCCAGACATGTCTGGCTAGACCTATGGTGTACCTTTTAGTGCCTGCACATTTGGGGCCAGTATATGCCGATGACAAGCCACTCAAAGGTCTTGTCCTGCCCCAAATGTCCAGCTATAGGCACATCATGAGCCAGACACAGTAGGAAGGCTTTGAAACACTGGGGTATCACCAGCACACGGGCTGACTCAAGCTCAGAAACCTTTGGCTCACTATATAGGAGGCCATCCTCCCAGTAAATCAAATGTGATCCAGGCTCCTTGCCAGATGCCTGGTTTGCAGTGTGCTGCCACAAACCCTCCAGGATAGGGCATACTTTCTGTGCCTCACAAAATGCCTCCTTGGTGGGCCCCCTTCCTGCTGCCACTGTAACAGCTTAGGGACCTCCCCCAGTTCAGTTAGTTGTTCCCCTGAAGGCTACAGGGCCTCCACCTCAGGTTCAGTCTTCTCATGGACTGTAGGAACTTTTGGAGCCCTGTGTCCCTTGCCCTTCCTCTTTCTGGCAGACACCTTGGCCACTCAGGCTCCAGGGTCTCCTGATCACCCTGACGGGCTGCCATAGACTGAATAGACACACCACCCAGGCAGACCCAACACCTCCAAGTGTGACCTACGTTCCACCTCCTTTAAAGGGGAATCCTCCAGGTCATTGCCAAGCAAACAATCGACAGGCATGGTTGGACTCACAGCTACTTTCATGTAACCTGACACCTACCCCAATACAAAGGGAACCTGTGCCACTCTGCACAGATGCTCTGAGTTGTCCACTGCAACTACTTGGTGAAGTACGCAGGAATCTATCTGCTCTTCAGAAACCAGGTCACTCCTCAGTGTAGTCACACTGGCTCCTGTGTCTCTCAGAGCCTCTGCCCTCTGTCCATTGATGGTCACCTACTTCCTATACTTTCTAGTGAGACAAGGGTCATCTCAGCTGGCTCCCACCCATGTGGAACTAACTCCTCCCCAAGCGCTACACTGACCAAACCCTGTGACTGAGCACTGTGGGTGCAGGTGTTCACTTGGGACATTTGGGGTCCCCCTCATGTGACACTCCTGTTCACATGCAAAGCACTTGTGGGGACCCTTCTCTTCAAGTTTCCCTGTAGAGGCCCATGGTTTCTTCTCCACTGGGACCTGGGAATCCTTACCCTGGGAACTAGGTTGGGCCCTTTAAAGAACTGCCCCTATTTACCCATACCCCCCCACTTCTTCTGATGGGGACCCTGCCGACCCTTGGCATGGTCTCCCCATACCTCTTTTGGATCCCGCTCAACAGTCCGCTTCTTGTTCAAGCTTCCTGGGATCAGTAAGCTTACTGTCAATTAGGCGCTGACGCAGCTCTGAAAAACAAAGACTATACAAATGCTCCCAAGCAATCAAATTGTACAGCCCCTCAGTAGTTGTTACCTTACTGCCCTTCACCCAACCATCCAGTGAGCATCAAAAGGAATCTATACACTCGAACCAAGTCTGGTTCTCTTTCTTTTTGTAGGATCTAAATTTGTCCTTATACTGCTCAGGGGTCATATAATATCTTGTGAGTATGGTGCCCTTCATTATGGTGTAGTTGAGTCCCTGAGGATCAGCTAAAGATGTCAGAGTGTCCTTCCCCTCTACCTCAAAAGGCTTCTACAGATCCGCCCCTCAATGTGCCTCAGGGACCAGTTTCATACAGAGAGAAAACTCATACCCCTTGAACCACAAGTATATGTCATCCTCCCTCTTATAGTCCTTTACTAAGGGGGTCATTCTGACCCTGGCGGTGACCACGGGAGCACCGCCAACAGGCTGGCGGTGCTCCCAAGGGCATTCTGACCCCAGCGGTTCAGCCGCGGCCAGAAAGAGAAAACCGGCGGTCTCCCGCCGGTTTTCCGCTGCCCTGAGGAATCCTCCATGGCGGCGCAGCTTGCTGCGCTGCCATGGGGATTCCGACCCCCTCACCGCCATCCTGTTCCTGGCGGTTTTCACCGCCAGGAACAGGATGGCGGTGAGGGGTGTCGTGGGGCCCCCGTAAGAGGGCCCCACAAAGATTTTCAGTGTCTGCCATGCAGACACTGAAAATCGCGACGGGTGCAACTGCACCCGTCGCACCCTTCCCACTCCGCCGGCTCTATTCAGAGCTGGCTTCCTCGTGGGAAGGGGTTTCCCGCTGGGCTGGCGGGCGGCCTTCTGGCGGTCGCCCGCCAGCCCAGCGGGAAACACAGAATAACCGCGGCGGTCTTCTGACCGTGGTGCGGTATTCTGTTGGGGGAACTTTGGCGGGCGGAGTTAGAATGACCCCCTAAGTCTTTAGGAATGTGTACCCTTCTGTCAGGCTGCACTGAGGTACTGCTGCGACCACCCCTACTGTATTGGCTCCTCTGATCTAGCTCCTTCAAACTGAGCTCATGAGCCATAGTCATTTTTTCTCTTCAATAATAATTTTATTAAATTGTATCAGCAACAAGCCTTACAATAATATAAAAGTACACATCATAAAAGGCTAAAAGGCTAAACATTCATAATAGCCCCATAGTCACAATTTAAGAAATAATAGCAGCAATCACTCTATTCATAAAAAGTCACATTGCCCCAAACAATTAAATATAAATAATTGATTTAAGAACAACTAACCCCCATCCACAGCTTGGCAGAAGGGCAGCCCTTTGTCAGTACCTGTCCTCTGCTTGTGGGGGGACCTGGAGGCAAAGTGCTTGTGCTCACAGTATTTTATATTGGCAGTAATAACTCACACAGCCACAGGGTCTGTTAGAGGGGAAAGAGATGTCCTAACTTAAGCGAAGGGCAGACCATTATTTCATCATACCGCTATCACCTGGGGCCTATTAAATCTTGTAAAAATTTTAAAGTTTTAAAAATCAGCCACCCCTAGTTTGGCTGGCAATTCCCTTAGCCTGGGCCAAGTGGCCCATATGTATGAGGCAATCAGGTTATGTTAGCTCATAGTACCCGGCCTTGCGCAAAGTGTGAGCACAGTTTTCTTGGAATTTGCTCCACTAGCCTTAGAGGGAGAAGCCACCGGCGCCTTGACTCATCAAATTTCTTACAGACCAGGGTGAAATAAGCCACATTATCCACCTTCCCAGGGGTGCATTCACAAAGCTCCAAACCTACCGCCAGCCTACGAGTGCAGACCAGGTAGCCTCTTAGGGGCATCACTCCCAGCCTGTATTTCATATAGAGAGTCTGCTTCAATTCCGGATACACCATATACAAGTCAGCCTGGGGAGCTGGGTCATAGATTTTGTTAAAATAGTAGTGTATGACTTAATCATGCCCGAGTTCCTGGTGCACCCTCATCTTACTGATTTCCCAGTATCGATCTTTTATCAGGCCCACCGTTTCTTTGGTAACTCTACCCGAATCCACCCATAAGTCCTTTAACATAAGCTCCCCAGGAACACCCCTCAGAACCATCACACGAGATGACTTCCTCCAAAGTTTCTATATACGCTGCTGCCCAAGGGTTGAGCACTACTCTCGCCCAATACAATATTGTACCTATGGCTGCTAGTTCTGAAATCGGTGTCCAATTTAGTTCTGCATAGAGAGCTTTCAAGGAGATTCCTGGTCCCAGCCCCATTAAGGTTCTTCTCGGCAACCTGCAGCACTCTAACATTCGTGAATCCCCAGCATTCTGCTGCATAGAGTGACGCAGCCACTGCTTTTCTAGCACATATCCCCAAGATGATACTAACATTATGGCCTCCAACCTTATACTTAAATTTTAATATTACCCCAGCTGCTTGTTTAAGGGCTATGGCTGCCTTCCGAACTTGGCAGTCCCAACTTAAGTTCTCAGAGAACTGTACTCCTAGATAATCAAAGAGCTTGGTATCCTCAGTTGGGGCATGGTTAATCATCAGCTTCCTCCGTATGCTAAGAGAGGGCCGCAAGGTCACCCCCATGGTCTTCATTGAATTATTAGTTAATGATTTTCCCTCTCAGTATTTCACAAAGCGGGCAAGGAGCCTATGGACTGCATGTTCAGAGCGTGCCATAAGAACGGCATAGTCCGCAAACAACAGTATTGGCAGCCTCCTACCCGCTACAAGGGGGACATCTATCTGCTCCCCTTGGAGGAATTGGGTGACATCATTAAAAAAAAGGCTAAAGAGTAGGGGTGCCAGGATGCAGCCCTGCTGTATGCCCTTTCGTACCTGGAAGGGGTCTGCGCATTCCCCACCCATCCCATACCTTCCATTAGCTGTGTTATCCATATGAAGAGATGCAATAGTTTTCATTAGGGAGGCATCAGCCCCCAAACTTAGCAGTGACCTCCATAGTTTACCCCATCTACTAAATCAAAGGCGGCTCTCAAATCTATGAAGACCAGATATAACAAGCACTTCTTGATTACAGTAAATTTATACGAAATCAGGTAGAGACAAATGATCTGGTCGATGGTTTCAATTTGGGGACGAAAGTCCGCTTGCACTTCTGATAACACATCCTGGGCGTCAACTCACCCCTGGAGATGACTGAGCAGAACGTTCCCTAGGACCTTCCTGGCCCGGTCCAGAAAAGAGATCAGCCAGAGGTTAGCAGGGCATCTTCAGTCGCCCTTCTTATAAATCAGAATAAAGATGGCAGAACGCCAGGTCTGCGGTACTATGTTCCCCCCCCAGGGCTGCATTGAACACCTTGGTGAGTATTATGGCCCAATAATGGGATGCCTCACGGTAAAGGTCCACCGGCACCATATCTGGGCCCGGGGCCTTATTCCTCTTCATTGCTCCTAGTGCTCTAATTACCTCTGGGATTAAAATTCTTATCTCACAATGGGCAGTAGAAGGGGCAGCAACCACAGGGGTACAGTATAATGTGCTAAAGCAGTCAACCCAGGCAAGGGGGCCTATGCAGGCTTCTACAAAAATATCTGCCCCCTTCTCCACTCTTGCCACTAATGCCCAGAATTTTTTTGGGTCGTGGTCAGCTGTAGTTTCTTTGAGTTCAGCCCACAGTGTGCTTTGGTACATTCGCTTCTTAGTTGCCAATAGATGCTTATAGCCCTATCTATGTGCTCCAAATTTCTCTTCACTAGCAGCGCTATCATGGTGCTGGGATAGGGCAAGTGAGACCTCTCTTTTCACCCTTAAACACTCCTCATCAAACCAGCCTTTGCGAACCGTCTGACCTTTTCTACTGTTATCACAAGGCTTAGATATTACAGGTTTAGCCCACAAAGCCCTCAACACCTCTTTCATTGTGTCATATGCCACCAATATAAGGGAGCTGGCAGTGGGTGAAGCATCTGAGATAAATTGGCCATAGTTAGCCAATATGAGTTCAAGTTGTGGGAGATCCTGCAGATACTTTCCCCCATCCCACTGTATTATCTTTCTGCAGTTGGTCAGAACAATCTCCCTCTCATATAATCCCAGTGCCCATCCTATCATATTTCCAAGCCTCAGAACATTTGGACTCATATTGAGAGCAAGTGGGTTGTGATCGCTTTCTGTCCTACTAACCACAGCCATATCAAGGATAGCTGGCCACACTTCCACATTAACAATAATATAATCAATGACAGATTGAGATATGCCATTGTCAAAGGTTGCCTTTGCAGCACCATGCGACTTGGAGCGGCCATTAACAAAACGAAGACCGTTTCTGAGCACAGGTTCAGTGAAGGCCTCAGCTTTTTTTGTAGACTTTGGACAATTCGTAGCTGTCTCCGGAATTCCCATACTCCAATCTTTTGCCACAATTTCACTACTAGTAATGGCATCACAAGTCGATGTGTTAAAGTCTCCACATACCAGTATCACATCTCTATCACTATCATGGCCCCTTGGTGATTTATCATTTACAGTACCTCTTCTAATTTTGCCAATGTATGCAGAGCATTCTTTCCAGATTACCTGTACCCCAGGGGAGCATCCCGGGGGGATATATACATTCAAAATATCCAGTACACTCCCTTTACCCCTTGCTGCTCAAAGTCTCCCATGTTGGATATTAGTGTGGCACATCTATTTGTTCTATTTTGCAGTTTAACCTACACGAGAACCAAATTGAGATACCGCCAGATGGATGTCCCTTCTTGGGCCTAGTGGCCAGCATGTCAAATCCCCGGAAGCCAATACATTATAATTATTCTTTCAACAGCCCAGGTTTCTTGAAAGCAGCAGATATCGTACAGACTAACACATTGTAACCAGTCATTATTTTCCAGCTTGCTAGCCAGACCAGCTATATTCCAAGACAGAATTTGCAAGCAACCCCCGTCAATTTGTTTCATGAAAAAAGTGTGGGGACGAGCATGGTGGGGCAACAGTATAATTCCTCATTGTTCAATCGCGCTTGTTCTAGGTGATGCTCCGGAGCTCCCTGCCAATGCAGCTGCTACCCAAGACCAGTCCTCACAATTGTCCCCTTTAACCTCTCATCGTGGCTGGGGATCCAAATTTTCCTACAGTTCTTATGAGTAGTAATGGTCACTGGTTCTCACCCTGCACTACCTTTAGCTATGGTTTTCTCCTTTTTTTTTGCCATAATAGCGGTCCATACCTGGCAGAACTCCCAGTCCTTAGCATGTCTAGATTATTCCCACACTGCTCATCCCACCTAGGTTCCTCCTGGTTAAAGTTGGGCATGGCTGCACATCGACCCCCATTCTGTGAAAACAATCTACATGGTTAAGAATTAGACTAGCTGTCCCCGATGAGGCAAATCTGACCAGGGCCAAAGGGCAAGATTTGGCTGAATCACTTTGAAAGGTCCCAGAACAGGCATACCCAATACAATTGTCAATCTGGCTATGCTTGTATCCCAGTTTAACTAGTCTCATATCACTGGAAGAGAGGACTCACAGCTCTGGCACAGCATGGAAGAGGCTGAATAGTTGTGCTCTGTTTGGAGGTAAATTTAGGCCCACGTCTGGGAAGAGATCAATAAACTCCAGGCAGTGTCCACTATATCTTCTCGCTGGTGTAGTACCAAGAGTGGCGACAGTATCAGCATGATAAGCGTGGGGAGCATCCACACTATACATGCATCTGGTTCATGGGGGCACCAAGAATGGTACAGCATTCGGGTTCAAGTTCGAGTCAGGGTGAACCCTCAGTTAACTAGATGTTCACAAATCACCCTGTTCAATTGAAATTACCTGCCTCAATTACTCTTCGTGCTCCTGTCCCCGCCACCATTCTTTTTCTCTTCCTCTTTGTTTCACCTTTCTTCTTGTTCCTAGGCTTCCCTATCCTTTGGTGGTGATGTTGATGATCAACACCTTCGGTCACCTCACCCTCATGCCGAGTAGTCTCAGTGTGCAGGAACTGGGTGGATTGTGGGGTGATTATTTCACCCCAACGTCTAACAGCCTGGTGGCAAGCAATATCAGGCACAGGGATGGCTGGGAGAGATTAGACTGGCTATGAGTAGCATACTGAAAAGACTGGTAGAAAAAGTCCTGGTTCGCCTCCTCTGTTCTTCCACCCGGGACTAAAGTCTGTAATATTACAGTTAACAGTGACTCTATATGCTCTGATCTAACAAGAAATTTCTCCAATGATGCAAGAATTGATGCTAGAATATTTTTTAATGTAATCATAGCTTCTGAAATTATAAACCCTTGTGGGGACTCTGTAGGTACAGTAAGTCTTCCTTTGGTGCGGGGAGGAAAAGAAGTGCTGACATATAAAATCCCCCACTAGGGGAGGAACTATTGTTGATGAACTTAAAATCAGGGGCGGCCTCTGACAAACTATCACCAAAAGCCAGCAGAGCACTAGGTGATTCGACTTGTCCTCTTGCATTCTCAGTTGGCGCTAAGCTGCACGGTATCTCGAGAAGCGTAAAGTCAAGGACCATCAGGGAGCTTTTGCTTAGGTAGCCGCTTTTCCCTCTTATATTGCCATTACTCTGGTCACTCGATCAGCAAATCTTTTGCTTGGTGGCAACAAATTTCTGGTAGAGCGGTCGTGGGGTGATCAAATGTGCCATCACAGTCCTTGTGTCCCTGTGATACCCGAGACCTACACCTCATCCTAGGGACCCCAGTACACTAAGTTGGCTCTTCGGCATAGAACACAAATTTCCACAAATTTGCTCCTCAACCCCCTTCGCCTCCTCATCCACTGGCCCAAACCCTAGTGATCCAGACAGAATGAGTTCAGTTCCTTTGGCAATGCTTCTGACAGCTCTTTACTCGCTGTCTCTAGCCAAGCTTTTGTCGTAATCCCATGATCATTAACGTTAACATTTTTCTCCAGGTCACCCCCCTCAACCCTAGGCTCCTCCTTCTCCTTCACATTTACACTGGTCTTTTTGATGTTCTGTGGCGGCAATGATGCCTTGCCCACCTTCTGGTAGAAGCTGGTTATTTTGCTTCCTAGGAGGTCTACTGTCTGCCCTATTACTGCCCTCGATGCTAGCACTAGCCAGGAGTATATGGGACGTGGGAGGTGCAACAGAAGAGGGACCGGGTCCTGTGAACATAGGTCCAGAGGGCCCATGGGGGAGGAGAGGTGTCAACGGCCCTCCTGCACCTGGGGCTTTACACCTGAGTCCTTTTACCTTGGGGTTTATCCTAACTCTCATTGAGCATCTAGGCACATTTTGACTTGCATTGAGACTCCGTTTGTTTTTTAGCGTCATTCTCTGTTGCTTTCAGCCAGAAACCAGTTAGTTTATCATCAGATTTGTTGTCAATTAGCAGCTTACTGGGAAGGCTCGGACTATACTTTAACAATCACAGTGACTGGGTGGTCACAGTATGCGATGTGCTATGCTGCTTCTTGCTTCTTGCCTTGAGTGCAGGTGGCGGCGGCAGCGGGGAAGCGCACAGAGTGAAGCAAACCACACCAAACCTAGTTCACCCGCTTCCGCCCCTCTCCGTCTCAACCCTAGGGCTCTGGCTCAAATGCCACAGCCACACTACGCCGATTAAATGACCATCTCAATCGTGGGTTGTCCTGTCTGTTGTCTTGCTGACTCAGTAAGTCTCAGCAGACCCTCTTTTGATCCCCAGTAGATCATCTGGTCCTCTGGCCCTGGAACAGGCTGGGGGGAGGGTACACCAGCCGCACAGTACTTGACACAGCTCCTGGCAGTGACGTGTCAAGGGGGAGGAAGGTGGAAGTGGGGGGGGTGAAGTGTGATGGGGGACCCCAATATCTCTACTAAACTTCCCACTGGGGTACCGTGTACTTCCTTGCCCTAAGGGCAAACTCAGTCAGTCCCCACCATCACTGCCACCTTACTTCAGCCACATCTGCCACAGCTGCCACAATCCATGGATGATCCTCAAGCTCTACTTCAGCAGGTCTTCAGCCTGCAGCCTCCCTGGCCACTCAATATCTTGGTGCTCCAAAGCAGCGCCACACCACAGCACCCACCTGCAGGGTACAAGGCTCAGAGGTCCGCACCAAACCTCACCTCGCTGCTGCTCTGCTCTGCTCCCCGTCTCCCTCTACAATCAGGCTACAAGTGGGCATCAGTGGCACTACTCCACGCCCAGAGCCGGGGGGGGCGACCAGGGAAGCCTCGGAAGAGCCTCTGATCACCTGCAGACATTCAGCAATTCAGGAATGGTGCGGTGTGTGTGGAACGCGATGCAGTAGCGGTGCGGTATGGAGAACATGGAGAGCACTCCTACGGCACTGCTCTGCTCTGCGTCCCCCCCACCTCCTTGCCTGCACACGTGTAGTGCATCTCCGTTGGCGAGCGTCTCCTCCCCATCCACAATACACTCCTTTCCAACAATACAATCTCTTTAATTGCCAGTCTCCTCTCTTTGATCTCCCTTTGCATCCTAAACCTCTCTAATTCTAACTGGTGAGCCCTCTCAGCCTGTCTGTCATGTAACTCTTCAGGAGTCAGACCCTTGGATGGCACACTACTACCAGCCCTGGAGACCTTCCTCCCAGGCAGAACAGGTCCACCCACTACACCACTGTGTATACTGTGCACCTCCTCATACTCATCCTCGTCTTTCTCCACTGTGTGCCCCTTAGTCTCCTTGACTGTCACCCAAACCCTCTCTGCCTTTTGCAGCTCCTCCTTTCCGGTGTAGCTCTTAATGGGACAGGTAAGATCCTTACAGAACTGTCTCATCTGAGCAACTGTGTCACTTTTCAGTTTCCCTAACTCAAAAACAGCTCCAGCTGGTGCATCTCCAGATTGGGATATGATGGCAAATCAAAAGTGCAAAGTTCCAAGGCAGAAAAAAGAGTTTGCAATAAAAAGTTTAAAATCAATTTTTAAAAAATCACCAAAAATATGGAAGCAGGAAAAAATCCAGAAAGAGAAAAAACAAAATCACAAAGACAAGTAGTATGTGGTCATGTAATGGTCTGCACTGAAAACAGTAATACACTTAATCACTTTGGGGGTCATTACAACCCCGGTGGTCAGTGGTAATATTGAGGAAAGTACTGCCATCTGAAGCGAAACCACCACTGTACCACACCAACCGCCACGGTGGTATCGGCCGCCGGGCTGGAGACATCAGTTTCTAGCCCGCCAGCCGTCACTGTACCGCCTGCGGGATTATGACCCTGCCTACCACCATGGTTTTCGTGGCGGTAAAACCATGATGGTAAAACCATGGCAGTAGGCACTATCAGTGACAGGGAATCCCCACCCCCTCCCCATCCACAGGTTCCCCCACCCCCTCCCTCTCCAGACTCCCCCTTCATACACGCCCCTTCCTTCATACACGCACACATGCATACACACACCCATTCCCACATTAATCCACGCATGCATACATCCATTCACACACACATCCGCACACATTTCATACAAATGCACACAGACATGCATTCACACAACTCAACATACACACACTCACACCCACAAACATGCACACACATACAACACGAAACACACACCTGCATACACGCACGCACAGGCATACACACACTCCTCCACACACACACAACACCCCCCTCCCCTGTCGGAACACCCACTTACCTGTGTCCAGGGGGTCCTCTGACAGGAGACGGGATTGGGCACTGCTGCCAGCAGCAGCATCTGCCAGCAGAACACCGCCAGGCTGTATTAATTCTCATAATTCTCAAGTTCTTCCCGCCACCAAAGTTGGACAGTGGGATGTTAGGATCATTAGGAGCACTTTAGTCCACCACCCCTGATACTGATTCCACGCATCTCAGTGATAGAGAGGATCCAGGCCACCGGTCATCGATGCAGAAGGTGCCTGCAGAAGCATCGGAGTGATACCTTCACCCCTAGGGAGATTCCTTAGTTCTTCTGGTACAGCCTGAAGACAGGCTGTCCTCTGAGGATGCACAACCGGGAAACAGTTGCTGTTGCAGTTGCTGGCAGGAGCTGAAGACGCAAAGTTACAGAAGTCATCTTGGCCTCTTTTTTGCAGTTTGTAGAGTTCTTGGAGGGTTCATATGCAGTTTCATTGTTGAGAAGGTAAAGTGGAGGATGCAGAGGAATCCTGCTGGAGTCTTGCACTCAGAATCTAAAGAACCACCCAAAGGAGAGACCCTAAATAGCCCTGAAAGGGGAATTGGTCACCTAACCAGGTAAGCACCTATCAGGGGAGGGGTCTGATATCACCTGCTGGCACTGGCCACTCAGATGCTCCCAGAGTTCCCTGCCAACCTTGGAAACAAGATGGCAGAACCCAGGGACCCTCTGAAGGAGCTCTGAGCACCACCCCTGGGGTGGTGATGGACAGGGAAGTGGTCACTCCCATTTCCTTTGTCCAGTTTTGTGCCAGAGCAGAGACAGGGATATCCGTCACCTTTGAGACAGAGTAATCCCCTCTGCCAAAGTCATAATCAGGCTCTTAATCCTTAGAAAACCATGAGAATACTGTACCTGCATCAAAAATAAAGCTGCATGGGCAAGGGTGTGTCGAAAAAGGCCAGTGATGTCTTTCTCACTCTCAAGCGAGACCATGCGTCGTTCCTTCTCTGGTCAGGCCGGCGATGCATAATTTTTTTCTCTCCCAAGAGTGTGAAGTGTCAATTTCCAGATGGCCACCTCAGGTGTGGGCATTCTTTGTCGATTTTTCACACCCAGGAATGTTGTGTTCGAAATCTGCTTGCACGGTGTAAGGATGGTCCATGGGGTATGTGTCATTATCAGCAGTGGCTAGTGGGTGTTGCGCATTGTTTCTCCATCCATGATGCATCAATCTTCCAGCCGCGTTGCAGATGGTGCATCCAAATTTTCCCATTGTGTGGATTTCAGTCCTTTTCCACCAGCTTCAACCTTCAAGTTCCCTGAGACAGTTTTAGGGTACCACTTGGCATGGTAGGAGTCTCAGCAGAGAGTCCATGTGCTGGCAGAGAGAAGTCTTTGATGTCTTTGAGACTTCAACAACAGGAGGCAAGCTCAGTTCAAGCACTTGGAGATTCTTCACCAGTGGGAAAACACACAAAAGTTATTATTTGTCCTCTCTCAGGCAGAAGCAGCTACTGCAGGCCAACCCAGCAAAGCACAGTGAAAGGCAAATGGGCAGTACTCCTCCTCCTGCTCTTCAGCTCTTTTCCTTTGCATAGGTTCCTCTTGGTTTCAGAAGTAATCTGATTTTCAGTCGTTTTGGGTCCAATACTTATACCGCTTTCTGCCTTTAAATTTGGCAAACTTCAAAGGAAAGTATATTTTTTTTGCAAGATCCTGCCTTGCCCAGGCGAGGCGCAGACACACACCTAGGGGTTGGAATATGCAATGTATGCAGGCAGGCACAGCCCATTCAGGTGCAAGTGACCACTTCTCACTTCTTCTCCATCCCAGATGGCTCATCAGGATATACAGGCTACACCCCAGCTCCCTTTGTGTCACTCTCTAGAGGAGAAGTGCAAACAACCCAATTGTCAAACTGACCCAGGCAGGGAATCCACAAACAGGCAGAGTCACAGAATGGTCTAAGCAAGAAAATGCCTACTTTCTCAAAAGCTATTTAAAGAAAACGAGGCACACCCGTAACCCTAGAACCTGAGTAGTTAAAAAGAAAAAATAAACAATGACCCTATAGGGGGAAGTAAGACCCTTGTCTTCCTGGGAAACAACTTTTTAAACAATCTTCAACCATGTGCAAATTTTGTTACCAATTCATATTTTATTATATAATGGATGCATATTTTTAGTGAAAAACAGTCCTTCTTATACTATGAAATAATTCATTATGGCGCTCCAATAGTGACGACACAGTGAAGGTGAATGAAATGAAAATTTCTTCTGCAAATGTGCTCTGTAAAATCTATACAACATGTGAGTAAGACATAGGTTTTCTGCGATCTTCCATAGGCAAACTCATATAACTCCAGAAGTCCAGAAGTCACTTTTCTAATCTCTCACAAAAATCCACAATATTAAAATGTAAACGTTTCAACCCCATTTATGTAGATTAATCTATCCAGGGGTTCATCATCAGGACTGTCAATTTGCTGTAGATAGCATCTAGAGTGAAATAAACTGTATTGTGTGTGTAAAAGCAAATTTCACTTTCTCATTGTGGGTATCAATCCATATTTCTGGGTGATTAAGGGTACTCACAAGTCACTCATCATATTCTGGTTTTGGGTAATTATCTATTAATCTCATCCTTCATTTGGCTTTTGATCCTCTTAGTAGGTCCTCTCCTTGTGAAACACCATGTGGTCTATAAGGCAAAACAACGATGCTTAGCCCACACGTGGCCTATCGCGCGCCCTAGCC